>NC_081201.1:27040945-27684278 GCF_902713425.1 Acipenser ruthenus
GAAACATCAATACACGGACAAAATACGACACCGTTTTCTTTACTGCCAACTATATTGGTTGTGTTCAAAATTGTGAATTGGGGTTTTAAGATGTGTCTTTTTAGCTTGCTTTACCAATGTTATGTCACGTTACTTTTTTAAAACAATAGCTTAATGTATTTGGTTAACGGTTTACTTTAAACAATTATTTCTTGCTTAATAAAAAATTTGATTAAGTCCGCAAATGCTCATAGGTCACGGTTGTAGTCCACGGGGATTAAATCGGCTATCTAAATACATTATATATATATATATATATATATATATATATATATATATATATATATATATATATATATATTATTATTATTATTATTATTATTATTATTATTATTATTATTAATAATAATAATAATAATAATAATAATAATAATAAATTCGGTGTTACAGATTTAATTACAGTACTGTCAAGATTATTGCACTCAGGGTGATGGTTCTAGTTACAGTACATGCAAGAACAACCTAGATGACAGGAATAGAAAAAATCGGCATTGTGAGCGGTTACTTTGGCAGGTGCTTCTTTTTTCTGAATATAGACTGCTGTTCATGCTTCATTTGCTGAGCAAGTAGGAAGTGAAACTCACTTTCACCCACTGCACTCAAAAATAGAGCATACAACTATGATGCTAAATCTATAACATCTAAAACATGCACTTTTCAGTTCTGTATATATTATATGGCCTGCCACACTCTTAGGACTGTTCCACATGAAACATTACTGATTTATGTATTCTTGGCCTTTCTGCCCTTAATCAAAGTCTTTTAGATGTGCAGACTTTACCCATCATGACTGAAACTCATTTTTAACAGGGAGATGCAACTTTTATATATTGCATAATACATGTCTGGGATGCTATTTGCTTAATAATAAAAAATAAAGAAAATCAATCATGTGTGGAACAACCCTTGTAAACAGGTATGTGCTGCATATCACAGGTGTTTACAATGTTCTGTCCACCTCCTGAATATGTTCAGCTCTGTCTTAAATTCACAGCAATATACTTGCCAATTATACATAGTCTGTAATTTATCATTATTATTTGTTTATTTAGCAGACGCCTTTATCCAAGGCGACTTACAGAGACTAGGGCGTGTGAACTATGCATCAGCTGCAGAGTCACTTACAGCTACGTCTCACCCGAAAGACGGAGCACAAGGAGGTTAAGTGACTTGCTCAGGGTCACACAATGAGTCAGTGGCTGAGGTGGGATTTTAACCGGGGACCTCCTGGTTACAAGCCCTTTTCTTTAACCACTGGACCACACATTACTTTCTTAATTTTGTAAAAGCAATGTTTTTCAATTACATATATTTTACTATTGGATTGTATATATTTATACTAATTGAATAGCAAAATGCACTCCAGAATCCAAAACAAACAGTGAAAAACAAATATAATCCAAACACGATGGAATGCCTTTGCTGCCGTCTGCACTTGGCTGTGTTTTTTCACTTGTTTCTTACACCACCTCAGCACGAACCATTCGTTCCATATAAAAAAAAAAAAGTTATACTGTATGAGCAACTAAACCAAGGGACGAGGAAATGATAATTGGCAAATGTATGTAAAAATATGAGAAATGGCATCGGAAAAATGAAAAGTGTACAATATATAGTATTAATGGCATTATGTATTCCAGCTTCCTAGAAAATGCTGCAGTGTTCCGCAATCATTTTGTGTTTACCATATTCTTTGACAGTCTAGCCCATTTTATTAGTTTGTTTTAGAAATTTTAGCTTTAAAGACGGAAAGCTTCCCCCTCTCTAATTGAAGGTCTCCTTTTTGTCCTTTTATTACATTAAGATGGAAAACAGACTTTGAGACAAGGCACCACTGCACAGTTTGGATTATTAAAATACAATGCATGCAAAATAGTTTGAATTAGTTCATTTTCTATCTCTAAATACGGTTTATTCTTTTTCAGTGGTACAGTGGTAGTTGCTTTCTGTGATTCCACTACATTTTCCTGGTACTTATTTGCATTGGTGGTTAATGTAACCTGGTGAAAGACGACAAATCATGCAGCAGGGGGAAGGGAATGAATGCCTCCTTTGCAACACAGCTTATCTGGGAATCAAGGGTGGAGCATCAGCAACCCATATTAATCTATAATGTGGACTCAAGCGTGGCAACACCCCTAGGTGGGGGGAAGGTACAAAGGAGAAGGTGGAGACTTGTTAATGTACAATATGAACCCAGCTTTCCACTGTGATTGAAGGCATTTTCATAACAAAATGTGCCTCACAAGGAACCCTAAATAAAAGTTAGTGGTGAGACCAACATAACTTCATTGTTATTGGTGGTATCAGGGGTGAAATTCTGCAGGTGCTCACCGGTACTCTGTACCGGGACTTATTTTGATGGCGGTACCGGGTACCGGGACTTATTTTGATGCCGGTACTGCATACCAGGATTTATTTAATCTGCTTTTCATCGAACACGGATGCATTCCATCCACTCACACAGTCCACTAGCACAACGTTTCCTCACACTGCTTCTGTTTCTGTTAGCTGCTATCAGAGTTGGGGTCAATTCCATTTTTTCAATTCCAATTCCATTTCCAATCCCAGTTCTCTTTTATACAATTCCAGTTCCAATTCCATTTTACGGCATCGTCTTTAATGAGGTTTATGCCATAGGCTTTATCAAGTTACCTGACAAGTTAATTAAGTTGTATACAGTATTTGTTTGCTCATTAAAGCCTTTGTTGTGAAATGATTGGAATAGGAATTTGATTGATTAAAAGGCAATTGATTAAAAGGTACATGTTAAGCACAGTGATCAACGTTGTGCTTTGTTGTGATCCTAGTATTTTCTGTTAATAGCACTGTAATAAAAGAAAACCAAAACGGTGAGGTGTTTTTTCTTTGTACAATGTCTCCTTTTCTAAAACATTTGAAGAGTTTAAGTTAATTGTGAGTTTTCACTTGCATGCACATCTAAAAAAAGGCAGAAGTAAACCACAGTAATGATATTGCTTTATAAAATGTGTCTTTTGCTACTTTGTTTCTTGTGCAGAAACCACAGTACTAGTGATAAAATAAAATATAAGTCTACATTTATACTGTTTCTGCCTGAAAACCCTTTTCTGGAATAGATCATGGTAAATAATCTACACAGAAACACAACAGAGAAGCACACAGAACATATTATTGTAAGATAAGTAATAAGTACAAAATAAATAAAAGAAACAGGGATATATGTTCTAATCCAAGGCTATTATTGTAGCATGGCCAGGTCCTGTTGTAGGTGAGTACCCAGGGTCTGGAAAGTATGGGGATGATTTCAGAGAATACTATGGAGATTAAAATGGCCAAGTACATTATTATTAAACATTCTTCATTAATGGTGAGGCAATACCAACAGTGTCTGAGAAGCCAGTGAAGAGTCTTGGGAGATGGTACGACGGGGATCTAAAGGACACAGTTCGTGTGGGAGAAGTTAGACAACAAGCAGTGGAAGGGTTGAAGAGCATAGACAGCTGCGCTCTACCAGGTAAACTAAAACTCTGGTGCTTTCAGTTTGGTCTACTGCCGAGGTTGCTGTGGCCACTGACTGTGTACGAGGTTTCTTTGACAACAGTAGAGAAGCTGGAAGCTTTAATCAGTTCATACATCAGGAAATGGTTGGGAGTTCCACGCTGCCTCAGCAGAGTGGGACTTTATGGTAAAGGAATACTGCAGCTACCAGTCTCTGCTCTAACCGAGGAGTTTAAGTGCGCCAAGGTCAGACTGGAAATGACATTAGTAGAGTCACGCGATAAATGCGTAAGGGAGGCAGCACCTGTGTTGAAAACTGGAAGAAAGTGGGCGGCAAAGAAAGCTGTGGAAGATGCAAAGGCTGCCCTTCGAATTGGTGATATCATGGGGCAAGTTCAGCATGGAAGAGGGGGTCTTGGTTTCAGTTCAACTCCTCCTACATGGCACAAGGCGGCCCCAGCTCAAAGAAGGAAGCTGGTAGTCAACGAGGTGCAAAAGCAGGAGGAGAGGATGAGGTGTATAAAGGCCATTTCCCAGGCCAAACAGGGAGAATGGATGAGATGGGAGAGTGTGGAACAACGCAAGATTGGCTGGCAAGACCTATGGTCAATGGAACAGAGCAGGATCAGTTTCCTCATCAGGTCAACATATGATGTTCTCCCATCACCACAGAACCTAAACCTCTGGGTAGGAGAGGATCCCTCATGTCCTTTGTGTTCATCACCTGCAACATTAAGGCACATTTTGACAGGATGTAAGGTGGCTCTTAGCCAAGGACGGTTTACTTGGCGCCATGACCAGGTGCTGCGATGTTTGGCCTTAGCATTGGAAGACAAGCGTAACATGACCAATAAGTTGCCACCTGTTCCATCAAAACATTACACACAAAAGACAACATTCCTCCGCCCAGGAGAGCAACCACCAAGAAAAGGTGTTAAAACCAATCCTCGCCCAGGACAACTGGAAGCTGCTAGAGACTGGAATATGCTGGCAGATGTTGGTCAACGGCTTATTTTTCCACCTGAGATTGCCACCACTAACCTTCGACCAGATATTGTCTTGTGGTCTGGATCAGCACGCCTTGTTCACCTGGTAGAGTTAACAGTGCCATGGGAGGACGCTGTAGATGAGGCGTATGAGAGGAAGAAACTGCGGTATGCTCAACTAGCCACTGAAGCGGAACAGCGAGGATGGAGAGTTCGGGTTTACCCAGTGGAAGTGGGTTGTCGAGGATTTGTGGCACACTCTACAACCCGGTTTCTCAGAGACGTCGGATTCAGTGGCCAAGAGTTGCGTCGCACAGTGAAGAACTTATCTGAAGCAGCAGAGAGGAGCAGCAACTGGCTGTGGTTGAGACGGAAAGATTCTGGCTGGGGACAGGTAAGTAAGCTGGGCTGAGTTGAGTGGGGGACGGAGGGGGGTGATGCTGGGACGCCAGAATCACCGTCGAGCCCTCTTGAGGTGTCGTGGGCTAGTCGACGAAACACTGAGGATGGAAGGTGCCCACTTGAAAACCCCAGAGATGTACCCTACTTAGCTCAATCCAGACGGTTGTCATGCTGATGCGCTGGGGAGGCCGCACTTTGGTTGATCCCCGGAGCCAGCATCGCAGCCGTTGTGTGTGCTGATGCGCCAGGGAGGCAAAATAAGCTGATCCCTGGAGCCAGCATTACACTTCAGCCATTAACACCAGACAGAAGGATATCTACATCATCATATGGAAGGAAACGTAAATGGATGGAGACGCATATGGATCACATTAGTTTACTGTAAAGCTACGTCTTAGTTGGTGCTTATCTTGGCGAGAGCCGAGTTCAAATCAGCATGAAGTTTTAACATCTACTCTCGTGTAATGGAAATCATTAGTAGTAGTGCTTGTTACATACTAAATTGTGCTTAGAGGTTTGACTTAGACCTTATTGTATCATTTTTTCATAGCACAGTTGTTTTTTATACCATTTTTTTATAACATCATCCCTTTTTTAGGATATCTTGAAACAAAACTCCCTCTCTACAGCAGTTACTGCATAGTGTAATATTTCTTAATGCTTGTCATTTAAGGTTTAACTTAAGTGTTATATTACAGTACATGACTGAATGATACAAGCAGAGGATGCAAAGCTTTCAGTATTTTCAGCTTCTGTTTATGGTGAATTGGTTATAATTTATAAATATATTGTGTACCAATATGTATACATTTTTTAAGTATTTATTCATTGGCTCTCAAATTGTCTCAATTTTTAAAATGTTTATACCCGGCTGTGTATATGAGTACCTGCACTTTTATGTTGAGAATTTCACCCCTAGGTGGGATTGTTCAAAAACTATGGTGACCCTTACATTCTTTTGCAATTTACACATGTATAGTGACACTATCTGCTTTAGACAGTCTGTATTACTTGAAGCAATGTCTTAGACAGCTGCTATGTGCCTACTGTGTTTGATATTGACTTGATAATTGAACCCTTTAGCATTTATCTGTATTAACTACAGAGTGCATGTACTGTGCAGTTAGACAGAGTCTATCAAGTGGATCAAATCTAAGAAAAAGCTGTCTTCAACTCCTCTATTTATTACCTAGTTATGATTTCCTTGTTTTAAGGATTGGGTTTTAAATTCCTTTTGGTTTTTAAAAAGGTCAGTTAAGTGTTGCATCCTCTCTGAGTTTAACTAAATTAGTCATTTTGCTTGGTGCCAGGCGGCTGTTTCTATGCTGTCAATATATTATTTATGACGTTTGTTCCTCCAAACTGTAAAGTATTGTTTTAGCACAGAATAACTGGGTCTGGGGGCCCAATGGCTGTGAATAGCACTTACCATATAATATAATCAGTATTTTGAAAGTTCAAGAATGATTATGAAATAGACCTAATATGTATCGCTTTTGGAAAGTTCTAGTAATAAATAGTCTTTAAGGTATGAAGGAATTGATTCTACCCAATAATGAGTGAGAGTCTGTGGAGAGCTGTAGTCGAATCTAGGTAAGGAAATCAGGCTTCTGAAGAAGTATTCCTCTGTGAAGATTATAAAATACAAGGTCTCTCATTTAAAGATACAGAGGCCTTTTTTTGTTAATTCAATAAGTAAAAGCTTTGTTTTAATTTTACTTTGAATGCTTGTCTGTCTATAATAACATAAAAATAGACTACCCTGGTTGTCTCAATCCTTGTGAACAGGTTGAAATAAATCTAGTCAGTCTAATAAATACATTACCAAATTCCCTAAGGGCTGAAATGACCTCCAGACTAATGTATATATCACTGAGCCAGATGTCAATAAAGAGCATATTTTTTGCAGACAGACGATTTACTAATGTAAATCCTGTCTGTACTATCATCCACTCATAAGATTTGACAAGTCATATGATCAAGGGTGTGTTGTTTTTAAGCCATGGCAGTACTTTAAATGTTTTTTTGTTTTATGGGTGCATGATAAAACACAGAGGCATGCTGAGTTAACTGCTTTGATTGGCTGATAAGTCAGGTTTAAACCTTGCAGTTAAAGGAAGCTAGGTCTGAAAAGATAACAATGGATCATACAATGTTTCTCCATCACGTCGTAAATGTATTTTGTATAGTGTACAAAGCAAGATTTAAATGCATCAAAACAGACTTTAAAAATAATGATTTGAACATTGCTTGAGTTACAGCTCTGTGAATAGGGCCACTATTTCATTGTCTTTGTGAATGCATTTTAGGTTTGGCAATTCAGTTATACGTTAAAGAGTGACCTTTTTTCCTTTAGTGCTAAAAATACTTTCTTTGTGA
Organism: Acipenser ruthenus; assembly: GCF_902713425.1. NCBI lineage: Eukaryota > Metazoa > Chordata > Actinopteri > Acipenseriformes > Acipenseridae > Acipenser > Acipenser ruthenus. The sequence continues at coordinate 27,048,232 of NC_081201.1, forward strand.
TTTGCAGATGGAAAACTCCTGCTTTCAGCTCTTTTTTGGTAGTTAACCTTAGATTTGTGGACAACTCTGTGTACCATAAGCATTGAAACAAGTACAGTGATTTTAAATTAATTAGATGCATTATCTTGCTGATTCGTCTTGTTATTTTATGCCACATTTACATTTTTGCATACACTTATATCCAGAGACCCGTCTTTCCAATTGTAATAAAACTTGGTTAGGACATTCTTTAGTGCAAATTTGGAGAGTAGCAGAATCTGGGGATATAAGGAGATGTATGTATATCTGTATATCTATACATCTGTACATATGTTACACATTTTATCTAGTTGTGATGGACATTCTTTTCCATCTTTGAGTACTAGAATTTCATGATATTGACAGTGCTGTTTTTGTATTTGCAGTGATGGTAGGGGATGTACATTACTAGCATACTTGTTAGGCCTAATGGCAGCACAATATGGCTGCCATTAGGCTTATCCGTGGTGAGTCCATTACTGTCATACTGTCATTACAAGCACTAAAATCACAAATAAGAAACCAATACAGTAGTTTTAAAAAATGTTTTTGAATGTTATGATATGGAGTGGCACAGCACAAATCTGAGTTTTTTATATTTCGCTAATATTTGTATATCACGGCTAATTAAATGGCATTCTATTGCCAATTAGCAAGGAAAATGAAAGGTTTATGTCCTGTTGGAGGGAAGGCAGCTGATTTCTGCATTTATAGGAAGTATCCATAAATAAACTCCTGGAGATTTTATACACAAGAAGATGCAGAAGGTTAGACGACCCACCAGGGACATGCACATAAACCTTCCTGGTTTATGAATCTCAAAAGGCTTGAACCATTCCATTTTAGAAGCTTAAAATAGCCTGATGTACAGGACTAATTTCAGGTTTCATATGCTGGGCAAGCAGCAGTTGCAGTTCAGATTCATGTTCAACTACAAATAGCCCTGGGTTGCTGCCTACTGTATGTCGTCAGTGTCTCTAGAATGGGGAAATGGTTCAGAAATAATAGGTAACATGATAGCTCACTAGGCAGCTTTTCTCACTCCAAAATATCAGATCTCAGGAGAATACTGTATCAGTCATTTCAGCTCCCAGCTGTGTTCACGAAAATGAGCCAGCTTTACCATAAAGTGAAATAAATGCACTCAGATAGACATTACCTATAAGCAGCGGTCAAGATAACCTGCCATTTTTACGCTTTAAAAAATCTGAAATACGCACTAAATTTAAATTTAATGCATAAAAATATGCATAGCAATTTTGCTGCACAGCTTGTCTGCCTCCCCTAAAACTTCCACTGACAACTACATCTCCCAGAATACAATGTCTTCAGTTACTAGGAAACTGTACACAAGAAAAAAAACCCCAACAAACATGATCCAATCTCTGGCTAGCCCTGTTGTCTTTGCAGTTAATCACAGTAAGAATAAGAAATTCGAAGCTACATAGGTTAAAGCGTAAACACCCCAGTCCAGCTACAAGTCCAACTGGAACCATCGTCGGAGGCAATTCCAGTGCCTATTAAAGGTACCTATAATATTAAGCAAACTGGTTTATAATATATTAATGCATATCCTTATTTTATTTATCTGTATGGCTGTATGTTGAAGTTTTAATATGTTCACTGAGTTTAAGAATGTAATGTTAAATATAAGTAATTCATTTACAGTCAGTGTGATACCTTGAAAAAATGTGCTGAGCCGATAAAGAACCTTGTAGAACACACACGTGGTTGTACAGTAGTTCAAAGTAACATTGCAGTTAAAACGGAAGGCTCTTTTTTAATGCCTTTTGGGTGGCAATTACATCAACATCACTTTGACAGCAGATCCCAGAGCTAGCTATATATCTTACATTTTTATGTGTGTGTGTGTTCACTTTCAAGGCTCAAGTGCCACTATGCAAGGCAGATTTAATGGCGTAGGCATCTTGCTGCCAGGAAGTGGAGTGATAGCATAAGCCTGGGGTTCTACTGGAGTTAAAGCTACACAATGCCTATCTGTTAAGAAGTAAAGACCATCAGTATTAATGTACATTCATATAATATTGAGCTGGCTGCTTCAGTTACTGAAGTAGTTGAAGGGATGAAGTGAAACCCATGGAAAGATTATCAAGCAAATACTGTAAATAGCAGTGTGCTAATTGCTCTTACATTAGTGGAATTGTCTGGATTGATTTTTCTTCTCTCCTGCCCCCCGCCCACCCCCACCCCCCCTTCTCTTGGCAGTATCGGCACTGTAAATGACAGATGGATGCATTAGGCAAAAGCAGAGGCCCTCCTACTTTGCAGTGTGCAGGCAGCATGGACCACACCTTCAGCTTCAGTACACTAGTGAGTATTAAGGGTTAACATTTTTGTTTTGAGAAGAAACTGAGAAGATCCATTACTGATCAAAAGAGGAACATTTACACAGTGTACAATACCTTTCACACAGTGCCACTTGATTCACACAGCAGCATAGTTAGATAATGATATGATAGATTCTTGTGATTCCACTGGCAGAAGAAGCTGGCCGCGGAGCCCGATCACACTGATGTGAGCCTGTCTGCAGAGGAGCGAGTGAGAGCTCTGAGTAAGATGGGCTGCAACATCGAAATCAACGAAGACATCACCCCCCGGCGCTACTTCCGCTCCGGGTTGGAGATGGAGCGCATGGCTGCTGTTTACCTGGAGGAAGGGAACCTGGAGAACGCCTTTGTCCTGTACAATAAATTCATCACGTAAGAGAAACATCCTTTTTAATCTTCCTATTCCAGTCAGATTGGCTTCAGGCAGGAGCAAACCAATCAAGGTGTAACTGGAGCAATTATTAACTATGCAAACTTTGATGCTGTCTACATCTTGCTTTTTGAATGGCGTGCACAGACAGTTCTTGCTGCAGGCTTATTTTGATTGAGCTGTACAGTAGCACCAGTTGAGAGTGTTGACATAAATAGTGTAATTTTAATAAAGTGAATTGTGTAAAAAATCTATATCTATCTGTCTGTCTATCTATCTATCTATCTATCATTACAGCATTTGGTTGAGAGGTTATAATATTTATTATATACTTGCTTTTCAGATTATTTGTTGAAAAGCTGCCCAGCCATCGGGACTACCAACAATGTGCAGTACCTGAGAAACAGGACATCATGAAGGTAAGTCTGGATGTAGAATTGCACTTGTTCTCACTCAGCAGTTATTTAGAAATTCAGTAGTACTCAAAAATAAACTTGGTGATTTAAAGGACATATAGCTACAAATAATATCTTCTTAAGTTACCTTTTTAGGATATTTGCAGCCGTTCTGAAAGGTTCCAAGTTCTAACTGCTTGCAGGCCTCTGGTGTTTTGCTTCCTGCTTCTTCAGAAATCATGTGATATTGTGACCTTTCAACTGTATTGACTCTACCTGCTTCTACAGTAGCCTAGAGTGAACGATTGCAAACAGCATAAAAAGATAAGGGACTGACAAAAACATTATAGCTATATGTCCTTTAAGTTTTTAAAGTTCTGAAAATATGTTGGTATTATTATTATTTATTTCTTAGCAGACACCCTTATCCAGGGCGACTTACAATTGTTACAAGATATCACATTATTTTTTACATACAATTATCCATTTATACAGTTGGGTTTTTACTGGAGCAATCTAGGTAAAGTACCTTGCTCAAGGGTACAGCAGCAGTGTCCCCCACCTGGGATTAAACCCACGACCCTCCGGTCAAGAGTCCAGAGGCCTAACCACTACTCCACACTGCTGCCCAGTAGTGTGTTCTTGCTGGATGCTCTTGTGTAAGGATGCTCCTAAAATGCACAACAATGGCCAAAGCCATGATTAGCATACTCAAAATACAATGTAAATGTCAGCAAGCAGCATTAGTAATTATATAGCAAGGGATTAACAATTCCTATCAACCTGAGCATGATGGTTCAATGCAATTGACAGTTTCATTGGGTCCCCTGCAGACTTCAAGGCTGCATTAGAAGCAATTCATCTCGAACTTCAAGTATATAGTTTTAGAATCGATTCAACCTAATAGTCTGCTCTGCAGAACTACAGTGACCTAATACAAGTTTTATTGCACAGTACTTACTGTATTATTATTATTATTATTATTATTATTATTATTATTATTATTATTATTATTGTTGTTGTTTTTGTTTTCAGAAATTACAAGATGTTGCTTTTCCAAGAACTGATCAATTGAAGAAATTACTTGTTGAGAAATACAGTAAAGAACACATGGAGTATATGAAAGGCCAAGTAAGGATTTTCTGGGGATTACCTGTAGCTTCAAATTGTTTCTATTAACAGTACTTTTAAACATAAATCCAAGAGTTAACATTAAGCAACAATTTATACTGGAATGTAATCTAGTTTAAAGCTGCCAAACACTGTTGATGCAGGGGTGATAATCAGATATCTGCAATAGTAGTTTACTGTAGGTTACATGCTATATAAATAAACCCCATGCCGAATTCAGTACAGAATTGGTTGTGTAAAACAGAAAATGGTTTTATATACAACGCATAGAGTTGGCTAAATATAATATTGAATATAGTAATTTTCTCTGGTATCACATAGTATGGATACATATTATTATTGTTATTATTTATTTCTTAGCAGACACCCTTATCTAGGGCAACTTACAATTGTTACAAGATATCACATTATTTTTACATACAGTTACCCATTTATACAGTTGGGTTTTTACTGGAGCAATCTAGGTAAAGTACCTTGCTCAAGAGTACAACAGCAGTGTCCCCTACCAGGGATTGAACCCACAACCCTCCGGTCAAGAGTCCAGAGCCCTAACCACTACTCCACACTGTGTTTATTTAAAGAACGTGATTCTATAGAAAGTAAAGTTTCAAACATTCTTCAAAATCCCTAATCAAAATATGTTGCAGAATTATCAGAATATTTAAACCTTTTTGCTTGTAGATTTAAAAAAATGGTTGCAGATTTTGACAATAATATGGGTGGCAGGTAACACAGCAATAACAGCCTATGGCAAAGTGGTAATTAGTGTGCAGGTGTAGAGCAGGTGCAGTAATCCAATAATGAAAGACAGACAACAAAGCACAAGTGAAATGGTTTCTGTTTTATTTTGTAACCCAAAAGGGTCTGATGACCAAACAGTAAGCAAAAGGAGGGCTGGCACTGGTGTGTGTTGCACAGGGTGTAACTATGGGTTGCACAAACACAACACAAACACGGTCACAAGTCCAAAGTGAGTGCTGTAGTGCTCGTGGTGAAGTACAAGTTATCCGTGATACAAGTGCAGTGTTGTCCGGGATTTGCGCTGGCCTTAAATGACAGCTCTGGATCGTGTTAGCCGTCTAATCTAATAACAAACAAACAGTTATGTTAAAGACAAGACAGACAAAATAAACAAAACTCAGTCGTTTCACCATTAGTCCTTCCGGTTTCAGCGTAACCATAATAAGGACCAGATCACCTCGCTACGTCCCCTTATATACAGTCAATCATGACCCCTTGGTTAACGAGTGCAACCGCTCCTCCAATCCGCGGCTGCCACATCGTTTGCCTTCCAGGTCGATGATTTAGTGTACCGTAGCGACAGCCCCTTTCTAGATGGCCAACTTCCGTCTAACCCTGGGAATGAATTGTTGGGCCATCCAGTCCAGGGCACTCTGTTCTTTTTACACAGCACCCTCACAGGTCGGGAGGGAGATCGAACATCAAGAATCATTTCTTTCACACTGCCACAGTACTTTTAACAGAAATTATTGATCTTAGGACTGCACAAAATTAGTACAAGTAGTACCAAGCCATAGAAATTATGATACTGAGTTGTAAATCACATATAGTACAATGTGCTGTAAAATGAATGGCCATGTGCCCTTTGTTATTGTATTGTATTTTTCACTTGATTTCCAAGTCAGATATCATAACTGCCAGTCTTTCAAAACATTCGGTATCCACTTTATTTTCTTTGGCACATATTCCTACTCTAAATTCAGAGAAAAGGCAGGAAGGCAGAGGCTGTCGGGTATAATCTGTGTAAATTGTGAGTGTCTGCTTTCTGTAACCTGGGGGGCCGTGTGTTTGAATTGTGTAGAGTAAAGCTGTGGAGGAGTGCTATCAGAGCCTGAAGCAGCTGCAGCTGATTGAGGAGGAGAAGCAGCGTGTGACCCAACTGAGGAGGCTGCAGATCGAATCGGAGCAGTTTCGCTTCTTTGAGGACCAGCTTCGCCGACAGGATCTCGCCAGCAGGAAAGAAGCCGGGCCCAGTGTTTCCAAGCAGACTGACGGTGAAGCGCTGTCCTGCTTGTCCTGTCCTTCTAAAAACAACACCAAAGGATCCTCCCGCCCAAATCTTGGAGGCCCCAGCCAGTCCCCTGCTGTAAACAGAGCTCTCAGTGCCATTCAGAGTGAGTACCTCTCAAGCCTATAAATACAAATAACCTGGGCAGCTAGCTTTGCATTTGGTTTCCTTTTTCACCTAGTTTCTATAGAGGCATTGTTTTGTAATACAAAGATCACACCGTGGCACTGAACTTCTACATTTACATACAAAATCATATCACATTATGACGAAGTGGCAATGTTTTTAATTTTTTTCTGTTAATATGATCTGTGATCTGTTATTTTTCAGTTACATGTCAATTGTTGTCATCTCAGAAGAAAAAAAAGCATTAAAAATACCGAAAATAGACATCTGAGATGAAGGAAAGGTCAGAAGCTGTGTGTCTGTGAAAACAGCTATTTCAGAGTGTCTCTTGTTGCAGATCAGAAGGTAGAAGGGCTGAGGAGCATTGTGATCCCCAAGGAACTCTCCTACAAGTTTTTGGTTCTTGCCGATAACAATACAGCAAGAGGAATAGAAACCTGTGGGATTCTTTGTGGAAAACTGGTAGGTTACGTGATGTTCATCTTTTTGCCTGGACGGTGTTTTTTAAAGGAGTGGTAGCAAGCCTTTTTAAAAAAATCTATGTTCTTACCTAGATCTTATTAGATCTAGCAACATTATCACCTGTCCACCATTTTTTGTATTCCAGATCTGTGCTTGTTTTTTATACTTTAATTTGTGATGTGCATTGCTGCCAAATAACGTCCTGCTCCTCTAGCTTCCTATAGACTATATTAGCTACAGCACAGGAATGCCATGCTAATTCTGTTTCAGACCCATAACGAGTTTACAGTAACTCATGTGATAGTGCCCAAGCAGTCTGCTGGCCCAGACTCCTGCGATGTGGAGAATGTGGAGGAGCTCTTCAGCTTTCAGGACCAGCACAATCTCCTCACTCTTGGATGGATCCACGTAAGTTCACTTTGCCTCGATAATGGGTTAACACAAAAAGCTGGCCCCTGACATTTTACCTTTTGCATTTTGGAAGTTAGTCTTTTACTAAATCTTCATAAAAATAAAATAAAGACTTCTGGTCAAAATGTTTGCCCAATAATTTCACTGGCTTATTTTAGTACTACTACATGGCTATAAATTGTTAAGTTACACATGCATGTTTCTAGTTTTATGTTCTAACTGATAAACACAGATAAAACGGCCATGAAAAAATAAATGATACCACTGTTTTTTTTTACATAACCACAGAAGTAACACCAACTGTAAAAGCCAGAACATTTCTAAAAATAAACACTGTCAACATTGAAAAATCTTTAAAAAAAAAAAATTTAAACATCTGAATTTCTATCATTAATTTCCTTTACACTTTGGTTCACTTTCCCAGTAACCCATTGCTGCTTGATGTTTTCAGTATTTTCATACAACCTCTGGAATTAGAATGTAGCAATGCTTGTAGTATTGTGTCAGTGTATCATTAAGTTATCCAAGGAGAAAAAAACATTGAATACACGTTTACAATAATGTACTCATACACTATGACATGATTGCAATGTGAATTACTGGAATTATTTTATTAGGTTTAATAAAGCTTACATCACTTGTGTGTCTTTAATGACGTTCACTGTTCACAGACACACCCAACTCAAACAGCATTCCTATCAAGTGTGGATCTCCACACCCACTGTTCATACCAACTGATGCTGCCAGAGGCAATTGCGATTGTATGTTCACCAAAACACAACGAGTGAGTATAAAGGGGTCTGTGCAAAATGTATTTCCCAATGTACCTCTATGCTCAATGTAAATAGCTGTTGTGTTATAGGAAGGAAGGGAAGGGCAGACTCGTGTGGAAGTGTCTTGAATATCAAATGGTATTTGAATGAGATGATCAAATGATATGAACTGGGTCACTCATTTAATTGTAGGGATCTTAGTTGCCTATAAAACAACAACTGAAAGAAAAAAAAAATCTCTGTAGTGTTTTTTGTGCACTGTAATCAAAAATAAAATAAAGTGGACTAATCGATTCAGCAAAATTAGTTTTTAATCATACTAATAATAAATGCAAAAGCACAGGACAAGCATGGGACAAGCTTGGGACAAGCTTATGGAAAATAACCCGGTTTAAAAACAAAACATAACAATACTTAGGAAAATGGATGGAAGAAGAAACTTCTATTGATCGATTTCCTGCGCCTTCATTTTTAACCATGTTTCCAATGACTTTTAGCACTGGGGTTTTCAGGCTCACCAGTGCAGGGATGTTGGAGGTGTCTGCCTGTAGAGCGAAGGGCTTCCATCCACACTCCAAGAACCCAGCATTGTTTAGTGTAAGTATTAGTTCTACCTTCGCCATGAAGTCCCTATACTTGTTACTAGAATACAATATATAGCAGTCCCTGATTATAGATGTGATATTGCAAAGCTGCAATGTCAGATAGTTTGTATTAGTTGGATATAATGTCACAGTAAGAATACTGTATCTCTACTGTTTAATTCATCTTGAAAAATACAAGCTGAAATTCACCCCTCTTGAGGGGCAGACATAAATACCATCAGTAGATGCCATCAGTAACCAGGACTATTTGTTGGATTAACTCAAGTAACTGTCCTATTGGTGTGGCTTGAGGCTCGTTGATTGTTTTTTGGGGTATAATGTCACATAGTGTACTGACATCATTTAATGTTGGTATGTTATGTATACATGGAATGTGTTCCCGTAATATGACAATATCTTTTTCTTGTTTTTGTAGCTATGTAAACATGTCATTGTGAAAGACATGGTAACGACAGTGCTGGATTTGAGGTGACGTATGCAGAAGAAGACCCATTCTGGCTAGTGAAGACATTTGTAATGTAAAAGAAGGGTCCCAAAAAGATTCTGACACTCCAGGGTTATACGTTTTATATTTATACTTATATTATTTATTTGTTCTTTTTTATTATTATTATTTGACTGTGAACTGATGAGATAACCTTACACTAAAAACATTGAAATTGTCTGCCTGAGAATGAAGTGAAGTTTGTGTGAAGCTTGTAAAATATACAGTATGCTACTTTGTGTTTATTTTGGTTTGTTTTTAGTGGCTTGTGCTCCAAGGCCGTATTGTGAGACTGTGGTGGAGTTGCCTGAGGTGTCTCTTTCTTTTAACCACTGTACTGCTTAGCCAAGAACCTTTGAACTAGAAAAACTATTTGATAGTCAATACCCAGCCATGTAACGTTTCTATTTAAAGGCAGAGATGCTGGTGAAGGGGTGGGCTTGTGTTCTGTGTCTCAGGGCTATATTACCAATGAGGCATCTTTTTTACTAGCACTGTTGAAATTTGCGATTTTCAAGCAATTGTTGCTTTAACTTTGCATATCATGAGGAATGTCGCCTACAAATGCTTGCTTAAACAGATGCCAGTCTGTTGACTCGTATTTTCATTTAGTGTGAACTCTGGACTCAAAAGTGTGGAGGACTGGAACAGCCAATACAGAGTTGGTTATGATTCTTTTCACACATTTTTTTTAATTTTTTTTTTTTTTTTTAATACATGCAAGCATCATTGCTTAAGGAAATTAAACTCATGATGGTATTTACTGAAGCAGTGGTCTACTTGATTTACTTTCATATACTGGTATATAAAACACTATCAGTATAAAAACACTATTGACTTTGTATTGTTCCCTCTTTTTTTCTTCTTCATGAAACCAAAATATATCCTCCTCTAATGGTATTTGTTTTATTTATAGCATGCTACCACCCGATGGCAATATGTGATAACTGTCCCCGACTTTAATTAAAAGAAAATTTCATTGAAGTAGAAAGTCAAACCTGATGTTTTACACACTCTGACACATTCAAGTCTCAATGCATTGTCAGTTTCAAGAGAACATAACTGAAAATGGTGTACATAGGCATTAAAAAGATGATCTTTACATTCATGTTGTTACTTTTGTCATGATTTTGAGACGTAAAACATCAGTCATTTATACTTTCTTGGGTACGGACGGGAGCACCGGCCAGCTAAGAGCCTCTTCTAATAAAATAATCCATACTGTAGTATCTGCTGCCGTATCCTTTGTGATGATGGCAGTGTATCTTTTATATAATACAGAAAACATGACTGATGCTATTTGCATTACAAATTACACAGAAAGGAAGATGTTTAAAAGTTTTTGTCCATTTTTTGCACATATATATATATTTTTTAAATCTGCACCAAAAAAGGTTATTTTGTACAGTCATATTCTTTAGTAGAATGCCAACACACCTGAAGTTTTAAGCAAGGATTGCATAATATATTTGCTTTTCACCTTGGTTGCTGTTTTTGTTTTTTGTAAGAAGTGGTTAGCATTTACAAAGACTGAGCAACAAAACTGCCGAGCTACCAAAAGTGGACACAAGAAGGAGCTTGTGAGCTGTTTCTCACAGTGTAGAAGCAAGCGTCTGAATTTCTTTTCCAAATAAGGAAATGTTTGGGTTTTTTTTTTTTTGACAAAAACAGACTTGCTTTATAATGCCGACACATTCAAGCTTTATTCATCAAATAAAATAAATCTTCACATTCATTCAGTAAACGCCGTAGCAAAGACAAGTTGCTGGAATTAAAACGTAAGTTAAGAGTATTCACAGTTCATACAGTATGCAGAAGAAAGACACACAAAAAGGAAGGAATGGGCCAAGACGAGTTTAGAAACATTTGCGGTGGACAATGGATGGGCCGGCCTCGTCGTACTCCTGCTTGCTGATCCACATCTGCTGGAAGGTGGAGAGAGAGGCCAGGATCGAGCCTCCGATCCAGACGGAGTACTTGCGTTCGGGGGGAGCAATGATCTGGTAACACGGGTCAAAATACATACATTACTTCAGAAGAAATACCAATGACTGGTTTACGTTATTCTGATTAGTAAACTCATCCATGCTATTTTGAATTGCAGTAACACATGAACTAACTCTGTAAATAATGGCTAATTATTTGGTCTTTCTCTCATTGTCTTGCCAACCCTGCTTCAGTATTTACATCCCAGGACTGCACTCAACACAGACCAGCAGTAGCATAGACTGGGTCAATGAACGAATCCTTTCAAACACATCCGTATTAGTAACTGTAAATATCATGTTTTGTAGGGAAGGCAATGCTTTGAAATCAAAACAGTTTCTTTCAATTTAACTTATTACCAGTGCGTTGAAAACCATTTAAAGTGAATAAACGCAAAGTGCTGGCACAACCCTACTTGATACCTTGAAGTAGCAGTCTGCTACTTAATGAGGTGGACGTAAACGGGCACACCGACGTTACACATCTTTTGATCTTGAAGTGGTCATTCAAATGTTTTTTTCAGCTCAACCCATGACCCAAAAGACCCAAAGGGAAGGGGGTTGAGCTCTGTTGTTTTACACAGTGCCATTGTTGTGGCATGCTTTTTTTCAGTTCTCACCTTGATCTTCATGGTGCTGGGGGCCAGAGCAGTGATTTCCTTCTGCATACGGTCTGCAATCCCAGGGTACATGGTGGTACCCCCAGACAGGACGTTGTTGGCGTACAAGTCTTTACGGATGTCAATGTCACACTTCATGATGCTGTTGTAGGTGGTTTCGTGAATACCAGCAGACTCCATACCTTTTGATCGCAACAGAGAAACATGAGTAAAAATAGATTCAAAGTAGGGGAACCTACATTAAAGGCAGTAGAATGCAATCTGGCAATAGATAATATTTTCGATGGAAATGTACTTTGAACTGGCCTTCACCCTCCCATAACCTGGTTCATATTAATTGAATTGAGCTCTAATAAACTAGGCCCAGAGTGGACAGAAGTCAATGTGCAACTTTGCAATGTGCAACTAGCATTATCATCTCCCTTATGGACAGGTGTTTTGAATGGTTTGACATACCGATGAAGGAAGGCTGGAAGACGGTCTCAGGGCAGCGGAATCGCTCGTTGCCGATGGTGATGACCTGTCCGTCGGGAAGCTCGTAGCTCTTCTCCAGTGAGGAGGAAGTGGCAGCGGTGGCCATTTCATTTTCAAAGTCCAGAGCAACGTAGCACAGCTTCTCCTTAATGTCGCGGACGATTTCTCGTTCAGCTGTAGACAAGAGCGAAACTCAGGTGAGAATGATTCCTTACTGGATTCTGGCGCTCCTGAGGGTATGCTGGCAGGAGCTCACCAGAACAATACTGTAAGATATACGCAAGGTGAACAATGTACTTTTTGGGCACCATGAACTGAAGTCAGCATTCTACCTGAAGGTCTTTACTGGTTGTTTAAAAGATTATTGATTAATTACTGTAAACAGAACATGTATGTCTTTTAAACGTCTTACGTAACTCGTAATTTATCTTATATGTTTTTTTGTTACTGTTTGGAATATGTATTTATTTTTTGGTGACAAATACATATCTAATGGTATCCTATTCTCTGGAATACCTAGAATCTACATGATTAATTCTATTCTATATAGAATAAATACAGTTTATTGTGTGTTAGAGGGTGTGTGTGAAATCATCACTAAAAATGTTAGTCCCAGCAGCTGCAGCTTGAAAGTAATTGTCTGAATCTAGAGCAGATCATCCTGTTTTTCTAGCACTGCTGGTCGCTTTAGTTCCATCAGCAGTGTCCAGCAGATACCTACCAGTTGTAACAAAAGAGTAGCCACGTTCAGTCAGGATCTTCATGAGGTAGTCAGTGAGGTCCCGGCCAGCCAGATCCAGACGCATGATAGCATGGGGCAGGGCGTAGCCTTCATAAATGGGCACGTTGTGAGTGACACCATCCCCGGAATCCAGCACGATACCTATGGAAGAGGCACAGAGGGAGTCACTGAGACACAGGCTCTCAATCAACAGACATGACATTTCAAAAGGGTTACTGCTTACCTGTGGTACGACCTGAAGCGTAAAGGGACAGTACGGCTTGGATGGCTACGTACATGGCCGGCACGTTGAAGGTCTCAAACATAATCTGGAAAAGGAACAAGACATTTTTCAATTTTACATCAAAGTATTAGTCCTCTGGTGTATAAACATGACCACATTTAAATCCTATCATAACTCCTTTTATACTTAAGATGCTTTTATAAGTGAATAATATGCGAATTGTACATGAATAGCCTCTAAACAGATGCTAAAACGTATAATATGTTCTCACAAATAGTATTATTGCTATCTCATACTGCTATTCCAGTATGAGATAGTTATACTGTAAACTCAAGTTTTGCAAATATAAAAAAATAACATGCATTTTCATTTTCTGGTGTGTCAGTCTCTTAGAACATTTCAATACAGTATCTCACAGAAGTTCATCCAGGTTTATAAGGTGTTAGTGTTTTTAGTTGAATGTTCTGACCCATGTTCTTGGTGAGAGGCTGCTGCAGTGAACTCACCTGGGTCATCTTCTCGCGGTTTGCCTTGGGGTTTAGGGGAGCCTCTGTCAGCAGTGTTGGGTGCTCTTCTGGGGCGACACGGAGCTCATTGTAAAAAGAGTGATGCCAGATCTGGAAAGATAGATAGAGACATATTGTACTTCATCTAGAGCACTTGGACATGAAGATCAGTGGACGCAACAGAAGTTTGGACACCTTTGGTGAATAAAGTTCTTACCTTCTCCATGTCATCCCAGTTAGTGATGATGCCATGTTCGATGGGGTATTTCAAGGTGAGGATACCTCTCTTGCTCTGTGCTTCATCACCTACATAGCTGTCTTTCTGACCCATACCCACCATCACACCCTGAAAGATGAAGGAAGAGGGGAAGCTATTAGTAACCGCATGGGATTCAATTGAGGTATGAGTCGTGGATCTAAATACTGCTTAAATAATTGCCATTACAAGAAAGATTAAAATGCATTGTTAGGATGTTGTTTTTCATAACCACTAGACTTGCCAGATTTGATGTAAGAGGTTTCATTAGGCCAGTTCAATTACATTTAATGAATTAAGCAATCCAGAGTCTTGTTCTAACCAGATTCGTTGTTGGTTGCTCACCTGGTGTCTGGGGCGGCCCACGATGGAGGGGAACACAGCTCTGGGGGCGTCATCCCCAGCGAAGCCTGCCTTGCAGAGGCCAGAACCATTGTCACAAACCAGGGCGGTGGTCTCTTCCTCGTCACACATAGTCACTTAGTTTAACTTTCTTAACTCACTCGGGAAACAATCACTGCAAGCAAAATACAAATGGGAATTTAAAAAAAAACGAATTGGATTCTACAGGTATGTCATTGGGTAATATTAACCTTGATTTCTGTTTCACTCTGACCTTGTGTTCAGTAGTGACAAGGCTAGGGCCCTTTGGTGAATTAAGTTCCCTTTCATGATACCATGGGAATTTTATTAGCCATGTTTTATCTTGAAGAAATGCAAGCAGAACTGTCCTTACCGTGGTGATAGTATTGGTGTGTTGAAATGTGAAGAAATAAATGATCACTATGGTACTGTTCCTCAATACAGTACCATTGTAGATGCCTTGTTTTTTTAATTCCCTTAAATAGTCCAGATCCACTGCATTGCCACTGTAGTGCCTCTGCATCGTCTGGCAAGGGTGGCTGATATTAATCCTTATTTAGCCAAAGTAGAATTATATCAGCAAATCAGCTTACAGAGTAATAGTTTACAGCATGTTATTTCCTTAAGACTGTGTATAATGATGTGGCTTAAAATTCTAACATTAGCTGTGATTACTGTTAGATTGTATCCAAGTTGGAACTGATGTCACAAGGTGTGGTGTCCTGTTAGATTGGATTGCTTCCAGTTAGAATCCTATTCTGGGCTGGCAAATCCATCCTCCTTTTAAATTGTCTTTAAATGGTAACATTCTGAAGAAAGACTGCACATAGCAGTGCACATAGTCAGTCCAGTAGAAAACAATGGTAAAACTACATAATAGTACTGAAGAAACATAATCAGTAACATAGGGTTTAGAATTGATTATATATTTTATTTTGTTATACTGCCATACATTCCGGTAATAACATAGAATGAGCTTTTCTGCCATAGACCAGTTTGTAATCCAGCTTAATACTGGGGAGTGATGCATTGTTTTAAAAGCCAAGAAATAATAATGTAACCCTTCCAATGTTGAAATGTGTGTTGTTAGAGAGCACAGCTTAAAACTGATTTAATCTTAAAAAGGCAAATTAATGCAAAATAAGTGAAAGTAAATGGAATGGAAAATAATAATCTATTATCCATTCTAAATAAAAAGCTGTGATTACTTTTAGTAATGCAGACCATATCACAATGCATACAATAAAATGCTGTGCACTTTATCTATCAAAAATATCTATCCACCAGGGAAACAAATCCAGGAAAGTTAAAACAAAAAAACTCCTTCTCCTACAAATCAGCTAACCACCCCCCTGAAAAAGATCCAAGTTTGTTTATAGAGATTGCAAGCACTCTTGTAATGAATGAACTGTGCTGTATGGGGAACATGTCCTAATTAGGAAATGGTTTGGGAAATTTCTGTTTTTGGTATAGCATGACTGGCCAGATTGTTGCACACACCCACTAACTTGGTCTTGCCTCAAAAAGCCAAATAATGAAGCTGGATGAGGAGAGAGAGCTATTTCTACATAGCACCTGTCAGGAATCCCAAAGAGAACCATATTTAGTAATAAACATTAAAACTAAAAGAGTCCTAGCCAAAGCATGCGTGTGTCTTGCAGTCAGATTTTAAACTTTAAGCAACAGCTGCCAAGAACCAATTAGCATTCAAATCTGCAACCTTTTATTATTTGTTTATTTTGCAGACGCCTTTATCCAAGGCAGTTTACAGAGACTAGGGTGTGTGAACTATGCATCAGCTGCAGAACCTCTTATAACAATATCTCATCTGAAAGACAGAGCACAAGGAGGTTAAGTGTCTTGCTCAGGGTCACACAGTGAGTCAGTGAGTGAGCTGGGATTTAAACTGGGGATCTCCTGGTTACAAGTCCCTTTTATTTAACCACTGGACCACACAGCCTCCTCAAACCTTCAGTTTGCTTCAGTGCTGGATAACTCTATTATAACACCATGATAAACATAATTAGAAGATATTTTACATGCAAGCTTACCCTTAGTGCGAAGAGGTGCTATTTTACACAATGTTGTCATTATTTAGTTCTTCACATAAACTAAGGACACATGTATAGAGCTACCTGGCATTTGTATTTTAAACTAACAGCATTGTTGTATTGTAATTTTGAATAGTCATTAACAACTTCTGTGAAGGCACAAATGCAGCATCACTAAATAAGGTATTTCCAGTAATCTATGCATAACACCCTTACACTAATGGTCTATCTGAAATGTAAATACTGTACCATTTGTCCTTCAAGCAACAGCAAGACACACTACTGATTCTTGAGCAGCCTATGATAAACCACAAAAGGATGCAAAAACCAAATAAGCTGAACTGCTTTTCCTAAACCATTTCACCAGAAATTACTAACAAGCATATAAAAAACTACATTAAATAATACAGGATAAAACAGAACTGCTTTTTATAACAACAACTGAACTTATTTTCATTCCCTAAAAAATTATGTTTGTGTCAGACATGCATAGGTACACATGACAGGCTTATTTGAATATATTTAGCTTGAATATATATTGACTTATTAAAAAAAAGGAATTTAAACCCCAGCTTTGTAAGCTGACAAGTCATGTGCTGTGTACCAAACAAATAGGACACAGTATACAATGGCTAAGCTTCTACATCAGTAATGCATGCACCTGATTTTTCTTGAAAGACACTTACCCTGACAGCGCTTGGCCGGGGTTAGCTGCTCTGGGATGGTGTACTGTCCATCTGTGAGAGGGGAGTCTATATAGTTCACTGTCCCACAACTCACCCACCCACTTCCCAAACAAGGAGCCCTGGCAGAAGCCAGCTCCATCCCTCACTCTAACACAGCCTTATAGGGACCTCAGCATAAAAACCTCCAATCTGTGTGGCCAAGCAGGGCCTGGGTCCTGTGCACTACATTCCACTCCAGTGCTTCTGAGAGAGGAAGAGACTTTACTATTCTGGAATATAAACACAAGATATTGAGGACAGCTGCTAAAATATACTTACATCCTATTGACAGATAGCACTTGGCAGGGGAAAAGGCAGCATTCCAACAGCCAGGTCTTAACTGTAGCTTGGTCTTTATTGTACTTAATATACTCTGTGAGAAACTGATGACATGGTTTTAGGAACAGAAATTACTTATTTTCTGTTACAACACTTATTACACAGTACATGCACAGTATAGGTACTGTTTTTTTATTCTATCTATCTATCTATCTATCTATCTATCTATCTATCTATCTATCTATCTATAGATAGAGCTATTTTGAATTCAGTGTTTTGCTAAAATATAATTCTTTGGTGCCCATTTGCATAATTCCTCCAATGTTTGGCCCTCTGTTCATACACTTCTGTTCAAATGCCTTGCATGCATATAAGGTTTCATTTATTGAAAATATTTAATAAAGCAGAGCCACTTACCCTATAGCTGGCCAACTAGTATCTTGATTCCACTGGGATTCTAGCAAGGGTACAACCCAAACATTTCATGTGGATTATTTTCCAAGTTATGTTTAATGTGAGACCTCTTGGTCCAATTTTTGAAATTGAAACCAGCTTCAACGAATGTCAGCTGGCACAAAATGTACCGGACACACCCCTGTTGTAACCCTTTTCTTTCTCCATAAATGTATGGCCCCAAGGGTGTAGTCAAGAACAGATCCCAGTTTATCTCGATTAATTTCCGATAGATATTACAAAAGCATTCTATCACCACTTTAACTGGAGATTCCCCTAGCTAAGGCTAAAACTGTTACAAATGTAAAAACAAAATGTTGTGATATTAGCTTGGAACCTGTTCTGTTTATCAGTTTTGTGTGCTTAGACACATTTTGGCTCAGAAATTCAAAGTTACAATTTGTGCTGCCAGATAAACACAAGTAAGGAATCACTAGTGAAAACAAAGTCATGGAAACCAGCAATGGAACTCAGACATCACAGACTGAAAATTAAACAAAGTCCATCAAAAAAGTCAAATATCTTGAAGAGAAAAAGAAAAAGATAAAGAAACATTCTTACATTCAGTACCATTTTGA
The DNA here is from genome assembly GCF_902713425.1 of Acipenser ruthenus. Lineage (NCBI taxonomy): Eukaryota > Metazoa > Chordata > Actinopteri > Acipenseriformes > Acipenseridae > Acipenser > Acipenser ruthenus. Next base: position 27,066,639 of record NC_081201.1, read on the forward strand.
AACTAGGCAGTAAAAGCTGTTTATGTATGACAAGAGGACCTAGTTCTTGAAAAATATGATTTTCAAAAATATTTTACACTCATGAATTGCATTAGCAGGAACAGGAACTGCAATATAAAAACAGAGAGTCATTACACTAGGATGGTGTTACTATAGACAGGGCTGCTAGACTACTGTAACGTTGTTTTACCCAAAAATTAAAAACCCGTTCTGGTTTATGATGGGTTTCTGGGTTTGCTGGCTGCCAAGGTGCCATGACTGATACAACATTACATTTGATAATAATGTTGGCAGGCATTTTTGGGGGGTCATTTGCACTAAATGAATGACACTGGTAACACTGGCCACAGATAGGTCTTGTCTGATATTAGATGCTTGTCAGAACTACATCTTCTCTGAAGCCTGTGGTTTAATTATGCAAATATTGACCAGCACAAGCAAGTGAGGCCTCTAACATTTAGAAAAAGGAAACCATCTTAATAAATGTATTTTATAAGCATGGGAAAAGCATTATAAACTGCAACCTCAAGCTTAGTGGTACCCTTTTGGCTGGCAGATGGGTAAACAGGTTCTCATATAACAGTTCAATTCTGGTACTTGAAGGTGCTAATTCAATGCAGCTCCAGTATGATCTCACTTGGCTAGATAATTACTTAGGAGAAATAAAGATGAAGCGTCCTATCACATACTAAATAGCTTACATTAAAGCTATGCTGTCCAAAACACTGAGGGTTAATTTAAGCAAAGCAAGGATGATAGTTCATCTAAAATAACAGTCATTTTAGTTGGCCATGTTGTCTATGAATAAAGCTCAGTAGGACCCTTTAGCAAATGGTATTTAGTGGCAATGCCGATTATAACGATAATGCAATTGTTTTGTCTTAAAAGGCAATTGTACAAAAATGGCATCTACAATCATATAAGTCATTGGTAAGCCATATTTTGACATAATTGTGGTACACTATAACTATTGTATGAACTAATACACACTAGTATTTATTGCAATATCACTGTATAATGTTTGTTTGAGATCCATTGTGTTGCCCTTGCTGGAGATATTGTGCTCTATTGCTGTCTGCTGGTGTTTCTACAGGACAATACACAGGTATCCCACCCAGTTGTATTCCTTCTGTAAAAGACAGGCCTTTTAGGACAGAGAAGTGATCAAAATACAATAACTAAACATAAACAGTGCTCCAACCTCAAAATTCAATGATATGTTGTTTTCTAAATGTATTATACCAGCATTGTATTAAATAATTTATGGAGTAAATCAAATCTTATAGTAATACATTTTTCTTATGGATTTAAATGAAACATTGTTGGGTGTAGTATAGAAATATGCTTGGAATGGAGTCTGTTTTAAAAATCATAGCGTGAACACTCCCCTTCACTCTCAATCAACAGGGTAGCACCACAGAAGCAGGAATGTGCTGAATATTGGGTGAAAGGTTTAAAACAGAAATAATGTACAATAAAGATTTTACAGTGTTTTAAACAGAATAGCACACAAACAAGTTATTTAACACAGAGGAAAGCTACTGTACCAGTAAACAAGCTTCCTCCCTATTTGAAGCCCCCTTGCCACTCTGTCGCTTTGTAAAATAAACAGGCATGTTCCTCATAATACCTGCAGCAACAGCTGGGGTAAATGTGACCTGAAAGCCTTGCTGTGCAGTAGCTCTAGGAAGCAATTGGCTATTAACAACTTTTTACAGGAAACAGCACATGACCTTATATTGTAAGGACCTTCTGAAATATTTAAAAACTATTATCTGGTACACCTTTTATTGGGCTTTCACCACAGGTGTCAACGACATTCTGCCAAGTAAAGAACTTTGGTTCTACTTCCTTGACAGGTGACTTTGGTTCAGCTACCTCACTGACAGGTGGTCTGGAGTATTCCAGACTGTGTGACAACTGGGCTGAATCAACTCTGGAAAGAGGAGCATTGCAGCTTTATTTAGGTGCAAATAGAGGGCACTATTATTATCTCAAGGCACAGGGGAGAATAAAAGCTTCAGGTCTGTCTATGAAAAGAATAACGAGACTTTTAATCTTTCCAAATTTACTTCAAGGCTAATTTGAGGTCACATGGGGTAATAGCTTTACAAATAGATTACCTTTTAAACCAGAGCAAAGTTTGCACACATATTTTGTAAAATGAAAAAATAAACCCACACAGGTCGGCCAGGGTGTCCTTGGCTCACCGCGCACCAGTGACCCCTGTGGTCTGGCCCAGGCGCCTGTGGGCTTGCCTGTAAGCTGCCCAGGGCTGCGTTGTCCTCTGACCCTGTAGCTCTAGGTGGCTGCATGGTGAGTCTGCAGTGTGTAAAAAAGTGGTCGTTTGACGGCACACGCTTCAGAGGACAGCGTGTGTTCGTCTTCGCCGCTCCCGAGCCAGTGCGGGGTGGTAGCGGTGGGCTGAGCCTAAAAAAATAATTGGTCATTATTATAACTAACCTGTCCTGTTGCTGTGACTGAGTCTGTTAAAAGAGCTCTCACTTGAGTTTTTCTGGAGTTCCTCTGCAATTTATTGCCTGCAATTTTATTGCGTGCAATTATTGCTGGAAGTCAGTTGGCTTGCCACTTCCCCGGAATCAGAAACTCGGCTTCTGAAGGCTAGCTAAACACAGTGCAACTGTGCCATGTTTTATTTCTTTTTTCAACAGCTACATCTCTTGCGATTGTAGTCTGGTTTTCTAACCTTACAGCAGCCGTGCCCACTGTTGAATCACCTGGCGTGGTGACTGTTTCTCTTTAATTGTACTACTGTGTGTGTGTACCTGTGTTTTTGTTATTATTAATTACAGTAAAAAGAAAAAAAAATCTATGAGCTGCACCAGTTGATTGGTCCAGGCTAGATGACCCTGCATCAGTGCCCTCAGTGCCCTTGTTGCTCGTGGTGCCATCGACGCCTCAGAGCCTTGATGCCTCAGCTCCTTGGTGCTTGGACGCTCCTTGCATCAGTCCCCTCAGTGCCCTCACTGCCCTCGATGCTCCTGACGCCTCAGAGCCTTGGTGCTTAGCCCTCAGTACTTTAACACTCACTGCATCGGTGTCCTCTGTGCCTGTGGTGCCCTTGGTGCCCCCGATGCCTCAGAACCTCGGCCCCTTGGTGATTAGGGGTTCCCTGCATTGGTGGCCTCATTGCCCGCGGTGACCTTGATGCCTCAGAGCCTTGATACCTTGGTGCTTCGGCGCCCTGGTGCTTAACGCTCCCTGCATCGGAGCCCTCGGTGCCCTCTGTGCTGCCGATGCCTCAGAGCCTCAGGGTTTTAGCCCTCAGTGCTTAGACATGCTCTACTTCGGTGCCCTCGGTGCCCCCAATGCCCTCGGTGCCTCAGAGCCTCTGTGCCTCGGTGCTTCGGTGCCCTCGGTGTCCAGATGCTCCCTGCATCGCTGCCCTTGGTGCTTCAGAGCCTCAGTGCCTTGGTGCTTCGGCTCCCTCAGTGAGTGGACGTTCCATGCCTCGGTGCTTCACACCAGCACATCAAGAGATGTCCAAATTCCACCCTTGCACGTTCTCTTCCCTCCACAAGACACACACCTACTCTGTCTATGGTGCCTGGGTATACATCACACTTCCTCAGCCTTGGGGGATGGGACGTTCTGCATAATATGCACAGCGTCCGGACCCTGCATAGGAGGCTGGCAGTTCATAGGTGCGACTGTCTCACTCAGCTCAACTGAGCCCTCTGTGGCGTTGGGAGCCCCAGCTTCCCCCCTCCATCTGCCTTCAAGCCCTTTGCAGAGCATTCCCTGCATGCAGGTTTCAGCCAGTCGGTCTCACAGCTGCTCAAGGTCTCCTTCAAGGAGCACTAAGCGGGTGAGACACTCAAGGCAGACAAGGGACATTTCCGAACTGAGGAGCCAGATAGCTCTGATTCTAGATTATCTGGTCAGGCAGCAGTGCCAAAAAAGGACGACGGCCTCCACGCCATCCTAGACCTAAGACACCTCAACAGGTTCTTGAGAGAGAGGAGGTTCCAAATGCTCACACACCGTCACATTCTCCAGTCTGTCCAGCTGGGCAACTGGCTTACCACCGTGGACTTAAAGGACACGTATTTTCACGTCCCATATTCGTCCCTCGCACAGGAAATATCTCCGGTTCACTTTTCAGGGAAGCGTTTTCGACTTTTCCGTGCTGCCATTCAGCCTCTCGTTAGCCCCCCGCACACATTTTCAAAGTGCGTGTACGCCATCCTAGTCTCTCTGTGGCTGCAGGGGATCAGGGTGTTGAATTACCTGGACGACTGGTTGATCTGTTCCCAATCGCAGTTTTTCATCTGTCATGGTAAAACGACCTTGGGCCAAGCCCTCTCGAAGCAGACTGGATTGTGGCCACAGTTTCGACTGAGTATACTAATGCCAGCTTACCCCCACCTGGGCGGGTGGCCGCCCACTCTACCAGAGGTGTGGCTACATCATGGGCCCTCTTTAGAGGAGCCTCATTGACTGATATTTGTACTGCGCTAGCTGGGCTACTCCGCATACATTCACCAGGTTCTACCGGCTTAATGTGGTAGATCCCTCTATGCCTTCACTAGGCACAAGGGTTCTTGAGGTTGCACACTCGCACCACTAACTGTGGTTTGGCAGTGTTGATTCATCCCTCATCAGCTCTCTCTGCTAGTATACTTTCCTCAAAAGTATTGTTGTTGGTCATCTTTGAATTGAAAGGAAACATTAGGTTACAGATGTAACCCCGGTTCCCTGAAAGAGAAGACGACCAACAAACCTTGCGAGGTCGCATCACTTACATTCGGGGGTTCGATGCAAAGAGGAAGTAAGCTCCGTGGAGTGACTACTTATTCCCTTAGTAGGCAGGACTGGGACATCGTCTAACATTTCTTCATAAATGGAGACTGTTAGTTAAAAGTTAATTAGTTAAAAAGTTGATTTTGTGATCATTCTTTTAGCAGTGGAGCATCAATACAAGTCTATTTTTATTACCCAAAGTAATAAAGGATTTGTGGCTTTTTAGTAAATAACTTGATTTTCCATTTTTTACTCTTCTAGCATAATGTGCTCTGACTCCAACACCAAAAAAGGAACTGTTCAGTAAACAGGGAGAGACTTGGCAGACACTCCTTTTTCAAGCAATTTGGTATGGCTATAAAATAACAGAGATATCTGAACTAATGTATGCTTCTCGTTCTTTAGATTCACAAAGTATAATATAAGAATATTTCAGTATAATATAATTATAATTTTCTGCTTCAGTCATCACACCCTGGTAACTTTTTAAAACCAGCAGTTTAGAGCACCAATTGAGCTCTCAGAAACATGATCAAACTCCAAGTTCACAAGGTATTGTACTTACTAAATATCAGGGTATTTCAGGGTATCACCTGAGCCCCATGAGAAAACCTTTTTGCAAGTGCAGTAGTATCAATTTTGACAAATGTCAGGGGTTGGGGCATTGATTTATTGTCCCTATGCAGATAATAATGTATTCTTTAAAAATAGGTAAAATATTATCTATCTATCTCTCTATCTATATATCATCATCATCATCATCATCATCATCATCATTTGCAGCCTTTTTCAATCCACTGCAGGATGAAGGCCTCCCCAAGATTCTTCCACAAAATCCTGCGTCTGCTGCGTCCCTCATCTACGTTGCTCCGGCATGTTTCTTAATATCATCTTGCCATCTTCCTGGAGGTCTTCTTCTTGGTTGCTTTATATCTCTTGAGATCCAGCCTATTATCTCCTTGGTCCAGCGATGGTCTGTTCTTGCTACATGTCCGGCCCACTGCCATTTGAGTTTATTTGTGCTTATAATAACATTGCATACTTTTGTTTGCCCTCTCGCCCTCTTATCCATTCCTTAATTTTCCTGTCTCTTCTTGTTATTCCCAGAATGCATTTATCCTTACTCCATTGAGTCATTTGCAATTTTTGAGTCATTTTTGCTTTGAAGGTTCAGGTTTCGCAACCCTCCCCCTTTACCTACTTGTCTTTACTTGCTACTTGGGAATTTTTTCAACTTTTGTTTTTTCAGTTTATAGGTATTAATAACACTGGTTTTATTGCTGCTGCCACTGAAGTCATCCTGTAGCCCAGACGTAAGGTGCAAGGGTGGGGAATTTCCTTTGATAAAGGGAAAGTACATCTATGCATAATGCCTTGAAATGGTATTAGTTTTAAGATGGTGCCGTATTTGTTCTTGTTATCACTGTGGAATTTCATTGATTTCATGTAATGACACTAGTCTTTTGTAACCTGGGAGACACCCTGATTTGAAATTGCTTTTAATGCTTATGTTCATTCAGTGCTCTCCAAATATCAGTCATGTTGTTGCAATCCTGTTTTTTTGTCCTTTTTTAGTTAGTTTCACTTTCAGTTCTTTATCATGCAACTTAAGTTGTAACTACAAAGCAGATTCTTTTTTGTTTTCTTTTTCAATAAGCTAATCAAAAAGCTTTGAGCTTCTGCTTCATTTTAATCACAGTACTGTATCTAGTTTCCTGTTTTTCTTTCCTGTAACAGAATATTGCTTAAACAGTCAAGGGGACTTGAAGAAAAGTACCACATGTTTATGCACCCACATCCTCAATACATACAGAATACTTCCTATATTAAATCACAAAAATATAATATATTTTAATACCAAAAATTCATTACTGCCCTTGACAAGAGTGGGTCTGTTATACACTGTCCATTGTTTGGTGTGGCAAGCAGTGTGGTGCAGTATTCCATTAACAAATATAGAATTGCCTGTCACAGCTGAAGTGCAACATTTGAAAAAGCATTGTCATGAAAGTATATATAAGTAGAAAGGGCTTGGCATCAAGCTGAGAACCCGAACATGAGCTCTGAGGACGTCTTTGAGTTTTGTGGACGTAAGTCAAAACATTAGACATGTGCCATGACCTTAAATGGAAAGGCAGCAAGCCTCTGACATGGCTCTTCCTGGTTCACTCTCATTTGTTTTCCTGGATAAACGTCATCTACTCAAAATGTATCTGGATCTCTTTGACTGTGGAATTTGTTAGTCTGCTGGGGACAGCTGTGTGTTTTCACCCACCATCACCCCCCCCCCCCCAGGAATTGTTGTCACTAGAGATTAAGCTGTGAATTCATAGGCAGGGGGACTTCTCTGTAAATTCTGTTGTGTACAAATATTTCACTTCCTTCAATTATTTCTGACACTACTGGTACAGTACACTATGTGTTTTTATTTTTTACAAATAATCGATGTAATCCTCTTTAGGGTAAATATTATAAATTACGCAAAACTGAAATTCCTGTTAAAACAAACAATAGCATAAAGGTAAACAAGAACACCTTAAATGTTTGTATCTTTCTTTGTTTAATGGCTGAACAGTCTGTACAACACCAACAGGTTCATTAAAGAGTATGAAAACCACCATGTAAATACATATTTAAGTGTAGAACAGCATGGTAAACCACATATAATGTACATATGGTGAAGAACAGCAAAACAATACTGAAATTACTGTCTAAATTAGCTGGAGTAATCTTTTATTAGGCACAGCCATCATAGCAAACTGAAAGAGCTTACTGAATGGGAACCCTGCAGCCCAAGTCAGACATGGTACACATACATTTATGGTAATGTCACAGAAAATTGTTTTAAAGGTCATCAGGCTAGCTGCCAGCATCTCCAGAATTCTCAGCTTTTGCATTAGTATGAAATCTTAAACAACTCTCTGTATAGGGTGTGTTCACAGTGTGGGAACAGGCAGCTCTATGCCACAGTATAAACACTGATATACTGGACAAGTAAAATACAGCAAAGTAATAGGTGCAGGTGCTATAATAATGAAATACTACAAATACATTTTTTAGAAGATGGAGTTTCTAGACATGCTATGGCCTTGTACTGTAAATTGGTATTGGCCATTAGCCTACAATTTTGGGGAGGGTACCTACGGTGACCTCAAAAGTCTTTCCATCTGTACAAAAAATAACAACCTATTGATTGTACTGGTATTGAGTAGCTGGCTGTACTCTTCCATGAGACCAATACTATTTATTTTGGTAAATGCTGCATAACCCAATTTAAGGTCACGCTTTCCCTTTAAGAGACCAAGGACTACAATGACCAGAATGCTTTGTGAATAATAATAAAAAAAATGTTGGTGTGACATACCCCTCTCCTTGAAGCCTAGTTGCAAGTGGAATACTATCACTATATTATGTGTGTGGGATTTATTTTGGTGTGATTTTTTTCATAGGTAACATCCCTATTCATTTATGTACCATGTGGAGCAGAGCTGTCCAACCTTGCTGGCTAAAAGAGTAATGCCAATGAAAACAAAAATAACAAGTTAGCAAAAATGAGTTTAATTTACTCCATCGTGCAGATGAGATGTTAAACCAATTCCTATTGTAAGTGACAGTTCACAGCCGACCTCTGTAAAGCGCTTTGTGGTGGTGGTCTACTATGATAAGGTATGATATTATTATTATTAATATGAATAATGCTCAAGGATACAGCAGCAGTGTCCCCCACCTGGGATTGAACCCACAACCCTCCAGTCAAGAGTCCTAATAACTACTCCACACTGCTGCCCTATATATTTATATACACAATTTAATAGTGTTTTTTTTGTCTTGATTTTTTGATAAGCTTATTGTTCAATAAACATTTGTTACCATCATACATTTGATTGTTCCTGGGATTTGTATACTGACTGATCCTGGGAAAAGTGTTTATGCTACAGTGGGTTGTCATTTCAGCTCCAATGAAGGTACTGTACAAAACAGCAAATGTGATGGAAAAATGGTTCCGGTTGGTGTGTGCACTCAAAAGAAGAGCCGTGTGACTCATTCCCCACACGGCAAGAATGTGGTTGAAGCTTTCAAAACTTCCCGTTATGATAACCCTTGTCCTTTTTTTCTCCATGATGACACAGACAGATCATGTTAGTATTATTTTAAAGCAAGTTTCAAGAGGTTTCCACCACAAAACAATGAATTGAGGTAACACATTAATAAGAGGGGTCGAAAAACTCATGTTTCACTTGAGCTGTATTTTTTTCTTTTTTGTTTTCTTTTTTATTTGTAATGTTATTTTATTGAAAACAACCAATAACCCTTCTATTGTTAACGACATGTTAAAATAAACAATACAATAGTTATTATCTAAAAATAGTTAATTAGGAGTATGAAAATAAATAGATAATAGAGGACCTGAATGTTTTTAAGGGGTGGAATGGTTCAAATGTGTGGGGCTGGTCTTCTTTTACATCACGTGCAAACAATCCTTAACAACATTAAAGTTTATGTTCACTATATGGATGACTATCACTTTACTGTACCTTGTAAGGGTTTTTTATTTTTATTTTTTACAAGGATTGCTGAAATGTACTTTACGATTTCCTCTTTTTATGCAGCATCTCGTCCTAACGTCAAGCTACCAGCAAAAACACTAGTTTAAAACTCATATGGACACCTACAGTTACATGTTGGCAGAATAGTGACATGCTGTACTCAGAAAACACCAGTTAATCACTGTTTATGTAGCTGTATTATGTATGCCATATCATAATCTCTCTTATACAGCTGTGACGTACTACTAGGGTGTATACGGTATGAAGAAACCAGGAAATGTTCATGCTTCGAATTGATAAACAAGTCAGGACATGTCCCAGCTAGATAGAAAGACTTGAAAATGCAGATCTCAATAACCGAGGTTATATTCATATTTAGTTTGCTACAGGTAAGCATATTCCACATTTCTATTTGTATTGGTGGGCTGGGCTGTGGTTTACACTGCGTCCCTCGTGTTAATTGTCTTAGAATGATACGGTAAGTCACCGCGGTAAAAAAAGTTAGCTAGTTCGATATTGGACATTTTGATATTCGCACTGCATAGCCATACAGACCTGTCATGCGAAAAAAGCTTGTTTACCTTATTTACAGCCGCTATAGCTTTCAAAACAGCTGTACATTAAAGAAGACTCATTGTGAATTATTTCACAACCATTGTTTTACGTGTGAACCACAGAATAATTTGTGAAAAACGATGACATATCGCATAACTTTGCATAAGGAACCTGGAGTGGCGTGCAGAAAAAGACTTGTTTACCTTCCAGCAGCTTCACAGCTTTCTAAATATATTGGGGAAAGTAGAATTGCAACTTTGAAAAGTATTCTTCCACTTTAAAAGGTGACAGTGTGGTTTTTAAAGTGTGTGTTACATGTCCCCATGTGTTGCTACAACTGTTTAAGTGGGTGTATTTTTTATTTTTATCTTGAAAACACAGACATTGATTTTTCTCAGTTTCTTTATTATTATTATTATTATTATTATTATTATTATTATTATTATTATTATTGCTAGTATTATAATTATTCAAGGTTTTGTTCAAGGTTTTGTTTCTGTGGTTATGCGATATGCCGTCGGTTTTCACAAATTATTCCTGGGGTTCACAGGTAACAACAATGGTTGTGAAATAATTCACAGTTAGTCTTCTTTAAGATAGAATTGCTTTGAAAGCTCTATAGCGGCTGAAAATAAGGTAGAACAAGCCGTTTTCCGCATGCAACTAAAATGATAATTTGTGGACTAGTGTGGTAACATTTTCATATTTTGGTTTGGTATAATTTTAGTACCAGTGTGCCACCGCTGTAATACTAAGGTTAATCAGTGTAATATGTAGGTATTATAAAATTGCATCTCCATAGTATTTTTCTAACATTTCTGTATGGACAGACATGTCATCCATCAAACAAAACACTGGAAATGTCAAAGGCCTATTCTTTTCTAAATATCTGATGTCAACTTCTCTGTGTGTCTGCTCTGTAGGTGGCTGTCTTATCCACTCCAGTAGCAAATAAAACAAAATACAGTTTTGCAGGTAGTTTGGATCATCATAACCTTGTGAAAAGAAGTACATGTCCTCAAGGTGAACATGCAGGAAATAATGGAGTGTGCTGCAAGATGTGTGCAGCAGGTATGTGAATATCTTTTGTTACACCTTTGGATATCAATAATAATAATAATAATAATAATAATAATAATAATAATAATAATAATAATAATAATAAGTTAGACTCTGCTGAGAATATAGAAAGTCATGGGACGTTTTGCTGAAGTTTATGTTTTTGGGGGGGAATTTACCAAAAGATAAATACAGTGAGTGAACTTGATCTCTAAAAAAAGAAAGGTGTTGTGTAGTTTAGCAGTTTGTTATTGGGGCACCTTTACTTTTTTAATAGATTTTAAATACCATCTGTTTTATAGTTATTTTCTAATAGATTTTGTAGTTACATACAAATAACTTAAAGCAATCAACCCAGATTCAAAATGTATTCAATAAGAACACTATTGGAATGACAGCTATTATAATGTCAGACGAGTTGCTGGTATGCTGTGCATTTAGCAGTTTTCTCTGGTGGGTAATTCCAGTTTTCTGCAACTATGAGTCATTTATTTCATTATTGGTCATACAGTAAAGTTGTCTTACCATCCTTTTCATATACAAAGGTATCTGTCAAGTAAACAGTGTAGTGTTGTGCAGTGTGGCTCCAGATACTGAAATATTTAATATTTAAATAATTAAAAATGTAGGCAAAAATGACAAAATGCAATATTGCATAAATTGTGTTATGTTTTTTAAAGCTTGCAGTAAGATACACAGGATGGCTCCAAAGATAAACAGGCTATAGGAAGTGATATTGTGGTTCTTTACATCCTTCACTAACTGTAAATATTGTAGACATTTTGTTTTAAATGCTTGTTTGAAGTCATTCTATTAACATATCTATCTTGACATTTGCATTTATAAAACAAATTGGTAGCCAATATAATGTTTTGTTATTTATCACATGTATGGGGAAAAAATGGAAGATGTACTGTTGTGTTGCACTTAACATTTTTCACAACACTGAATGTTTCTCGTAGTGTAAAAGATGTGCAATAATATATATTGTTTTGTATTTTCATAGGCCAGAAACTGAAGGAGGAATGTACAAATGAACATGAAGAGCCAACATGTGAGCAGTGTGAATCTGAAACATATACTGCCTACCCAAATTACGAACCGGATTGTGAAGCTTGTAAGCTATGTCACGAATACGATGGTGCGTATACAGTATTTCTGGGCAGATCTGTAGAATACTTTTATTTTAATAATAAACCTGTGAGCAACAATTTATCTGATCCCTACTTCAGAGTACAGATTTTGGCCACAATGCTGATTCCATCAAAAACAGTTTCCCTGTTTTAAGGTGACATTCAAACTTTTCAGAAGCTATATATATATATATATATATATATATATATATATATATATATATATATATAATGTATGTTAGTATGTATATATGTTTTTTAAACTTGCAGTGATGCTTTGTTATGGTTGGAGGGTTCCTCTGATGTCTACAGCTGTGGTTTAACAGCCCCCATTGAACAGAAATAATACAACTGTGATGCATGACTGAACAGTACAGTATAGCACAGTAAACAGGACCAGAGCACAGTTGGAAATTAAGCAGAGATAGAATTAGGCTTCCTTATGTTCTTATGATATAAAACATGCTTTAAAATGAACTTTTCAAGGCCCCTGATAGCTTTCATTTGTTTTCTTACAGGGTTTGTGGAAGAGTTACCTTGCACTAATACTAATAACACAAAGTGCAGATGTATGAAGGGCTTCTACTGTGGTGTCAGTACAGACTGTTCCCACTGTACACCCTGCCAGAAGTGGGTCTAAAGTTTTGAAATGCTCTTTCTTATTTGAAAGGGAAAAGGTGTTGCACTTTTTGTTATCAATCAATTTGTTAACATTTTGACTTTTTAGGTGCCTAAATTCTGAGATTGAAGAAAAAGAATGCACACAAACCAACAACACGGTCTGCAAGCCAAGAGCAAAAAGTATGATTTTATTATTATTATTATTATTATTATTATTAACCAAAGGTATTCAGATATATTTTATTTCCAGTTTATCATTGGGAAAATCACTATACAGCTATGGCCAAAGGTTTTGCACCACCCTATAGCAGGGATACGCAACCCGCGGCCCGTTTATCATCTGACTGCGGCCCAGTGTATTAATTCCATTTCACTTATGAATATATCGGAAATATTTTGTGTAACTTTGTTGACTTATTTTTTGTCATTTTTCTTATAAAAAGGAGCACACCATTTTAATTTGTAGAGCGGAGTGTAATTACTTCTCATCAATTTAAGTCTACAACTAATTTCACAAGTCTTCCTCTCCTTTCTCAAATGCACAAACCCGCTGCATTGAAAGAACCCATTCCCAACATAGGAGTCAGGCTTGTTGCTAGGGAGATGACATCACTGCCCTGTGCCTTTTGCAACATTGCTGCCTATCTGCTCCAAATAGTTCAATTTTTGTTTCATTGGATCACAGAATCTTTTGCCACATCTTTTCAGAGTCTCCTACATACCTTTTTGCAAATTCCAAGCAAAATTTTACATGGGCTTTTTTCAGAAATGGCTTCCTTCTTGCCACTCTTCCATGCAGACCAGATTTGTGGAGTACCTGAGCTATTGTTGACACATGGACAGTTTCTTCTCAGCCGTGGAACGCTGTAGGTCTTTCAGAGTTGTCATTGGCCTCTTGCTGGCTTCTCTGACCAATGTCCTTCTTACCCGGCTGCTCAGTTTGGGAGGACGGCCTGCTCTAAGCAGATTCTGGGTGGTGCCGTATACCTTCCACTTCTTAGTAATCGACTTGACTGTGCTCCAAGGGATATTCAATGCCTTTGAAATCTTTTTTATACCCCTCCCCTGATCTGTGCCTTTCCACAACTTTATTCCAGAGTTGTTTTGAAAGCTCCTTGGTCTTCATGGTAACATCTTTGCTTTGAATGCACTACCCAACTGTGGGACCTTACAGAGACAGGTGTATTTAATCTGAAATCATGTGAACCACTTTTATTGCACACAGATGGACTCCATTTAACTTATTGTGTGAATTCTGAAGGCAACTCGTTGCACTTGAGCTTATTTAGGAGTGTCATAGCAAAGGGGGTGAATACTTATCTAATGAAAACTTTTCAGGTTTTTATTTTTAGTTGATTTGTTTTTTAACAACCCCCCCCCCACCCCCCCCCAAAAAAAAAAAAAATCAATCAAATCAAAGGGGAAAAAATCCCATTTAAATGCATCAAAATTTCAGGTTATAACTCAACAAACTGTGACAACGTCCAAGGGGGGTGAATACTTACTATAGGCACTGTATGTGTATGTATATATATATATGATGGTGCAATCCTAAAATTCTAGGTGATACAAAACCTTTTGGACATAACTGTACAATAACAAGACATGACATACAAAAGAACACACTTTTTAGTACTGAAATCAGAACTTTTTTTATAACCCCAAGATATGCAATGCTAATTTTAAATTATTTGTGCATTTGCATTGAGTTTTTATTTCCGAGTATTTATACTGATTTCATATTTATCCATTTGCCTTGAAGTAAGATTTTCATTTTTAGACTGAACTAAAACAAAAGGACCAATTCCAGGAGAGTATTCTTCCAAATTATGATTTAATATTTATTGGGGTGGCTACCCCCCCTCCCCCCCTTAATATTTTTAGAATGCTAGAGCTATTCTTTCTTTGTCCAGTCTTTCTGAATAAGGTTTGCATTTAGGATATTAAAGCAAGCACTTGGTATAATAATGCTTTATTTTTGTTACAGGTGACAGCAAATGGTGGATCGTTCTTATTGTTTTACTTGTATTGGCAGTAGTAATAGGATTAGTTTATTGTTGGCGCACCAAAAAACTCTGCTTTGGTAAGTTCAGCCAGACATTCACAATACTGAAGATATGTCGAAAGCTAAATAAGCAAATAACTTATTTTCCTTTTTTTTTCTTCTTAATCGAAAAAAAGATAAACCTGAAATCGATGAAAATAGAACCCATACCACTGAGGTACGCATGGTATTTATTTTTTTTTCCATTTTTAATGTTTACTCATCTCATTATAAATGTTTAATAAATAAGGAATCGTTTATTTTGTTCTTTTCCTCCCTGTGACTGCTTGTCCATGTTATGTTAGTGAATGGGAATGTGCATCTGTGAGTGGGTGTCTTGTGTCTCATTTACCTTGTGTATGTACACAGGGTGCACCAAAAATAATAGAATACATTGAATAAAACATGAATGCACTTGAATAAAAAAATACTGTAAACGCCTTTATGTCTGCCAACAATATTCAGAAACCCATAGCTGGACAGAAAACAATGACCTGATGTCAATTGATATGTAATCCAAGAGAAATATATCAAAAATAAACTTATTTTAAGTTTACATTTGAATTTTTTCTTTTAACAGACCAACCCTCTTCTTTCAGGTATGTAAGCTTATACTTTTTAACCATTGATACTAAATGGTACACAGTGTTTTGACTTTATTGAATACACATAACCAATTTGAATCCTGGGCATTTAGAATGATCTGTAACACTTTTAAGATCTTCAGGAAACAAAGTTCCAGCCTTGTCTGTTTACCACATTCTTTCATGTTTTTTTCCTTTTGTGAAATGTACCCTAACAGACCTTGTTTGCATGCCTCAAATATAGTTCAAATATAAGACTCCTCTAATACTTTCAGCAGTTGGAAGACACCATTATAGCTCTCACGTAGTTCAGTATACAAAACAGAAATGTTATCATTTTTTTTACATTTGACCTCTTAGCAACAACTGTAAAAATGATTGGTAATACATATCATATAAAATATACATTCCATGTATGATAACAACAGACCAAGGTCATTTTTTAATGGCGGTAAGGGCAGTCATCATGCCCTCCACATTAGATGAGGCTCTTTCTGTTCATGGTGCTGTAACTCCACCTAATGGATTATTGAGAAACTGTTCAGTATTTTGCACAAACAAGACACAATTGACTTCCACCTTTTACTCAAATGTATTGTTTCCTCATTTCAGGCAATATTATCAAAATTGTTTTCCCAATAATTGTATGACCATTTCATATATATTTTTTTTGTTTTGTTTTGTAAGATATTGACCTTCACCCACATCTCTACTTTATTGCGGACACAGTTGGCTTCAGTGAGACAAGGAAGTTTCTTTTAACAAGTGGATTTCCCAAGGGAAAAGTTGAAAATATTGTAGCAAATTATCCAAACAATGTTAGGGATCAGACTGTTGAATTGTGGACGGCATGGTACCAACAGCATGGAATTCTCAATGCCTACCCCACTTTGATCAGGAAGCTTCAGGAAATGAAACTAAATCAAAATGCTGATGCAATACTCAAGCATGTTGAAAATAGTGTTCAAAATGAAAATGGAGACAGGGATTGCAAAGATGCATAGTCATTTTCAATGTGTTACAGCAACAAGAAGTGCCAAGGGTGCAGTGAGCATTTTATCATCTAAAGAGCAATGAAGAGGCATCTAGCTATCAGAGCATCCTTGTTACAAAGTATGTAACTGCATGAAGCTAAAGTCTTCCTTTCACATTTAAAAACATGTCTGATTCACAGAAAAGCACAATTTACACTACACAATGAAAGATTCTGAAATTGACCCCAAACTTTCAGTCAAATCGTGTAAATCTAGATCTATTTATATTTACCTAATTTTGAATCTAATCTTGGTCTGGTTAACATTCTATAGACCAAATCGTTCCATAAACAAGGTCTAGTTCATTGCAGTTTGGATCTTTCTTGTTGGTCACCCTAAGGAATTAAATAAATACACACAAAAAAAATGTAGAATTCATTTTCCGTTATATAGCTGACTGGAGACCATCACAGTGGCTTGGCGAGTAGCACATTTTAGTTTTTTCCGATGAGCCTGTGAACTCCAGGCCAGTGTTCAGTGCTAGGCCACAACACTGAAGTACAGATCAGAATGTATCAGATGAACCAAGGAATGTCTAATTGTTTACAGCTGTTTTGAAGCCTGCACTTTTATAAAAAGGATATATAGTTAGTTTTTTTTTTTTTTTATTGTAATGCTATATTGTTCTAATAATGTAATGCTTATCTGTATATGCATAAATATGAATTCATGTTTAATAAAATTTGCGAGATTGCCAAAACCCACATGGGAATACTTTATTATGTGGTTTCATTGTTAAATCATAAATAAATTAATACAAAAATAAAAACACATAAACACACATTCATTTTACACTATTTTGCATAGCTTCCCATTGTATGGCTTCATTTTCAATACTGTGTACAAAGGCAGCCTTAGAGAAGCTTTATCCAGTGGATTTTAGGAGCCATTTCTATTTCTGTTTATTCATGAGAAGGTCCTTCTAAAAATGAGTTCAAGCTTTTTGTTAATACAGGAACTGTGAATAGAAAAAGTGAAAATGTGATTCAGCTGTTTAGCTTTTCTACACTAGATGGCGGTATTGTGCTAAATATGAGTTATTGCTCAGCCCAGTGCAAGTGGTGCTCATGATTTCACCTCTACCTAAATGAACAATGAAAAAATCCTTCTAAAAATGAGCGCTAGTTTTTGTTATCTAAGAATGGGTGGTCCACAGTTCCTGTCTACAGTTTTCTGTAAAGGGCATTTTGTTAACTATCAATTGACAAATATATTTACAGTTTCCCAGAAATTATTTTTCCTCATCATTGATAATGTTTTCTTAGGATCTAAAGGGTTTTGAAAACATCTTAATCTTCACCTCATATCGAATCATAACACAGCAATGGAGATCACATTGTAAGTTTGTTACTGCATAACTAGTAATTTTTTTATTTATTTTTTTTAACATTTATATAAATGATATATAGATTAGGCATCTTCATAAATTATACCTTTGCTCAGATTTATACAGTGTTTAGTCCTATCATTTTATTTATTGATTGATTGATGTACAAGTTATAAATAATTAAGGAAAACTGTTCTCACATTTAAACATGCCTTTACACTCTACCACTGCAAATGTCATTTGCACCTTTTATTCTGAAAATAACACCTGTTAATGTTGCAAAACTAGACAAACAACTTAAAGAGAATTGAAATATAACAAGTATCTTAAGTGATGTGTTATTGTTGTTTACAATCACTTTGCTTATTATTATTATTATTATTATTATTATTATTATTATTATTATTATTATTATTATTATTATTATTAATAATGTTTTCAGTCATCACATCCTGATGATTTTTTCAAACTCAAATTAAAAGCACCCCCATGGCCTCTACAGAGCTATCCATCATGTTTTCTCATGAAAAATCCAATATGGCTGCCAAACAATGTGACTTATGACCACTACCACTGTTCCAAGTTTCATAACATTTTGTGCAACTGTGTTGATTTTACAGACATTTGAAAATTGGTGGAATAAAAATAAATAAATAAATAAATAAATAAATAATCCTAACAATTACAATAGGGTTCCAGCAACTTCGTTGCTTGGACCCCTAATAATATTCTAAAGCATGTCTAATATTTTCATTATTTTTGCTCTAACACTCTTTGAGTCCCCTACACATTCCAAGTCTGTCTGTTTTAACATTTTGGAGCACTAGCCTATACCTATGCGCTTATATGTATGATTATAAGGTAGCTTGAAATTAACCTTACTGTTTATAAATCAACCATACTGTTTGTTAATTAACCAAAGAATAATTTCCTGAACGGTGCCTCATATAGAGGTTACCAGGGTGCTGTAAACTTTTAGGAAGTCACCAGGATGTGATAACAGGACTGAACATGATAAAAGTGAATCTAGACAAGAAGAAATATTAGCTAAGACAGCTGTGAAATTTCCAAGTATAAAAATACTAGAGCCTTTCTTTTTTTTTCTTTTTACAAAAATGTTAGTACTGTAAATTCAGTAGGTCTTTCTCTTTTCCAAAACAAATATATATATATATATATATATATATATATATATATATATATATATATATATATATATATATATATGTTTTTGACATGTTGGAGTAAATGGCTTAATGAATTTCCCCCTCAGTGTCAGGGGCCTTTGCATCACTTGTCAAGTTCGTTTAAACAGGCATCTAGGAATGCAATAATGATATGAATGTTTGTCATGAACAGGGAAACTGAGACTGATTGTAGCAGTAACATTTCTGTCAGTTAAAGTGTACCATCAGTCATGTGTGTTGAGTAACCTCTTGCAGTGATGCAATTCCTGGTCATAAAGTGCATTTAAAATGCATATCAGCAAGAAAAAAAAGGGGATTTTTGGGCACTTGGCTTTGCACACAGTCCAGCATATATTTATTTACGGTAGGAGAGTGGATCATTAAAATGGGCTATCCCTATAACCTTCACCACGCTATATTTCCGTTTATGTGTTTTATTTATTTATTTATGTATTTATTTATTTTAAATAACTTGATGTCATACATCAATCGGCCTACTAGAGTTTTTTTTTTTTTTTTTTTTTTTTTTTAAACAAATTTCTCTGATCAATCTTTAAAAAAAAAAAAAAAAAAATCCTGTAACTGAAGTACTGAGGTCATGGATCACACTTGAAAAAATGAACAAACTTATATTTTCAAAAAAATAAATACCAGCCTTATCACATAATACAGTAATAGCAAAATACCCATGACAGACCTTCACACAATGGACACCATCTGTTGCCAAAAGGTGCAGCCATCAAAACAGGAAAACTGGAAACTCCGCTAAATGACCTCCGGAAGGGGACCAGTGACGAACTGAGACTGAAAATCGTCCCTGCAATGCGGAATTTGTGTTCTGACAGAGAATTACATAAGACGTTTAGCAAATTTCAATTACTGAACTAAAAACAGGCTATCTTGTGACGGGACTGTTTTCCTGTTTGCTGTAAATATACATAAACCACAGGAGACCTACAGACATATTTGGAATACAGTGTACAATGGGTTTGCTTATTTATTTCTGTAGCCTAATATGTTATTATTGCAGACATTTAGGAGGTAATATCCAAGGTAATATTAACATGCTTTTATATGCAAGACACAGATGCCAAAGGTTGGCTGTCCCAAAGAGTGAGATTCACAGGCCCCTTTTTTATCGTGTAAACTTCTGTTGTAAACTAAACAGCAATGTTTAAACAAAAGGAGGGGCCTTTTTCAGAAAAAACAAATTGATATGTATTGGTAAAAAAAAAAAAAAGTCTTGAAACTGAGACTAAACAGTACTTCACATTTACTACTAAGTAGTTCATAAAACAGTTCTAATAAGATAGACAAAATAAATCAGGAGCTTCAGCTGCTTCTGTGGTGGGGTACACAATTCAGAAAAACACAAGGCTAATTTGCATTGAACATGTAGCATAAACCAGCTTTCATCTGACATTCTGCAAACCTGCAAGTAATTTACGTAAGTAAACTAACAATACAAATAATGTGATAAATATGCATACCAGTACCACACTAATTATACTTAAAAGGCATCCTTCACATGCACAGTTATCCCTTTAGAAAGGTACAGTGCCTTGCATAAGTATTCACCCCCCTTTGGACTTTTCCACATTTCGTAGTGTTACAACCTGGAATTAAAATGGATTTAATTGGGATTTTTACCATTTGATTTACACAACATACTTAACACTTTGAAGGTGCAAAATATTTTTTATTGCGACACAAAAGTTAATTAAACAAAAAAAAAGACATTTGTTTCACCCCCCTGAGTCAATACTTGGTAGAAGCACCTTTGGCAGCAATTACAGCTGTGAGTCTTTTTGGGTAAGTCTCTACCAGCACATCTGGATCCTGCAATTTTTGCCAATTAATCTTGGCAAAATTGCTCAAGCTCTGTCAAGTTGGATGGGGACCGTTGGTGAACAGCAATTTTCAAGTCTTGCCACAGATTCTCAATCGGATTGAGGTCTGGGCTTTGACTGGGCCATTCTAAGACATTCAGGTTCTTGTTTTTAAACCACTCCAGTGTAGCTTTGGCTGTGTGTTTAGGGTCATTGTCCTGCTGGAAGGTGAACCTCCGCCCCAGCCACAGGTCTCTTGCAGACTGAAACAGGTTTTCCTCTAGAATTTCCCTGTATTTGGCTCCATCCATCTTGCCCTCAATCCTGACCAGTTTCCCAGTCCCTGACGATGAAAAGCATCCCCATAACATGATGCTGCCACCACCATGCTTCACGATGGGGATGGTGTTCTCAGGGTGATGAGGAGTGTTGGCTCTGCGCCACACACAGCGTTTTGCGCTAAGGCCAAAAGGTTCAATTTTGGTCTCATCAGACCAGAGAACCTTTTTCCACATGTTTGCTGTGTCTCCCACATGCCTTTTGGGAAAATCCAAACAGGATTTGATATGGGTTTTTTTCAGCAATGGCTTTCTTCTCGCCACTCTTCCATAAAGCCCAACTTTGTGGAGCGTCCGGGTTATAGTTGTCTCATGGATGGTTTCTCCCATCTCAGCTGTGGATCTCCCCACCTCCTTCAGAGTTACCATTGGCCTCTTGGTTGCTTCTCTGACTAATGCCCTCCTTACCTGGTCACTGAGTTTTGGTCAATGGCCTTCTCTAGGCAGAGTCACGGTTGTGCTGTATTCTTTCAATTTTTTAATAATGGATTTAACGGTGCTCCAGGGGATGTTCAAAGTTTGGGATATTTTTTTATAACCCAACCCTGATTGGTGCTTCTCCAGAACTTTATCCCGGACTTGTTTTGATAGCTCCTTGGTCTTCATGATGCTGTTTGTTTAGATATGCTCTCTAACAAACTCTGGGGCCTTCCAGAAACAGGTGTATTTAATCTTAGATCATGTGACACTTTAATTGCACACAGGTGGACTCCATTCAACTAATTATGTGACTTGGTTGCACCAGAGCTTATTTAGGGGTGTCACAGCAAAAGGGGTGAATACTTATGCAATCAAGACTTTTCAGTTGTTTATTTGTAAATAATTTTGAAAAATATGTAGATTTTTTTCCCCACTTCGACATTATGGACTATTTTGTGTAGATCAGTGACAGAAAATCCTAATTAAATCCATTTTAATTCCAGGTTGTAACATTACAAAATGTGGAAAAGTCCAAGGGGGTGAATACTTATGCAAGGCACTGTAGTCCTACAGAACTAGCTTTAAACAAAAGCCTGATCAAAAAGATCCTGATAATACTGGGGAGAGAACTCCAGAGCTGCTCAGAATAACAGCTAAAAGCCACAGTACTCCAGCCCTTATGAAGGTAGAAACTTTAATCGACTGCAGCCAAAGACATGGGGAGTAAGAAACCAACCCAAATAACCAGGCATTTGAAGCTAAAAGCAAAACTGTAACTTTAATATGGGGAGCAGTTGTCAAGGACCGACAAGCAAGACCTTAGTTTTATCTGTGTTTAATTTCAGAAGATTCTGGATGAATCAGTGTTAGGACTGAAAGACAAATTAGAATATACAAGTGTTGAGAGTGCTCGTTTTTTTCCAATCCAATGACACAATACACACTGTTTTGTGTAAGGAAATTAACTGAATTCAGCTTTATCAAAAGATAGCTTTATTTTAAATAAATTATACTTGTTATATAAACAGAATACTCATGGAGTGTCTGCTGTGTATCATCTGCAGAGCAAAGACAACTCTTATTGTAAATAATGGTAAAAAAACAGGAGACAGGGACAGCCTGGTGGTGGAGACAGAGGCGGTGGTGCTGGCGGCGAGAGCGGGAACGGCAAACAGACCTTCTCTGGCGCTGGAGACAGCAGGGCCTCTCCCTCTTGCTCTGGGACCTGGTGCGGCTCCCTCTCCATTGCTTGGTCCGGGAAGCGAGACGTTGGATGATCACCCAACATCACCATCGGAGTTCATTCTCTGGCTCCTCCTTCACAGGTGCTGACTTCAGGTTTCACGAAAGCAGTACACAAAAGGCAGGAATGCAGGGCAAAACTGGTCTGTTGCGCTCGTATTTATTATAGATTTCTTCAAAACATAAATAAATGGGCATGAGGGCCAAAACAACAAAACACAAATCAATACATATGAGTACCTATACATATAATATTACATGTAGTAATCATAAAACTTTCTCTCCATATCTCTCCACACCACTCCACCTCTACAAAGGATTTCTCATGGCTTTTATACTCTGTGGCTGGAACCCAATGAATCAATAATTAACAATTACCTAATTAAGGCTCCAGCCACATTCTCACGTGTTTTTCTGGTCGGGAGGAATTTAACCCCCTTCCCTACCGATCCAAAACAAACAATAATAATGATGGACGGTTTTCATCCGTCCATATAAACAATAGAATAATACATTTAACACACACACCAAACGATTATAAATCAACAACAATTATAATGAAAATCATAATGAAAACAGTAAAAATCATAATAACACAAATTATGGGGGGGATCATCCCGTCACAGTTATGGACAGATTAATCAATGTTTGAGCGAGTGGAAACTACGTGAGAAGAAAAACAGGCAAGAGATTGTCAGAATGTTGGGTAGGGCCTACAGTAAAACATGTAGGTGGTAACGTGAAGGTATGGGGCTGTTTTGTGTAAAAATAGAAAGCACATTTGTAAAGGAATAATATCACTCCATTCTTCAGCATCATGCAACACCATCAGGAAGGTGACTAGAGATTGTAGGGTTTGTTTTTCAACATGATAAAGCCAGACTAAACAGATTAAACTAATACTTTTAATCAGAAAGAAGAATAACAGGTTTTGAAATTGATGTGCTGACCTCCCCATTTGCCTGATATTAACCCCATTAAAATGTTATGGAATGAGCTTGATAGGAGAGTGCAAGAGTCCATCCAGCATAAATCTGCTCTGGGAGGTGATTAGGGCTGAATGGACAAAAATAGATGTAGATACACTGCTAAAGTTGTGGGACAGAATGCCTGAATATGTGCAGCTGTGATTGCTACCAAGGTGGGATATTTTGATGAAAACATATCCTCTGTTGCATTTTCTTGTGAGACGGTGAATACATTTTCATATAAATCAATAGTTTTTGCTGATTCTTCCTTTATTAGTTGTATTTCAGTAACATTTACAGGTGTCCCCATAATTTTGACCATCAGTGTACATACAGTGCCTTGCGAAAGTATTCGGCCCCCTTGAACTTTGCGACCTTTTGCCACATTTCAGGCTTCAAACATAAAGATATGAAACTGTAATTTTTTGTGAAGAATCAACAACAAATGGGACACAATCATGAAGTGGAACGAAATTTATTGGATATTTCAAACTTTTTTAACAAATAAAAAACTGAAAAATTGGGCGTGCAAAATTATTCAGCCCCCTTAAGTTAATACTTTGTAGCGCCACCTTTTGCTGCGATTACAGCTGTAAGTCGCTTGGGGTATGTCTCTATCAGTTTTGCACATCGAGAGACTGAAATTTTTGCCCATTCCTCCTTGCAAAACAGCTCGAGCTCAGTGAGGTTGGATGGAGAGCATTTGTGAACAGCAGTTTTCAGTTCTTTCCACAGATTCTCGATTGGATTCAGGTCTGGACTTTGACTTGGCCATTCTAACACCTGGATATGTTTATTTGTGAACCATTCCATTGTAGATTTTGCTTTATGTTTTGGATCATTGTCTTGTTGGAAGACAAATCTCCGTCCCAGTCTCAGGTCTTTTGCAGACTCCATCAGGTTTTCTTCCAGAATGGTCCTGTATTTGGCTCCATCCATCTTCCCCTCAATTTTAACCATCTTCCCTGTCCCTGCTGAAGAAAAGCAGGCCCAAACCATGATGCTGCCACCACCATGTTTGACAGTGGGGATGGTGTGTTCAGGGTGATGAGCTGTGTTGCTTTTACGCCAAACATAACGTTTTGCATTGTTGCCAAAAAGTTCGATTTTGGTTTCATCTGACCAGAGCACCTTCTTCCACATGTTTGGTGTGTCTCCCAGGTGGCTTGTGGCAAACTGTAAACGACACTTTTTATGGATATCTTTAAGAAATGGCTTTCTTCTTGCCACTCTTCCATAAAGGCCAGATTTGTGCAGTATACGACTGATTGTTGTCCTATGGACAGAGTCTCCCACCTCAGCTGTAGATCTCTGCAGTTCATCCAGAGTGATCATGGGCCTCTTGGCTGCATCTCTGATCAGTCTTCTCCTTGTATGAGCTGAAAGTTTAGAGGGACGGCCAGGTCTTGGTAGATTTGCAGTGGTCTGATACTCCTTCCATTTCAATATTATCGCTTGCACAGTGCTCCTTGGGATGTTTAAAGCTTGGGAAATCTTTTTGTATCCAAATCCGGCTTTAAACTTCTTCACAACAGTATCTCGGACCTGCCTGGTGTGTTCCTTGTTCTTCATGATGCTCTCTGCGCTTTAAACGGACCTCTGAGACTATCACAGTGCAGGTGCATTTATACGGAGACTTGATTACACACAGGTGGATTCTATTTATCATCATTAGTCATTTAGGTCAACATTGGATCATTCAGAGATCCTCACTGAACTTCTGGAGAGAGTTTGCTGCACTGAAAGTAAAGGGGCTGAATAATTTTGCACGCCCAATTTTTCAGTTTTTTATTTGTTAAAAAAGTTTGAAATATCCAATAAATTTCGTTCCACTTCATGATTGTGTCCCACTTGTTGTTGATTCTTCACAAAAAATTACAGTTTCATATCTTTATGTTTGAAGCCTGAAATGTGGCAAAAGGTCGCAAAGTTCAAGGGGGCCGAATACTTTCGCAAGGCACTGTATATGGGCAGACACATGGCAAATGACATTCAATAGAGAAAAGTGTAAGGTACTGCATTCAGGCAGTACAAATGTGCATTATAAATATCATATGGGAGATACTGAAATTGAAGAAGGAATCTATGAAAAAGACCTAGGAGTTTATGTTGACTCAGAAATGTCTTCATCTAGACAATGTGGGGAAGCTATAAAAAAAAGCCAACAAGATGCTCGGATATATTGTGAAAAGTATTGAATTTAAATCAAGGGAAGTAATGTTAAAACTTTACAATGCATTAGTAAGACCTCATGTAGAATATCGTGTTCAGTTCTGGTCACCTAGTTACAAAAAGGATATTGCTGCTCTAGAAAGAGTGCAAAGAAGAGCGACCAGAATTATCCTGGGTTTAAAAGGCATGTTGTATGCTGACAGGCTAAAAAAATTGAATCTGTTCAGTCTTGAACAAAGAAGACTACGCAATGATCTGATTCAAGCATTCAAAATTCTAAAAGGTATTGACAGTGTTGACCCAGGGGACTTTTTCGACCTGAAAAAAGAAACATTGACCAGGGGTCACAAATGGAGATTAGATAAAGGGGCATTCAGAACAGAAAATAGGAGACACTTCTTTACACAGAGAATTGTGAGGGTCTGGAACCAACTCCCCAGTACTGTTGTTGAAGCCGACACCCTGGGATCCTTCAAGAAGCTGCTTGATGAGATTCTGGGATCAATACGCTACTAACAACCAAACGAGCAAGATGGGCCGAATGGCCTCCTCTAGTTTGTAAACTTTCTTATGTTCTTAAGTAAAAGAAAATGGAGTGAACCATGGTCAGCAACCATACATAAACTATGGTCATCAGCCATACGACGATCACCACTGTGCCAAGACGAAAATCCAGACAGAAACTTCTCAAATAAATATTTATGTGGAACTGGGGCTGCGCTGAAAAAGAACATGTTCCAAAAACTGCCAAAAATGGAAGAATAGAAATAGCATGAAAGTTGGCAATCTGAGGGAAGTGGTGGCTTTATCGACAATAAGCATAGAACCAACCCTAAGAGGGAAATGCTTAATTTATACAGAGAGGTGCTGGGGAACAAGCAGTGACAATAATACCATTCTTAAGAACCAAACATTAAAAATGTTATTTGAAAGAGTAGCCTACTGTACTAGTTTTTTAGACTGGATATATTCTTCAGCTCAGTTGCTTAATTTTAAGACCACATTATGTCTGCCTGAACATGCTATGAGATTTGTAACTTTCATAAAGGAAAGTTACGCCCCAGCAAACCCAGAGGTACCGGGGCTGTGCCCCGGCAAGCCCTAGCACAAATGAAGCATTGCAGAGGGTAGAAAACATTTACTATACCAGTCAAACCTGTTCAGTATCAGTCAGTAAACATTCACACAGAAACCACGTTCTCCACAGAGCCAGTAACAGCCACTGCACCATCCCCATCTAAAAGAGATCCAAAACAGTCAAAGGTTTCTGTTTAATAATGTATTCTAATGAAAACAGTGGAGGGCAGCTGAACTGTAATGTCATTGATTTTTATTTTTTTATTTTTACTAATGTCACAAGTGACCAAAAATAATAGTTTTATACCACTGTGGTTTTTATGGTTACAATTAGTATATATTAATATATTAGTTATATTAATTACCCAAAGGGAGACCCAAATAGCTGGGTTAAATATATGTGCTGTTTCTTGTTTTAATTGTTTTATCACTGGCACGGTTGCAAGGCTTTCAGCCTGAACGATGGCCAGGTGAATGTTATCAGACACCATCGATCATAAAATAGGAAATGAAAGTTCAGGAAGCCGGAGGAGGTGAAGGAAGCCCTGGAAGGAGGAGAAGGAAGTATAGGATCCTGCACCAAGGAAACAGACAGGACCACTTGTTCAAGAATTAGAGAACTGTAAATACAGCTGGGAAGAACAGACTGCCACGTAGTGCTAAATAAAGCTAAGCATTTAGTACATTAAGGAAAGTTAGTAAAAGAGAATGATTCAACAGAAGATTCATTTTGAGCTTGACTGTTGTTTATATATCCTGCAGCGAAGAACGTTCTTGGTAGAGTAGTTGCGGTTTATAATTATGATATGAAAGTACGTTGCAGAAATGTCAGTTTATCATGGATAAAATATTAAAGGGAGGGCTGAGAGCGGGGTGTGTGGAGTAGTTGTTAGGGCTCTGGACTCCTGACTGGAGGATTGTAGGTTCAATCCCCGGTGGGGGACACTGCTGCTGTACCCTTGAGCAAGGTACTTTACCTAAAATTGCTCCAGTAAAAACCCAACTGTATTAATGGGTAATTGTATGTAAAAATAATGTGTAAAAAAATAATAATGTAATTGTATGTAAAAATAATGTGATATCTTGTAACAATTGTAAGTCGCCCTGGATAAGGGTGTCTGCTAAGAAATAAATAATAATAATAACCCTGCTCGGAGAGTGAGCTGGGTAAGGGAGCAGAGTATTAAGGGTGGATCTCCTTGCTTGTCCTTTTCAGGAGCCAACATTGTTGGTGTGGAGGGAGAGAGGAGCGGACCCAGAGAGATTGAGCTGGCAACCAGGAATTATTTGTGATTAAACCCCAGGACGGAGGTGTTTTTGTATGATGTTCAGAATGAGTGAAGGAGAGCTAACTTGGACCGCGGGCACTGGAACACTCTGAGGCCCTGGAAGGCCAGGTGATTATACAGCGCTTTCGTGGATATATACTTTTGCTTTTCAAGTATATGGTTTTGGACATTGGAGGACTTAATAGTTTGGTCCAGTAGGAACTGTAATACTTATCTTGCTGCTGAAAATCTGTTCACTTTAGTTTAGTCTTGTACTGTGCTGTTTAGGGGTTTATAAAATGTCTAGGATATTCATTGATAGATTCTGTATAGTGGTCATATAGTTGATCCTTTTTATTGTGCACGGTTGTACTGCATTTCTGATTGTAATAAAGAGAAATACTTTTACTTACTGGTCCGTGTGGTTCCTGTGCGCTGTTTGGTCAGGCTGGTGGTCAGTCTGAGATCCAAACAACCTGTGGGGTGAAAAGAGGGGTAATTGTTAAAATCTGTAATACAATACATACCCGTGTAAAGTCAAGCGTACCCCGTGACCCTAAGTCACAAATATCACAAACTGGATGACGCTTGTATGACATGTGATTTAGGGTTTAGAATACCAGTAGAAGGCTAGTTCCAAGGCAACAATCAGAGAAAGCAAGATTGGTTGGTGACAAATTGATAGTCCCGAGGAGATCACTATGTCCAATGTGTGACCCTTGATGTAAGTCAGGAAAAAACATAATGAGTGAAATTTAACATATGAAGCTTGTGGTTAGTGAAGTCACCATGACATGGGACTTACTAATTTAAAGACACTGGTTGATCTAGCCTCCATTATGTCTATGACAAGAAACTAGAACTGGACACAGCTCATAGTCAAAGCACCTTAACAAAGACCTATAAAAAGCACCACTCAGTGATAGAAATCCTCATAATAAGAGAAGGGGGCAGGAAAAAATAGCCACCAATATAAATTACTTCCAATAGGATTAACAGCTGACTGTTTTATTTGTTAATGTAATATTATTTTTAACCCCAAAGGGATATTATATGAATAACATCTTTTCTGTTGGGATTCATAATGATTTACAGCATGCTGGTGTGATTTATTTAACACGTTATTCAATTCACTCCAAATATTAACTATACAGTTCAAAGAGGTCCACGGTTAACATGTTTTTGGTTGTTTAAAACATTAACTCAGATGATTGAAAACGTCGAAGGGTACACATGACAACAGGCATTAACGTGCTGAAGTTGACAAAGTGAGACAATATAAAAGCCGACTTTGGATGTTCAGATCTTAAGAAGCTTGACGCTTTTGAAAACATCTCCAGACTTAAAAGCATTATCGCTACATACTGCAGCTTCACCTTGTGCTCATGTGCTGCCTTCAGTATTGCTGCATATTTCTTTCTTTATACTACAGAATTGGTACCTTGGATCATTATCAAGTGAGGCAATCACTCTCAGAGCTTGTTGGGCTTGTCCTTGAAGAAATTCTCCATTTTGTCTCCTGATTAAAGCATTGCACTGCACTTCTGTGTTAATAAAAGCCACTTGTCACCTCTGCTGATATCGAATCAGACAAACCAGTGACTTGAATTATTGCATATTTAAAAGTTTTAAACCTGAAAATAGTTAATGGCTTGCTACCCTAACTTGCCTGTACTTGATCTGGCGCAGCAACATGGTGGCTTCCACTGAATCTGAGTCATACCCAGAAAATTCTTTCTTAAAGGACATCACTCAGACTATGACCAAGACTACACTCCCTGCTATTATTACAAAAAATCGACCAATGAAAGCATGCTGTGAGTAACTTTTTTACTCAGTACACTTATCAGAGAATTCCCAGTATTTTTGAATGTGATTAACTTGCACTGTTTTTTCTAATATTTTTCTGGGTACTGTGTTCCTAGTCTCTTACTAAGCACCTTAGTTTTATGGAATGTCATTATTGAAATATTCACCCTGTTCACAAGCAGGAGTAGTTTAAAGAATAACTAGCTTCCAATGTAATTGGAACTTTTCTCCCCCATTTCCCTCGCCATTCTTTGCTGTTTGCAATCATTATTCGTGGTTCTGGGTTCTGCTGCTCTAATATTGTTATCATAATTTTACTTTAAATCTGCCTTTACCTGGCTCTCTTGGGCTTCTCTAGAAAATCCTACATCCCGGCACTGAGCAGCCTTCCTCTTTTTGCATTTAAATCATGTGACAGTGTGACCTTTCAACTCTGCAGCCCCACCTATTGTACATTTATATAGACAGAGAGGAGGTTAACTCAATCAATGGAACAAAATCAAATCAAAATCCATGGAACAAGTTAGGACCCCTGGTGAATAAAACAAACTGTGACTGGATTAAATAAAAAGAAACAATAAGACATGTAGGAAAGAGCTACACATAATCCCCAACTGAAAATGTGTCCTTCATGTTTTATGGATTTGTTCTATAGAGTGGATGATCCTATGTAATCCCCACAACATACACTGCACATCATTCAGTTAGTAAACTGTCATTTAGTTTTTAAAGCATGCACTTTGCTTAGAGCTTACTCCATTCAGTAAGAGCATACCTACAATTGTGGGAAAGAACAGTGGTGCTGCTTTAGTTTAAAAAATCCAGCTCTCAAAAAAACAGGAGGAAATTATTTTAAAAAGGTATGAGAGAAGGAACTACTAATTAAGAAGACAGTCTAAATTAACAGAAGTAAAATCCTGATTTAAAATAATTGTGATTAGGTGATAATTGTTAATTGAAGGTGGCATTATCGACCAAAGTCTTGAAACCCACCCTTTTAAAAGTTTCCCATGGTAAAACCATACAAAGTTTACTAAACAAGAAAGACCCCAAAATTCAGTTTTTGCAAAGCTTATTATATGATTAGAATTTACAAACTCAATTTGTGCTGGACATGCTAAACCTGTATGAGCTGGCCAGTTTCAAGACCAAGTCTGTATAAAGTAAGTTCTAGAAATGGAGCTGCAGGAAATGAGACAGCAACAGGAGCTTGAGGAGCTGGCACACCCACAATTCATGCAATTCATGGAAATCAGCACCCCTAGCAGACTGAAAGCCACCAGGGAGATAGAAGAGGGTCAAAACAGCTGGGTTCAGGTAGGCAGAAGCAGGGAAAAAAAAGAAACTTTGTCAAACATAACTACCAGAAATCAAAACATCCAACAAATTTGATCCACTTCAAAATTTAGGTGATCAAAACCAACATCAAGAGAACGAAAGGAACAACATCCAGGACCCTATAAACAGTGCTGGCCAGGCAGCAAAAAGAAGGTAGGTCTTGATTGTTGGGGACTCCATATTGAGAAACACAGCGAGTTCAGTTCGTAGTCTGGACTCCCTTACTACAACAGTGTGCTGCCTTCCAGGAGCCTCTTTCACGCAAATCACTGAGAACGTGGACAGGCTCCTAGAACAAACAGGAGATGACCTAGTAGTAGTCGTCCACATCGGTACAAACAACATTGGAAGAGACAGGCCAAGATCACTGCAAAACAAATTCAGAGAGCTAGGAAGGAAATTAAAAGACAAGACCAAAACTGTGGTATTTTCTGGTGTACCAAAGGAATCAGTATGAGGTCCTCTGCTATTCCTAATCTACATTAATGATTTAGATTCTGGTATAGTAAGCAAACTTGTTAAATTTGCAGAGGACACAAAAATAGGAGGGCAAACACTGTTGCAGCAGCAAAGGTCATTCAAAATGATCTATACAGCATTCAGAATTGGGCAGACACATGGCAAATTACATTTAATAGAGAAAAGTGTAAGGTACTGCACACAGGCAATAAAAATGTGCATTACGGGGCTCCCGAGTGGCGCATCCAGTAAAGGCGCTCCGCGCAGAGTGCAGGATGTGCCCGATAGCCTGGAGATCGCAGGTTCAAATCCAGGCTATGTTACAGCTGACCGTGACCGGGAGTTCCTAGGGGGCGGTGCACAATTGGCTGAGCACTGCCCGGGTAGGGAGGGCTTAGGTCGGCAGGGGAATCCACTGCTCACTGCGCATCAGCAACCCCTGTGGCCGATAGGGCGAATGTGGCTCTGCAGTGGAGCCGCCAGATCTGTGTTGTCCTCCGGCACTATAGGTCTGGTGGCATTGCTGTTGATCTGCAGTGCGAAAAATGACGGCTTGGCAGTAGCACGTTTCGGAGGACGCGTGTTCCAGCCTCCGTTTCCCGAGTCGGCGGGGGTTTGCGAGCGGTGAGCCGAGGATACAGATAATAATTGGGCATGCTAAATTGGGGTGAAAACTGCGGTAAAAATAATTGGCGACGACTAAATTAAAAAAAAAAAAAAAAAAAATGTGCATTACAAATATCATATGGGAGATACTGAAATTGAAGAAGGAATCTATGAAAAAGACCTAGGAGTATATGTTGACTCAGAAATGTGTTCATCTAAACAATGTGGGGAAGCTATAAAAAAAAAAGCCAACACGATGCTTGGATATATTGTGAAAAGTGTTGAATTTAAATTAAGGGAAGTAATGTTAAAACTTTACAATGCATTAGTAAGACCTCATCTAGAATATTGTGTTCAGTTCTGGTCACCTCGTTACAAAAAGGATATTGCTGCTCTAGAAAGAGTGCAAAGAAGAGCGACCAGAATTATCCCTGGTTTAAAAGGCATGTCATATGCAGACAGGCTAAAAAAATTGAATCTGTTCAGTCTTGAACAAAGAAGACTATGCAGTGATCTGATTCAAGCATTAAAAATTCTAAAAGGTATTGACAATGTCGACCCAGGGTTGTGGGTTCAATCCCAAGTGGGAGACACTGCTGTTGTACCCTTGAGCAAAGTACTTTACCTAGATTGCTCCAGTAAAAATCCAACTGTATAAATGGGTAATTGTATGTAAAAATAATGTGTAAAAATAATGTGATATCTTGTAACAAGTGTAAGTCGCCCTGGATAAGGGCATCTGCTAAGAAATAAGATAATAATAATAAAGGGACATTCAGAACAGAAAATAGGAGGCACTTTTTTTACACAGAGAATTGTGAGGGTCTGGAACCAACTCCCCAGTAATGTTGTTGAAGCTGAGACCCTGGGATCCTTCAAGAAGCTGCTTGATGAGATTCTGGGATCAATAAGCTACTAACAACCAAACGAGCAAGATGGGCCGAATGGCCTCCTCTCGTTTGTAAACTTTCTTATGTTCTTATGTTCTTAAGACCTGCATGAAGTTAACATTAGAAACTCTAATCCACCAATGCTTCTTTGTACAAGGCTACAGAACACCTTGGCATTTGACCTAATCAGAATGATACATTCTCACTTAGACTTGGGCTTTTACCATCATGACAAGGCCAACTGCCAGTCTGTAATGCCCTCTGATCAGAGTGCTGGGCCCAAAGAGAACACTGAAAAACACAAACACATTTTTTATTAGTTTTAATTAACCTGAATAACGTTGCAAGGTATAATTGCATGACCTAACATGAGCACTGTATTCTACGCACGTTTCTAGTCTCTCTGTATAGACTTACGCACTTCACTACGTTTATTGGAGCAGTCATCCTAGATGTACATGTCTCCACTTGTATACTTGTATGCTGAATGTGTGATCAGTAACTGGTTGAATTACATGTTTAGTTCTGTTTAGAAAGAAATATAACATTCTTGACATTGTTGAAATGATGCTAAGTCCTGTTTAAGCATGTTTAACTCTCATCTGCGTTGGTTTGATAGGGAATAAAATACCACAGAAACACTGGTGTTGGTTTGAACAATCTTGACATGGAGAAACAACAAAGATCACTACAAAGCAGAATTTAACCAACAGACCATTTCTCGAACTCCTACAATCTGCTTGACAGAAATAAATGCAGCTCTAAAGTGATTATTCATGTGATTTTTATTTTGTGAAACAGATCCTAACCCTGTGAGTTCCTACTGAACTATAACCGATGCAACCTCAGCTAAGGATCACATACATTTAATATGTGATTGTTGATCCTTCATCCATATGGCCCTAAAGTTCAATTGAGATTTTAAATTGGATATGCGATGTTGCAATTCATCAGCGCAAAGAAGTGGTTGATAAGTCACTGAAAAGCCTACACATTAGATTTCATCTCACCTTCTTTAATAATTTAATCTTGCTAGTTACTGGTACTATATTTCTGTTCTTAATACTTGCGAAATGTGTTGAACTATTGCTCTTCTGGTTTTCCTATGTAGTCATTGTTTTTATGTAATAACATTTCCTAATTTGATCACTGTCTTTGTCTGGATACTGTAGATACAGTATAAAAAACATCAAGAAAGATCTATTGGCAAAACTTCTGTTATACAGACAGAGAATTTACTGGTTTCACACAGTTTTACTACATACTGTTACTGGATAACATACAGTTCGGTGTGATTTCACTATGTAACACAATTTTTGTTCCTGGGTAGTAAGTGTTATTTCCTAATTGCTTATGCCTCAAAAGTATAGAAAATGGCTATTATTCCCCACAAACTTTGCTTTTGTGACCAGGACAGTGATATTTTGAAATTTACCTATTTCCAATGAGAAAACAGGCGAATTTGTGTCTTTTCGTTCACATAAAGTCAGAATAAAACAACATATGAATCCAAATTAACATGTATTTATACTAAAGTAATACAAAAATGACTACAAAAGATTTAGAAGTGAGTAGTTTTTCGAGATTTACAATTATACTGTAAATCACTTTCACGAATCAGCCCCCAAATGTAGTCTCCCATCATGTTCTCGTTATACGGTCCTTGGTAGCGGCATTCAAAGTCCAGTATATCCTGGTGGAAGCGCTCGCCTTGCTCCTCCGAGTACACTCCCATGTTCTCCTTGAATTTATCAAGATGAGCATCAAGGATATGGACTTTGAGGGACATCCTACAGCCCATTGTGACGTAGTTCTTCACCAGAGTCTCAACCAGCTCCACATAGTTTTCGGCCTTGTGATTGCCCAGGAAGCCTCGAACCACTGCGACAAAGCTGTTCCAAGCCGCTTTCTCCTTACTAGTGAGCTTCTTGGGGAATTCATTGCACTCCAGGATCTTCTTTACCTGTGGTCTGACGAAGACACTGGCTTTGACCTTTGCCTCAGACAGCTTAGGGAAGAAGTCTTGAAGGTACTTGAAGGCTTCCGACTCCTTATCTAGAGCTCTGACAAATTGTTTCATAAGGCCCAATTTGATGTGCAGTGGTGGCATCAGCACCTTCCGGGGGTCCACCAGTGGCTACCACTTGACGTTGTTCCTCCCCACACAGAACTCGGTCCGCTGTGGCCAGTCCCGCCTGTGGTAGTGTGCCTTGGTGTCCCTGCTGTCCCAAAGGCAAAGATAGCAGGGAAACTTGGTAAAACCGCCTTGGAGACCCATCAGGAATGCCACCATTTTGAAGTCTCCTATGACCTTGATGCCATCTCAGAAAAATGCAGATATGTATCCACTTAGGCAGCTGGAACTAAACTGAACTGGTGGGCTTAAGGCCCCTGTATTTATACTACTATTTATATTACTGGAAAGTTCTAGAAGTTACTCCAAGTTTACTCAGCACTGAATCTATCTGGAATGTTCTGGAAAACAGGTAAATTTCAAAATATCACTGTCCTGGTCACAAAAGCAAAGTTTGTGGGGAATAATTGCCATTTTTTATACTTTTGAGGCATAAGCAATAAGGAAATAACACTTACTACCCAGGAACCTAAAAAAAAAAAATTGTTACACGGTGTTTTTGCTGTATATATATATATATATAAAGTCACCCTGCTCTATCTTAGACCAATTGTCCTTTTACAGTGATGTCTAAGGAGTGCTATCCAAAGTTTTTAAATATGTGTTATATATTATATATTTTTAGCATTAGATATAGCGTATTATCACAGATCCCCCCTTTCTTCTGTTGAAGTTCTTTGCTTTTTTTTAAACAAACACACATTATTTTTAAAGTCCATTCAGTCAAATTAACAATAAAGTCTTTGGGAGGCAAACTATCTGCAGGTCTTTCTTGTAAATAATATGTTAAATCTGTCAAGCCTTCATTGTGATCAATGTTAGTATAAAGAGATTCAACATCCAAAGTAACCAAAAAATAAGGTCCCACATGTCCCATATCCTTAAACTTATTTAAAACATGTGTTGTATCTTGAATGTATGAAGGTAAGGAGGACACAAACGGCCTAATAAAAAAATCAACAAACTGCAAAGCTTGTTCAGCAATGGATCCATTGCCCGATATAATAGGTCTTCCAGGTGGATTTTGGAGATCTTTATGTACTTTAAGGAGCATATAAAAATGTTGCAATTTATTTGATTATCCGTCACAACCCGTGTTTTTGTCTTTTTTTTCTCGCATGCGCAAATCAGTCTGTCTTTATTGTGCAGTTACACAGCGCTTCCTTCAGTTTTACCTCATGGAAATGCAACAACAACAAAGCAAATGAGACAAGCTACTGTAATGTAAAACAGTTTATCATTAAACAGTTTTAGACACTGTGATGTCTTTTTTAAAATCTGTGATCTTTAGTTGCTTTTGTGCATTTTCATTTGCAAGTGAACTGTGACATTGGGGCCTTATCGAGCACTATATTCTGCAATTATAAATATACTGACTTTAATTCTGGAAACTGTGTTGTTGTTTTTTTAATCTTTAAAAATCTTATGTTGACCTTTAAGTGAGGTTCGGTGGGCGGGAGCCGATAGAGTTTGATAGGGTTCTCCCTCTTTGAGCTCTCGTACGGTTGACAGCCTCGCAGCATCCTTAATCTGGTGAGAGAGGGGTGGGACAATTCCTTTATTATATTTTATTTTATTATATATGTGTCTATATATATGTGTGTGTATATATATATATCTATATATATATATATATATACTAGACTTGTAATTTATATTGACTCAGGGGAGTCTGTTGTGAAAGGCCTGAGAATGTACTGAGAATGGGCAAGTCCAGATGTAGACTTCCCAGGCTGGGCCCTTGCCTCTGAGATTCTGTAGCTTGGAAACATACATTGCTTAGGTTCGACGGGTGAAAACTGGCACAGGTGG
This sequence comes from Acipenser ruthenus, assembly GCF_902713425.1. NCBI lineage: Eukaryota > Metazoa > Chordata > Actinopteri > Acipenseriformes > Acipenseridae > Acipenser > Acipenser ruthenus. The sequence continues at coordinate 27,103,856 of NC_081201.1, forward strand.
GAGAGGACGTCCATTGATCTTCAGTCCACCTGAGAAACACAGGGGAAATAAACTACAAAATACTTTGTTTACCCGAGCAACATTATTGTTCTGAGCTGCTGCATTTTGAACACACAATCTTATTGTTTATTTTTCTAACTTTCTAGTCAGTGAACCATGACATCTAATCTTTATATGAGCAAATGGAAAAAGTGTAGAGTAAAAGTGGACTTCACAACTAATTATGACACATTTAAGGCTTATTCATATTAATTAATCAAGAACAAACACTTATTTTAAAGTATGGCTAGATTAGTTATATTCAGACTATACAGTAAGAATCAAGATATACTGTATGTTATTGATAGTCAATGCTGAACTAGTATTGGATTTAACCTAATGTCTACAATTCATTTCAGTCATTCAACTTAATTAAGCACAAACTTAGTTCACATAATGTATTTATTATTTAAGTTTTAAATCTTAAAGAGGAACTTGCCTTTTCAATGCCCCTTTTGGGGTAGTGGCTTTGCAGTAATGCAATCATTAATAATACTGAACAAATCATTTCAGTCTAAAAATGCATCCCATTGTCTAATGTAAACACATACACATAACCTCAGTCAGGGTTAATAAAAAAAAAAAAAAAAAAAAAAAATTCAGATGAGTCAATGTATTCTCAGAATGATTTAATCTACTTATTAACACATGGTGGGAGCACAGTTTAGTTGTTTTAATGAAAGTATTGTTCTGCTATTGCTAAACAAAACTGAGTTTGCTTATGACCGTAATGAAATACAGTATACTTTTTATCTTTGGCCTATCTTGTAAGTTATCAAGTAACAGAGCCCTGTACAGATTGTTAATCTTTGTGAACCTGTCAAGGTAGGCTTGAGTGGCGCATATGGTGATGTCACCGACCAGGAAGCAATGTTCAGGAAACAGCGGTACAGGGTTGAAACTGCGTGGCAATGCAGTATATTTATTTAACAAAAAATTAACATACACAAAATACTTTTAAACATAGAAAACAAACGACACGTGGGCCAAAGTAAAACAGAACAAAACAAGTAATCTCTAAACTAGAACGAGTACCTACAAGGTCTCACAGTTTGTAGCAATCGTTTGTCTTTCTCGTACTCACAGTATTGTTTTACATTCCTCCTCTTAGCTCTTCTCATACAAAGGCGCTCTCCTGGCTTTTATAGTTTGTAGCTGGAACACAATTAATCAGTAATTACCAATTACTCAATTAAGACTCCAGCCACATTCTCACATGTATTTTGGCAAGGAGGAACTTAACCCCCTCCCTGCCGATCCAAAACACACAAATGCAAAATCATATTAAGAATAAAAGGAACAAATACATATATACATAAAAACAGTAACAGATCATAATAGCACAAAAATAATATATAAATGTATAAGGGGCGGGCACCCCATCACAGAACCATATTTATTTTATTAGGATTTTTTCATTGATATTTACCTACAATGGTGAGTGGAAAGTTTGCTAATGCTTTAGATGTGCATAATTATATTTTAGGCAGGCTGATGTGTGGATAAGAGATCATGGGAACTGCCTTCATATACCCCCAGATTCTTATAGCTTGTGCTAAAATATGTCCAGGCAAAGTTTCAACATAGTGAGATAAGTGGTTCTCTATGTATATAATTTCATTCTGAATGCTCAAGGAGTGCATATAAATACCAATACTTAAATTAACCTTGGCATCTGAGGGATAATTTGGAACAGTTTAATTCTCCTGATTATTTAGTCGCTGGATCTGAACGAATGCAAGATTCCAACATGCGATCCATTAAGAAGTATATTCACTCTGTAGCATAGTATATGAAAGTTATTCTGCACGTATATTAACACCAAAATGATCTACTCAACTTACATTAACCTACAGTCAACGAACTTGAGCCTGTGATGCTGAATACTGTAGCTTCAATTAACCAGCTTGCTTAAGATCTGTACCATTGGTCTGTAACCATGCTTGTTTAAGTTTTAATTCATGGTATTTTATAACAAGAACAATAAGATTGCAGGTAGATACAGTAGTGCCTTTTATGGCGAATCACTTCAAGGCAGGACAATACCTATTGTAATGGATAAAAACCTGTCTTCTGAAATAAAAACACTTTTTTATTTAAATGTTGCAAGGTAGGAAGCAATTAAAAAGTAATTTATTTTCTCAAGCACTTATGAAATAACTGACAAGTGTATGACTGTTACAGGATATAGATGTAATAAAAAAGAGGAAAAGTACAATAGACAACCATTATACTGTGGTTCTTTGGCAAGTAAAGCAAACTGTGACTGAATAAAGTTCTGTATTTCTAATTTAGGTTTTTATTACAGTTTTGTTAAACAAAGGTCATAAGCGTAGCGACAGCAACCTGTCGCTGAGATGAATGGCTGATTCTGTTCACATCAAACTAATCGTGGAAGTGGCACTTAACTGGCTTAAAATTGAGAAAAAACAGTACCTTTAAAACAAGCTATAACTAGAGAATGAATTGCTTGGTAGTATAAATTCCTCGACTACATCTCAGATCTCATCCACCAGGAGACTTATCTCCTCGCACACTCCTGTCCTGTAGTTATTGCTGTTGTGTGCAGTATTGTGAAAGTAAAGATAAGAACTGTAAAAGGTTTTCCTTCCCAACGCTCCCAAGATCAACTAAAATAGGAACCATGGGGACCACAGTGGCAACATTTATATAATCTGGTATGTCACTGGAGTCACAATAGTATCTAAAACACACATTGGCAGTATATTGCAGTTCCATGTTACCATATTAGCGCCAGTGTGTAACTATACCAGGATCATATGTGTTTCAAATCCATTGCTGGCTATGCTGTAGTCTGCAATTGGCACTGCTATTTACTGGTATTTTAAAAAACAATGGAGAGGGGAGTGGGTCAAGGATGCATGTATTCCTATAAACATCATGGGGTGCATTCAGTTAAATACAGTACAACAATGCTTTTACCAGTTCAGTGGCTATTTTCAAACTTCCAGATATAGAAGCAAACACACATTTTTATTTTGTCACTGCAAAAACAAACTGTTATTGTAATATTCTATAAAACTGTAAATACAAATGTCATGCCTACTGTTAGTATTAGTTTTATTATACACTTGTGTCTTTGCGCTTGCAGAACAGCAGCACTTTGATGTGTGATACTCCCAAACTATGAGGTTTAGCAAAAGTATCAACAGTAAAAATAAAAAAAAATACATAAACAACTTAATTGTGTGGAACAATTGATGTCACTAGAGAATATTAAGGAATGTAATGGAAAAAAATGGAGCCAGAATACTAACCACAAACATAATTGCATGCTTATGCAATCATTATTGGCAAAGGTACAACAACAAGCTTCATTAAAACAAATTGTGAAATAGATTAGAATAAATTGTAAAATACAGCAAGCCATGTATTTTAATCTTGTATAGTTGGAACTTTTACAGTATGTATATTATTTTTAGGTCTGTTCAGTATCTTCAATTGTTGATCATCAGTTTCCAAAACTAGTTGTAAACTCTGCTGCCAGATTACTGACACACACAAAATACTTCTTGTAGTGTAGGGCATACTCCAGTACTGGAAGGACTTTCCTATCCTATCCTATCCTAGGTCTGGCTCCTGAATAGCTCTTGTAAATCTAGTGTGAAATATACAGGAGAGATCATGGGAGCTTGCTATTCCAATCGATCCCGTCTAACTTATTTAAATCACAGCTAGCTTTTGGTGACACAATTCCAATGAGTGGAAGCATGTGGCATCTTCACTGTCCATCCTACTGACCTGGCCTTGCCAGACCCGTTTCCCTTGAGATATGTGACCATGTATAAGCACTAATGTTACCCATATCCCAAAGATGACACTAGTTTCCAGACTTTATATCAGATGTGGCTTTTGAGTCCCTTCATACATGTTCTCTTGCCAGGTTTTTGTTTTTAAAAAATATATTCCTTGAACACATTTTGCTCAACTCTGGTTATAACCAGCTTCTTACCATTGACCACAATCTATTGAACTAGATGATTGATTTTTCTCCCAAAATGCATTGGTTTGCAGTTAAGAATGGTAAATGGTACCAGAGAAATTCTGAAGTCTATATAAAGCCACAGAGAAGACACAGATGGAATTAGCACAACTTTAAGCAAGCAACATCTTTTTTGTGCTATGAGGGAATCTATTTACAATAATTACATACCATTCTTAAAAAGCAATAAGAAAGATATGATGACTAGACAAACTCCAGTTATTATTATTTGTTTATTTAGCAGACGCCTTTATCCACGGCGACTTAGAGACTAGGATGTGTGATCTATGCATCCGCTGCAGAGTCACTTACAACTACATCTCACCCAAAAGACAGAGCACAAGGAGGTTAAGTGACTTGCTGAGGGTCACACAACAAGTCAGTGGCTGAGGTGGGATTTGAACTGGGGACCTCCTGGTAACAATCCCTTTTCTTTAACCACTGGAACACATAGCCTCCTGTGTTTACAGCACTTACATCTGCTGTAAACACAGATGGCCTCAATTACTGGAACTTCCGTAATCTAAAATCATACACAGCCGTTGCATCATCGTACCATTTTTAATACACAGTACTGTACCATAAATCCTCTTTCTACCATAAAAGGACATAGAACAGTTTTTTCAAGTTCATTGTAAACACATGCTGTGCCATTTTCTTAGGTGCTTTAACCAAATGAATAAACTTCTTACGCTCACTAATGCAGTTGAGGTTCCATAAACTGGAAACATATTCATTAAAACAGTCTGTAAAGAGCAACCTGGTATGGGTATGACATAGCTGAGTTTTTTTTTCTTAACTAGTGTATTGTTCTTGTTGCCAATAATCACTTTACATATCATTTTCAGTCAGGAAAACCATATAACTTTAAAGAACAAAAACTATCAAACTATCAGTTGGAAATCTGACAGAAGTCAACAGTACGTTCTGTGTCTTCCAAAGAGATTTAAATTAGACAGGGAAACAACTTAACACACTTATTCATACCTGACTTTCACAATCAGATAAAACATCAATGTTTTCTCTGTATACATTCTAAAAAAAAATTCAAAATATCACCTGCGTTTTGTGTGACGGTGTAGGGCTTGTTAACACAGGCTCCGGATATGGAGCAATCATTAGACACATGTAACAGGGCGGTAGAAAGCCCTCCACATGAAAAGGGGGGTGTGGAAGGGCAAAGCCCTACTGAACGGGGTCCCCTCAGCCCCTGTGTAGCCTATTTTGTGTTTGTATTATTTTGTAGTATGATTTTTATATATATATATATATATATATAAATATATATATATATATAGTGAACCGACTTGCACCACTCACGGTTCTTGCCCCTTTAAAAACACGACCCAGCACACACAGGGATGGATTTTTTATGCGCGGTTGCGCTATTTTTAATAAACACAATAAAACAAACAAAATAAACACCTAGCTCTTTACGAGCACTAACTAAACTTTCTGGAACACCCTGACTACAAGTGGGACGGCTAAGTCATTTTACTTACTTACTTACAAACACACAAACAAACAAACAAACGCTTACACTGCTTACATTTTTCCTCTTGCCTGCTCGGAAGCAGACCACCTCTTCTGCCTCCTTCCACTCAGCAACCCCAAGCAAACTGACTGCTATCTTTAAATACCCTGCACCTGGTCCTAATTTAACAATAATTACCAGGTGCAGGGGATAATTAATAATGAAACAATTAGCAAATTAAATTAAACAATAAAGCAACACACTCAAACAATAAACCAAATACAATTAAATTAAACAAATGTGCATTCTGCACATGTTTTCTTCAGGGAGGCTTTAACCCCCTCCCTGCTGTCTTACAATATATATATATATATATATATATATATATATATATATATATATATATATATATATATATACGGCGAAAGCCATGTGTTTTGTTAATTGTTTATTTTAAAAACCTTGTGCAGAAGGTGACCATCTCCCGGGTTCATTCACTGTTTAATTGGTGCTAATCGGGAGATGGTCACTTGTATAAAAGCCTACAGTTTTCTGCGCTCTGGGTGGGAGTTCGGAGGAGAGAACGTGAAAGCGAGAGTGTAAGATCTAAAACAAAACTAAAAGTAAAACATAAGCTCAGTGAAGGTGATTTGCCCAGCCTGACCTGTGTGTTGTGTCAGTGTTAGTGATTGTTTTGTTCACCCTTTTTATTTGGCTCTGTGAGCAAGTGTTTTCTTTTTCTTGGAATATTTATTTTTGTTTAAATAAAAACAGCGCAAGTGTCTGTGCACCAAATCCTTGCAGTGCCCGTATCTCTGTTTCTTCCGGGATCTGGCCTGACGTCATCACTTAGCCGGCCTGTCAGATCATGCTTAAAATATTATGTTTTCTATATGAACTTGTGACTGCTTGCCTTAAAATGTATATCCTATACAATATACGCTACTGGAATGTAATTATTAAACCATGCTGACAGGTTTGACATTTAGCAGGCAAGGCCTTTTGTGGGCCCTCCAGTGGCCCCCCCCCACCTCACCTCCACCCCCAGTTTTAAACATTAAAACATGTTCCCTCAGCAGAAATACCCACCAGAGCACAGGAGAACTGAAGGTTAGAGAGCATCCTCCGATCCCACCACAAAGTAAATTGTCTCTTAACTCCCAGGAGCTCTACAATGTGGAGGGAAATGTCACAACTGGAATCCTGAGTGAAGATCACCAGCTGTGTACAGCCAGCATGCAGACTTGCCCTCCTGACATTTTTATTTTACCGCCCACAAGCATATGAGCAGCCTTAACAGTCCCTGTCAAGATTCCAAAAGTTTTTTTTTTTTGCTTTGAAATATTTTTCACAAACCCACATAACCAAGCACGGTACAGCACATGGGGCATGGTACATCATGTGAAGTATGTAATTACTTTTCAGTTTTACCTAGGTCATTTTTACAGCATAAACAATTATGAGTTTATGGAAACCCCTTTTTTGAAAGCGTACTAGTTACAGGGAGTTATTTATAACTTCAACACAGTGAACATTTTTAATGAACTTGCATGTTTCTTTCCTGGGAGAGTTGCAAATTAATTAAAGTTGCATGTCAGAGGTGTACAAGTCAAAATCTTTGAGATGTCTAAATGTCTAAATCTGGAGTTTGCCTATGGCGGTTACACAACTGGAAACAAGTATTTAGAACAATTTCTAAATACTTAATGCTGACATTAATTTGTGATTTGCAGTAGTACTGAAAATAACTTTAGTCTTTTATGTTGTAATGCCTTATTTGAAGAAAGTGCAAAGGCGACAGCAAATTCTCTTAAAGGAAGTAAACAGTCAATTGTAATGGCAAAACAATTGCTAAAAATTAGTTTCTTTTTTTCCCCCCCAACTCAGGAAAGGTTAAAGAAATCATCCTACACTACATTACATCTTACAATGGTTAGCTTCGATCTTTGAAAGGCTACATTCTGTAACACTGGATTACAATGTGCCTAATCTTTGTTTAACACTTTGAAACAGACATGACATGCATCTAGTATTCATTATGTAAGAGAGAATTTGAGAAGTTTATTTATTTCTTTCATTACTTTTATTACTAATGAGGGTTTGAATTAACAATGTATAATTACTAACAAAATATAGTATGCATGTTAGATTAAGGAAATACTGTAAGAAGAAGTTGCCTGGAGTTGACAGATGTCTCAAGAGAAAACAGACAAGAAAGGGGGGGGGGGGGGTGGAGGCTAGTAGATAACGGGAAAGCACTGAGAATTAACAGTTTGTGAAGGTTGATGTGACAAAAGACACAAACAGTTTGTGGGGCGTAAACTGATGTTGTTTTGCATGCATGTATAAAAAAACTGTGTGAAATCTGCTGCGTTAGAGAATTTTGAAGTTCTCTCCAGCGCTGTAACCTCACTCTTGTGTGATTACAATAAAGCAACCTCTGGTTTTGAAACTGGAACTTGGTGTGTGACATATCTCTTTTCTTACAATTACGTGTTGTCATATGCATGTTCTGTTAGTATTCAGCGTGACTTGTTTTCTGCAGCCTTTTTAATGGTTGTGTGAGCATTTATTAGGGGTATACATTCCTGTAAACTATCAACTGACACCCTAAGAAGTATCATTAATCTAACACACTTAAACAACTGTCAAATTCAAAGACAGTATACAGCTTTTAAACAGGAAATGAGATATTTCATAGCACACCATATATGTCTGAGGGTCATCATCAGTCATAATACTGAAAATTCCTCCTCTCGCCTCCATGATCTCATGAAAAACAAGTATTTCAGTAACATACACCCCAACCACAGCTGTAAATTAAAAACTAGAGCTACTGTGTCAGTTTATGAACATGACATATAGTTACTGACCCCCCTCTTCCAAACCGTACTCTGAGATAACAGGATGCGGGGCTGCTGGTTATTCCTAGGGTCAACAAAAGCAATATGGGAGGTAGGGCTTTTCCTTGTAGAACTAAATTCTGGAATGCTCTGCCTTCGTTTGTCAGGGAAACTGGGACCATTATAGATTTCAAGTCAAGACTAAAACGCACTTTTATAAAATGGCTTTCTTATCTTAGTGGGTTTTAATGTAACTTTAAAATTGCTGCCTTTGTATTATTATTATTATTATTATTATTATTATTATTATTATTATTATTATTATTATTATTATGTGTATACTGTTATTTAAATGGTCTGATTGTGGCAGTTGTATGTGTGACATGCTATACAAATGTATTGTGGTTTGTTATTTTTTTCTGCTATGTACTGTACAGTGCTTTGTGATACTTTTGTATAAAAAAAACGCTATGCAAATGCAATAAATAAATAAATAAATATTACAGAATAGCATGGTAGTCCAGATATGTGCAAAAATGTCAGTTTGACATATAGATGGATGGATGTATGGACAGAAAGACACCTCCCTATATTCCTAGAATCTGCTATTCTCAATAACTTAAGCTAAATAAAGTTAATAACAAGTTCCATGATAGTTGAGTAAGCTGTTCTCGAGATATATGCAGAAATGTGTGATGTGTGATGTATATACAGATATACGACCACCCCTGCTATGTCGACAGGGTATTTCATTGGGAGGTAAGAAGTATACAATATTATTGTTATAAAATCTTGGCTGGTCAAAGTATTTAAAGTACAAGCCATTTAATTTAGAATTGTGTTTAAAGGCTCTGTTCTAATATAAACATAATCTCTTCTTTTGGAGTGGTAGGGCTGATTCAATTAAACAGTTGTTTTTTTTTTGAGAACTTCCCATGCTTTTTTTAGACAAAGGTTATGTGAAAGTATCAGAATCTGTATGGCTAATAACAGCTGACTTCAAGGAGAGTTTAGAAAATAAATTAATAGAAACAAGTTACAGTGGTTATAGGGTAAAGGGACACCATGGGCAGTCAGGATGATGCAGATTCAATGTCAGTCTGCAAGATGCTTAAATTGTTCTGGTCTTACAAGTGATCTTTCATTTATAATTATGACCTTCAAGTGGTTGTAGATAATGAAATCATTTCATAAATCTTACCTGTCGTGCCCTTCCAATCCCTACACAAGTCTGAAATGTTTCAATTTGTAAAAGAAACACATGTATTTACATTTTAAAACATGACATCTGGCACTATACTAGGTTAAAGAAAGTTCTATTTGCTTCCCTTGCCTTCCAGGAAGTCTGTTATATGCTTTACTTCCAAGGTCATTCACCACCACAGTGTCACCGGGGTCAAAGCATCTTACTGGCTGCAAAGCATGTCAACCATTAGGGGAAGGAACTGGTTGGTTATTGACAGGAAAAAAAAGAGAAAATTACATCTTCCGGGCTTGCTAAAACAGAGATTTCTTTCCAAACTGCATATTTGAGACCCATACAGTCAATAGCTTTCATGCCAATGTAAATCTATGGAATTGTTTTGTAAACTACAAGAACACTTTCACGGTAGGTTGGGTGTGGAAATGAGTAGGTGTATTTTTTATTGTCAACAATACTTGACATTTTGACAAGTCTTATGAAACCTATAGGTATTTTACTTGAATTATCTGGCAACTGATGTGGAAAAAACATATTCATTGTTAATCTAACCACAACAGTCTCAGAATTGAAAAGTAATTACAAATTTGAATTTAAAATATGAGTCAGGTATAATTATTAACAAACTGGGGATGGGACAGAAGATGACAGTTGTTTTGTAAATAATCTATTCTTTTAAAAAAAAAAAAAAATTCTAGAGCAAACATTGTTAGTGTGATACAAAAAAGGAGGAATATGTTATTCAATTAATCTAAACTGTATTGGATTTTTAATGCGGACACTGAGATCATTCAAAAAGGACTCTTTTTGTCAACTAACACCTCTCACAGTGCAATTCAGTTAAATGCAGTTTACAGTATTTTTAAACTGCAGGGAGTATTTTTTATTAATTTGAATAATAGTGGTGTTAAAATCTGTCTCTTAAGTTCAATTGAAAAGACTCAGTAACATGTTAACTTGTTAATATTTGGATACATCATCCATAACTATTAAACACTTTACATAGCATTTATTGTCCATTAGTATACTCCATGCACTTTTTTTAATAAGAAAAGATGTCTGCTTAGCTAATTCATCAATTTAATACTGTTGAAAAAACTCAACTAGAGACTAGAGAGAGGTTTTGTTTTGTCAATGGAAATAGATGTTCTATGCAAATAGGTTTTCAGTTTCCCTTTTTTCCCATTCAGAAATACCTAATGTTATCCTGCTTGTAGGATCATGTATACATGCTTGTATCTGTGACTATAATCGCCCCCTCTTATCTTTTGCCTGAGGCTCACATTCATGTTCACTGATCTGTCATGTATTTCCTGTTTCATACATCTTCTGTTTATTAAGAAACACCTGGTAAAACTTTCAATTTTTCTGTTGAATTACAATCAGTAGAATGTGTTTTCTTTTCTGTTCAAATACACATCTATGAATACACACCTCAATCAGGATGACTTTCTTATTAGAGAATACAAACAGCTGGCATAATCTTATGAAACAAATTCAGATGTGACATTTTACAGTATGATTTCTTTCCCAAATATACAGTTGTGGCAAAGTGGTAAGTAGTGGTAACAATTGTAAGTCGCCTTGGATAAGGGTGTCTGCTAAGAAATAAAAAAAAAAAAATGATGATGTTTATTTATAATCCAAATGTCACTTGACAACAGCAATAATAAAGGAGGACTGGCAATACACTACGACATGTATTGCTCAGTGAAATAACCAAGGGGTTCAGTCTCGAAATAATAAACACAGTATAAACACACACAGACCACAAACCCGATCACAAGTCCAGAGTGAGTGCTAAAGTGCAAGTGCTGAAATACAATTTATTCAGGGAGTACGAGTGCAGTGAAGTCCGGGTTGGGTGCTGGCCTTAAGCAACAGCTCCCAGATTTGTTAGCCATCTATCAAGAACAAACAGAAACAGTAAGACTGACAAACAAACAAAACATGAGGGGTGTACCAATGAAGACGAGACAGAAATATGGTATGTTACAGGAGCATAATCTAACGTTTATAAAGGAAACTATTTAAATTCTATACTGAACACTAATGTGTTCATTAAAATTGATGGGTTAGTGTGTTTATGTATAAGGATTGTTTTGTGTAGATGTACGTTATTTGTAATTGTGTTTAATGTGTGAGCTGGAAATGAGAACTTGTTCTGAGGGAGTAATCATTTGGCTGTACTTTCTAAATAAATAAAATAAAAAGAAGAATTCAAATCCAATAATTGGAACACTAGTAAATCACACACAAAAGGGGTCCATTCAATTGATGGTGACGGATCTAAATACATCACAAAAGTCACGAATTTAATAATGATTTGGAAGATGAAAGGCGCACATATCCTGTCAGCTTTAGAGTCAGGTCTATCCACGAGTAATAATATTCAACCAAGTATAATGTATGAATTTTGCTTGAAATATGCCGTTTTTCCTTACCAATGTTTGATAAAGTATCTTTCAAAATATATTCCAGCAAACACTGACTAAGTGTTGACTAAAATACATTAATAGCACAAGACCCCTCTCTTCTGGTTAGCCATACTTTAAAAGGTTCCAAAAACACTGAGCAATAGTGTTGAACAGCTGGGACTGGACTGTCTGTGTGAAGTAGTGTTTCATTGTTTACAGGAATTAAGAATTTTAGAAATTTGTAGAACATGACTTGGTGTGAACAGGATGGCTTGGCGGAGACGTCACCAGACCACCAGGAAATACACAGACTCTCAGTACTGCATGGTTGAGACGCAAACGCTCTCCTTTTTACTTAGAAATAAACCAAACAAAATAAACAGGCACAAAGGCCAAACAGACAGTTTAAACAAAACAGAATATATATATATATATATATATATATAAAATACTGCAGTTTCACACACACAATAGACAGCTTCATAAAACTCCCCTAAACCCCATCGATATTTATTTATATATACACACAAAACCCTCACCTTCACCAACATTAATTCTCAGCACTTCCTCTACCAACACCTGTGATCACTCTATATATACCCCTGTGGCTGGAGCCTTAATTAATCATTTAAACATTTATTCAATTGACAGCTCCAGCCACATTACCACGTATGTTTGCAGGGAGGATTTTAACTCCCTCCCTGCCATCCAATATTATTATTATTATTTGTTTATTTAGCAGTCTGCTTTATTCCTCACATATATACATCCGTGCACTGGCAGGGCTTTCAGCCTGCTGTGCCTCCACACATCTTTGGCAGGGGAGGCAATTAACTCTCCCTGCCAACCCAAAACAACCCAAAACAACAGCAAAATAGTTTTAAATTATAATAACAACAATAATAATAATAACTAGAACTGCCAGGCAGTTCTATGGCCTACAAATGTCAGCAACAGATCAGTTTTATGGAGCAATTTCGATTCAAAATACTGCATTAGTTCATTATCTCACGATGCTTTATAACTTTAAACACCATAGGAACCATGACCCTATCTACACACTGTAAATAGTTATAAGCTAATTTTACATTTAACCTTAAGGAGAGGTCAAAGGTCATGATCAAGGTAATTTTTAATAGAGCATATATGGGTTTCTAAATGTGTTGTATAGTAACTATAACCCTATGTGCACTGTCAGGAGTTATAAGGTAGTTTTACATTTGACCTTAGCGAGGTCAAAGGTCACAGGCAAGGTCATTTTTGGATAGAGCACATATGGTTTCCTGTATGTGTTCCATAGTAACTTTTAACCTATCTGCACTTTGTAAGGAGTTATAAGCTAGTTTTACATTTGACCCAAGATTTTGAAAGGTTTTTTTAAAGAAATACGTCAGGTGACCATATTAGATTACGCACACCATTTTTGAAAAAGTCAATTATAGTGATACAGAGATGAACTTTGGCATTAATCAAATAAACAATTTTTCAACTGAAGTGTTTTTAAATTTAAGAAGAAAAGGCAGTTGCAAAACAGATTGCGCTTCTGCGTCAACCAAGATAATAATAAAAAAAATAAAACAAAATCTTTACAATAACAATAGGCTTCCCAAGCCAGCATGGACGCCTAATAAATAAATAAACATAGCGTCAGGCATACCCTGTTACACTTGGCAATAGAGAAAAATGGACAAACAAAAAACAGGAGAGGACATACAATGCATTACGGGAAGAAAACCACAAGGAAAAATGATTGGACCACATTATCACAGCACAAAAGATTTTATGATCAAGTGTTTGACAATAAAATGCATAAAGAAACTGATCAGATAATAATAATACATATAAACATCATACTAGGCGATTTATATACAGGAATGCCTTGTGTTTTGACACCCTCAATTTATATAAATTGTACTGCATGCAATAAATATAGATCTTGGGTGTAGAAACATCAAGGTTCTTTGTCCGTAGCCCAGTTCTGAATCCACCAAAGCCTTTCTGGAGTTGAAAAAATAAAGCACTCTCAAAGTATTGAGCACGAACCCAATCTGTTGAGAGGTGGCAAAAGATCTGGTTCAAAACCTAGATTGAAACAGCTTATTCATTCAATGCTGGATCTTACTGATTGTAGCAATGTGCCCCGTGTGCCCCGTCCCTGTGTGTATTTTTGTGTTTTATGTTGTATGTTGCGTGTGTTAATGTTGGTGTATAGATATGGCTGCACGGGATATAAATGGGTGTGTGCAGCACGAGTTATTTAAAATGTATAATTGTATTTAGGCACGAGGATGGCACATCACTTCACGTGCATTTAAAGTATTTAATATGTGAGCACAAGGTTGCACATAATTAATTCAAGTGGGATTCAAGTGAATAATTAATTAGTAATTGAATCCCGGCACAACAGTATATATAGATGCACGTTTCATTCACTCGGGGTTGTGTGTTCAATGAGTGGAGAACGGGTGTGGTGAGGAGAAAATAAAACGTAAAGTAAATAAGTGTTTAGACTCACCGTGTTTGTTTGTCTGTTGGTCCAGTTTGTTTAGTGTTAATCCATTTTGTTTGTCTGTTTTATTTGGCCTCAAGTGCCGTGTGCTTTGTTCAACCGTTTATTTTTGTTTGTTTAATAAACATACTGAGCTCCGCAGCGACTCAGTTTCAACACAAGTACTGCCTGTCTGTTTGATTCTTTCTGGCCTGACGTCATCCACTACAGCCTGCTTGTCACACTGATATAACAACTTTTTGTCAGGAAACTTGAACTTAAGGGCTGCTTCTGAACTCTGGTATAAAAACTGTAACACAGACTTATCAAAAAGTAAAAAGAAGATTTAGAGCTTTTCACTTGGCCTCACTGCACCAGTCAATGTCATTTCAATTGGTAAAAACATACTGTTACAAGCAATTGTATATAAATGCAAAGTACTGATGCCTGAGGGCTCTAAAAATAATACGACTGGAAAAATGCTATCACTATTGTATCTTTTAATCTACTGTGGTTCAGTCTTTTTTTATGTTGGAGGGAGTAGA
The DNA here is from genome assembly GCF_902713425.1 of Acipenser ruthenus. Classification (NCBI taxonomy): domain Eukaryota; kingdom Metazoa; phylum Chordata; class Actinopteri; order Acipenseriformes; family Acipenseridae; genus Acipenser; species Acipenser ruthenus. Next base: position 27,118,866 of record NC_081201.1, read on the forward strand.
CACAATACAAGACGACAAAATTTCAGCAATTGATTTGAAACAGTGATAGGTCCTAATCTTCTCTTGTGAGCATTTTATTTCTGTTTTTCAAAATGGAAATTATTTCATGGCCAGACACAAGGGGAATCACAAGGGTTTGATTATGATATGTCATTTTAGTCATTTAATTGCATATCTTACCACACTAATTGACTTCTCTTTAACGTAATCAGACAGCTTAGTAAATATTAAATAGTACCGGTACTATATATGTTAATTATTCCACATTTCTAGGAATGACAAACAACTTGAGATGTTACCCATTTGCTAACAATGCAAAACGATGGATGGCATATTGGTTCTTCATTTTGGCAATGGTATGACATTCAAAACTCTATTCAGGAATACCAAGATATTTAGTATGTCTTGACTTACACAGAAATTGTATTGTTAAATACTGTAAAATACTGTGAAAAGGTGTAAGAATAGAAACAAGGGGAATGGATTAAGTGGGGAGATAGTTAACATCTGTAATAGATTATGTATCTAATCAATCCACACCAAAGAAATGTCTTTGGGGATCCCCTGGGGGTTTATTTAGTAGGCAGATGCTTAGTAATGTCAATGATAAAACAGCAGGAGTAGGTGCAAGAGTGATCTTACTGTACTTCTGTAGTCATGAACTTTCAATAAAACAGCCACACAGTGACACATTAAAGGAAAATTCAAAATGTAAGAAAACAGGATCCTCAAATTATTGCATCACACATGTGTGTGCGTGCACATATATACATACACGCACACACACGCACACACACACACACGCACACAAAAGGTACTGCTAATGCAATGTATTGTTAATTAGAGACAGTAAGTTCTCGTATTAGGAATTATGTAGTGTGAACAAGTGAGTGAGCTATTCTCCGTTAATTCTGTAAATGTTCTATAACTAAGAGTAACCCCCTTGAAGACAATGAGAATGTTTGCCGAGTTTCTTTTAAGCATATCATTGTTATATTATATTATTGCCAGCTTAAAGGCAGTGATGTAACCAGATGTTCCTACTGATATAGACAGGGTTATTTTTGAGTTTTGGGTTGTCTGCTGATATAAAGATATAAAGATGACCACCCACTATAATGGAAGATAAGAACGTGCGTGATTCTGCAGCCCAAGCAGGTGTAAATATCACTGAGACCTGTTGAAACTGAAGATTTCTGTACTACTTAATACCTGCCCTGCTCTAAAATACTGATTGTCTGAACTATTGAGGTTTCTTGTTTGTAGTTATACAAATACTGTAGAATCTTTAACCTGTAATTATTTGCAGAATGGGCAGATAATAAAGTCATGTTTTTAAGTTTTGTATTTCAACAATTATTTTCATTTGAGTGCAGTGGGAAAAGCACATCAAATTGTTTGTGACGTCATCATGGTTTCCATATTCGATAAAGAAAGGTCATATATATATATTTTAGGATATCTCTAAAATAAGGGGAGAATAATAAGTGAGATTTTTTTCATTGTTATGCAGCAGGAAACAAATGAAAAAAATGAATCATAACTTCCTTTGTGTACACAATAGGTAATTAGTGTCTGATCACAGGATTTTATGTTTATTTTCCACCGGAATCCAGTCATTTCCCATTGGTGCCGCAGTCTGTTTCTTGCAGTAAATAGAAATGCCAGCATTCTCCTATTATGTTAGTGTATTAAAAAGGGAAATCCCTAAAGGTCAATAAACAGCAGGGGTTAGTGTCCTGCAGAGAGCTGTTGTCATACAATAAGGATATAATCACACATCTTTAGTTTTGCTAAATGAATAGGACCTCATTGCATGTTGCGTTTCATTTGTGATGGGATAAAACACTGCATTCATTATTATTTTATTATTTACTTTTTTATAAGTTTATGCAATAAATACAATTAAATTATTTATTAGTCATTAAAAATAGTTTTCAAATACAGTAAAGTGGGGTAAAAGGGGACAGAGGTGTGAATCGGAACAAAACAGAAAAAGTGATTGCCATGTTTGTCAAAAAGCCAAATATTGCTACAAGAGACTTGATGACAGGCCCATAGCATTAGCTATATAAACAGGGATAGAAAAGCCAGGAACAGCTGAGGAACAGCGAAGGGATGTTCTGAAATTTGTCACCAATTCACGTGAATGGGAAATACAAGACACAACCAAAAAATGCCAAGACTTCTGTCATAATTATTGATAACAGATAGAGTATTTAAGTGGTAAATATTTGTCAAGGTGTAATTCAGTTGTGTATGACAGCTGTGGTGTCAATAAAGAGCATGTGGGCAGCAGTGTGGAGTAGTGGTTAGGGCTCTGGACTCTTGACCGGAGGGTCGTGGGTTCAGTCCCAGGTGGGAAACACTGCTGCTGTAGCCTTGAGCAAAGTACTTTACCTAGATTGCTCCAGTAAAAACCCAACTGTATAAATGGGTAACTGTATGTAAAAATAATGTGATATCTTGTAACAATTATAAGTTGCTCTGGATAAGGGTGTCTACTAATAAATAAATAATAATAATTACAGTAGCCTACTATTATTTTCAAAATGAATTACTTTGTATACAGCACCATGTCATAGACATTATCCATGGACATACTTAGAGACAAACATAGTAAGTAAAAAAATGTTTTATAAGTACTATATTTATAAAAAAAAAGTTTTACTTACTATCTTTTTATAAGAACACCCCCCCTCCCAAAACACACACAGACACACCCACACACACACACACCCACAAACACATGCAGACACACACACACGCACACCCACACACACCCACAAACACATGCAGACACACACACACGCACGCACGCACACACACAAACACACGCAGACACACACACACACACACACAGACACACACACACACACAGACACACACACGCACGCACACACACAAACATGCGCAGACACACACACACACAAACACCCACACACGTAGACACACACACACACACACACACACACACACACACACTGCCTGCTACAAATGATTATGGGGATTTTCAACCAGTAAAGACGAAATATTTATAACAATCAACACCAACCAGTACTCTGGAACAAAAAAAGGAGTGAAATGCTAAATAAAGTACAATATCTTTCAGTGTAGTTCTTTTTTTTCCATTGTCATTGTATCTTTTTATTTAGCCAGCAAAATATTTCTACACAATTAGAACAAACTACACTTTGTTGTAGTAAAAAAAAATAATAATAATAATAATATGAATACATGGTAATATGCAGATAATATGCACCTTATAAAAACCTAGACTGCTTCAAAACTCTGTTCTTACAAGAACAATATCAACTGAGCACATCACCCCTGTCCTGAAGTCTCTACACGGACTCCCAGTGAAGTCCAGCATTGACTATAAAATTCTTCTACTGGTGTATAAATCATTGCATGATCCGACCCCATCCTATCTGTCCGACCTAATTGTCCCTCATGTCCTTTGCTCTTTTTATGTGAAGCGCTTTGTGATGTGAACACATGAAGGGCGCTATAGACGTGCAAGATAAATAGATAGATAGACATTTCACGGAGCATCTAAATATTTTGACTAAGTAAAGTGTGGTAACTAGTTCTATTCATACAACAAGCTACCTCACTGAACACTGAAAGCAATATACACTTATGCCATGAGATAAATATTTTATTCAAATATATCTTTATAAATGTAATTAAATACATATTAGCAATATATTAGCAACTGACCTTTTTTTATTTATTTTTATTTTTAAAGACAATAAAGTTGACAGACTATCACAGAACCACTGCAGGCTTGCTACACAACAGGCACTGCCTCCTTCTCTGTCTGGCTGTTAGCAACATCTATCTTTACAGCAATTTGCTGAAAATAATTGAATGGCAGCATTTATTAAATTATGTACCTATCAAAAGCTGAAATTGTGCTGCTCAACATGGTGACATCAATTCGTCCAGTTCTTTTGTTGTTTTAGCAACAGCAATTGATAATTAAAGGCACAGCAGTCTGTCACAAATATGCTCCTCTGGCACAGAGCCAGTGGTGGCCTTTCGGCGACGTTAGCACTGAGTGTTAACAGGCAATGTGTGGCCGGACAGTAAGTTTAAAAACTGGACAGCATGTTTAAAAACCGGACAGCAATTTTAACAACTGGACAGCAAGTTTAAAAACGAGACAGCAAGTTTAAAAACTGGACAGCATGTTTAAAAACCGGACAGCAATTTTAACAACTGGACAGCAAGTTTAGAAACCGGACAGAAAGTTTAAAAACCAGACAGCAAGTTTAAAAACGAGACAGCAAGTTTAAAAACCAGACAGCAAGTTTAAAAACTGGACAGCAAGTTCAAGAACTGGACAGTTGGCAACCCTATCATCAGGACATCCTTGTTTTAAAAAACAACAACTTTTAAACAATTAATGATTATAACAACACTGGTAAAAGTAAAATAACGGGTCAAAACATTTCTTTAGTTGTACGCCAAACCAGTGAGATGAATTCCAAGCTGATTTGCTTGAAAGTGGAAGTAGTGGGTACAGCACATTGTAATTACAGCACTTATGTCATGCCATCTTGTTTTTAATATTTGGTTCTCCATATGGTTCTCCCTTTTTAAATTTTTTAGCACTTTAACTGTACATGTGTAACACGTGGTTTACTTACCACCTAGAAGGTATTCCCCCCAAATATCTCTCTTGCATTGCACATCCCCCCTATGTCCTCCCGTGTAACACAGTTATACCCAGATGTGTGATTGTACTAATCTAATCAGGTTGTAGTGCCCTATAGCTTGGAGATCGGCGGTTTAAATCCAAGCTATGCCACTGCTGACCATGGATGGGAGTTTCCAGGGGTGGCACGCAATTGGTCAAGTGCTGTCCGGGCGGGGTAGGAGTTAGGTCCTTTGCTCTACTGCACACCAGCGAACCCTGTGACTCGCCGGGCCGATATGGCTGCACGGCAGGCTTGCAGAGCGAAAAAAAGCAGAAGGCTGACAGCACTCATTTCGGAGGATGCTAGTGCAAGTGCTTGTCATTCCAATCAGAGGTAAATTGGAAGACGTTTTGCTGGAGATCAATTTGGAAATGTACAAACATGAACTGTTTACTTAATTTGTTATCTATATGGTAACTGATACTTCTTTGTAGACTGTAATTGGAATCTGCTTACTACTCATTTATGTTTTATTTATGTTTTTCATGTTTATGTTCCTGTTTGCCAAACTTCATTTTATTGTTAGCTGTTCTTTAAATGTAAATTTTACTTTGCCATTGCTTTATGTATTATTTTTGAGGTGTATTTTTCGTTGTGTGAGAATGTTGTGCATTATTTGTCTTCAACTCTGATACTGTACCTCCTGAAATATGAGTAACTGCCAACCACAGACCATCAGCCCCGTCTGTTTGATTTTTTTTGAGTTATAAATCAGTTACTGTAAAAAAAAAGACACTGACTTCCCACAATAATGTTGATTACAGTGTAGAGTGCACACTGACACACAGCACTGAGGGAAAAACTGAACAGCATGTGGTTTTGGTTAAAATACTTTCAAGTCTGTGGAAAATTTAAATCTTATCTTTATCAACATATTAAAACGGAAAGCACTGTCACCTTTGTAAATGGCACATTTCTAATCGAAACTTATTAAGAAGACATGCTATCGTTCTTTTGTATTTCTTTGACTGCTATACCTGGATTTTCTATGGAAACGCCACCCCCATATGCTTTCAAAGGGGATCTTTTTTTCTAAAATTAGTATTTCTCATAATATTTACTCATAAAGTACAAACAAATGAATCAGAGGAAGGATTTGAATTACAATCTCAATATATATATATATATATATATATATATATATATATATATATATATATATATATATATATACACCAGGCTAATAAAAGTGATGTAAAAAGGAATCATATATACAGATGAGCTTATTATAACTTAGCAAAACTTAGTTTCTTTAAAAAAAAAAAAAAAAAAGGATTGTCTTATTTCTTGGAAACAGCTATTTCTCTTACCTCAGCAGCTTCCCACAACAGTCAGGAGAATGGAAGGTCAATGGTAGGTTGCCAAGAAGAAGCACAAGTTTTCACAGTTACAGCTGCCAAGGGTGAGCGCTGTCCACTGGTGAGCGTGTACAATGTTTTATGATGGTTCTCTTTTATATGGGCTATACTTTTGCTGTAGCAAAAACCTCAGGAAATCAGTTTTATTGCATTGACTCTCTTAAAGGGCCCCCACTTGTCTTAATGAGAGACAATCATTGAAACAAACTTCAGAATGCAGCTTTCACAGGCACACTCAACAGTTCTTGATTCATGAAATCCTTCATTTCAATAAGAATGTTTTGTTTCTCTTCATAGCAGGCCCTGTACACCATAAAAGGTGCAATTGTGACCATGTTCAGTGGCGGAGCCCTTGCAATCTTCAATCAGTTTTCTATTTAAACCCGTCGTCAAGCCCCCTATCTTTTTCTTTTGCACTTTTTGCCCCACCATTCCTCCCCATCACCACCTCTGAAACTGAATCTCCCTCTGAGGTCAGGAGAAGCTCACCACCTCACCATGGTGGCTCGGCAGCTCCTCCAGGGTGACTCTCAGTGAGGAGTCGACATTGTATGGATGACTAACTGGGTGAGGTGCTCTGCAATGGAGTGCTATGCACCTGAACTAAGCACCGGGTAAGACACTGGTCCTATGCACGGGAGTGCTAAGTACCGAGGTGTACCGGGCACGGGGACACTGAGGAAGAGCACGGGGATGCACGGGAGTGCTAAGTACCGAGGTGTACCGGGCACGGGGACACTGAGGAAGAGCACGGGGATGCACGGGAGTGCAACAAAACAACTCGGTTTGGCACAACGCGGACCAGAAACCAAGACACAAAAATAATTTGAGGCAACATCCACTACTTCTCAGCTGCCAAAACCACACAGCAGTGTGATTTAGATGAACTATAGAGAACTACCATGGCATCCAAAGGAAGGGGCAAGCCGGCTTCCGAGGAGGTATAGCCAGGTACTTTTATACCAAAACAGTCTCCAAAGAGAAAGAGATTCTCACGAAAACAAAGCAAGTGAAGATACGTCTGCTTAGGTTGGAGTGAGGAATCAAATGATAAAGGTTGCTGTGTGACATAGCGTCTGGTTCCAGAATGCAACAGACATGTGGTCACACCGGGCCTATCAGGCAGCTTTTTAAATATGTGTTCAGGTCATGTGACACCAGGGTCATTTCCCAATTCGTAATGGTTGACATTTATTTTCATTTTCTCCTTCTCCTACTTATTAGACAGCTGTAGGTTTGTTTATAGTTTGGAAGCCTACTGTATCTGTCTGGAATAAACTTGGCATGTATACAAAAACAATTTGTTGGGTGACTTTTAATTTGACTCACTGACATCCAGTTTACCTCAATTATTAAAAGAAGTCTGAATGTACAGTATTTCCATCCAATCTAAGTGAGGAAATACTTTTTTTTTATGAAACTGTGCTAATTAAATTTTTTATGAAGGATCCAATCAAAGTTTTTGCTTTTGATATGGAGGGTGGCTTCATATTTTTGTAAACTGCAGTAATACACAGAGGTATGAAAAATACATCAAACTAAGTTTTGGGACGAATCACCCACCAGAAAAGCATTGAAATCAGCTTTAAAAACATGTATTTTTATATGACTAATGCCAAATACATTTGCACAATTCCACCCTCTATAGAACATTGTGTAATGCTAGACATTCTCAAAATCCAACATTTGTGTATATCACGGCTTTACAACCTTTTCCCCAAGGTAGGAAACCTGCTCAGTTACCACGGACCACTATCAGCAAACCACAACTTTACAAGTGCTGATACTTGGCAACACATGCTGATACTTGCTGATATTTATTATACTCATAGAAAAAGAAAAGTTTAACTTCTCTTTAATATTGCAGCAGTAATTATATTCTAGCGTTGAGTAAGTGCAGTTGCCTAATTCTGGGAATTTGTCCTGGACTGTCTGGATAAATGCCAACAGGAAGTGCAGGTCTGTGATATGTGATACATATGTTACATGGTGGAGAGTTCTGCCAGAATGACGCATTTAGAATAATAACTGGCTTTTTTTTTTTATAAATTTAGTCGTTGCCAATTATTTTTTTTATTATTTTCTCCAAAATAATAAAATTTGGAATGGCTTAGCTCACCACTGCCACCCCAGCGCTGACTCGGGAGGGTGAAGACGAACACACGCTGTCCTCCGAAGCGTGTGCCGTCAGCCGACCACTTTTTTTCACACTGCGTACTCACCATGCAGCCACCCAAGAGCTACAGCATTGGAGGACAAAGCAGCTCTCGGGCAGCTTACAGGCAAGCCCGCAGGCGTCCGGCCAGACTACAGGGGTCGCTGGTGCACGGTGAGCCGAGGACACCCTGGCCGACCTAACCCTCCCTCCCCCAGGCGGGAAGCTCCCATCCTCGGTCGGCAAAGGAATAGTCTGGACTCGAACTTGCGACGTCCAGACTATAGAGCACATCCTGCACTCCACACGTCGCGCCTTTACTGGATGCGCAGCTCAGGAGCCCAAAAATTTTCATTTCTAATCAGGTTTATTTGTGGATCAGCTGGATTATCAACTATTTTGTCAGGCTTAATAACTGCCTGGACAGGATAAACCAGGATATTTAATTATTTTGGAGAGGTTATTAACTAGTTTCTTTGAAGTCTTTCCAATTGTTAGACAGTTTTTTTTCAGAAAGGGAAAAACACCCAATAAAGATACCAAACAAGACATTTAAGGACCTGTAAATAGTCTTACATTGTTTTAGAAATGTAATTGTCATTTTTTTCATTTTCATAAACTGCTATTAACAATGTGGGGTAGAAAGCTAGAGAACCGTTTACCTTTAGGTAATGTTTATAGAGTTATGTTTTATATTGTGGAATGTGTATTATTGACACTGTGATAGTCTAATCACGATTTCCTGTTTTGCAGTGTAATATAAAATAATAAAACCAACAATATAGTATTCATTCAAAAAGTGACTAATCCTATTATTTACTTCCTTTTGAAAGTGGAGGCTGATAATTATAGTGAAAGGGTTTCTTTGTTTATTGTGTTTTTAGGGCACAAATCATTGAGGAGCATGTCTGTTTTGTACAGAGCAGTGAAACAAGGGTTACACAATGAGGCAGTGAAAGTTCACATCAGCAATATGACTGTAGCATTCCAGCACACCTATAACATTTCAATAAGCAACGGAAGTTTACAGCAGCTCCACCTCGGATCAGGATTAGCAATGGAAAGATGACAAGTTATGATCACTCTGAAATGACATGAAAATAATGGAAGCCAATGAAAAAAATCTCCTGATAAAATCATTATTTTGAAACAGTGATTCTTCCATTGTTTTTTTTCACTTAGGCACATGGCATTTTCAAGCCATTTTATGAAAAAGGGACACCCAGCCTACAGTGGGTATTTTAATTGCAAAACTTCATGGCAAACACACAAGAATACATTGATGTGAGGAATGTTCTTTTTTTTCACATAAAACTTTTCCTTGTTTGTAGTCATGGAAAAATTACAATTTTGCAGTAAAAAACAGCATTTGGGTAATGCGAATGTCTGTTTTGAATTGAATCTGCTGTGGACCACAATCAATATGATTCCTTGGAATGTATACTATATTCTTCGGTAGTTTAGCCTTCTGAGCACTGCATGAGAAACCAGAAATCGTTGGTTTACCAGTTTGTTTACATTATCTAAGCTGCAGGCATACAAGCTGCCTCAAACATTGGTGGAATATTAAAAAAAAATACATCACTTATGGTCATTATATCACGATGTTAACTAATCTATTTTGTCTATTGACAAAAGTGTTGCATCACCTCATATTTGATATATATATATATATATATATATATATATATATATATATATATATATATATATATATATATATATATATATACATACAGCTCTGGAAAAAATTAAGAGACCACTACAAAATTATCAGTTTCTCTGGTTTTACTATCTATAGGTATGTGTTTGGGTAAAATGAACATTTTTGTTTTATTCTATAAACTACTGACAACATTTCTCCCAACTTCCAAATAAAAATATTGTCATTTAGAGCATTTACTTGCAGTATATATATATATATATATATATATATATATATATATATATATATATATATATATATATATACATACAGCTCTGGAAAAAATTAAGAGACCACTACAAAATTATCAGTTTCTCTGGTTTTACTATCTATAGGTATGTGTTTGGGTAAAATGAACATTTTTGTTTTATTCTATAAACTACTGACAACATTTCTCCCAAATTCCAAATAAAAATATTGTCATTTAGAGCATTTACTTGCAGAAAATGACAACTGGTCAAGTTCATATTCATTTTTAAACAACACAATACTAACTTTTGTTTTAACTTAGGAAGAGTTCAGAAATCAATATTTGGTGGAATAACCCTGATTTTCAAGCACAGCTTTCATGTGTCTTGGCATGCTCTCCACCAGTCTTTCACATTGATGTTGGGTGACTTTATGCCACTCCTGGCGCAAAAATTCAATCAGCTCGGCTTTGTTTGATGGCTTGTGACCATCCATCTTCCTCTTGATCACATTCCAGAGGTTTTCAATGGGGTTCAGGTCTGGAGATTGGGCTGGCCATGATAGGGTCTTGATCTGGTGGTCCTCCATCCACACCTTTGATTGACCTGGCTGTGTGGCATGGAGCATTGTCCTGCTGGAAAAACCAATCCTCAGAGTTGGGGAACATTGTCAGAGCAGAAGGAAGCAAGTTTTCTTCCAGGACAACCTTGTACTTGGCTTGATTCATGCGTCCTTCACAAAGACAAATCTGCCCGATTCCAGCCTTGCTGAAGCACAAATTTTCAGCTTTACCCAACACCTGGTCGTCTAATGGTTAGATGGAGACCTGGAGAGGCCTACAAGCCACAGTGTCTCGCACCCACTGTGAAATGTGGTGGAGGATCGGTGATGATCTGGGAGTGCTTCAGCAAGGCTGGAATCGGGCAGCTTTGGCATGAATCAAGCCAAGTACAAGGTTGTCCTGGAAGAAAACTTGCTTCCTCCACACCTCACCCTCTCTTAACTGGAGTCCCCCAAGGGTCAGTCTTGGGTCCTCTCCTGTTCTCTCTCTACACCCGCTCCCTGGGCCCCCTCATCGCATCCTATGGTTTCTCATACCATTTCTATGCTGATGATGCTCAGATTTTCCTCTCCTTCCCCACCTCTGACTCCACCATCTCCTCCCGTATCTCTACCTGTCTGTCTGCTATTTCCTCCTGGATGCACTCGCATCACCTCAAACTCAAACTCTCTAAATCTGACCTCCTTTTCTTTCCCTCCTCCTCCCCCTCCTCTGATCTCTCTATCTCTGTTCCTCTGGAATCTACCACACTCTCTCCCTCTTCCTCAGCTAAGAACCTTGGAGTCACCCTGGACCCCTGCCTCTCTTATTCCCAGCACATCTCCACTGTGGCACGCACTTGCCGATTCTTCCTGAGCAACATCCGAAGAATCCGACCCTTCCTCACCAACTATGCTACCCAGCTCCTGGTCCAGGCCCTGGTACTCTCCCGCCTAGACTACTGCAACTCCCTCCTGGCTGGCCTCCCTGCGTCCGCCACCCGTTCGCTCCAGCTCATCCAGAACTCTGCTGCCCACCTGGTGTTCTCTCTGCCTCGCTTCGCCCACGCTACTCCACTACTCCGCTCGCTCCACTGGCTCCCGATCACCGCTCGCATCCAGTTCAAGACTCTTGTACTAGCCTACAGATGCCTTGACCAGACTGCACCCAGCTACCTCCAGACCCTCATCTCTCCCTACACCCCCACTCGACCTCTCCGCTCCGCCTGCACTAGAAGACTAGCTCTACCTCCGCTATGCTCCCCTGCCTCCAGAGCCCGCTCCTTCTCCACCCTTGCTCCGCAGTGGTGGAATGACCTTCCTACAGATGTCAGGACTGCCCAGTCCCTGACCACATTCCGGCGCCTCCTTAAGATTCACCTCTTCAAAGAGCACCTGTAGAACTCCTCTGTTTGTATCCTGGGACACTATCACCCTTCATGCAAATGTGCTTTATTTTTGCTCTTATCTGCCCCTATTTTACTGCATTTAATCCTGTACTTCAGAATACTGTAATCTGCCAAGTGCTTAACCTGTAGTACTTTGTATTTAATCATATCCTGATGTAACTATCACTATTATCTGCTGTATTATTGAATTGTGGTTTGTCACACTTATACTTTGCTTGAACAAAAGTTATTGTATTTCTTGCTCTTATTATATTACTTGTATTGTAACACTTGAAATGTATTTGCTTACGATTGTAAGTCGCCCTGGATAAGGCCGTCTGCTAAGAAATAAATAATAATAATAATAATAATAATAAAGTCACCCAACATCAATGTGAAAGACTGGTGGAGAGCATGCCAAGACACATGAAAGCTGTGCTTGGAAATCAGGGTTATTCCACCAAATATTGATTTCTGAACTCTTCCTAAGTTAAAACATTAGTACTGTGTTGTTTAAAAATGAATATGAACTTATTTTCTTTGCTTTATTCGAGGTCTGACAACACTGCATCTTTTTTGTTATTTTGACCAGTTGTCATTTTCTGCAAATAAATGCTCTAAATGACAATATTTTTATTTGGAATTTGGGAGAAATGTTGTCAGCAGTTTATAGAATAAAACAAAAATGTTCATTTTACCCAAACACATACCTATAGATAGTAAAACCAGAGAAACTGATAATTTTGCAGTGGTCTCTTAATTTTTTCCAGAGCTGTATATATATATATATATATATAAGCCATTTGAAAAAAAAGCTCTTTTGGAGTGTAAAACGTTGGGGAATTTGTGTCTCAGTAATCACATCCTGGGGTCTTTTTTTTAAAAAAAAAAAAGAAAAGTGTTGTGAACTTACGGATGCTATATGTATATTGCAAAGCATTTTATATTTTAAAAAATATAATTATTAAACCAGAATAAACACAACAGACAGAAATAAAATGTAAATATTTTACTATATTTTACTTCATATGAAAAAAACAGACAGCATTTGTAAATTTATAATTTAGCAATAATGTATTAATAATAACAATAACAATAACAATAATAAATTAGATTAGATTTGAAATAAAATATGCATTCTTTTAATATAAAATAAATAATTTAAATATCTGACACACTTACACACACACACACACACACACACACACACACACACACACACACACACATAGGGTCTATATATATTGTTACTGCCCAGCAGGAACATTTTAGTATTGCTTCTTAAATGTTTTGTTCATTTAGTGGTCTTTAACTTGGGTTTTCAACAAAGTGCCAAAGAGTCTGTCCCAGTGTGTAAAATAAGGTGCGTAATTGAATTTGAACTTCATGTGATGACCGTCGTGGTGTGGCGCCCCACCAAAAAGTCCAAATGGTACGAGTCTATGGGTAGACCATGGAAAATCATAACCAGAATGATCTTCAACAGACAGCCAAATGTTGACAACAAAGAACATCATTTCTGTCAAAGGATGGCAGTTCAACAGCAAGGGGTTGATGGCAGCGAAGAATCCCAAGGAAAGCGTCTCCCAGGCACCGGAATGCTCAGTGGTCAGTGCAAACGTGGATGTATACTTGTGATGAACCTTGTGGAAGTTTTTGTAAAGCCAAGGAACTTTGTGATGCATCAAATGCCAGACAAAATTCTGGAAATCAAACAGCAACAGACATGCGAAAATATCCAATAGTGCTTTCACGAGCCCCGGGGCTTGCACCGGGTAACTGACAGGTCTCCAGTACCAGTGAGCGACAGTCAATGGAAAAATGAAGACAATGTGGTTGTAGACAGTCTGCATTATGCAGCTTCGCATCATTGCCCAAGTAGGGTAATTCTGTTGCTGTATCTTGTACTTTCTTAAACAAGTCATTTTAGGTGAGAGGACATCCAACAGCACAAATGGTAAGCAAAATCCCATGTAGACTGTGAAAGAGAAAATTACTGGAAAGAATAATGATTTAAGCAAGTTGTCATTGGCTCTCATTAGGTCCCACGTGTTCTGCAGTACCAGCGTGTCCTGCATGCTGGTAGCAGTGCAGTCGTGTAGAAGAGAATGATTATTCCCGTTCATCCTGTTCTTATTCTCTGAATGGTGTTGTCTGCTCTAGCAGCGTCCTTTAAATCAGACTCAGTACCCGCCCTTTGCATGACGAGAGGAAATACAAACTGAAAACTGATCAGCCCATAAAAACCTGAAAGCCAGCCAACCAAAATAAATACAATTTAGAAACAATAATGTAAATGCATTGAAAAAGACTTCTAGTCTAAATTATTGTCAATGAGTTTAATTTATTATTCTAAATTTAGCACGATTGAGTGTTAAATAGTTATGGATAAAAGAGATACAAAACATATTTCTAAAACATAGGCTATTTTGTATTAATTAGTGATTATGGTTTAGAATCCATAAACATCGAACACACTGTAAAACCAAATGTTTAAGAATTACTGTAAACATAAATCTTATGGAACTGAGCACGTTAGTGTTTATTTGAATGGTTTTAGACTGTACTTTAGACGCGCAATAAAACACGTGTTAAGCATTGCAATGTAAAGAATATAAATACGAATATGTGTTTATAATCTGTTGAAAACGATCTACGTTTAATACTTGAACACTTAGAAAATAGGTCCAATAGGATAAAGGGGACTCCGTGTCCTTGAATGTATCAATATATTTAAGATATATTTAGGACATATGTCTATAGGATATAGTGTATGATATCAGGGGATTACGGCGATCACGTCTGTTTTTCCAATCAATCACTAAGAAGAAATACTGTCAGATCCATGCTCTGAATCTGGGTTCCGCTATCTTCCAGCAGCTTTTCATACTAGTTGCAAGTTGTACAGTACCGTATAGGCTACTTATTCTTCTCATTCGCTACTCAATAGTCAGAGGTGAAAGTAAGCCGGTATGGCCGGTACTGGATATCGGTAAAACATTTAAATAAAAATCCCCAAATCCAAGCCGGAAAAACTCAAATGAATATCTACAGTAGAACAGTACAGTGTTGCGGAACTGCACTATTCTCCTACTGCAAGTCATTCAACACTTATTAATTAAATTAGCAGTGTCCCACCAGTCCCGTCCCGTCCCTTTTACATGCTTTCTTCCAAAGCAATATGTAAGAATATGTAAGACTCTAAAACATGCTATTAAAAACCGGAGCAAGACTTCAATGGGGTGTCATTTAAAATCAATAGTTTGTTAAAGAATAAAACATGTATCACATCATTTCTGACTTGGTTTTGGCGCTCAGTCTCACGTTTCAATTTAAATGTTGATTGACTTCTTGCATCTGGTGCTGAGAGATAGAAAGGAAAGCAGTTTGACAACTTCCTAGGCAACCAAGCATCTTAACCACAATGCAAAAGAGCCGGGCTTGCCTGCATTTTTGGTTTTAGAGCTTTTAACCTCATCTCACAGCGGACAGACTCAATAGTTACATAAGCCACAGCTAGATTGTTTTCTGCGCTGGGAAATTCCCCTGGATTGCATGGATTGAAACGGGTGATGCAATTCTGGGGAATTTTCCAGTACACAAATAGAACCCAGCTGTGTCTTGTTCCTGTGGTATAGGTTAATCAAATTAACCCCTAAAATTGAATTGTACAAGTTCAATTGATCTCACAGCAGTGGATCTACCATCATTGTGTAAATAAAAAATAATAAAAGCCAAGGCTATGAATATTAAACATCCAAACATAGCAAATCAATCGCTTTATTTTTATTTTCTGTCTGCAAAACTATAAAAGAAGTAGCTTTCCCCATGCTTACACTAGGACTATATATATTAACCTTATATCAATTTGGAAACCACAGCATTAACAGCAATGACACACAGATACTGACATTATACAATTGTGTATTGGTCCTTACCAAACTAAATCTAGCCTATGCCTACAGTGAGAATAATGAGCACAGAAAAGCAGAACCCATTTACAAAGACCTGCTTGCAAGCATGCCAAACCCCAGTTCTAAAGGGAACTTCTGTATAAAAATGATCTCTATTGAAAGCACTGGAACAGCTGTTACAAAATGCCCAGAAGTACCCTGTTTAGAAAGCTTTGTAAAGAATAATAGAAATAATTGCAAAATGCCTGTCTGGAAAAAAAAAAATCTTCCTAGCAAAGCAAAGGCTTTTGTTTGGCTTTATTCATAGTGAAGAGGGAGAACATTTAAAAGCCAATGTATTGTAGCGTGCACGGGGGGAGGCAGCAGTAGGGCTGGTAGGTGAGGTAATCACACACAGAGACATAAACCCGATATATACGCTCCTTGCAAAGTAATCGGCTCTTTTGTACAGCGGTATCGGCGCTATGCTTCAGTGGGAGAAGACCCGGGTTCGCGCCCGCCCTATGCCTGTGTGTGGATTTTCTCGCCTTGTGTGATGGGCCTGCCTGCGTGAACCGAGATTACTATAGTATGTTATGAACAAGCTGGCCAGTGTGACCCTGACAATCCTGAACAGCTCAAGGCATGTGTGAACTAACACAGCATCTCACATAGAGCCAAATATAGGGACTGCTTTAAGAAGCTTTTGTCAAGGAGTGTTGTTTTAAAGCCCATTTTGATTAATTTAACAAGTCCATAAACCTTTTTTTAGTATTTTTTTATTATTTTTCAAGCACTGTTTTATCTAAGAGATTCAACTATCTTCAAAAACGGTCCCTAAAAACATAACTGAAACAGTCCTTAAAGTTTTATGATTAGGGCCCGTTGCATTTAATGTAAATTTCGTATAAACAACAACCCTCTTTACCTAAAGCAGAAAATGGAAAAGGAAGATATGTTAAAACTGTGTTCTTGTTTACACATTTTACTCAGTGGTTGCTGCTGCCACCTCATGGCTGATCATTATAATTGCACTATCTTTAAAGAAAATGTTTTTCCTAAAGGGAAAGTTAAATCTTTTCTTTATGTACATTACATGAATTCTCAAAAGCGGCTTTTCATTTTTAAATTAAAATGTTTGAGCATCAAAATGTACAACCTAGGGGCTCCCGAGTGGCGCATCCAGTAAAGGCGCTCCACACAGAGTGCAGGATGTGCCCTATAGCCTGGAGATCGCAGGTTTGAATCCAGGCTCTGTCACAGCCGACCGTGACCGGGAGTTCCTGGGGGGCGGCGCACAATTGGCTGAGCGCTGCCCGGGTAGGGAGGGCTTAGGTCGGCAGGGGAACCCATACGGAAAGAACACATATTTTCAATATATTATAAATATAGTCATTGTACACTGTTTTATATGTTACCTATATGCAGCACATATCTGTATATTTATGTACATATATTCCTAACGTAAAAAAAAAAGCAAACTGTGAACATATATGTTTAAAAATATGATGTAACTTGATTTGTATGCCATAAATATATTCTACACATTTATTTACAAAAATGTGAGTTATTGCACTTATTCCAAATAAAAACAATGAAAATAAGAAAATTACAATATTTTTGATGTTTATTAAGAAAATAAAAGTATCAGTATTTTTATCACACACCACATTTTCATAACTCGTGTAAAATCACATCTGCTAATCTAAAAAGCATATATCAAATACATACAGGTTACATAAGATACAAGATACCTTAGTTACACAAGGCACAATTAAAGCTACCTTAACACCAACATAATTTAATGTTAACATTTTACTAAAGATCAATCCTCAATAACTATGAGATTTTCTATCAGTTGCTCCAATCCTTTGGGGCATATTTTCAACCTGTTTACTCTAGTCTTTAACTCCAATACAAATGTCTGCTAATTTATCTAAACTAAAACCACCTAATATAATTTTGTTCAAATACGTTATTTGGTTTATTCTTTAATTTGTCAATTTTTAGACATGTTTACAGAGCAAGTACTTTTTCAAACCTGACTTTTTGTAACTCACATTTTCCTCTACACAAAAGAAGCCCTGCTGCTTTCACCACAGACTGCATCCCCCATTGCAATTGTTACATAACAGTAATCCCTGAGAATAAAAAATGCTGCACATAATTTACTGCAACACATTTGAAAAAAAAGAACATTCTATACCACAACAAAAATAGTAACCCTGTCAGGTGTGGCAGAAATACCTGGGTTATGCATTGTGAATAGTTACTGTATTTTGGATTGTTACTGTTTCATTCATCTAGATGACAAAGATGGAAATAAGACTCCCACTGCACAGCAGTTGGAGCCATTTTGTGTTTTTATGAGCTGCAGACTCTTGTTTTTTCTGCTTCTTCAGTACAGTTTATACAAGGAGCTGCAGTTAATAAAACCTAAAATGCACTAAACATGTATGCATTAGGGGTCTTATTTCCACCTCTGATCAGATGTATAATTATGTTTTATTATATCTCCAGTTTGAACATATTTTCATGAAATGACACAAATTGAAACTAGCAGAAACCTATCTGCACAGCTCAAAACGGTTTGGCTGTTTGCAAACAAAAGCAACAGTTTGGCCAGGTATATGTACAAAAACACATTTCTGCTGTATAACACAACTGTCCACTGCAACAAGATGGCCCAACTCTGGAGAAACTAGGAAAATGTGACTTAATCCTATGTTCAATGCATTATCAGAACACATTTTAAAATTCCTGTTCTGAAAGAACCTTCCTAATGCATAGCATTTTCTGCCACAGCCAAGGTCCAAAATTACAAATGTTTCTATTGATAAAAAAGAGGAATCTTTCAATATAACAGTATAGCTGTTTCTCTTCTTTGCCTTTCTGTATAGTTTTGTGTGAACAATTTCTTTTCCAATAACAATTCTGTCATAATAAGTTGCAATTATTGTTGGATCCACTTCATTAACAAAGCTGTGCAGTGCAAGATAATGCTCCCTTTTAAGAACTCTCTGACAAGATGGTCCCAAAGCAGCTCCACCTTCAATTTCTTCAGCAAACTTAATCTTTCTGTTTGTGCCTATGAAGTAGTTGAGTAACTCCCCTTTAGGTTTCCCAGGCATTTCAGTAGCATGCAAAAGCAAAGCCTTTTCAATCAGAAATTTTATGCAGTGCGCTTGCAGTTTCAGAAGAAGAAAAAAAACTGTAACTGATGGGATATGTAGTACTTTATACTTCGGTGGTCTATGCGATTACACCCTGTTGGTGTTATTAAGAACGCCAAGTACCAGAATGCAGAGCGGGACTGTTTTTTGTGCAGTGACCTGTTGGGGGAAAAAAACCGCGCAGAAAATTTAAAAACGGACGAGAAGGTGAAGGTAGTGTGGCGGTTGGTGAAGTGGGAAAGCGGGGTCGACAAAGACTCTTACAGCGTGATTCCAACTACTTGGATTCGCAATTTTGATTTATTCAGCATTGCTGATGATGACGAAGAGACTACGCGAAGCTTCAGAGCAGAGTGGAGAGACACGAACAAACCTCAAAAGGTGGATGGCCTGTCCATGAAGCGCAGATCATTATATATCAAATACCGTGTCAAGACTTTTTTTTTTTTTTTTTTAAAACATACTTACCAGTCATGGACAGATATATAATGTCACAGTATATTTGAAATGAAGGTTTATTTGATTACTTTGTTGTACTTCGTTCATACTGTTGTAACATGGTAGGTGGTGCTGAGGGCGCTAAACTCGTCACACTTGACGACTGGCATTTGTAAGAACTATTTACTGTGTGCTGTGCTTTACAATAAAATCCCCAAACCCACAAAATAAATTAAACCACATTTAATTTAACTTCGGTTTTGATTCAGTGTTGGCTGTCCATCTTAATTTGTATGGTCAAAGCGCAGTATTTTTATGACGAATAAATATAATCCCCAAATATCTGGACATAATGCAGGGTTTTATTTATTTTATTTTTATTTTAGGAAAAGAAGGCGAACTAAGAAGAAAACTTAATGACCTAACGAAAATGCCCCCTCCTAAAAAGAGAGTACCTAAACCAAACAAAAAACTTCAAATTTCAGATGATAGTGACCTTAATGAAGCGCAGTTACCGGTGAGATGTAATGTACTTCAAATATTAAATAAATGTATTGCAGTATTTTTTTTTTTTTTATCATTTTCATTTATATATATATATATATATATATATATATATATATATATATATATATATATATATATATATATATATATATATAAGTAAGTTGGTTGTGTGGGTTCAGTTTATAAGATGTTTTTTTTAATTGTCTAGTTCATAATTTCTTGATGAAATGTGATTGCAAAAAAGTGTATATATATATATATATATATATATATATATATATATATATATATATATATATTTCATTTTAAACTTTTTTTCTCTCTGAATACAGCACAAAATAAGAAAGCAAACCGATGGAGCTTCAAGAATTAGGTCCCATAATATTCTACAGACATTTCAAGAGTCCAGTGAAGTTGAGCTACAGCAAAAAGTTAAGCAGCTCGAAAAGGAAAACACTAGACTTAAAAATGAAAAACAAGATCTTCGAAACAGTATGGTTGATGGTAAGTTTTTTATTTATAGCAAATAATTCCTTAACTTGATAAATGTTAGTCTTCAGTAATTTAGATTCCATGTGTGATTTTCCTGAGTAATGTATTATAGTTGATCATACTGAAGTAATCTAGAACCACAATACAGACTCTTAATGTGCACTGTCTAATAGTTTAATAATACTGTTTATTAAATAAATTAAGTTTTTCAACATAACTTGTGCAAATCCCCTACATTAATGACTATATGCATTACATTAGACCTGGTAATTCTTGTATTGTCTCTTTCTTTTCTTTTTTTCTATTGTATTTGTAGCTAATGTTAATGACCCACAAAAAGGTCAGTTTGCTAATAACATACAGCAAGTCTCTCAAGTATAATTGCAGGCATTGATGGTTTTGTTTTCACTTTGTATTAAATATATTACAAAAAATGATTAGCATTTAATACTAAGGTTTTTTTCCCCAGAGATTCCAGACATTTTGGAAAATCTGAAAAAAATTGTAACAAAAGCCACGTTTATCAACGATGAAGCCAAAAGTGTGTCACCATCAAGTGGTTCTGACAGCCCCACACCAAATTGTTCTGACTCTGACAAAGACGCACCAAAACAGGTAAAACACTCTTGGTCTAAAATATTACAAAGACAAGGTAAAAATATATATATATTGAAAACATTTATTAGTTATAAACAATCTAATGATGCTACATTATCAGTTATATTCATATTTATAGTTGATAATAAGAATGTGATTGAGTTATGGGTGTCACAGATTCACTGATTTATTTATTTTGTCTGTAAATTAATAGACTTAGAATTGAGACATACTGTGGTTTTTATAACAAATTTCTGTAACAAAATCACAGCCTTACTGATGAGGTCTGAGTATTCCACTTAACATAATATAAGAATAGTTTGGGGATGAACTTGTTTTTTATTTACCATTGTCTTTTAGGTGGAAATATTCCCAGGCACTGGAGTGTATATTGACTAACTGTCCTGGATCCTTGCAGAGAGGTGCAGCACGAATACATCATATGTAAGAACCCTGACGGAACCTTGCTGTCTTTGACATTCCAACATTACTAAAGAGCAATCTTCGTGGTGGTGGCAGCAAGAGAGATCCAACTACGGAGAAAAAGACACCTCTGGATCGCTTAAAGGTGGAAGCCATATATGGTATGTAAATGCTGTTGTACAAAATTTCTAACTCTCCTTTTTAACTCTGTAGAACAAAAAGGGTTAGCATTTCTAATGTTCCTTTGGTCTTTGTTTTAGTTTCAGAGACTAGAGTTAATTTATTAATAAATAATAATACCTTACATGTAGCAGCCAGAAAGATCTCAAAGTGCTTTACAGACTCACTTCACCCACCACTCAAGTGCAGTACCCTCTGGGGTGCAGCCATTTTGTACCAGCAGATTGCTACACAGCAGTTAAGGTGGAGTCATAAGAAATGTGTTAGACCTGATTGAGGAAAGCCTGACTTGGAATTTAGCCACCTCACTCTTTCAACAACACCTTGTAAATCACCTTGGATTAATGCTTCAGACATATGAATACATAATAATAATAATAATAATAATAATAATAATAATAATAATAAATAGTGCCATGGGATCTTTGACAATATAAACTTTCATGTCTCATGTAAATTTGACTTTTGAGCAAATACTTCACATTTCAGTCCAGTTGTGCCACATCAATGCAATGCTTAAGCAAGGTATTAATGGAGAAAAGACTGCCTTTGCATAGCTGCTTCCCCAAGTACAGATTTTACTATGAACTGTAGTGTAAGACAAGTTTAAGAGCATACACCAAAACATTTAAATACACCCACACACAAAAATGTTGTTGATTTACTGTGGCAATATGTAACTAATGAACCCTTCTCAAAGATATGTGGTGCGTTTTTTAAAATATTTTTATATATCTATGTGCAAGTTGTTAAATCTATGTGATCAATGTTTTTTAGGGGCTACCTTGAAAAAGTTTCCCTGTACCCCAAAGAGTGTAATTGGTGGTGCAATTAACAGCAAGATAAATGAACTATGACACAGAATGAAACCAGAGTGAAGATTTGAAGGACCAGATCAGTATTTTTGTTTTGTTTTCAACAGAGTTGGGGTCAATTCCAATTCCATTTTTAATTCCCTTTTCAATTCAATTCCAATAAAGCCTATTCTGTGAATGCAAAAAGGATTTGTAAAGGTCTGAATTCTCAAAAACTGTTTTCTTTTAAAATTGTGATTTATTCTTCAAAAAAACTGTTTATCCTTTAAAAAAAAGTTTGCCGAGTGATATAAGTCATATGTAATGTAATAGTAGTTCTAAACTAAGCATATTACATATTAGCTCATTACATAAAGTAATGTAAATGTTACTTATTTTTGAATAAGTGTTGAAAATAAACAAACATTTTGTGTATAAATCTTGTGTTATCTTTTCTATGGAGGAAAAATACCAGGAATTATATTTATATGAAGTGTCAGTGTAGCATTCTATTTTCTGGTTACAGTGTGGGGTATGTAAACCTTTGACGACAACTATATTTATAAATGTTGTGTGTATATTTTAATGTTTTTCTTCATTGGTTCATGGATATGAAAATATGTAGATTTGTATAGAACATTCACAAAATGAAGGGGTATATTTCCATTATAAAAAACAGTACATGTAAAGTATAAAAAGTATACATGCATTTAACTTATAAAAAAAAATCATATTTAAACTATAAGAAACATATTTAAAGTATAAAAAGAGAATATTTAACTTATAAAAAAGCATATTTAAAGTATAAAACAATCATTAAAAATATATATAAAAAAACATTTAAAATATAAAAAACATCTTGAATAACTTATAAAATAAATCATATTCAAAGTATAAGAAACACATATTTAAAGTATAAAATAGGCATATTTAAAGTATAAAAAATAATTTATATTAAAAAAAAAACATTAAAATTATATAAAAAAAAGCATATGTAAATGATTAAAAAAGCATATTTAAACTATAAAAACACATATTTGCAGTACAAATAACATATATGGGGAGCAATGTATGTTACATATACAAACACATAAAATCCTTATATTGTACATACTACAAAAAGGGGCCAATTTTGTGCCAAAACCACATATGGTTTATATATGAACATATATAAATACACATACAAAAGCAACATAAAAAAATAACAGGCATATAAGTTGAACATATATTGCTTTTAATATATGTAAAATATATGTTCTTTCCATATGGGAATCCACCGCTCACCGCGCATCAGTGACCCCTGCGCCCGATAGGACGCCTGTGGTTCTGCAGTGGAGCCGCCAGATCTGTGTTGTCCTCCGGCACTATAGGTCTGGTGGCATTGCTGTGGATCTGCAGTGCGAAAAATGACGGCTTGGCAGGAGCACGTTTCGGAGGACGCGTGTTCCTCCGTTTCCCGAGTCGGCGTGTTCCTCCGTTTCCCGAGTCGGCGTGGGGGGGTTTGCGAGCGGTGAGCCGAGGATACAGATAATAATTGGGGTGAAAACTGGGGTAAAATGATTGGCGACGACTAAATTTAAAGAAAAACAAACAAACAAACAAACAAAAAAAATGTACAACTTAATAGTTTATATAGGGCGAAACCCGGTGGTCTGGCGAGTCTGTTTTGCCCAGGCCAATCTAGTTTCGCCAAGGGCTACTGGGCAAATCGCGAAGTTATCACTTTTTCCGGCACTCGCCCACGTCCAAATATAGATTGGCCCAGAACTTGAACAAGACAACTGGACGAAACCCGTTTTTTCAACAGTTTTCACTGAATTTAGCGGCTAGCCCGGGCAAGTCTAAGTTCGTCCAAAGACAACATTTATAAAGTGGCTTGTACATTGCACAAGCCACTAGTTAAAAGAGTACAATCAATGTTTCTTATTTCATGTCATTACAACCAGGAAGACCAGTTTCAAAAGAATGCTAGGGTAGCACTGATGCAACCCACTTCTCAGATGCTTGAAGACACTATAACCAAAAGTAAAGTATTTCATATAAAAGCAAACCAATGAGAAGCTGCTGTGTAGACGGATTCAAAGTGGAAGTTTGGTTCCAACATGACCATGATCACACAATTAACTGGGAAGACAGGTGTCTTTGTGTGTAATAACATATCCAAATCCTGAATAACAATTGGGTGTTTCTGCAGTGCAAAATGTTCCTATTTGAGAAATAAATGTATATTTACTGCACATGTATTTTATTTCAATTGGAATGTGTGTGGGTGTTTTTTTTTCTTTTCATTATAGAATATTATAGGGTGCTGTATAACCACCCCACAAGAGGTCGCTGAACTCTTGAGTGGGGTGAAAAACAGCTTGTATGTTACACAGCACCCTATACCTGTATTCTGAATCAAACAGAATAATGCTGTCTCTCACTTCAATATCAGACGCAACTATATACTGTATTTTATACTCGTACCACATTATTCAATACATATTACTAAACACACATAGATATTCATGTTGAGTGAAACTTTGGGATTTTCCAATATTTTTATGCAGGGGATGAATCATATTCATTGTTACAGTTGTTCAGACCTGATAAGAACCTTGTTTTATCAGTGTTGTTTTTACTGATGGCGAACGATAACAAAGCTTTAAGATGTAATGCATGCAATGTATATACACGTGTTTGTAATTTAAATATATTTGTGCCCAGCGAAGGGCTATTGGAACTGTTTAAAGTGTCGTTAATGTAGGCTAAAGAAAGTCCACTTGCCTGGGTTTAGTTTTTCCAGAACAGACGAATGTGTCGTAATACAGCAATCCGTTTCAGTTTCGTTTCTGGGAAAATCCCAAAGCGCTTTAATCTGATGTTGTGGTTTATTGTTCAGTCACACACAACAGTTAGTATTAAGGCATTGATATCTTTCAGATTGTGGCGATCATTCTCTCCAACACAATGAGGTAAATGTTTTTGTTGTTGTTTTTTGTTTAATGAATATCCATCTGTTGTATATATTTACGATTGTTATAAAAGAACAACGCAGAAGACTCTTGCGTATTTGATATTAAACTATCGACACCCGTGAACTTCTATCAAACAATTGTGTTGTATTTATAATTGTTATGCATTAACTACAACGTGATATTTCAGTAACATCTGTTTTGTCTGATGACATTTTTATATAACAAATAATAAAACAGAGTAGTATAATTATTTACACAGCTAAATATAGGCCAACATGCATCATTGGTACGTTAAAATAAACTGAACAGCTATTACAAATAAAAGTATAAGTCATTTAAAAAGTGGTCTCCATAAGAGTAAATGGGTTCAGCCTTTCCAATATTTTAGAATGGCTTTCTGTACTACATGATGGGAGTCATTAAAGTTGTTTTGACCCAGTTAGTTTCTTGCCTGTACAAAACTCTGGCTGCAAGAATCCCCTTCCTGTACCAAACCTAAGTGACCTAAGTGAACATTATTTTTGACATTCAGTTATTAGCAAGAGCCAGTGCGTTTGTAGTTTTTTCTTTTTTATATGATTATTTGGATTTTATACAGGGTGTCTGTAATTTCTGATACCAGAACTTGCTGCCACAATGAACATATCAGCCTTTTGTTTAATTGGTTGTATTTTAGGTAGGGAATTATGATAGACATATACAACTTTTTTCAAGTAAATGTTAAGATGCTTCACAGTAGCCCAGTGATTAAGAGTAAAGATCATCTAATCGGTCCTATTGAACAGAAATGGTGAATGAGCAGTATTTACCACATGGTCATTGTACATGAAAAGAGTATAGGAGTGACAGAAAAAGGGAAAGAAAATAGAAAGAGTAAATATATGGGAAAGTTCAATGGAGTGAAAGGTGAAATATGGGGGAGGTGGATGTTAAAGGCGAAAACTTAAGAAGGAAAGATATTTTGGTATACTAGTGTTATTATATTTTATTATATATGTCATTGTAAAATAGATTTTAAAAATGATGTTTGGTCAATCAGGTTTCTAATCCATACAGATATACAGCACATAGTCAGAGTTAGGAACCACTTGAGTACATATGCGTAATCACATTTTTATTTTAATTGTTAATGCATTCAACATCTACTGTTTGGTTTTGGTAGGCATCTGAACATATGCAGGGCTCAACAAGTATCCATAATGCCAGCATGTCAAAGACGATTGTCCGTTACACATACATAAGGTTTAGTATTTAGTGATAAATATTGGTTTCCACAGTATTGTAAAATCATATTTCTTTTCTCTCTCGCCCCCAAGCACTCCACAGAGGACAGATTTGGAAGCAAGCCTGCAAGAACTTGAGTGTCACTTCACATGGGATTTAAAAAAAGATGAAATTAAAGATCTGGATAACATCTCTGAAAAGCTGCTGGATCGAGTGAAGTTCTTTCACAGCAGATACCACTCTACCTATTTCAACATACTTGCCTTCATCAGTCACTTGGAAGGACAGAATGAGACAGCCCTCGAATTTCTGCGTAAAGCCGAACATGTTTTAAGGGATGAAAAACCTTTTCTGGAGAAGCACTTGCTGGTTACCTATGGCAACTATGCGTGGGTTTACTATCACATTGGCAATCTCTCAGAAGTGAACACCTATCTTGGCAAAGTGGAAGATATTTGCAGAAGTATTCCTCGGTCATCGCGTTATTCAGCCAACCTGCCAATAGTATATGGAGAGAAGGCCTGGACTCTGCTGAAACTTGGAGCCAGATATTATCCAAGTTCAAAAGAAAGTTTCCAAAAGGCCCTTCATGGAGATCCAGATAATCTGTCACTTAATAGTGGATATGCAGTGGTTCTTTACCGACTTGAAGGGTTTAGGAGAAGAAAAGTGAAAACAGAGTCCAGTGAAGCTGTGAAACAGTTAAGAAAGGTTTTACGCTTAGAGCCCAACAACTCCGAGGCTATGGTATTCTTGGCTCTAAAACTTCAATGGAACAGAAAGGAAGAGTCCAGAAACTTAGTGGAAAATGCCCTTAGAGTATCTCCTGATGTGCCACAGGTCACACGATACGTGGCAAAATATTTCAGGGCGGAAGGTGCCATTGATAAGTCCTTAGAAATCCTTAAAAAGGCCGTAGAACTGGCCCCACAGTCCTCATTCTTGCACCACCAAATTGGTCTGTGTTACAAACAGGAGTTTGCCAAAATGTTTACAGTAAAAATAAACGAGCAGCGAGTTCCTTTGGATGAAAAAATGGCCAAGGTGGCAGAGTGCATCCACTACTTTAAGAAATCTGTAGAAATAAAGCCCTCCAATTTACACGCTAAAGTCAATTTAGCAGAAGCCTATGGAGAAAACAGGCAACTGGAAGAAGCTGAAAAGATTTACACTGATGTGCTAGAAGATCCATTTCTTGGTGTTTCTGACAAGCAGTATACACTAAATAACTATGCCTTGTTTCTGTTGTTTAAGAAGAAGAACGAACCCAGTGCTATTTGCCACTTCAAAGCTGCTTATGAAATACAGTTGCGAACGTCATCCAGGGTTCAGGCTGGGAAAAAGCTCAAACAAATTGCAAAACAGCGACTTAAGACCAACACAGGAGACAGCGAGGCCTATGAAATATTTTCTTTTGTTTACATGCAAGATGGACAAAAGAAGAAAGCTATGGAGTACTCTTTGAAGGCAAAGCAGTTTTCATCATTTAATGCTGAGGACCTAAGTGCTCTCTGTGATGAAAAGCTGAACATTTAATAAAACAGAATTTGAAAAATGGCTAGTGGAAGCTCTATGGTAATGGTTAAATAAGAGAGTCACAATTGTTTTTTACATGATAAAGATTTTAATGCACCAAATGGATTGCAATTTATAACAAGGTAAAACTTACTCGAGACTTGATGAAGGCACTAGCCAAACATATACAGTGCCATGAAAAAGTATTTGCCCCCTGTCTGATTTTCTGCATTTTTGCACATTTTTCACATTGTATTTGGTCAGATTTTTTTGTGGGTTGTAGTAGTATATGGAGGGAGTCTGAGAGAAAAAATGACACCAAAGTTTTGTGCTTCTTTCATTTGTTTGGTGTGCAAGGTAATCAAACATGCAATCTTCACGTGTGAAAATGTTATTGCCCCCCCTAGTTAACTCAACCCAATTAAAGGGATAATTAGGGTCAGCTGTTTGAGTACTTTGATTAACAACCAGGCCTGATTTGGGCCAGCCCTGCCCAATATAAATCTGACTAACTTTGGCCCTTACCATCAGAGTGAAGTTGTCAGCACACAGGTTCTAGAGACACATCATGCCACGAACAAAAGAAATTCCTGAAGACCTCTGGAAAAAAGTTGTTGATGCCTATCAGTCTGGAAAGGGTTACAAAGCCATTTCTAAGGCTCTGGGGCTCCACCGAACCACAGTCAGAGCCATATTGTCCAAATGGAGAAAGTTTGGGACAGTAGTGACTCTTCCCAGGAATGGCCGTCCTGCCAAAATCTCTCCAAGAGCAAGGCGTAAAATCGTCCAGGAAGTCACAAAGAACCCTAGAACAACATCCAGGGATCTGCAGGCCTCTCTCGCCTTGGCTAAGGTCAGTGTTCATGACTCCACCATCAGAAAGACATTGGGCAAAAATGGGATTCATGGCAGAGTAGCAAGGTGGAAACCATTGCTCACTAAGAAGAACATGAATGCTCGTCTCAAGTTTGCCAAAAAGCACCTGGATGATCATCAGGAGTTCTGGAACAATGTTCTATGGACAGATGAGTCAAAAGTGGAACTTTTTTGCCGACATGGGCCCCATTATGTCTGGGGAAAACCAAACACTGCATTCCACAGTAAGAACCTCATACCAACGGTCAAGCATGGTGGTGGTAGTGTCATGGTTTGGGGATGCTTTGCTGCATCAGGACCTGGACGCCTTGCCATCATTGAAGGAACCACGAATTCTGCTCTGTATCAGAGAATTCTACAGGAGAATGTCAGGCCATCCGTCCGTGAGCTGAAGCTGAAGCACAGCTGGGTCATGCAGCAAGACAATGATCCGAAACACACAAGCAAGTCTACATTAGAATGGTTGAAGAACAAGAAATTTAAAGTTTTGGAATGGCCTAGTCAAAGTCCAGACCTAAACCCCATTGAGATGTTGTGGCAGGACATGAAACGAGCAGTTCATGCTCGAAAACCCACAAATGTCACTGAGTTGAAGCAGTTCTGCATGGAGGAGTGGGCCAAAATTCCTCCACGGCGCTGTGAGAGACTAATCAATAACTACAGGAAGCATTTGGTTGCAGTTATTGCTGCTAAAGGTGGCGTAACCAGTTATTGAGTCTAAGGGGGCGATTACTTTTTCAAACGGGGACATTGGGTGTTGCATAACTTTCTTTAATAAAAAAAATGAAATATGTATCAAATTTTTGTGTTATTTGTTCACTCAGCGTCCCTTTTATCTAATATTATTAAATCTGATAACATTCAATGTCAAAAATATGCAAAAATGCATAAAGTCAGACGGGACAAATACTTTTTACGGCACTGTATCTGCTTGACTACTAGTATTTTTTTTTAAAGGCACAAAACGTAGAGATGAGAAAATGGAAAACTAATCACGTTAGATAATTATATCAATACCACTTACTTACTATTCAGTTTCTTATGATTTGTACTACTCTTTGCAGACAACACCGTTTAAATAAACATTTGTGATGTTTGCAACCATAATATGCATTGAATTTACAGATATATGTTTAGAAATTTCAATAATAAAGATTGTGTTTTTGTTAATTTCATTTAGTTTAATTATTTTTTTAAAAGCTAATGATTAGGTGTTACAATTATCCATTATAAAGTATAATTGGTTATATATTAGCTATCTTTTGCATTATTACTATTGATGAATTACGCAACATTATCCAAGTGA
The DNA here is from genome assembly GCF_902713425.1 of Acipenser ruthenus. Taxonomy (NCBI): domain Eukaryota; kingdom Metazoa; phylum Chordata; class Actinopteri; order Acipenseriformes; family Acipenseridae; genus Acipenser; species Acipenser ruthenus. Next base: position 27,149,285 of record NC_081201.1, read on the forward strand.
TTCTATACTTATCTTTAATTAATAACTTGTTACAATCTATTATGTCTCTATATAACTATCAATTGTGTAGACTGATTGTGACTTCTTAATTTGTTGATTGTTAACATCTGCTACTTTGTCTATAAAAAAACCCACTGTATTAGTGGCTCACTATACCCTGATGAAGGCTTTGCAGCTGAAACGATGGTTTCTTTCTTAATACATTTTGAGTGTGTGGCTTTCCATTTTCTTTGTTGTTTAAATAAGGGAAAGTCACAATTATTTTTTATAAGTATGATCAAGATTTTAATGCACCAAATGGATTGCAATTTATAACAAGGTAAAACTTACTAGAGACTTGATGAAGGCACTAGCCAAACATATATCTGCTTGTCTTGTTTTTTTTTTTAAAAGCACAAAACGTAGAGTTGAGAAAACGGAAAACTAATCACATGTTAGATCATGATATCAATACCACTTACTATTTTGTTTCTTATGATTTGTACTACTCTGTTTGCAGACAACACTGTTTAAATAAACATTTTACAACCATAATATCCATTGGATTTTCTTATTTCCCTATCTACTTATATTATCTTTAGCAGGGGTAGTATAGTGAAGGTTTTTGATAACCTCATTCCCTGATCATGAACATTTCCCAAAGGTAGGAATGACAGGCAGTATTCCAGTTTTAAAAGGGTTTAAAGTCTGATAATATGGACCAAACATTGTGTTGTTTTCCAATGAGATTTAACGAGGGCCCTGGAATTGTATGTTGTGTACCCATAATGCAATGCATGTGCAAAGCAACGCTCTACAGTGATGTATTTCATATGTTAAAGTAGATAGTATGCCAGACCAAAATCACAAATGTAAGACATGATATATACTGTATGTGTATACATGCATCTTTTTTATAAGACTAGTATTACTGTATTTTGAATATGGCATACTGTTATTAAAAGTAGTATAGCTTATTACTATGTTATTTGTTTTAATAAAACAAACAGTTTTACAGTGTTATTCAAATAGTGATAGTAGATTTTATAATGTTTATTAGATGTGATACAGATACACACAAAAATACATGCGAATATAAACAATACCTTTTTCTTTAAATTTCCACACACACCTGTAGAAAAGTATTTGATGTCTTGAAAGCTAGTGATTGTATATCACAGTTAATTCAAACTGAATTTAATTTTTAAGTTATTTATTTACCTTATGCAGCTATAACATCTCATCAATGCATGCTTTATCTCAGCAGTCGCTCTCATATCTGGGGGTGTGATGCAAAAACCTCGACTCTCATTAATAGAATTTTAAACCTGGGAGTGATGGAGGAGTTAGCCCAGCAACAATATTTCAATGTGAGGAAAAAATTCTGGCTGAAAGGGATACTTCCTGAACAGTATTTCTGGTTTGAGAGAAGTTAAACAAGCTTTCTTAAATGAGCATGTGCTATTACGATTTTACATATACTGTCTAAATGAACCATCTGATGGCCAAAGGACTGGTAACACAAACCTCTGGTTCTGGGATTGATTCTACCCTACCCCGAATGTCAGCAACAGTGGTTCTGTCAGCAGCCGGGTACGTTTGTGCAAATAATCTTGAAACAACACAGATTTAATCTACAATACATTTCAATTATTGTCATAAATGATATGCTTAATATAACAGTACAGCCTTCCCAGTTTAGTAGTGGCAACCTCATAATGCATTTTTGGGTTACTTAAGAGAATATACTGTATCTTTAATTGGTCCTTATACTTCGTCATGAGATCTATTATTGGAATATTTGCTGTTTTCTTATTCAAGCCTGTTACTGGGCTCTCTTTAAATGAAGGTACGCAGTAACAATTTAGTTTCAACAGGTCCTGAAGAGAGAAAGGCTTGAATCAACTAATTATTTGGTTACTGACAACCAGTCTTCATTATGGAGTAAGTAGGATTCAATGTTCATATTACATTTATTTTGATAGAAAAAAATTATAACATTATATGAATACAGCGATGGCCAAAAGTTTTGCATCATCCTACAGAATTAATTAATTTTGCTTCATTTAATTAAAAGTCGATTAAAACCTTCTGAATAATGTCACGTTAACATATTGTATTACAAACCACTTTGTAGTTTTCCATATACTTTATGAAAAAAACTGACAATTGAAAAATGTAACATTTTGAAATCTAACATGAAATACTGTACTACTATTATGGCTTCCGGTAGACTTTTACGACATCATTTTGTAGGTTTTTTTTTTTTTAATGTTAAATAAAAGATCTAAACGATGTTCATATAGGTTTTATTTTTTAATCCTAAAATTATAGGTGATGCAAAACTTTTGACCATAGCTGTATGTTTCAAATGTGGGGTTTTGTAGTGACTGATTATTTTCTGGGAAGCACACTTTTATTTGTCAATTGGTAGTTTTAGGTTTCCATACTTTTGGTTTACAAAAAAGAATAATACATTAATATGTCTTCTTAATATATTTGTTTGCTTGTTTTGTAATTTTTGAAAAATGGGGAATTCCAGGAGAGGGCTATTCGAGCAGAATTCTGGGCTGATTGTTACTAGTATTATACATTGCAGACCATTTATAGGAATCACTGATATGCGAATCAACCACATATAGTGATCAAAACCACTGGGACCAAATCATTCCTATACTAACCAAAGAAAAATAATCTGCTTGTAAGAATCAAGCAATCCCCTTATAAGAATCATTTCGGGGCAAACTGACAACATGTAATACAATACTTGATCAAGTGCAATGATGTGTACAGTCAATAAAAGCTGCATTGTGCAGGTATGATGTTTGTGTTCTCTGTTAGTGAAAATGTGTTTCAATAAAGTGAATACATGTTCATTGAATACACACTGAATACAGAAGTGTTATTGTGTGATATGCATGTAGACGGCACAGCACAGTGTGGATGAGGAGTAGGAGGGGGATTGCAGAGATAGCATTTCTGCTTAATGAAAAACTGTGACATTTACATTGGAATAGAAAATAAGTAAGCCATAGATGTTTAAATGCAGTGGTAGTCCTGACAGTAAAATACTGTACTGTAATGTCATTTTAATTCACAGGCCATTACACATAACACCGCACAGCAGTTAAACTAGGCACCCTCACGAGACGATTGCTTCTCAAGTATACTGTAGTAAAATAGGATTCTGCAGCCTTGAGTAAACATAATCGTGATTAATAACAAGTTGCTTACCCAGGAGGACTTGTTTTGATGTATTGTCCTCTGTGATTGAGCACCATTGACATCTGCGTACTGTATTTAAACTGCTGATGGCAAGCTTTTGCTAATTGTAATGCAACAGAGTGGCTGAGGACAGTGTAAATTATCAGGATGGAGTTTACAATTTTAAACCAGTGTTGGTTTTATTTTTCTTACACTGCGGTGGCGAAACAACCGGTAATAAAACAAACCAAATAAACCTAGCGGGAATTTGTGACATCTAGTGGTCAAGCCATTACACTTCTGCCAGGGAACAAGCTCTTATCATTCTCATACTAAGTTTGATTCTGCACCACAGTAATCATATCTGTCTGCTTTTAAGAATCATCTGCTTATAAGAATCAAAGCACCCGGGACAGATGTGATTTTTATTAACGGACTGCACTATATTAATAAGAGTCAATTTTAATTTGAGCCAGATGCCTCTGACATGGAAGCTATTGGATACCTGGATATGTCCATACTGCTTTGAAAGGCATTTGGATGGGCCGGGTCTAAGGGGTTTCAGATCCTAACAGACCCTGTTGGAAACCCATTGGTCTTGATTCCAGTTTGAAAATTGCACTGAACAGCCTCGCTTATTTTTAATCAAACAAACTCTGATAGCTTTTAAATGTACATTTTCCTAGCTCAGGCTTCAGAAAAAGAAAAAAAAAAACTACTGTGTATGGTGGAAAATAATTGTCCTTTTAAAAGGTTTGTGACAAGTATTATGATGCATTGAAAAGGCTCTGGAAGAAGAACCTGTTGAGAAAGAGTGGAACATTGGGTATGCCATTGCACTGTACCACCTTGAAAGGATGGAACAAGAAGACACCACTGTGAAACCCTTGGCTGCACTGAAACAGCTTGATCCAGAGAACCCCATTATCATGGTGCTTTTGGCACATAAACAGCACAAGAAAGCTCTGGAGTTAGTCGAACAAGCTCGAAGATGTCACCCGACAACCTCCTAGTAATTCGATATGTAGCAACATTTTACAGAAAGCAGAAGTCTTTTGACAAATCTTTTAGAACTTTTAACAGAAGCACTGAAAAGGTCACCCAATTCAAGGTTTCTGAACTACCAAATAACCCTCTGTTACAAATCAAAAGTATTCATTTTGAAAAGACAAGGCGATCATTATTGGAACAACACAAACTCTCCAGGCAATGCATTTTTCACTTGGAAACAGTGGCACAGTTGAATCCCTCATTTGTTTACCCTCAGATAGATTTGGCAGAAATGTATGCAGAATACAAAACCATCCAAAAGGCAGAAGAACTATTTCAGACTTTATTTAGATTGACTACTCTCAGGCCAGAAGAGAGGCAGACACGTTGTCATTATGGAATTTTCCAGTTTCAATATAACAAATCAGAGTCGGGTGCTATAGAGCACTTCAAAGAAGGGTTCAAAATAGAGGGTCCCTCTTCGGATCACGAGAAGTGTTATGATAAACTGGAAGAAATTTCCAGGAGATGTATTGCAGGGAAAGCCTTTGGAATTCTGGGGTTTATTCATCAAATGAAAGATAAGAAACTCCAAGCAATAAAGTACTATGAAGAGGCTTTGCTGTGTTGGCAACGAGGAATATCTGAGTGCTCTGTGTCCTGTGCCTTTCGTTGAATGAAAACAACTGATACTGCTAACAATAACAGCAGCAGAGAAAACTATGAATAACATTTCCCAGTAGTACAGTATGCATGTTTGGGTATTTGACCTTATCCGCATGTGTGGGATAGCGGTAACTGTGTTCCTGTTATGTAAAAAACATAATTGGACATTCCAAGGGGAAAATATATAAAAATATTTTCATCACATCCTTGAACTTTTTTTTTTTTTTTAAATATCATCAACAAATCTTTGTCAATGTCTTTTGTGCTACACAGAGAGATGAGTGATTTTAATACCATGTTTCCTTTTGCAACATGAAACCAGTAAATCTCAATCTCATCTCGTTCTAATATCAAACTGTGGCTACCACCAGTTCCACCTGCAGTCTCCAATCTACGCTATGGAAAAAAGTTTTGCATCACCCTATAGAATCAACACATTTTGCTTCATAAAGTTGAATGAAACCTGCTGAATAATGTTATGTTAACATATTGAATTACATACCACTTTGTATTTTTCCGAAAATCCATACTATTTTAATTATGTCTCAATCCTAAAATTCTATCTAATGCAAGACTTTTGGCTCTAGCTGTAAACTGCAAACTAAGGTTGCACAAACCAGGCATATTCTGGAAAAACTCAATATCCCTCAGTTTCAGATTGAAGTCATTTTTGCGTAATATTACCATCAATGTATTTTGTATTTTGGAAAATAAACATGTGGTGGATAAACTAGGCAACCCACCAATGTTTCAGTTTTCAAACATTTTTATTTGGTTGTTAAAATGAAGAAAATTAAAATGTGTGTGTGACAGGTCGGCTTTGTGGTGACGTCCCCAGACCAGGAAGTTGACACACAAACACAGGTACTGTGAGTTGAAGCGCTGGTGCGAGTATTTATTTAATTAACAAATAAACAAAAAGGATATACAAAAACCACTACTCACAGAGCAAAATAAAAATGGTTAAACAAAACAAATCACAAACACAAATAATCTTTCACAAACAAGTATTGTGCTGGTGTAAACCCAGCACGAGTAGCAATTGTTATTTTTCTTTTCTCCTTCTTTCTACTCCGCTCTGTCTCACATACCTCCTCTCTGTACATTTTAATTACAGTTCAAGGCTAGAAAAAGATGTGGCAGCCAAACTGCTTCAATTAGAATGCCACTTTACAATGGATTTGAAAAAAGAAGATATTTACATTGATGATCTCGCAGATAGATGAAGATCTAACATTTTCTCAAATGAAGTATAATGGAAACATATACAATCACTTAAGTGTGTGACAATGAGAAAGCACTGACAAATCTAGAAAAAGCTGTGGAAATTACACAGAAGGACCATGGAGATGAATTTGAGAAGCTGCTTGTTGTTACATATGGAAGTTTTGCCTGGTTGTGAGCTCACCAAAGCTGAAATACCTGGAGAAGCTGGAAAACATTTGCAAGAAGTTCCCCACAGCCTCCTGCTAGTGTCCCCCTTCCTGCTGTGTATGGGGGAAAGGGATGGTCCTATTTGAAGTTCTTACAGATACATTATAAGAGAGCAAAGGAGTGTTTTGAAAAGGCTCTAGAAGAGCCTGATGAGACAGAGTGGAACACTCGTTATACCAATGCACTGTATCGCCTTGTAAGTTTAGAGGGAGAAGAGAATGCTGAAAACTCTGCCGCTTTGAAGCAGTTAAGACATATTCTGCTGCTAGAACAAAAAAATGCAATTATAATATCAATCCTGGGATTACAGCTGCAGAAAGTTAAGCAGCAGGAAGATTATTACATTAGCAGAGCAAGCTTTGAAAATGTCCCTCAATAACCTCATTGTTACTCGATATGTAGCAGTCTGTTTCAGAAAATATGGGTCTGTAGATCAATCCCTGGAACTGTTAAAAGGGCTTCTGACAGTGGTACCCAATTCAGGTTTTCTCCAGCATAAGAGAAGCCTCTGTTACAAAGGGAAAATGGTCCAGATCCAAGAGGAAGCAGGCTTTAATCAGAACAGCACAGACAGCGATAGCGCTGCCAGACTGAGCATTTACCACTTTGAAGTTGCAGACAGATAGAAGAAGACATCATTTGTTATAGTTAGGCTTGCTGCTGTTCTATTTTTTTTTTTTTTTTTGCCAAATCGACGACTAATATCGACGTTTATTTTAGAAAGAATTTACCGTTTGTTTATCTTTATTTTTCAATTCAATCAAAGAATTGGTGAAATTGACCTTATGCTTAAAAAAAAAACAACTTTTTTGCCATTGAAAAGCGTCTCATTTAGCGAAACCCCTTTATCATATTCAACATGCAAATAGTTACTAATTGAAATAATGTTTGGTCACAGCTGAGCTATACATTTAAAAATTGTCTCAAATAAACCGTAGTAAACGCAGCATACAAAAGTGTATTACACAGACCTTTATAGCATACATTTACGAGTAAAAATAATATGCACAGAACAAAACATTAGATAGTTTAACAGAACTAACTTATTCGGAGTCTAAGCTCCCCCTCTCCTGCTTTAGCACAGCCGGAGTCACAGGCAAGGCAGACGGGTCTTCAGGCGTCGGGCAGGGTATTGTTTAAAATATTCATAAAGTGTTTTTCTCTTGCGACCCATTTTAAAATCAAACTAGTAACTACCACTGTATACCTAAAGCAAAAGCTTACATTCACCTTAACCGGCTAATTTCAAAGTAGATGCTTTGAATGACAGGTGCTGCAGCTGGCAAATGAGACGCATTCTAGCACTGCTTCAGTCAATGAGATCTGTCAGAACAGGGTGAAACTACAGTACGGACCACTGGGATGACTGACAGCGACCCCCAGCCATTCAGAGCGGAACGGAGACGGGACAGACAGCAAGTATAAAAACTACACAAACCAGAGATGATTTCTAAATGATTCTTTTTGGAATGGAAATTAAAAAAAAAATAACGAGTGGTTTTAGCGACGTTTATCATATATAAATTATTTCAGTCGAACTCATATTTTTTGGGAATTCGACGTTTAACGAGCTTTACTGATTAATATTGTAGTGTTAGGATATTTTGAGTTAACATAGGATTACTGTGTTATGTTACAACACCGCCATCTAGGGGATGAAAGGGGGAACTGGAAAAAGAGGAGCCTGAATAAAACAAGGTTTGTTCAGTTTATACTCTGACTCCCATCATCTTTAATAACACTATGTAACACAATTTTTGTTCCTGGGTAGTAAGTGTTATTTCCTAATTGCTTATGCCTCAAAAGTATAGAAAATGGCTATTATTCCCAACAAACTTTGCTTTTGTGACCAGGACAGTGATATTTTGAAATTTACCTATTTCCAATGAGAAAACGGGCGAATTTGTGTCTTTTCGTTCACATAAAGTCAGAAAAAAACATATGAATCCAAATTAACATGTATTTATACTAAAGTAATACAAAAATGACTACAAAAGATTTAGAAGTGAGTAGTTTTTTGAGATTTACGATTATACTGTAAATCACTTTCACGAATCAGCCCCCAAATGTAGTCTCCCATCATGTTCTCGTTATACTGTCCTTGGTAGCGGCGTTCAAAGTCCAGTATATCCTGGTGGAAGCGCTCGCCTTGCTCCTCCGAGTACGCTCCCATGTTCTCCTTGAATTTATCAAGATGAGCATCAAGGATATGGACTTTGAGGGACATCCTATAGCCCATTGTGCAGTAGTTCTTCACCAGAGTCTCAACCAGCTCCACATAGTTTTCGGCCTTGTGATTGCCCAGGAAGCCCCGAACCACTGCGACAAAGCTGTTCCAAGCCGCTTTCTCCTTACTAGTGAGCTTCTTGGGGAATTCATTGCACTCCAGGATCTTCTTTATCTGTGGTCCGACGAAGACAGCGGCTTTGACCTTTGCCTCAGACAGCTTAGGGAAGACGTCTTGAAGGTACTTGAAGGCTGCCGACTCCTTATCTAGAGCTCTGACAAATTGTTTCATAAGGCCCAATTTGATGTGCAGTGGTGCATCAGCACCTTCCGGGGGTCTACCAGTGGCTCCCACTTGACGTTGTTCCTCCCCACAGAGAACTCGGTCCGCTGTGGCCAGTCCCGCCTGTGGTAGTGCGCCTTGGTGTCCCTGCTGTCCCAAAGGCAAAGATAGCAGGGAAACTTGGTAAAACCGCCTTGGAGACCCATCAGGAATGCCACCATTTTGAAGTCTCCTATGACCTCCCAGCCATACTCATCATACTTCAAGGTGTCCAGCAAGGTCTTGATGCTGTTGTAATCCTCTTTGAGGTGCACCGAGTGAGCCAGGGTAAGAGACGGGTACTTGTTACCATTATGGAGCAGCACGGCTTTGAGGCTCCTGGATGAGCTGTCAATGAAGAGGCGCCACTCATTCTGGTTACAGGCGATTCCGATTGCCTCGAACAGACTGGTCACATTGTGGCAGAAGCAGAGCCCATCTTGACGGGTGAAGAAGCTGGAAAAAGGTTGGTGACGCTTCCTCTGATCTGGGACTTGCACACTTTCATCCAACAAGTTCCACTGCTTGAGCCTAGACGTCAAAAGCTCGGCATTGGACTTGGTGAGACCAAGATCTCTAATCAAGTCGTTGAGGTCTTTTTGGTTGGGGTAGTATGGGTTTCTCTCCTCAGCTCTACCTCTGAAATTGTCATCTGGATCTACAACGTCTTCCTCGCTCTCTGACTTGCTGCTCTCTTCTAAAGACGGCTGCTCTCTCTCTGGAGGAGTGGGTACGGGGAGCTCATGTCAGTGTGGCACCGGGGCGATGGATGAAGGAAGGTCCGGATACGTGATAGCAGGTGCATTCTTGCCAGTCCGACGTTTGGAAGGGTCCACCATGCAGAAGTAGCAGTTGCTTGAGTGGTCAGTGGGTTCCCGCCAAATTCTTGGGATAGTGAACTTCATGGCTCTCTTTTCCCCTCTGTACCATCCTACAAAAATACATTTATTTCACCCAGCACTGAATCTATCTGGAATGTTCTGGAAAATAGGTAAATTTCAAAATATCACTGTCCTGGTCACAAAATCAAAGTTTGTGGGGAATAATAGCCATTTTCTATACTTTTGAGGCATAAGCAATTAGGAAATAACACTTACTACCCAGGAACCAAAAAAAAAAAAAAAAAAATTGTTACACGGTGTAATAGCACAATATCGAAAAGTAGCAAGCCTAGTTATAGTTCATATGGAACTTGCAAAAATGTACTCAGAGCACCAAAGCATTGAAATGACAGATTAAATATTCCAGAAATTATTTACAATGCAAAATACGAGGGTCTATAAGAAGCCAAGCCTATACCTAGTTTATGGGGATTTCCAACATTTTCGCAAACACAATGAAGCAAATGCTATTCAACACTATTCAACACTATAAGTGGTAAATGAGAACTCTGAACCAAATAATGATGTTGGGTTTTGTTTTAAGTGTGGCATTGTGGGATTGAAAGGGAGCGGCAGTGACACACTCGCTTCAGCTCTGCCTAACCTGCTTTGTAAACAATTGCTAAAGTCAATAGGGGAGGAGTCCGTTAGAGACGGTATTTTCCTAAAAGCCATAAATCTTTACAGTTAGTTACATTATTACGAACATAAAGTGTTGGATTTTCCAGGCATTCTGCTCTGTTAAACATGCAAACTAGAAAGTTTTTTTTTTGTGCCTAAACAATATCTTTATTTCATTTATTTTTAACAGTATTTAGTAATAAGATGTAGGTTAGACTAGCGGCTGAGTGGTCTCATATGTATGATTTTACAGTAAGGTTTAAAAACAAACAGACCAAAAACATGTCATGTACAATTTAAAGTTTGTAACTGGATATGTTCTTTAGAGCACAACATTTTTACACTTTTGGTACAGTATCATTATTATTTTTATAGTCATACTACCTCTTTAATAAAATGTACACAATGTGAATACTACATAAATAATAAACGTATAAATAAAACTCCTGTATGTTATTATTTTCAGACTCATATACAGTAGTTAATTTGTCACCTTAACTGTCAGCTAGGTTATTAGTAAGTTAGTGTGCAAGTTTACAGTTTATTGACACTCCTCTGCATATGGCAACCATTGACAAGATGTTATCACGTATGTTGGTGATAACAATATTTATTAGTTATTGCAACTACCCATAGTGCATCACAATATATGAAACACGCGATTCGAACCCTGACTGATGTGACAAGGGTGGATTCAAGAATCTCTGTGTTGCCTAGCAAAAGTTAGCCTATTATTAGCTAATTGACCTATAAATGCTAGCTCATATGTTTCGATTTATCAAAACCTGAAACTGGCAGAGTTCCAAGTTGGTTCCTTTCCAACCTAGGTGGCATTCTCACCAATAAGTTTAGTTTCTGTTCTGCTCAAGCTTGTTTTTCACTGAGGATTATTTTGATGCTTCCTTGTTCATTGAAAAAAAAAAAAATTATTTTAGCTGCAATGGCTGTTAGTTTTAAAAACATTACAGTGGATTGACAGGAACTGAAACAAAATAACTAATCAAAATCTGCATCACAAAACATTAAGCACTGAATAATGTCTTAACATGCTGGGAAGTTAAATAATTAACTGCACATAATTAAAGTGTCTCAGAATGACTCCTGTACTGCATATGATACAGAATGTATCCTCTTCCTCAGTTTCTAAACATCAGAAACATTGATTCAGGGGCTTCTTTTAAAAAATCACTTGGTTTACATAGACAGCAGCAGACTAAGATGAAACCAGTGTGATTGGGGGTTCTGTCAGCCCCAGTTAGGATTGCAGGCTGGTGGAAATCGTTCTGAAATGCAGGAGGTTTCCTTATAAGAGTCCAATGTGAAGGAAACTGGAGACAGCTGTTAAACATATAGCTGCGGGGGAAAATATATATATACACACACACACACACACACACATATGTATATATACACACACACACTCATGTGATGTGAGATGAAAAGCTTTGAATTAAGGGTGTTTGTATTGTACAAGGATCTGCTTGACCTAACTGGCCCAGTTCTATCAATAGTTTCACATCCCACATTGCTTCTTCATTGCTCACAACATGAAAAACTCGATATTTGTGGGTTATAATAAAACATGTGATGGCATGGCACTGACTTCATTGTCCAGCAGAGAGAAAGACGGCTTTACAGAATCAGCTGCAGCAGTGAATTGAGAATTTGGTGTCCCCAAGCTTTCATTATGTGTGTTAAGCCATTATTTTTAACATTTAATATTGACTTTGTAATTTAAATGTGTTTAACAGTCAGGTGTTATAATACAAATATATGGTATTGCCTTGCATTTGCTTAAGAATTGTTTTCTTTTGCATAGAGTTTCTTGTTTTTACTTTCACCTTCAAATTAGGTCTTGAAAGCTTTTGATTAATTATTAGTTAGTCTAATAAAGGGTATTACCTCTGCTTCTTTTTGTCTATTGGTTTTATAATAAATTCAAATTGTTTAACCTCATTGTTGTGTCAGCATTGAGCATCCTCTGTTACTAATGCTACATTAAACAATAGCAGTACAACATAGCTTGGGACATTAGACTACTCTTATTTCAGATCCTTGAAATTTTTAAAAAATGTATTGCATGTGGGCATTACAAAAAGAGCCAAGGGAAAGAATGCAGTTTAACTCTTTATTTTAGAATGTCCATCTGAATACATCTCACCAGATTTGATACATACTTACAACCTTGAGTTAAGTTTGATACATTTCAACTGCTTTCCACAAAGAATGATACTTTTGTCTTGAATATCAAAGCTTTTTACTCGTGGATGGTTTGCTCAATGCAAGCACGTCAATTATGAAATTCACTTTCAACTGCACATCTGTTGTCGAAAGGTCATTAAGTACGAAATGTTCTTGTAGTGAACAAGCAAGCTCAAAGAAACTGAAGAGAGAGAAGGGGAGAGAAGAATGAAAAATAAACACAGGTGAATACAGAGAACAAAAATAATAAACTTGTGTTTTATTTGAACTTCTTTTCATGTGTTATTCTTTCTTCAGTTCATTTGAGTCACAAAGTGTGCATCACCCAGCATCTCACTGGGAGCGGCACTTGAACTGCCCGGGAGCCACCTTTTGGCCACCTCTGTTATATTGTATGCATTAACATTAAATGTAGTACCAGTCTGTTCAGTTGCCATTGCAGAATGCTTTGGTAGGACATTGGTTATATTAGAAGTACCCCTGAAATTGGGGAAGCGATTAGTGATTAAAATATATTATACAGTATATTCTTGGAGAGGAGACTGTTATCTATTTAGAGGTACAAATATATTTACAGTAGTGAGCGAGTGGGGTAAAATAGGCAGTATATGATCTACTTTCGTCATTCTGCATTTATAGAAAATTAATTACATTTTGGGGTGCCACTGCTCTGCTTTCTCGTTCCAAACGTTTTCCAATATCTGAAGAGGAGGCGGTTGTCTATTCAAGGATAACATGATCTTTTTTTTAAGCAAAGGGTCTAGGTGTGGTAAACTGGACAACAAATGTCCCACTGTATTGATCTGCATGTATTCATCTCTCACAGTATCTTGACGTTATTGTATATATCATACGCATGTTAAACTGAACACATACATCGTCTCATTTTTCCAGTTCCAGCCAAGTTCAGGTAACTTAATTGTTCTGGATAATCGTTCTATTATATATCAACAAACCAAGGCATACAGGATTCCAAAGGAAGTATTTACAATTATGTGCTGCTCACTTTGTAAAGTATGCACTTTACATTGCATGACTGGATTCACATTGCTTGACAGGCTGGCCCCTTACTGCTGTCCCAGTTTCTTAGCTCTTAACTTTTTCACATGTTGGTTTCAACTACTCCATTTTTAAAAACGTGGCACAGTTCAAAGTACATTTAAGCTCAATTTGTTCATCAATCATTTTTTTTAATGATATGATAAGAATCACGTATCTATTGCGTTTTGATTTGGATTACAACAGCGATATTTTATGGACCTATTGTTCCAGACTGAACTCACGAGTGCCATCAGGTACAGTATTTAAGAAGGGTTTTTGTCATGTTTTCCTGCATCCTGCAGTGTCCTGATTGCAAGACAACTTTACCCGGCTGTGATTGTCCCCAGTCAACAGTATGGAGTAAGTACTTCAGAGATTGCTATGAGTGAATATGATACTGTTTGTTATGAGGAATAGAAATACGAATCAATTCGTTATGGTTTTTTGTCACATTACAGTATGCTAATATGAATACACAGATGTGATTTCCACTTGTTGGATGTAAAATGGTTAGCTTGCTTCTTAAATAATGTAATCAGACAAACAAAATAAAGCAATTTCAGGACAGTTCTGTTGTGTTATTCTCACAGATCGAAGTATCAGTACAGGCATACAGTAAGTTATTTTAAAATAATTATTGATACGCATGCATTTGTGAAATTCATAGAATCGTTAGCTAAAGCCTACGGATATATTTTTATTATGGAATTGCCATTCGTAAGCAGGTTTTGAACTATAACTGTGCTACATCTTAATAATTACATCAGGTTTTTACTATTGCTGGAAAAACGTTTCTCAGTCACTTTACTGCTTTACAGCTATGGTCAAAAGTTTTGCATCACCCAATAGAATGAACTAATTTTATTTCATAAAGTCGAAAGAAAACTACTGAATAATGTTACTTTAACATATTGAATTACATACCGCTTTGCATTTTCCATATACTTAATGAAAAACTGACATAAATTGAAAAAGGTATATACTGTATATATATACAGTCACCTCCAAAATTATTGGCACCTTTGATAAAGATGAGCAAAAAAGACTGTATAAAATAAATAATACCAGTACTGAGCTATTGTAATTTTCCAACATGTGGAATATATTTGAGTTTATTAATGATTCAATGGAATCAACCAAAATTACACATTTCTCAAATTATAAATTTAGTGTCACAATTATTGGCACCCTTTGTTTTCAGTACTTTGTGCACCCTCCCCTTGCAAGGATAACAGCACTGAGTCTTTTTCTATAATGTTTAATGAGATTGGAGAACACATTGGGAGGGATCTTAGACCATTCCTCCATACAGAATCTTTCCAGATCCTTGATATCCTTTGGTCTGCGCTTATGGACTGCCCTCTTCAATTGAAAGCACAGGTTTTCAATGGGGTTCAAGTCCGGAGACTGAGATGACCATTGCAAAATGTTAATTCTGTGGTCAATTAACCATTTCTTTGTGGATTTTGATGTGTGCTTGGGGTCATTGTCTTGCTGGAAGATCCACTTGCAGCCAAGTTTCAGCCTCCTGGCAGAGGCAACCAGGTTTTTGGCTAAAATGTCCTGGTACTGGGTAGTTCATGATGCCGTTGACCTTAACAAGGGCCCCAGGACCAGTGGAAGCAAAACAGCCCCATAACATCAAAGATCTACCTCCATATTTTACAGTAGGTATGAGGTTCTTTTCTGCACACGCATCCTTCTTTCGACACCAAACCCACCGCTGGTGTGCGTGGCCAAAGTGCTCTATTTTCATCTCATCTGCCATAGCACCCGGTTCCAATAGAAGTGCCAATGCCGTTTAGCAAACTCCAGGCGCTTATGTTTGTTGGTTGCTCTCAATAAAGGGTTTTTGTTTTTTCTGGCAACCCTCCCAAATAGCCTATTGGCATGGAGGTGGCGTCTAATTGTAGATTTGGAGACTTGGTAACCCCAAGATGCAACCACGTTCTGTAATTCTCCAACTGTGGCCCTTGGATTTCCCTTTCTTGCATTTCAAATCCAGAAAAGAGCCTGCTAGACAAACTGAATGAACTGCAGTGTCACTTCACGTGGGAAATGAGAAAATAAGACATTAATATTGATAATTTCGAAACGAGGCTACTTGAAGATATAGAATTTCCCTGCAAAAATATAAGGGACAATTCTACAATTCCCTTGCTTATGTGAAGCTCTTTGGTGTTCATTTAAGAACCCATCAGAGACCTCCAAGAATAATGCAGTAACTTACCAGGCTTGCACTAATATTATTATTTTATTAACTAATTTGGGGAAATATAATGTTCAAGTGTTTTTGAAAGCCATAGCACATTCTAGATTCCAAAATGTATTATGGAGTAACATTGTTCCATTGCATTTATCGTATATGGCAAAAATAATTCAAATAAAAATATGTTGACGTATGTTTGGAGTGTGTTTGTAAGGTGGATTGTGTGCAAGTATTCTTTTAATATTTAAATGTATGCTTATGGCAGGATTTTCAAAAGTTCGTAAATTTCGTTATTAAATAATCTTGCTAATGTGATTTCCAAAATTATGTTGATTTACAAAATAATGTTAATAATATCTTAACAAGCAGTGCTTCTTGAGACTATTTATTTTGTTTGCGTGGGAATTTAAAAGGAAATCTGTGTTAATTGTCATAATTGATCAGGAGTTCATTTGCACTTGGAAAAGGAGGGTTTTAATTAAAGAAAGAGTGTAGCGGCTGTGACGCCGACAATACAGAGAGAGAGTGTACAAGAGGAGGGTTCCTTTCTTACAGACTACTAGATAATTCAATATTTGTAGGTATGAAAATATTTAAGCTTTTTCTATACTTGTGGTTATAAATAAAATGTATTCACTTGTTTTAATCATTTGTAACCTTACGGAACATTTGTTCTATTGCTAAAATGATATACCGTTATTTGCACCTATGTATTGTTACACAAATTACCAATGCAACTGTAGCCTATATGAACTCTGGATATGTACATTATATGACAACTGACCTGTACTGTAGATTTTATTTGAATTATACAAATAAAAACCTAAGAGTAAATAATGATATCTTGGTATAGAAAACGGCATACTAGATACTACAATAAAGTTTCCTTACAGGCAATAGATCATTGACATGGATTTTGCCTAAACGTATTTATAATGTTGTCAGACTTCCCCCACACTTAATGTACAATGTACACTTTCACACATTTGTATGCATATCAAATGTTCTTATAATACTGTAAGTGTTCGGTGGCTACTTCTAATCATGTTGAGTTTATTCAAAGAGGCAAGCAAAAATGCACATTAAAAGAGTTTTATATAGTAAGCTGTGTCAAAATAATGAGGGTAAATGACTAGTGGGATTTAAGTTTTTTTTTTTTTTTTTTTTTTTTTTAATCCGTACCGTCCATTTTTTACCCACACGCCAGATAATCGTAAATCAGCATTTTATATGTGAAGTGTTCTAAAAAATGTGTACATTCTGGATGACAAAATGCACAATTTTAAATGAAGTTTACAAATTATACACAAAATAGATATTCCCATTATTTTTTATTTCCATTTGGCTGCTGCTAGCTGGTGGGAGCTGTCTCCCTGTATGGTTGTAGTTTCCATAACAGCGAATTATGCTTCCATTCATTTATTTTTCTTAATCTCGTTAACATGCATTTTGACTAACAAGTTTCCGATATCTAGTAATTGAGACAGGAAGGGATGTACGTGACCTGCGACAATTAAGAATTTTAATGAGAAATGCGTTCATTACTGATTCATCGACTCAGTTTCAAAGCATTAACGGATTGATTTTTTTAACCCCCCCACCGATCTATACCAAAGCAATGTTTCATTTTTAAAGCAAATATTTATTCTTTCAGTTAATAACTGCAGGATGTTGCTAACCTTTTCAAAGCGTGCTTTAGGTATGTACACTAAAACAAAATCAGAGGAAAATGAAAGAAAATTATAGGAAGTTACATTTCAAAAAGTGTTTTTCATTTTAATGTTAGTGTAAATTACTTTTGTAAATTAAGGGGTTTGGAGTACATTTCCATCTCAGGGTTTTGACTAGTTTAGTTTTATAAATGTATATTAGCAGGTCTGTCTGGGGCCTCAGTGTGTAAGCAGCTTTCAGCACATTGGTTCTGTACAGGAATGTCAATATAGTTATTATCAAATACATATTTATTCTGGAAAATGTAATCATAATATTGAATTTCATTATCATCTTGATATCTTGTAATTTCTTACAGCTCACAAAATACCCTGCACGACAAACTGCTTCAACTAGAGTGTCACTTCACATGGGGTTTGAAAAAAGAAGAAATTAAGATGAAACATTTGGAAATGACGATACATGAAAATATTGACTTCTCTGTGGTCAAATATAAGGGAAAGCTCTACAATTACCATGCTTATGTGAAGCACCTGAAAGGTTTTAACGAAGAAGCCCTGAAATATCTAGAACAAGCTGAAGAGATAGCAAAGAAGGACCATGAAGATGAATTTGAGAAGCTGGTCATTGTCACTTATGGAAACTTTGCTTGGGTGTACTATCACATGGCTGAGCTCACCAAAGCCCAGAGCTACCTGGAGAAGCTGGAAGACATTTGCAAGACGTTCCCCACAGCCTCCCGCTACAGTGTCCTCCTTCCTGTTGTGTATGGGGAAAAGGGATGGTCCTTTTTTAAGGTTTGTGACGAGAAACATTATAAGATAGCAAAAGAATGTTTTGAAAGGGCTCTTGAAGAAGAGCCAGATGAGAAGGAGTGGAATGCTGATTATGCCATTGTGCTGTACCGCCTTGAAACGTTTGGACCTTCAGTTTGTGCTGAAGACTCAGTTGCACTAAAACAGTTACAACACGCTCTAGAGCTAGATCCAGAAAACTCAGTTCTCATGGTATACCTGGGAATAAAACTGCACGTTTATGAACAAAATGAGGAAGCCCTGAAATTAGTGAATCAAGCTCTGAGGCTGTCACCAAATAACCCCTATATTATTAGACATGCGGCAAGGTTTTTCAGAAAATGTGGCTGTCCAGACAAATCCTTGGAGATATTAAAAGAGGCATTGCAAGCAGCTCCTGATTCATATTATCTACACTCTCAATTAGGACTTACCTACAAATCCAAAATTGGTAAATTCCAGGGCCAGTGGAATCAGGATCCCACAGAGGTTGAGAAATTTGTGAAATTAAGCATTTTATACTTTGAAAAAGCAGTTAGGATGAAACCATCAAGCATTCAAGATCAGGTAGATCTGGCACACATGTATGCAGAATCTGGAGACATAAAGAAGGCAGAAGATATATATCAGAAATTATTTGAAATGCCAGTCACCTGGCTTGATGATATACAAACAATACATTTTTGTTTTGGGAGCTTCCAGTTCCATTACAAAAAATCAGAGCCTGATGCTATTAAACACTACAAAATTGGGTTACAGATCCAAAATACATCTTCACGAGGCAACCAGTGTTATGCTCAACTACAAAAAATTGCCAGAAGACGTATTGCAAGAAATCCACGTAATGCGGAAGGTTTTGCCATTTTGGGTTCAGCTCATCAACTCAGAAAGGAGCTACCGGAAGCACTCGACAACTATGAGAAGGCATTGCAGCTTGACCCAGGCAATGAAAGATACAAGAGTACTGTTTCTGACCTGTGTGTCCCTATAATATGCTCTACCTTAAGAAATACTGTACTAAAATAAATTAAAATGCAATGACAGCGGTGGGAATATTTCTTAGTATTTCCTGTTTGGTTAGTTTCTGGTTGTGACATTCATACAACAAATTAATCTGTTTTTAAATATTAAAGAGATGTTACTATTTGGATAAATAACCGCAAAACGTAAAATTGAAAATTAAACTATGTCCTAATTATGTGATGTGAATTGACCCAATGAACTGATTTTCATCACTGTTTACCAGCTTTGAATCATTAGAGAAATATTTCAGCTTTTAAAATGTGTGAATTATATAATTCAATAGTTATTTGTTGTAATTGTGATATGAATTGACATAAAAAAATAAACTGACCTTCGTTATTGCTTATTTGCTTTTAATTATTAAAGAGATGTTTTGATTCATAATTGTGAAATGTATAATCAATAATGGTATTATTTTTTAATTATGTGATGTGATTTGGTTTTTTGAAAATGTTATCATTCTAATTGTGATATAACTAAATGATACTTTGTTACTCTATTTAAGTGACTTCTGTGATGATTTGTCATTGTCTTGGTTTTTTCTAAAGCTGAAATGGTCAAATACATTTCTGGACTTTGTCTGAGGGAATTACTTTTTTATTTTCTGAAAATAAAAGTAACCCCCCCCCCCCCCCCCCAAAAAAAAAAAAACATGTTGAATAACCAGCTGCTGATTTCACAAAATGTGCTGATGTGTTACTGTATTAAATTTTCACAAATGTGTCCTTATAATATGCTGTACCTTAAGAAATACTAAAATAAATTCAAATTCAATTACACATGTTTTGACTCGATGTCTTTTTGAATATCTTGTAATTTACATTCATACTAGTATCTCTACTAAGTACAAATCCAATATTTCTTTTACTACTATTTCTCTCTTCTACACCTCTGATTTTTTTTAAATGCAAGACTCCGATGAATCAATACAGACACATTCTCCAATGGCTGTCTTGGGTTCAGCTCTTCAACTCAGAAAGGAAAAACCACAAGCTATCGACTGTAAAGAGAAAGCATTGCAGCTTGACACAGGCTACATTTCCATCTCAGGGTTTTTGATTAGTTTAGTTTTATAAATGTATATTAGCAGGTCTGTCTGGGGCCTCAGTGTGTAAGCAGCTTTCAGAACATGGGTTCTGTACAGGAATGTCAATATAGCTCTTATCAAATACTTGATAAGAATGTAATCATAATATTGAATTTCATTATCATCTTGATATCTTATAATTTACAGCTTACAAAATACCCTGCATGACAAACTGCTTCAACTAGAGTGTAACTTCACATGGGGTTTGAAAAAAGAAGAAATTAAAATTAACGATTTGGAAATGACGATTCTTGAAAATATACAATTCTCCCTGGAAAAATCTAAGAGAAAACTCTACAATAACCTTGCACCTACAATGTTTTAATGCAGAAGCCCTGAAATATCTAGAACAAGCTGAAGAGATAACAAAGAAGGACCATGAAGATGAATTTGAGAAGCTGACCATTGTTACTTATGGAAACTTTGCCTGGGTGTACTATCACATGCATAAGTTGACCCAAGCTGAGAGCTACCTGGAGAAACTGGAAGACATTTCCAAGATGTTCCCCACAGCCTCCCGCTACAGTGTCCTCCTTCCTGCTGTGTATGGGGAAAAGTGATGGTCCTTTTTGAAGTTTTGTGACAAGAAACAGTATAAGATAGCAGAAGAATGTTTTGAAAGGGCTCTTGAAGAAGAGCCAGATGAGAAGGAGTGGAATGCTGATCATGCTATTGTGCTGTACTGCCTTGAAACGTTTGGACCTTCAGTTTGTGCTGAAGACTCAGTTGCACTAAAACAGTTAATACATGCTCTAGAGCTAGATCCAGAAAACCCAGTTCTCATGGTACACCTGTGAACAAAACTGCAGGTTTATGAACAAAATGAGGAAGCCCTGGAACTAGTGAAGCAAGCTCTGAGGCTGTCACCACAAAGCCCCAGTATTGCTGGATATGTGGCAAGGTTTTTCAGAAACCATGGCTGTCCAGACAAATCCTTGGAGATATTAAAAGAGTCATTGAAAGCAGCTCCTGATTCATATCCTCTACACTATCAATTAGGACTTACCTACAGATCCAACATTGGTAAATTCCAGGGCCAGTGGAATCAGGATCCCACAGAGGTTGAGCAATTTGTTAAATTAAGTATTGTACACTTAGAAAAGGCTGTTAAGATGAAGCTATCTAAAATTCAACCTCAGTTAGAGATGGCACAAATGTATGCAGAATGTAATCACAAGCAGAAGATATATATCAGAGGTTATTTGACATGCCAATTACCTGGCTTGATGATATACAGGGATTACAGCTTTGTTTTGGGAAGTTCCAGTACTATTACAAAAAATCAGAGCCTGATGCTATTAAACATTATAAAATTGGGTTACAGATCCAAAATACATCTTCACGAGGCAACCAGTGTTATGCTCAGCTACAAAAAATTGCCAAAATTGCAAAGAATCAACATGCAGAAGGTTTTGCCATTTTGGGTTCAGCTCATCAACTCAGAAACAAGATACCACAAGCACTCGACTACTATGAGAAGGCATGACCCAGGGAATGAAAGATACATGGGTGCTGTTGACCTGTGTGAATCATTGCAGTACAAATGCACTGTATAATCTCTCCACAAATGTGTCTCTATAATATGCTCTACCTTAAGAAATACTCTATTAAAATAAATAAAAATTCAATGACAGAGGTGGGAATATTTCTTGGTACTCCTGTTTTGTTATTTTCTGATTGTGACATTATGACAACAGATTTGTCCGTTTTTAAATATTAAAGAGATGTTACCATTTGGAAAAACAGCTGCAAAACGTATCATTGATAATCGTATTAGGTCCGAATTATGTGATGTGGATTGACCCAATGAACTGCTTTTTGTCATTGTTTACCAGCTTCGAATCATTAGAGAAATATTTCAACTTTTAAATATTGTGAATTGTACCATTTAAAATAGTTATTTGTTGTAATTGTGACATGAATTGACTAATAGAAAATGAACTGACCTCTGTTATTGCTTATCTGCTTTTAATTATTAAAGAGATGTTTTTTAATTTGAGTCATAATTGTGAAATGTATAATGGTATTATTTTTTAATTATGTGATGTGATTTGACTAATTGAAAATATTATCATTCTAATTGTGATGTAACTAATTGATACTTTGTTGCTCTATTTAAGTGATTTCTCTGATGATTTTATTCAATCTGACAAA
The DNA here is from genome assembly GCF_902713425.1 of Acipenser ruthenus. NCBI lineage: Eukaryota > Metazoa > Chordata > Actinopteri > Acipenseriformes > Acipenseridae > Acipenser > Acipenser ruthenus. Next base: position 27,171,789 of record NC_081201.1, read on the forward strand.
GACCTAGTGGTCGAAACGTCATTGTCTTGTTTTTTAACAGTGAAATTATCAAATAAACATCTAGACTTTGTCTGAGAGAATGCTTTTTTATTTTCTTAAAGTAAAACTGAAAAAAGTTGAATAATCAGCTGCTGATTATAAGTTATTTTTCTCCCAATATGAATACATACAAATGGGTTATGCTTCACCTTGATCAAAAAATCATTACAATTATTTTGAACAGGGATAGACCTTGCTGTTACAAAAAACACCTAAATAGCAGTCACCAAAGAAAGAAAAAGAAAGAAAGAAAGAAAGAAAGAAAGAAAGAAAGAAAGAAAAGCCTTTACATTGTATCTCATTGTATCTTATTATTATTATTATTATTATTATTATTTATTTCTTAGCAGACGCCCTTATCCAGGGCGACTTACAATCGTAAGCAAATACATTTCAAGTGTTACAATACAAGTAATACAATAAGAGCAAGAAATACAATAACTTTTGTTCAAGCAAAGTATAAGTGTGACAAACCACAATTCAATAATACAGCAGATAATAGTGATAGTTACATCAGGATATGATTAAATACAAAGTACTACAGGTTAAGCACTTGGCAGATTACAGTATTCTGAAGTACAGGATTAAATGCAGTAAAATAGGGGCAGATAAGAGCAAAATAAAGCACATTTACATGAAGGGTGATAGTGTCCCAGGATACAAACAGAGGAGTTCTACAGGTGCTCTTTGAAGAGGTGAGTCTTAAGGAGGCGCCGGAATGTGGTCAGGGACTGGGCAGTCCTGACATCTGTAGGAAGGTAATTCCACCACTGCGGAGCAAGGGTGGAGAAGGAGCGGGCTCTGGAGGCAGGGGAGCGTAGCGGAGGTAGAGCTAGTCTTCTAGTGCAGGCGGAGCGGAGAGGTCGAGTGGGGGTGTAGGGAGAGATGAGGGTCTGGAGGTAGCTGGGTGCAGTCTGATTGTTTTTTGTCAGCTATAGGCTTTATACACATAAAAAGAAAGCTGTTTTAAACACACAAAACATATTAGCGTTAAAATTTAGTGATGAGAAACAGAGTTTATATGTATTATGACTGTAAGTATTGTATGCGAATGAATTGTGCAGGTATTTGCAAAATGAGGGAATACAGTAAAAACATATTTGTTTCACCATTTAACAATGAATACTAGGCTATTTTAATGTAATTGTGTGCTACTGTCTTGCTGTTCCATTTGTCATTCAACCAAAATTTTAAAAATATGAGAAAAATAACCGGAGCTTGCTGACGCTCCAGTGCCTTCTATACTTTCTTATGCGCTGGAAAGGAAATGTGTTAACATTAGAGATCACTTTTTTCTCAACCAAAAGTCAAATATCATGAACGGTGACAAAAATTAAATTTCTTGTGGTTACAGTTCTTTTTCAGGAAGGCTTGTCTATATAAGCTATATAAAAATATTATCGTTTTTTTTTTTAAATAAAGAAACATACACTGCCCCTAACCTCTCACTCGCGTCCAGCACCTGTATGTGCCAGTTCTGATTATCTTTTTAAAACCTGACATTCGATTATTTCAGACAACTTGTCTTTCTCAAGACATGTCCCATAGCCATAACATGACAATGTAAACTGACGGTGAATGCCATTTACGTCTTATGTAGGGGACACAGCTCATTTGCATACCTCTAACAATTGGTTAGATACAATCCTCGGTAACAATCCATGATCTAAACCCATTACTGGCCGGTACAATAACCAGGCAGTAGTTTTATAAATCCCATGTTAAATACTGCCCAGTCATTTTTTTTAATGGCCGCAAATTACCGCCACCTTTTATGCATATGGGGACGTGAGCTCAATCGCATGCAGATTCAGCGAGTTCCAAATCTATTAAAAAATAAAAACTTCCTTTGATTAAACTCTTTACGCAAAAACGATGCACAGGCTTGACTATCGATAGTTGTCAAACGATAGAATGCATCAAGTAATCGATAATTGCCTCAGCCTTACTCGTATATAATAGTTAATTTGTTACCTTCTGTCCTCAACTGTCAGCTGTAATTATTAGGGAATTTGTAAGTTAGTGTGCAAGTTTACAGTTCATTGACACTCCTCCGCATATGGCAACCACTGACAAGATGTTATCACATATGTTGTCAATAACAATATTTATTAGTTATTACACAGTACAACGACCCATAGTGTCATCACAGAATCACGCGATTTGAACCTTGACTGATGATGCATAGGTGTTACCCTATTATTAGCTATCTGATACAAGTTCTGTAGATGTATTGCACTTTAATTGACCTTTAAATGCTAGCTCATATGTTTCGATTTATCAAAACCTGAAACTGGCAGAGTTCCAAGTTGGTTCCTTTCCAACCTAGGTGGCATTCTCACCAATAAGTTTTTGTTTCTGTTCTGCTCAAGCTTGTTTTTCACTGAGGATTATTTAGATGCTTCCTTGTTCATTGAAAATATTTTAGCTGCAATGGCTGTTAGTTTTAAAAACATTACAGTGGATTGACAGGAACTGAAACAAAATAACTAATCAAAATCTGCATCACAAAACATTAAGCACTAAATAATGTCTTAACATGCTGGGAAGTTAAATAATTAACTGCACATAATTAAAGTGTCTCAGAATGACTCCTGTACTGCATATGATACAGAATGTATCCTCTTCCTCAGTTTCTAAACATCAGAAACATTGATTCAGGGGCTTCTTTTAAAAAATGACTTGGTTTACATAGACAGCAGCAGACTAAGATGAAACCAGTGTGATTGGGGGTTCTGTCAGCCCCAGTTAGGATTGCAGGCTGGTGCAATCATTCTCAAATGCAGGAGGTTTCCTTATAAGAGTCCAATGTGAAGGAAACTGGAGACAGCTGTTAAACATATAGTTATATATGTAAATATATACTCATGTGGCGTGAGACGAAAAGCTTTGAAAGGGTGTTTGTAAATGACAATAGTTTTGCATACCAGATTCCTTCTTCATTGTTCACAACATGAAAAACCGGAAATGTTTTGGTTATAATAAAAAATGTTTTTAACAGCCAGGTGTTGTAATACCAATAGATGTTATTGCCTTGTATTTGCTTGAGCATTTTTTTTTTCTTTTTGCATAGAGTTTCTTGTTTCTTGTAATTTCACCTGAAAAAGAGACCTCTGAGATCTTGAAAGCTTGTGATTAATTATTGTTTAGTTAGTCTAATAAAAGGTATCACTTCTTCTCTTTGTCTTTTGTTTTTAGAATAAATTCAAATTGGTTAACTTCTTTGTTAACAAATTTGAATGTATTATTAGATTGTATGTATTTAACATTCAACATAGTACCAGTCTGCACAATTGCCATTGCAGAATGCATTGGCAGAAAATTGATATAATAAGGAGTGCCGCTGAAATTGGGGAAGCTATTAGTGATTCAAATATGTTATATATATTAGGGAGAGGAGACTGTTATCTATTTAGAGATACACATATATTTACAGTAGTGAGCGAGTGGGGTAAAATATGGCCAAATGTTGCTTCATAAAGTCAAATGAAACCTGCTGAACAATGTTACATTAACATATTGAATGACATACTGCTTTGTAGTTTTCCATATACTTAACGAAAAACTGACAAAAATGGAAAAATTGGACATTTCAAAATCTAATATGAAATACTGTACTACTGTTATGGCATCCGGTAAACTTTTGTAGTTTCTTTGATTACATGATGTTAAATAAAATATCTAAATGATGTTCATAACCCCAGTCTTTAATGAACTTCTGTTGTTTGAAAGTGTTCCAAAACCAGAACCCCAAAACTATGTTATACATTGCAAGTTTTTGTTTTTTCATTTTGTAACATTAACAGGATTTTTCTCATTTAACAAAAATCTGAGTTAATTAAAGAATGGAGGAAACACTTTGAAAATATGGCCCAATATCTTTTAAGCTAAAATCTGTTGTAGAGGACATATGTTTGGAGTGTGTTTGTAAGGTGGATTGTATGCTTAAGAGACCAAGGGGGACATGTATCAAGATTGAATGACACAGTGCTAAACTGGCAGAGTGTAAAGCAGCACTCTGCCACGGCACAAATTTTACCCCATCCCGAATGTAATCCAGCTGTGAGAAATGGTTTCCCCTTGGTTTCTTAATATAAAAGTCAAATTATAGTCTGTGCAGTGTTTATAAATGCTTGCTGGAACATCATGAGTGGACAGTGTGCATTTTACATTTCCAAGTGCCTTAGAAGACGCACTTCTAGGGGGAACCACTTTCCACGGCTGCAATACACAGCATATCGATAGGTTATGGATGTAACCCCGGTTCCCTGAAAGAAAGATGACCACCAACCAATACTTTTGGGATATGCCTGCCACAGGTCAGGCATTCACTGAGCATTTTATATCATAGCTGCCAATAGGTCCCGGTCCTCAGTCCTGCCGGCTGAGGTATTAAATAGTAAAGCAAAGGGTCTAGGTGCAAAGGGTCTAGGTGTGGTATAGCAAAGGGTCTGGGTGTGGTAAACTGGATAACAAATGTCCCACTGTATTAATCTGCATGTATTCATCTCTCACAGTATCTTGACAGTATTGTATATATCATACGCATGTTAAACTAAACACATACATCATCTCATTTTTCCAGTTCCAGCCAAGTTCAGGTAATATATGAACATATATATCAACAAACCAAGGCATACAGGATTCCAAAGGAAGTATTTACAATGATGTGCTGCTCACTTTGTAAAGTATGCACTTTACATTGCATGACTGGATTCACATTGCTTGACAGCCTGGCCCCTTACTGCTGTCCCAGTTTCTTAGCTCTTAACTTTTTCACATGTTGGTTTCAACTACTCCATTTTTAAAAACGTGGCACAGTTCAAAGTACATTTAAGCTCAATTTGTTCATCAATCATTTTTTTTAATGATATGATAAGAATCACGTATCTATTGCGTTTTGATTTGGATTACAACAGCGATATTTTATGGACCTATTGTGCCACGTGTGCCATCAGGTACAGTATTTAAGAGGGGTTTTTGTCATGTTTTCCTGCATCTTGCAGTGTCCTGATTGCAAGACAACTTAAAGAAATCTTTACCCGGCTGTGATTGTCCCCAGTCAACAGTATGGAGTAAGTACTTCAGAGATTGCTATGAGTGAATATGATACTGTTTGTTATGAGGAATAGAAATAAGAATCAATTCGTTATGGTTTTTTGTCACATTACAGTATGCTAATATGAATACACAGATGTGATTTCCACTTGTTGGATGTAAAATGGTTAGCTTGCTTCTTAAATAATGTAATCAGACAAACAAAATAAAGCAATTTCAGGACAGTTCTGTTGTGTTATTCTCACGGATCGAAGTATCAGTACAGGCATACAGTAAGTTATTTTTAAATAATTATTGATACGCATGCATTTGTGAAATTCATAGAATCGTTAGCTAAAGCCTACGGATATATTTTTATTATGGAATTGCCATTCGTAAGCAGGTTTTGAACTATAACTGTGCTACATCTTAATAATTACATCAGGTTTTTACTATTGCTGGAAAAACGTTTCTCAGTCACTTTACTGCTTTACAGCTATGGTCAAAAGTTTTGCATCACCCAATAGAATGAACTAATTTTATTTCATAAAGTCGAAAGAAAACTACTGAATAATGTTACGTTAACATATTGAATTACATACCGCTTTGCATTTTCCATATACTTAATGAAAAACTGACATAAATTGAAAAAGGTATATAAGGTATATATATACAGTCACCTCCAAAATTATTGGCACCCTTGATAAAGATGATCAAAAAAGATATAAAATAAATAATACCAGTACTGAGCAATATTGTAATTTTCCAACATGTGGAATATATTTGACTTTATTAATGATTCAATGGAATCAACCAAAATTACACATTTCTCAAATTATAAATTTAGTGTCACAATTATTGGCACCCTTGTTTTCAGTACTTTGTGCAGCTTCTCCTTGCAAGGATAACAGCACTGAGTCTTTTTCTATAATGTTTAATGAGATTGGAGAACACATTGGGAGGGATCTTAGACCATTCCTCCATACAGAATCTTTCCAGATCCTTGATATCCTTTGGTCTGCGCTTATGGACTGCCCTCTTCAATTGAAAGCACAGGTTTTCAATGGGGTTCAAGTCCGGAGACTGAGATGACCATTGCAAAATGTTAATTCTGTGGTCAATTAACCATTTCTTTGTGGATTTTGATGTGTGCTTGGGGTCATTGTCTTGCTGGAAGATCCACTTGCAGCCAAGTTTCAGCCTCCTGGCAGAGGCAACCAGGTTTTTGGCTAAAATGTCCTGGTACTGGGTAGTTCATGATGCCGTTGACCTTAACAAGGGCCCCAGGACCAGTGGAAGCAAAACAGCCCCATAACATCAAAGATCTACCTCCATATTTCACAGTAGGTATGAGGTTCTTTTCTGCACACGCATCCTTCTTTCGACGCCAAAACCCACCGCTGGTGTGCGTGGCCAAAGTGCTCTATTTTCGTCTCATCTGCCATAGCACCCGGTTCCAATAGAAGTGCCAATGCCGTTTAGCAAACTCCAGGCGCTTACGTTTGTTGGTTGCTCTCAATAAAGGTTTTTTTTTTCTGGCAACCCTCCCAAATAGCCTATTGGCATGGAGGTGGCGTCTAATTGTAGATTTGGAGACTTGGTAACCCCAAGATGCAACCACGTTCTGTAATTCTCCAACTGTGGCCCTTGGATTTCCCTTTCTTGCATTTCAAATCCAGAAAAGAGCCTGCTAGACAAACTGAATGAACTGCAGTGTCACTTCACGTGGGAAATGAGAAAATAAGACATTAATATTGATAATTTCGAAACGAGGCTACTTGAAGATATAGAATTTCCCTGCAAAAATATAAGGGACAATTCTACAATTCCCTAAGAACCCATCAGAGACCTCTGGACTCTTGACCGGAGGGTTGTGGGTTCAATCCCCAGTGGGGGACACTGCTGTTGTACCCTTGAGCAAGGTACTTTACCTAGATTGCTCCAGTAAAAACCCAACTGTATAAATGGGTAATTGTATGTAAAAATAATGTGATATCTGTATAATGTGAAAAAATGTATAATGTGATATCTTGTAACAATTGTAAGTCGCCCTGGATAAGGGCGTCTGCTAAGAAATAAATAATAATAATAATAATAATAATAATAATAATAATAATAATAATAATAATAATAATAATAATAATAATAACTTACCAGGCTTGCACTAATATTATTATTTTATTAACTAATTTGGGGAAATATAATGTTCAAGTGTTTTTGAAAGCCATAGCACATTCTAGATTCCAAAATGTATTATGGAGTAACATTGTTCCATTGCATTTATCGTATATGGCAAAAATAATTCAAATAAAAATATGTTGACGTATGTTTGGAGTGTGTTTGTAAGGTGGATTGTGTGCAAGTATTCTTTTAATATTTAAATGTATGCTTATGGCAGGATTTTCAAAAGTTCGTAAATTTCGTTATTAAATAATCTTGCTAATGTGATTTCCAAAATTATGTTGATTTACAAAATAATGTTAATAATATCTTAACAAGCAGTGCTTCTTGAGACTATTTATTTTGTTTGCGTGGGAATTTAAAAGGAAATCTGTGTTAATTGTCATAATTGATCAGGAGTTCATTTGCACTTGGAAAAGGAGGGTTTTAATTAAAGAAAGAGTGTAGCGGCTGTGACGCCGACAATACAGAGAGAGAGTGTACAAGAGTAGGGTTCCTTTCTTACAGACTACTAGATAATTCAATATTTGTAGGTATGAAAATATTTAAGCTTTTTCTATACTTGTGGTTATAAATAAAATGTATTCACTTGTTTTAATCATTTCTAACCTTACGGAAAGTTTGTTCTATTGCTAAAATGATATACCGTTATTTGCACCTATGTATTGTTACACAAATTACCAATGCAACTGTAGCCTATATGAACTCTGGATACGTACATTATATGACAACTGACCTGTACTGTAGATTTTATTTGAATTATACAAATAAAAACCTAAGAGTAAATAATGATATCTTGGTATAGAAAACGGCATACTAGATAGATATTACAATAAAGTTTCCTTACAGGCAATAGATCATTGACATGGATTTTGCCTAAACGTATTTATAATGTTGTCAGACTTCCCCCACACTTAATGTACAATGTACACTTTCACACATTTGTATGCATATAAAATGTTCTTATAATACTGTAAGTGTTCGGTGGCTACTTCTAATCATGTTGAGTTTATTCAAAGAGGCAAGCAAAAATGCACATTAAAAGAGTTTTATATAGTAAGCTGTGTCAAAATAATGAGGGTAAATGACTAGTGGGATTTAAGTTTTTTTTTTTTTTTTTTTTTTTTAATCCGTACCGTCCATTTTTTACCCACACGCCAGATAATCGTAAACCAGCATTTTATATGTGAAGTGTTCTAAAAATGTGTACATTCTGGATGACAAAACGCACAATTTTAAATGAAGTTTACAAATTATACACAAAATAGATATTCCCATTATTTTTTATTTCCATTTGGCTGCTGCTAGCTGGTGGGAGCTGTCTCCCTGTATGGTTGTAGTTTCCATAACAGCGAATTATGCTTCCATTCATTTATTTTTCTTAATCTCGTTAACATGCATTTTGACTAACAAGTTTCCGATATCTAGTAATTGAGACAGGAAGGGATGTACGTGACCTGCGACAATTAAGAATTTTAATGAGAAATGCGTTCATTACTGATTCATCGACTCAGTTTCAAAGCATTAACGGATTGATTTTTTTAACCCCCCCACCGATCTATACCAAAGCAATGTTTCATTTTTAAAGCAAATATTTATTCTTTCAGTTAATAACTGCAGGATGTTGCTAACCTTTTCAAAGCGTGCTTTAGGTATGCACACTAAAACAAAATCAGAGGAAAATGAAAGAAAATTATAGGAAGTTACATTTCAAAAAGTGTTTTTCATTTTAATGTTAGTGTAAATTACTTTTGTAAATTAAGGGGTTTGGAGTACATTTCCATCTCAGGGTTTTGACTAGTTTAGTTTTATAAATGTGTATTAGCAGGTCTGTCTGGGGCCTCAGTGTGTAAGCAGCTTTCAGAACATTGGTTTTGTACAGGAATGTCAATATAGTCAATATCAAATACATATTTATTCTGGAAAATGTAATCATAATATTGAATTTCATTATCATCTTGATATCTTGTAATTTCTTACAGCTCACAAAATACCCTGCACGACAAACTGCTTCAACTAGAGTGTCACTTCACATGGGATTTGAAAAAAGAAGAAATTAAGATGAACCATTTGGAAATGACGATACATGAAAATATTGAATTCTCCGTGGTCAAATATAAGGGAAAGCTCTACAATTACCTTGCCTATGTGAAGCACCTGAAAGGTTTTAACGAAGAAGCCCTGAAATATCTAGAACAAGCTGAAGAGATAACAAAGAAGGACCATGAAGATGAATTTGAGAAGCTGGCCATTGTCACTTATGGAAACTTTGCTTGGGTGTACTATCACATGGCTGAGCTCACCAAAGCCCAGAGCTACCTGGAGAAGCTGGAAGACATTTGCAAGACGTTCCCCACAGCCTCCCGCTACAGTGTCCTCCTTCCTGTTGTGTATGGGGAAAAGGGATGGTCCTTTTTTAAGGTTTGTGACGAGAAACATTATAAGATAGCAAAAGAATGTTTTGAAAGGGCTCTTGAAGAAGAGCCAGATGAGAAGGAGTGGAATGCTGATTATGCCATTGTGCTGTACCGCCTTGAAACGTTTGGACCTTCAGTTTGTGCTGAAGACTCAGTTGCACTAAAACAGTTAAAACATGCTCTTGAGCTAGATCCAGAAAACCCCGTTCTCATGGTATACCTGGGAATAAAACTGCAGGTTTATGAACAAAATGAGGAAGCCCTGAAATTAGTGAATCAAGCTCTGAGGCTGTCACCAAATAACCCCCATATTACTAGATATGCGGCAAGGTTTTTCAGAAAATGTGGCTGTCCAGACAAATCCTTGGAGATATTAAAAGAGGCATTGCAAGCAGCTCCTGATTCATATTCTCTACACTCTCAATTAGGACTTACCTACAAATCCAAAATTGGTAAATTCCAGGGCCAGTGGAATCAGGATCCCACAGAGGTTGAGAAATTTGTGAAATTAAGCATTTTATACTTTGAAAAAGCAGTTAGGATGAAACCATCAAACATTCAAGATCAGGTAGATCTGGCACACATGTATGCAGAATCTGGAGACATAAAGAAGGCAGAAGATATATATCAGAAATTATTTGAAATGCCAGTCACCTGGCTTGATGATATACAAACAATACATTTTTGTTTTGGGAGCTTCCAGTTCCATTACAAAAAATCAGAGCCTGATGCTATTAAACACTACAAAATTGGGTTACAGATCCAAAATACATCTTCACGAGGCAACCAGTGTTATGCTCAACTACAAAAAATTGCCAGAAGACGTATTGCAAGAAATCCACGTAATGCGGAAGGTTTTGCCATTTTGGGTTCAGCTCATCAACTCAGAAACGAGCTACCGGAAGCACTCGACAACTATGAGAAGGCATTGCAGCTTGACCCAGGCAATGAAAGATACAAGAGTACTGTTTCTGACCTGTGTGTCCCTATAATATGCTCTACCTTAAGAAATACTGTACTAAAATAAATTAAAATGCAATGACAGCGGTGGGAATATTTCTTAGTATTTCCTGTTTGGTTAGTTTCTGGTTGTGACATTCATACAACAAATTAATCTGTTTTTAAATATTAAAGAGATGTTACTATTTGGATAAATAACCGCAAAACGTAAAATTGAAAATTAAACTATGTCCTAATTATGTGATGTGAATTGACCCAATGAACTGATTTTCATCACTGTTTACCAGCTTTGAATCATTAGAGAAATATTTCAGCTTTTAAAATGTGTGAATTATATAATTCAATAGTTATTTGTTGTAATTGTGATATGAATTGACATAAAAAATAAACTGACCTTCTTTATTGCTTATTTGCTTTTAATTATTAAAGAGATGTTTTGATTCATAATTGTGAAATGTATAATCAATAATGGTATTATTTTTTAATTATGTGATGTGATTTGGTTTATTGAAAATGTTATCATTCTAATTGTGATAGAACTAAATGATACTTTGTTACTTTATTTAAGTGACTTCTGTGATGATTTGTCATTGTCTTGGTTTTTTCTAAAGCTGAAATGGTCAAATACATTTCTGGACTTTGTCTGAGGGAATTACTTTTTTATTTTCTGAAAATAAAAGTTACCCCCCCCCCCCCCTCCCCAAAAAAAACAAACATGTTGAATAACCAGCTGCTGATTTCACAAAATGTGCTGATGTGTTACTGTATTAACTTTTCACAAATGTGTCCTTATAATATGCTGTACCTTAAGAAATACTAAAATAAATTCAAATTCAATTACACATGTTTTGACTCGATGTCTTTTTGAATATCTTGTAATTTACATTCATACTAGTATCTCTACTAAGTACAAATCCAATATTTCTTTTACTACTATTTCTCTCTACTGCACCTCTGATTTTTTTAAATGCAAGAATCCAATGAATCAATACAGACACATTCTCCAATGGCTGTCTTGGGTTCAGCTCTTCAACTCAGAAAGGAAAAACCACAAGCTATCGACTGTAAAGAGAAAGCATTGCAGCTTGACACAGGCTACATTTCTATCTCAGGGTTTTTGATTAGTTTAGTTTTATAAATGTATATTAGCAGGTCTGTCTGAGGCCTCAGTGTGTAAGCAGCTTTCAGCACATGGGTTCTGTACAGGAATGTCAATATAGCTCTTATCAAATACTTCATTCTTCTGGAAAATGTAATCATAATATTGAATTTCATTATCATCTTGATATCTTATAATTTACAGCTCACAAAATACCCTGCATGACAAACTGCTTCAACTAGAGTGTCACTTCACATGGGGTTTGAAAAAAGAAGAAATTAAAATTAACGATTTGGAAATGACAACACTTGAAAATATACAATTCTCCCTGGAAAAATCTAAGAGAAAACTCTACAATAACCTTGCACCTACAATGTTTTAATGCAGAAGCCCTGAAATATCTAGAACAAGCTGAAGAGATAACAAAGAAGGACCATGAAGATGAATTTGAGAAGCTGACCATTGTTACTTATGGAAACTTTGCCTGGGTGTACTATCACATGCATAAGTTGACCCAAGCTGAGAGCTACCTGGAGAAACTGGAAGACATTTGCAAGATGTTCCCCACAGCCTCCCGCTACAGTGTCCTCCTTCCTGCTGTGTATGGGGAAAAGGGATGGTCCTTTTTGAAGGTTTGTGACAAGAAACAGTATAAGATAACAGAAGAATGTTTTGAAAGGACTTTTGAAGAAGAGCCAGATGAGAAGGAGTGGAATGCTGATTATGCTATTGTGCTGTACTGCCTTGAAACGTTTGGACCTTCAGTTTGTGCTGAAGACTCAGTTGCACTAAAACAGTTAAAACATGCTCTAGAGCTAGATCCAGAAAACCCATTTCTCATGGTACACCTGTGAATAAAACTGCAGGTTTATGAACAAAATGAGGAAGCCCTGGAACTAGTGAAGCAAGCTCTGAGGCTGTCACCACAAAGCCCCAGTATTGCTGGATATGCGGCAAGGTTTTTCAGAAACCATGGCTGTCCAGACAAATCCTTGGAGATATTAAAAGAGTCGTTGAAAGCAGCTCCTGATTCATATCCTCTACACTATCAATTAGGACTTACCTACAGATCCAACATTGGTAAATTCCAGGGCCAGTGGAATCAGGATCCCACAGAGGTTGAGCAATTTGTTAAATTAAGTATTGTACACTTAGAAAAGGCTGTTAAGATGAAGCTATCTAAAATTCAACCTCAGTTAGAGATGGCACAAATGTATGCAGAATGTAACCACATGTCACAAGCAGAAGATATATATCAGAGGTTATTTGACATGCCAATTACCTGGCTTGATGATATACAGGGATTACAGCTTTGTTTTGGGAAGTTCCAGTACTATTACAAAAAATCAGAGCCTGATGCTATTAAACATTATAAAATTGGATTACAGATCCAAAATACATCTTCACGAGGCAACCAGTGTTATGGTCAGCTACAAAAAATTGCCAAAATTGCAAAGAATCAACATGCAGAAGGTTTTGCCATTTTGGGTTCAGCTCATCAACTCAGAAACAAGATACCACAAGCACTCGACTACTATGAGAAGGCATGACCCAGGCAATGAAAGATACATGGGTTCTGTTGACCTGTGTGAATCATTGCAGTACAAATGCACTGTATAATCTCTCCACAAATGTGTCTCTATAATATGCTCTACCTTAAGAAATACTCTACTAAAATAAATAAAAATTCAATGACAGAGGTGGGAATATTTCTTGGTACTCCTGTTTTGTTATTTTCTGATTGTGACATTATGACAACAGATTTATCCGTTTTTAAATATTAAAGAGATGTTACCATTTGGAAAAACAGCCGCAAAACGTATCATTGATAATCGTATTAGGTCCGAATTATGTGATGTGGATTGACCCAATGAACTGCTTTTTGTCATTGTTTACCAGCTTCGAATCATTAGAGAAATATTTCAACTTTTAAATATTGTGAATTGTACCATTTAAAATAGTTATTTGTTGTAATTGTGACATGAATTGACTAATAGAAAATGAACTGACCTCTGTTATTGCTTATCTGCTTTTAATTATTAAAGAGATGTTTTTTAATTTGAGTCATAATTGTGAAATGTATAATGGTATTATTTTTTAATTATGTGATGTGATTTGACTAATTGAAAATATTATCATTCTAATTGTGATGTAACTAATTGATACTTTGTTGCTCTATTTAAGTGATTTCTCTGATGATTTTATTCAATCTGACAAAGACCTAGTGGTCGAAACGTCATTGTCTTGTTTTTTAACAGTGAAATTATCAAATAAACATCTAGACTTTGTCTGAGAGAATGCTTTTTTATTTTCTTAAAGTAAAACTGAAAAAAGTTGAATAATCAGCTGCTGATTATAAGTTATTTTTCTCCCAATATGAATACATACAAATGGGTTATGCTTCACCTTGATCAAAAAAGCATTACAATTATTTTGAACAGGGATAGACCTTGCTGTTACAAAAAACACCTAAATAGCAGTCACCAAAGAAAGAAAAAGAAAGAAAGAAAGAAAGAAAGAAAGAAAGAAAGAAAGAAAGAAAGAAAGAAAGAAAAGCCTTTACATTGTATCTCATTGTATTTTATTATTATTATTATTATTATTATTGTTATTATTATTATTATTATTATTTATTTCTTAGCAGACGCCCTTATCCAGGGCGACTTACAATCGTAAGCAAATACATTTCAAGTGTTACAATACAAGTAATACAATAAGAGCAAGAAATACAATAACTTTTGTTCAAGCAAAGTATAAGTGTGACAAACCACAATTCAATAATACAGCAGATAATAGTGATAGTTACATCAGGATATGATTAAATACAAAGTACTACAGGTTAAGCACTTGGCAGATTACAGTATTCTGAAGTACAGGATTAAATGCAGTAAAATAGGGGCAGATAAGAGCAAAATAAAGCACATTTACATGAAGGGTGATAGTGTCCCAGGATACAAACAGAGGAGTTCTACAGGTGCTCTTTGAAGAGGTGAGTCTTAAGGAGGCGCCGGAATGTGGTCAGGGACTGGGCAGTCCTGACATCTGTAGGAAGGTAATTCCACCACTGCGGAGCAAGGGTGGAGAAGGAGCGGGCTCTGGAGGCAGGGGAGCGTAGCGGAGGTAGAGCTAGTCTTCTAGTGCAGGCGGAGCGGAGAGGTCGAGTGGGGGTGTAGGGAGAGATGAGGGTCTGGAGGTAGCTGGGTGCAGTCTGATTGTTTTTTGTCAGCTATAGGCTTTATACACATAAAAAGAAAGCTGTTTTAAACGCACAAAACATATTAGTGTTAAAATTTAGTGATGAGAAACAGAGTTTATATGTATTATGACTGTAAGTATTGTATGCGAATGAATTGTGCAGGTATTTGCAAAATGAGGGAATACAGTAAAAACATATTTGTTTCACTATTTAACAATGAATACTAGGCTATTTTAATGTAATTCTGTGCTACTGTCTTGCTGTGCCATTTGTCATTCAACCAAAATTTTAAAAATATGAGAAAAATAACCGGAGCTTGCTGACGCTCCAGTGCCTTCTATACTTTCTTATGCGCTGGAAAGGAAATGTGTTAACATTAGAGATCACTTTTTTCTCAACCAAAAGTCAAATATCATGAACGGTGACAAAAATTAAATTTCTTGTGGTTACAGTTCTTTTTCAGGAAGGCTTGTCTATATAAGCTATATAAAAATATTATCGTTTTTTTTTTAAATAAAGAAACATACACTGCCCCTAACCTCTCACTCGCGTCCAGCACCTGTATGTGCCAGTTCTGATTATCTTTTTAAAACCTGACATTCGATTATTTCAGACAACTTGTCTTTCTCAAGACATGTCCCATAGCCATAACATGACAATGTAAACTGACGGTGAATGCCATTTACGTCTTATGTAGGGGACACAGCTCATTTGCATACCTCTAACAATTGGTTAGATACAATCCTCGGTAACAATCCATGATCTAAACCCATTACTGGCCGGTACAATAACCAGGCAGTAGTTTTATAAATCCCATGTTAAATACTGCCCAGTCATTTTTTTTAATGGCCGCAAATTACCGCCACCTTTTATGCATATGGGGACGTGAGCTCAATCGCATGCAGATTCAGCGAGTTCCAAATCTATTAAAAAATAAAAACTTCCTTTGATTAAACTCTTTACGCAAAAACGATGCACAGGCTTGACTATCGATAGTTGTCAAACGATAGAATGCATCAAGAAATCGATAATTGCCTCAGCCTTACTCGTATATAATAGTTAATTTGTTACCTTCTGTCCTCAACTGTCAGCTGTAATTATTAGGGAATTTGTAAGTTAGTGTGCAAGTTTACAGTTCATTGACACTCCTCCGCATATGGCAACCACTGACAAGATGTTATCACATATGTTGTCAATAACAATATTTATTAGTTATTACACAGTACAACGACCCATAGTGTCATCACAGAATCACGCGATTTGAACCTTGACTGATGATGCATAGGTGTTACCCTATTATTAGCTATCTGATACAAGTTCTGTAGATGTATTGCACTTTAATTGACCTTTAAATGCTAGCTCATATGTTTCGATTTATCAAAACCTGAAACTGGCAGAGTTCCAAGTTGGTTCCTTTCCAACCTAGGTGGCATTCTCACCAATAAGTTTTTGTTTCTGTTCTGCTCAAGCTTGTTTTTCACTGAGGATTATTTAGATGCTTCCTTGTTCATTGAAAATATTTTAGCTGCAATGGCTGTTAGTTTTAAAAACATTACAGTGGATTGACAGGAACTGAAACAAAATAACTAATCAAAATCTGCATCACAAAACATTAAGCACTAAATAATGTCTTAACATGCTGGGAAGTTAAATAATTAACTGCACATAATTAAAGTGTCTCAGAATGACTCCTGTACTGCATATGATACAGAATGTATCCTCTTCCTCAGTTTCTAAACATCAGAAACATTGATTCAGGGGCTTCTTTTAAAAAATCACTTGGTTTACATAGACAGCAGCAGACTAAGATGAAACCAGTGTGATTGGGGGTTCTGTCAGCCCCAGTTAGGATTGCAGGCTGGTGGAAATCGTTCTCAAATGCAGGAGGTTTCCTTATAAGAGTCCAATGTGAAGGAAACTGGAGACAGCTGTTAAACATATAGTTATATATGTAAATATATACTCATGTGGCGTGAGACGAAAAGCTTTGAAAGGGTGTTTGTAAATGACAATAGTTTTGCATACCAGATTCCTTCTTCATTGTTCACAACATGAAAAACCGGAAATGTTTTGGTTATAATAAAAAATGTTTTTAACAGCCAGGTGTTGTAATACCAATAGATGTTATTGCCTTGTATTTGCTTGAGCATTTTTTTTTCTTTTTGCATAGAGTTTCTTGTTTCTTGTAATTTCACCTGAAAAAGAGACCTCTGAGATCTTGAAAGCTTGTGATTAATTATTGTTTAGTTAGTCTAATAAAAGGTATCACTTCTTCTCTTTGTCTTTTGTTTTTAGAATAAATTCAAATTGGTTAACTTCTTTGTTAACAAATTTGAATGTATTATTAGATTGTATGTATTTAACATTCAACATAGTACCAGTCTGCACAATTGCCATTGCAGAATGCATTGGCAGAAAATTGATATAATAAGGAGTGCCGCTGAAATTGGGGAAGCTATTAGTGATTCAAATATGTTATATATATTAGGGAGAGGAGACTGTTATCTATTTAGAGATACACATATATTTACAGTAGTGAGCGAGTGGGGTAAAATATGGCCAAATGTTTTGCATTGTCCTATCGAATTAACAAATGTTGCTTCATAAAGTCAAATGAAACCTGCTGAACAATGTTACATTAACATATTGAATGACATACTCTTTGTAGTTTTCCATATACTTAACGAAAAACTGACAAAAATGGAAAAATTGGACATTTCAAAATCTAATATGAAATACTGTACTACTGTTATGGCATCCGGTAAACTTTTGTAGTTTCTTTGATTACATGATGTTAAATAAAATATCTAAATGATGTTCATAACCCCAGTCTTTAATGAACTTCTGTTGTTTGAAAGTGTTCCAAAACCAGAACCCCAAAACTATGTTATACATTGCAAGTTTTTGTTTTTTCATTTTGTAACATTAACAGGATTTTTCTCATTTAACAAAAATCAGAGTTAATTAAAGAATGGAGGAAACACTTTGAAAATATGGCCCAATATCTTTTAAGCTGAAATCTGTTGTAGAGGACATATGTTTGGAGTGTGTTTGTAAGGTGGATTGTATGCTTAAGAGACCAAGGGGGACATGTATCAAGATTGAATGACACAGTGCTAAACTGGCAGAGTGTAAAGCAGCACTCTGCCACGGCACAAATTTTACCCCATCCCGAATGTAATCCAGCTGTGAGAAATGGTTTCCCCTTGGTTTCTTAATATAAAAGTCAAATTATAGGCTGTGCAGTGTTTATAAATGCTTGCTGGAACATCATGAGTGGACAGTGTGCATTTTACATTTCCAAGTGCCTTAGAAGACGCACTTCTAGGGGGAACCACTTTCCACGGCTGCAATACACAGCATATCGATAGGTTATGGATGTAACCCCGGTTCCCTGAAAGAAAGATGACCACCAACCAATACTTTTGGGATATGCCTGCCACAGGTCAGGCATTCACTGAGCATTTTATATCATAGCTGCCAATAGGTCCCGGTCCTCAGTCCTGCCGGCTGAGGTATTAAATAGTAAAGCAAAGGGTCTAGGTGCAAAGGGTCTAGGTGTGGTATAGCAAAGGGTCTGGGTGTGGTAAACTGGATAACAAATGTCCCACTGTATTAATCTGCATGTATTCATCTCTCACAGTATCTTGACAGTATTGTATATATCATACGCATGTTAAACTAAACACATACATCGTCTCATTTTTCCAGTTCCAGCCAAGTTCAGGTAATATATGAACATATATATCAACAAACCAAGGCATACAGGATTCCAAAGGAAGTATTTACAATGATGTGCTGCTCACTTTGTAAAGTATGCACTTTACATTGCATGACTGGATTCACATTGCTTGACAGCCTGGCCCCTTACTGCTGTCCCAGTTTCTTAGCTCTTAACTTTTTCACATGTTGGTTTCAACTACTCCATTTTTAAAAACGTGGCACAGTTCAAAGTACATTTAAGCTCAATTTGTTCATCAATCATTTTTTTTAATGATATGATAAGAATCACGTATCTATTGCGTTTTGATTTGGATTACAACAGCGATATTTTATGGACCTATTGTGCCACGTGTGCCATCAGGTACAGTATTTAAGAGGGGTTTTTGTCATGTTTTCCTGCATCTTGCAGTGTCCTGATTGCAAGACAACTTAAAGAAATCTTTACCCGGCTGTGATTGTCCCCAGTCAACAGTATGGAGTAAGTACTTCAGAGATTGCTATGAGTGAATATGATACTGTTTGTTATGAGGAATAGAAATAAGAATCAATTCGTTATGGTTTTTTGTCACATTACAGTATGCTAATATGAATACACAGATGTGATTTCCACTTGTTGGATGTAAAATGGTTAGCTTGCTTCTTAAATAATGTAATCAGACAAACAAAATAAAGCAATTTCAGGACAGTTCTGTTGTGTTATTCTCACAGATCGAAGTATCAGTACAGGCATACAGTAAGTTATTTTTAAATAATTATTGATACGCATGCATTTGTGAAATTCATAGAATCGTTAGCTAAAGCCTACGGATATATTTTTATTATGGAATTGCCATTCGTAAGCAGGTTTTGAACTATAACTGTGCTACATCTTAATAATTACATCAGGTTTTTACTATTGCTGGAAAAACGTTTCTCAGTCACTTTACTGCTTTACAGCTATGGTCAAAAGTTTTGCATCACCCAATAGAATGAACTAATTTTATTTCATAAAGTCGAAAGAAAACTACTGAATAATGTTACGTTAACATATTGAATTACATGCCGCTTTGCATTTTCCATATACTTAATGAAAAACTGACATAAATTGAAAAAGGTATATAAGGTATATATATACAGTCACCTCCAAAATTATTGGCACCCTTGATAAAGATGATCAAAAAAGATATAAAATAAATAATACCAGTACTGAGCAATATTGTAATTTTCCAACATGTGGAATATATTTGACTTTATTAATGATTCAATGGAATCAACCAAAATTACACATTTCTCAAATTATAAATTTAGTGTCACAATTATTGGCACCCTTGTTTTCAGTACTTTGTGCAGCTTCTCCTTGCAAGGATAACAGCACTGAGTCTTTTTCTATAATGTTTAATGAGATTGGAGAACACATTGGGAGGGATCTTAGACCATTCCTCCATACAGAATCTTTCCAGATCCTTGATATCCTTTGGTCTGCGCTTATGGACTGCCCTCTTCAATTGAAAGCACAGGTTTTCAATGGGGTTCAAGTCCGGAGACTGAGATGACCATTGCAAAATGTTAATTCTGTGGTCAATTAACCATTTCTTTGTGGATTTTGATGTGTGCTTGGGGTCATTGTCTTGCTGGAAGATCCACTTGCAGCCAAGTTTCAGCCTCCTGGCAGAGGCAACCAGGTTTTTGGCTAAAATGTCCTGGTACTGGGTAGTTCATGATGCCGTTGACCTTAACAAGGGCCCCAGGACCAGTGGAAGCAAAACAGCCCCATAACATCAAAGATCTACCTCCATATTTCACAGTAGGTATGAGGTTCTTTTCTGCACACGCATCCTTCTTTCGACGCCAAACCCACCGCTGGTGTGCGTGGCCAAAGTGCTCTATTTTCGTCTCATCTGCCATAGCACCCGGTTCCAATAGAAGTGCCAATGCCGTTTAGCAAACTCCAGGCGCTTACGTTTGTTGGTTGCTCTCAATAAAGGTTTTTTTTTTCTGGCAACCCTCCCAAATAGCCTATTGGCATGGAGGTGGCGTCTAATTGTAGATTTGGAGACTTGGTAACCCCAAGATGCAACCACGTTCTGTAATTCTCCAACTGTGGCCCTTGGATTTCCCTTTCTTGCATTTCAAATCCAGAAAAGAGCCTGCTAGACAAACTGAATGAACTGCAGTGTCACTTCACGTGGGAAATGAGAAAATAAGACATTAATATTGATAATTTCGAAACGAGGCTACTTGAAGATATAGAATTTCCCTGTAAAAATATAAGGGACAATTCTACAATTCCCTAAGAACCCATCAGAGACCTCTGGACTCTTGACCGGAGGTTTGTGGGTTCAATCCCCAGTGGGGGACACTGTTGTTGTACCCTTGAGCAAGGTACTTTACCTAGATTGCTCCAGTAAAAACCCAACTGTATAAATGGGTAATTGTATGTAAAAATAATGTGATATCTGTATAATGTGAAAAAATGTATAATGTGATATCTTGTAACAATTGTAAGTCGCCCTGGATAAGGGCGTCTGCTAAGAAATAAATAATAATAATAATAATAATAATAATAATAATAATAATAATAATAATAATAACTTACCAGGCTTGCACTAATATTATTATTTTATTAACTAATTTGGGGAAATATAATGTTCAAGTGTTTTTGAAAGCCATAGCACATTCTAGATTCCAAAATGTATTATGGAGTAACATTGTTCCATTGCATTTATCGTATATGGCAAAAATAATTCAAATAAAAATATGTTGACGTATGTTTGGAGTGTGTTTGTAAGGTGGATTGTGTGCAAGTATTCTTTTAATATTTAAATGTATGCTTATGGCAGGATTTTCAAAAGTTCGTAAATTTCGTTATTAAATAATCTTGCTAATGTGATTTCCAAAATTATGTTGATTTACAAAATAATGTTAATAATATCTTAACAAGCAGTGCTTCTTGAGACTATTTATTTTGTTTGCGTGGGAATTTAAAAGGAAATCTGTGTTAATTGTCATAATTGATCAGGAGTTCATTTGCACTAGGAAAAGGAGGGTTTTAATTAAAGAAAGAGTGTAGCGGCTGTGACGCCGACAATACAGAGAGAGAGTGTACAAGAGTAGGGTTCCTTTCTTACAGACTACTAGATAATTCAATATTTGTAGGTATGAAAATATTTAAGCTTTTTCTATACTTGTGGTTATAAATAAAATGTATTCACTTGTTTTAATCATTTGTAACCTTACGGAACATTTGTTCTATTGCTAAAATGATATAACGTTATTTGCACCTATGTATTGTTACACAAATTACCAATGCAACTGTAGCCTATATGAACTCTGGATATGTACATTATATGACAACTGACCTGTACTGTAGATTTTATTTGAATTATACAAATAAAAACCTAAGAGTAAATAATGATATCTTGGTATAGAAAACGGCATACTAGATATTACAATAAAGTTTCCTTACAGGCAATAGATCATTAACATGGATTTTGCCTAAACGTATTTATAATGTTGTCAGACTTCCCCCACACTTTATGTACAATGTACACTTTCACACGTTTGTATGCATATCAAATGTTCTTATAATACTGTAAGTGTTCGGTGGCTACTTCTAATCATGTTGAGTTTATTCAAAGAGGCAAGCAAAAATACACATTAAAAGAGTTTTATATAGTAAACTGTGTCAAAATAATGAGGGTAAATGACTAGTGGGATTTAAGTTTGTTTTTTTAATCCGTACCGTCCATTTTTTACCCACACGCCAGATAATCGTAAACCAGCATTTTATATGTGAAGTGTTCTAAAAATGTGTACATTCTGGATGACAA
This sequence comes from Acipenser ruthenus, assembly GCF_902713425.1. Taxonomy (NCBI): domain Eukaryota; kingdom Metazoa; phylum Chordata; class Actinopteri; order Acipenseriformes; family Acipenseridae; genus Acipenser; species Acipenser ruthenus. Next base: position 27,194,250 of record NC_081201.1, read on the forward strand.
AACGCACAATTTTAAATGAAGTTTACAAATTATACACAAAATAGATATTCCCATTATTTTTTATTTCCATTTGGCTGCTGCTAGCTGGTGGGAGCTGTCTCCCTGTATGGTTGTAGTTTCCATAACAGCGAATTATGCTTTCATTAATTTATTTTTCTTAATCTCGTTAACATGCATTTTGACTAACAAGTTTCCGATATCTAGTCATTGAGACAGGAAGGGATGTACGTGACCTGCGACAATTAAGAATTTTAATGAGAAATGCGTTCATTACTGATTCATCGACTCAGTTTCAAAGCATTAACGGATTGATTTTATTAACCCCCCCACCGATCTATACCAAAGCAATGTTTCATTTTTAAAGCAAATATTTATTCTTTCAGTTAATAACTGCAGGATGTTGCTAACCTTTTCAAAGCGTGCTTTAGGTATGTACACTAAAACAAAATCAGAGGAAAATGAAAGAAAATTATAGGAAGTTACATTTCAAAAAGTGTTTTTCATTTTAATGTTAGTGTAAATTACTTTTGTAAATTAAGGGGTTTGGGCTACATTTCCATCTCAGGGTTTTTGATTAGCTTAGTTTTATAAATGTATATTAGCAGGTCTGTCTGGGGCCTCAGTGTGTAAGCAGCTTTCAGAACATTGGTTTTGTACAGGAATGTCAATATAGTCAATATCAAATACATATTTATTCTGGAAAATGTAATCATGATATTGAATTTCATTATCATCTTGATATCTTGCAATTTCTTACAGCTCACAAAATACCCTGCACGACAAACTGCTTCAACTAGAGTGTCACTTCACATGGGGTTTGAAAAAAGAAGAAATTAAGATGAAACATTTGGAAATGACGATACATGAAAATATTGACTTCTCTGTGGTCAAATATAAGGGAAAGCTCTACAATTACCATGCTTATGTGAAGCACCTGAAAGGTTTTAACGAAGAAGCCCTGAAATATCTAGAACAAGCTGAAGAGATAGCAAAGAAGGACCATGAAGATGAATTTGAGAAGCTGGTCATTGTCACTTATGGAAACTTTGCTTGGGTGTACTATCACATGGCTGAGCTCACCAAAGCCCAGAGCTACCTGGAGAAACTGGAAGACATTTGCAAGACGTTCCCCACAGCCTCCCGCTACAGTGTCCTCCTTCCTGTTGTGTATGGGGAAAAGGGATGGTCCTTTTTTAAGGTTTGTGACGAGAAACATTATAAGAAAGCAAAAGAATGTTTTGAAAGGGCTCTTGAAGAAGAGCCAAATGAGAAGGAGTGGAATACTGATTATGCCATTGTGCTGTACCGCCTTGAAACGTTTGGACCTTCAGTTTGTGCTGAAGACTCAGTTGCACTAAAACAGTTAAAACATGCTCTTGAGCTAGATCCAGAAAACTCAGTTCTCATGGTATTCCTGGGAATAAAACTGCAGGTTTATGAACAAAATGAGGAAGCCCTGAAATTAGTGAATCAAGCTCTGAGGCTGTCACCAAATAACCCCTATATTACTAGACATGCGGCAAGGTTTTTCAGAAAATGTGGCTGTCCAGACAAATCCTTGGAGATATTAAAAGAGGCATTGCAAGCAGCTCCTGATTCATATTATCTACACTCTCAATTAGGACTTACCTACAAATCCAAAATTGGTAAATTCCAGGGCCAGTGGAATCAGGATCCCACAGAGGTTGAGAAATTTGTGAAATTAAGCATTTTATACTTTGAAAAAGCAGTTAGGATGAAACCATCAAACATTCAAGATCAGGTAGATCTGGCACACATGTATGCAGAATCTGGAGACATAAAGAAGGCAGAAGATATATATCAGAAATTATTTGAAATGCCAGTCACCTGGCTTGATGATATACAAACAATACATTTTTGTTTTGGGAGCTTCCAGTTCCATTACAAAAAATCAGAGCCTGATGCTATTAAACACTACAAAATTGGGTTACAGATCCAAAATACATCTTCACGAGGCAACCAGTGTTATGCTCAACTACAAAAAATTGCCAGAAGACGTATTGCAAGAAATCCACGTAATGCGGAAGGTTTTGCCATTTTGGGTTCAGCTCATCAACTCAGAAACGAGCTACCAGAAGCACTTGACAACTATGAGAGGGCATTGCAGCTTGACCCAGGCAATGAAAGATACAAGAGTACTGTTTCTGACCTGTGTGTCCCTATAATATGCTCTACCTTAAGAAATACTGTACTAAAATAAATTAAAATGCAATGACAGCGGTGGGAATATTTCTTAGTATTTCCTGTTTGGTTAGTTTCTGGTTGTGACATTCATACAACAAATTAATCTGTTTTTAAATATTAAAGAGATGTTACTATTTGGATAAATAACCGCAAAACGTAAAATTGAAAATTAAACTATGTCCTAATTATGTGATGTGAATTGACCCAATGAACTGATTTTCATCACTGTTTACCAGCTTTGAATCATTAGAGAAATATTTCAGCTTTTAAAATGTGTGAATTATATAATTCAATAGTTATTTGTTGTAATTGTGATATGAATTGACATAAAAAATAAACTGACCTTCTTTATTGCTTATTTGCTTTTAATTATTAAAGAGATGTTTTGATTCATAATTGTGAAATGTATAATCAATAATGGTATTATTTTTTAATTATGTGATGTGATTTGGTTTATTGAAAATGTTATCATTCTAATTGTGATAGAACTAAATGATACTTTGTTACTTTATTTAAGTGACTTCTGTGATGATTTGTCATTGTCTTGGTTTTTTCTAAAGCTGAAATGGTCAAATACATTTCTGGACTTTGTCTGAGGGAATTACTTTTTTATTTTCTGAAAATAAAAGTTACCCCCCCCCCCCTCCCCAAAAAAAACAAACATGTTGAATAACCAGCTGCTGATTTCACAAAATGTGCTGATGTGTTACTGTATTAACTTTTCACAAATGTGTCCTTATAATATGCTGTACCTTAAGAAATACTAAAATAAATTCAAATTCAATTACACATGTTTTGACTCGATGTCTTTTTGAATATCTTGTAATTTACATTCATACTAGTATCTCTACTAAGTACAAATCCAATATTTCTTTTACTACTATTTCTCTCTACTGCACCTCTGATTTTTTTAAATGCAAGAATCCAATGAATCAATACAGACACATTCTCCAATGGCTGTCTTGGGTTCAGCTCTTCAACTCAGAAAGGAAAAACCACAAGCTATCGACTGTAAAGAGAAAGCATTGCAGCTTGACACAGGCTACATTTCTATCTCAGGGTTTTTGATTAGTTTAGTTTTATAAATGTATATTAGCAGGTCTGTCTGAGGCCTCAGTGTGTAAGCAGCTTTCAGCACATGGGTTCTGTACAGGAATGTCAATATAGCTCTTATCAAATACTTCATTCTTCTGGAAAATGTAATCATAATATTGAATTTCATTATCATCTTGATATCTTATAATTTACAGCTCACAAAATACCCTGCATGACAAACTGCTTCAACTAGAGTGTCACTTCACATGGGGTTTGAAAAAAGAAGAAATTAAAATTAACGATTTGGAAATGACAACACTTGAAAATATACAATTCTCCCTGGAAAAATCTAAGAGAAAACTCTACAATAACCTTGCACCTACAATGTTTTAATGCAGAAGCCCTGAAATATCTAGAACAAGCTGAAGAGATAACAAAGAAGGACCATGAAGATGAATTTGAGAAGCTGACCATTGTTACTTATGGAAACTTTGCCTGGGTGTACTATCACATGCATAAGTTGACCCAAGCTGAGAGCTACCTGGAGAAACTGGAAGACATTTGCAAGATGTTCCCCACAGCCTCCCGCTACAGTGTCCTCCTTCCTGCTGTGTATGGGGAAAAGGGATGGTCCTTTTTGAAGGTTTGTGACAAGAAACAGTATAAGATAACAGAAGAATGTTTTGAAAGGACTTTTGAAGAAAAGCCAGATGAGAAGGAGTGGAATGCTGATTATGCTATTGTGCTGTACTGCCTTGAAACGTTTGGACCTTCAGTTTGTGCTGAAGACTCAGTTGCACTAAAACAGTTAAAACATGCTCTAGAGCTAGATCCAGAAAACCCATTTCTCATGGTACACCTGTGAATAAAACTGCAGGTTTATGAACAAAATGAGGAAGCCCTGGAACTAGTGAAGCAAGCTCTGAGGCTGTCACCACAAAGCCCCAGTATTGCTGGATATGCGGCAAGGTTTTTCAGAAACCATGGCTGTCCAGACAAATCCTTGGAGATATTAAAAGAGTCATTGAAAGCAGCTCCTGATTCATATCCTCTACACTATCAATTAGGACTTACCTACAGATCCAACATTGGTAAATTCCAGGGCCAGTGGAATCAGGATCCCACAGAGGTTGAGAAATTTGTTAAATTAAGTATTGTACACTTAGAAAAGGCTGTTAAGATGAAGCTATCTAAAATTCAACCTCAGTTAGAGATGGCACAAATGTATGCAGAATGTAACCACATGTCACAAGCAGAAGATATATATCAGAGGTTATTTGACATGCCAATTACCTGGCTTGATGATATACAAGGATTACAGCTTTGTTTTGGGAAGTTCCAGTACTATTACAAAAAATCAGAGCCTGATGCTATTAAACATTATAAAATTGGATTACAGATCCAAAATACATCTTCACGAGGCAACCAGTGTTATGCTCAGCTACAAAAAATTGCCAAAATTGCAAAGAATCAACATGCAGAAGGTTTGAGGGCTGAATGAACTGCTTTTTGTCATTGTTTACCAGCTTCGAATCATTAGAGAAATATTTCAACTTTTAAATATTGTGAATTGTACCATTTAAAATAGTTATTTGTTGTAATTGTGACATGAATTGACTAATAGAAAATGAACTGACCTCTGTTATTGCTTATCTGCTTTTAATTATTAAAGAGATGTTTTTTAATTTGAGTCATAATTGTGAAATGTATAATGGTATTATTTTTTAATTATGTGATGTGATTTGACTAATTGAAAATATTATCATTCTAATTGTGATGTAACTAATTGATACTTTGTTGCTCTATTTAAGTGATTTCTCTGATGATTTTATTCAATCTGACAAAGACCTAGTGGTCGAAACGTCATTGTCTTGTTTTTTAACAGTGAAATTATCAAATAAACATCTAGACTTTGTCTGAGAGAATGCTTTTTTATTTTCTTAAAGTAAAACTGAAAAAAGTTGAATAATCAGCTGCTGATTATAAGTTATTTTTCTCCCAATATGAATACATACAAATGGGTTATGCTTCACCTTGATCAAAAAAGCATTACAATTATTTTGAACAGGGATAGACCTTGCTGTTACAAAAAACACCTAAATAGCAGTCACCAAAGAAAGAAAAAGAAAGAAAGAAAGAAAGAAAGAAAGAAAGAAAGAAAGAAAGAAAGAAAGAAAAGCCTTTACATTGTATCTCATTGTATTTTATTATTATTATTATTATTATTATTATTATTATTATTATTATTATTATTTATTTCTTAGCAGACGCCCTTATCCAGGGCGACTTACAATCGTAAGCAAATACATTTCAAGTGTTACAATACAAGTAATACAATAAGAGCAAGAAATACAATAACTTTTGTTCAAGCAAAGTATAAGTGTGACAAACCACAATTCAATAATACAGCAGATAATAGTGATAGTTACATCAGGATATGATTAAATACAAAGTACTACAGGTTAAGCACTTGGCAGATTACAGTATTCTGAAGTACAGGATTAAATGCAGTAAAATAGGGGCAGATAAGAGCAAAATAAAGCACATTTACATGAAGGGTGATAGTGTCCCAGGATACAAACAGAGGAGTTCTACAGGTGCTCTTTGAAGAGGTGAGTCTTAAGGAGGCGCCGGAATGTGGTCAGGGACTGGGCAGTCCTGACATCTGTAGGAAGGTCATTCCACCACTGCGGAGCAAGGGCGGAGAAGGAGCGGGCTCTGGAGGCAGGGGAGCGTAGCGGAGGTAGAGCTAGTCTTCTAGTGCAGGCGGAGCGGAGAGGTCGAGTGGGGGTGTAGGGAGAGATGAGGGTCTGGAGGTAGCTGGGTGCAGTCTGATTGTTTTTTGTCAGCTATAGGCTTTATACACATAAAAAGAAAGCTGTTTTAAACGCACAAAACATATTAGTGTTAAAATTTAGTGATGAGAAACAGAGTTTATATGTATTATGACTGTAAGTATTGTATGCGAATGAATTGTGCAGGTATTTGCAAAATGAGGGAATACAGTAAAAACATATTTGTTTCACTATTTAACAATGAATACTAGGCTATTTTAATGTAATTCTGTGCTACTGTCTTGCTGTGCCATTTGTCATTCAACCAAAATTTTAAAAATATGAGAAAAATAACCGGAGCTTGCTGACGCTCCAGTGCCTTCTATACTTTCTTATGCGCTGGAAAGGAAATGTGTTAACATTAGAGATCACTTTTTTCTCAACCAAAAGTCAAATATCATGAACGGTGACAAAAATTAAATTTCTTGTGGTTACAGTTCTTTTTCAGGAAGGCTTGTCTATATAAGCTATATAAAAATATTATCGTTTTTTTTTAAATAAAGAAACATACACTGCCCCTAACCTCTCACTCGCGTCCAGCACCTGTATGTGCCAGTTCTGATTATCTTTTTAAAACCTGACATTCGATTATTTCAGACAACTTGTCTTTCTCAAGACATGTCCCATAGCCATAACATGACAATGTAAACTGACGGTGAATGCCATTTACGTCTTATGTAGGGGACACAGCTCATTTGCATACCTCTAACAATTGGTTAGATACAATCCTCGGTAAAAATCCATGATCTAAACCCATTACTGGCCAGTACAATAACCAGGCAGTAGTTTTATAAATCCCATGTTAAATACTGCCCAGTCATTTTTTTTAATGGCCGCAAATTACCGCCACCTTTTATGCATATGGGGACGTGAGCTCAATCGCATGCAGATTCAACAGACCTCATCTGCACTTAATCGCAAAAATAATTGCAGATTCCAAATTTATTAAAAAATAAAAACTTCCCTTTGCTTAAACTCTTTACGCAAAAACGATGCACAGGCTTGACTATCGATAGTTGTCAAACGATAGAATGCATCAAGAAATCGATAATTGCCTCAGCCTTACTCGTATATAATAGTTAATTTTACAGTTCATTGACACTCCTCCGCATATGGCAACCACTGACAAGATGTTATCAAATATGTTGGCAATAACAATATTTATTAGTTATTACACAGTACAACGACCCATAGTGTCATCACAAAATCTGAATCACGCAATTTGAACCTTGACTGATGTTGTATAGGTGTTACCCTATTTATTGGCTATCTGATACAAGTTCTGTAGCTGTATTGCACTATAATTGACCTTTAAATGCTAGCTCATATGTTTCGATTTATCAAAACCTGAAACTGGCAGAGTTCCAAGTTGGTTCCTTTCCAACCTAGGTGGCATTCTCACCAATAAGTTTTTGTTTCTGTTCTGCTCAAGCTTGTTTTTCACTGAGGATTATTTAGATGCCTCCTTGTTCATTGAAAAAAAATATTTTAGCTGCAATGGCTGTTAGTTTTAAAAACATTACAGTGGATTGACAGGAACTGAAACAAAATAACTAATCAAAATCTGCATCACAAAACATTAAGCACTAAATAATGTCTTAACATGCTGGGAAGTTAAATAATTAACTGCACATAATTAAAGTGTCTCAGAATGACTCCTGTACTGCATATGATACAGAATGTATCCTCTTCCTCAGTTTCTAAACATCAGAAACATTGATTCAGGGGCTTCTTTTAAAAAATCACTTGGTTTACATAGACAGCAGCAGACTAAGATGAAACCAGTGTGATTGGGGGTTCTGTCAGCCCCAGTTAGGATTGCAGGCTGGTGGAAATCGTTCTGAAATGCAGGAGGTTTCCTTATAAGAGTCCAATGTGAAGGAAACTGGAGACAGCTGTTAAACATATAGTTATATATGTAAATATATACTCATGTGGCGTGAGACGAAAAGCTTTGAAAGGGTGTTTGTAAATGACAATAGTTTTGCATACCAGATTCCTTTGTCATTGTTCACAACATGAAAAACCGGAAATGTTTTGGTTATAATAAAACATGTGATGGCATGGCACTGACTTCATTGTCCAGCACAGGAGAAAGACAGCTTTACAGAATCAGCTGCAGCATTGAATTGAGAATTTGGTGACTCCCATCCTTCACTATGGAGTAAGTGTGTTAAGCCATTATTTTTAACATGATGCATATTCAATATTGACTTTGTGATTTAAATGTTTTTAACAGCCAGGTGTTGTAATATCAATAGATGTTATTGCCTTGTATTTGCTTGAGCATTTTTTCTTTTCTTTTTGCATAGTTTCTTGTTTTTACATTCACCTGAAAAAGAGACCTCTGAGATCTTGAAAGCTTGTGATTAATTATTGTTTAGTTAGTCTAATAAAAGGTATTACTTCTTCTCTTTGTCTTTTGTTTTTACAATAAATTCAAATTGGTTAACTTCTTTGTTAACAAATTTGAATGTATTATTAGATTGTATGTATTTAACATTCAACATAGTACCAGTCTGCACAATTGCCATTGCAGAATGCATTGGCAGAAAATTGATATAATAAGGAGTGCCCCTGAAATTGGGGAAGCTATTAGTGATTCAAATATGTTATATATATTAGGGAGAGGAGACTGTTATCTATTTAGAGATACACATATATTTACAGTAGTGAGCGAGTGGGGTAAAATGACCAGTATATGATCTACAGCTATGGCCAAATGTTTTGCATTGTCCTATCGAATTAACAAATGTTGCTTCATAAAGTCAAATGAAACCTGCTGAACAATGTTACATTAACATATTGAATGACATACTGCTTTGTAGTTTTCCATATACTTAACGAAAAACTGACAAAAATGGAAAAATTGGACATTTCAAAATCTAACATGAAATACTGTACTACTGTTATGGCATCCGGTAAACTTTTGTAGTTTCTTTGATTACATTATGTTAAATAAAATATCTAAATGATGTTCATAACCCCAGTCTTTAATGAACTTCTGTTGTTTGAAAGTGTTCCAAAACTAGAACCCCAAAACTATGTTATACATTGCAAGTTTTTGTTTTTTCATTTTGTAACATTAACAGGATTTTTCTCATTTAACAAAAATGAGTTAATTAAAGAATGGAGGAAACACTTTGAAAATATGGCCCAATATCTTTTAAGTTGAAATCTGTTGTAGAGGACATATGTTTGGAGTGTGTTTGTAAGGTGGATTGTATGCTTAAGAGACCAAGGGTGACATGTATCAAGATAGATTGACACAGTGCTAAACTGGCAGAGTGTAAAGCAGCACTCTGCCACGGCACAAATTTTACCCCATCCTGAATGTAATCCAGCTGTGAGAAATGGTTTCCCCTTGGTTTCTTAATATAAAAGTCAAATTATAGTCTGTGCAGTGTTTATAAATGCTTGCTGGAACATCATGAGTGGACAGTGTGCATTTTACATTTCCAAGTGCCCTAGAAGACGCACTTCTAGGGGGAACCACTTTCCACAGCTGCAATACACAGCATATCGATAGGTTATGGATGTAACCCCAGTTCCCTGAAAGAAAGATGACCACCAACCAATACTTTTGGGATATGCCTGCCACAGGTCAGGCATTCACTGAGCATTTTATATCATAGCTGCCAATAGGTCCCGGTCCTCGGTCCTGCCGGCCGAGGTATTAAATAGTCACTCCCCGGAGATCTCATTCTCTTTTGCATCGAACCCATGATTGAGAGTGATGCGACCTGGGAAAGTTTGGTGGTCATCTTCTCTTTCAGGGAACTGGGGTTACTTCTGTAACCTATCATTCCATTTCAATTCGAAGATGACTACTAACCAATACTTTTGGGAAAAGTATACCAAAGCCGTCGCAAGGGACTGTGAGTGGACAGCATACGAGGGATGCCTCGCTACCGCCAACTAGTGTTGGTGGTGTGAGTGTAAAACCTTAAGGACTCTTGTGCTTAATGAAGGCATAGAGGGATCTACCACATTAAGTCGGTAGAACCTGGTGAATCTATGCAGAGTAGCCCAGCTAGCCGCAGTACGGATATCAGTCAATATAAAGAGGGCCCACGACGTAGCCACACCTCTGGTAGAGTGTGTGGCCATCCTCCCAGGTGGGGTTAGGCTGGCATTAGTAGATGCAGTCAAAACTGTGTCCACAATCCAGTGGGACAGTCGCTGCTTCGAGAGGGCTTGACCCAGGGACCTTTCAGCATGACAGACGAAGAGCTGGTCAGACTGATGCAGTGCTCTCGTCCTATCTACATAACCTCTCAATGCCCACACTGGACAGAGGGAATTCAGTCACCTATCCTCCCCAGAATCAAAAGGAGTGGGATGGAAAGCCTCTAGTTCCACTGATTGGTTCAAGTGGAAAGCCGTAATCACCTTAGGTAGGAATGCAGAGTTTGTGCGTAACGATAGTCTGTTCCCATTGTCCCAAACATGCACACAGGAACTATGCACAGGCAGAGCCTGTAGCTCACTGACCAACTTAGCGGAGGTGATGGCTAATCAAAAGGCTGTCTTCATAGAGAGATATTTCAGCTCTATGGAATGTATAGGTTCAAACAGGGCCTTAGTGAGATCCTCCAATACCACGTCTAGACCACGTCTACATTTGGGGAGGACTTCCCTCCTAAGAGGACGCAACTGCCGAGCAACCTTTAGAAAACGGGTCGCCAAAGTATTAGCGCCCCGGGGATACTGAGTCAATAGGGACATGGCATGCTGATATGGCCGCTAGGTACACTTTCAGCGTAAAGGGGGATCTACCCGCCTCTAGCAGGTCCTGCAGAAACTGTAAAATATTTGCTATAGGGCAATAAATGGGATCATGGCCTCTGGTCGTGCACCAATCTTGGAAATACTTCCACTTATAGGAGGAGGCCCTAGCGTTCTGCAATGTACCAACGACTGTGTCTGAGAGCCCTAAGGTGGACAGACGGCCCTGTTCAGGGGCCAGACCCAAAGTTGGAGTCTGCCCGGTTCTGGGTGCCAGAGGTTGCCTTATGCCTGTCTGAGGAGATCTATATGTAGCGGGATCTCCCAGGGCTGGCCTCGCAGTAGCTGGCAAAGGTTCAAAAACTAGATTCTCCTGGGCCATCTGGGGGCCACCAGGAGAATTGTCGCCTTGTATCTCCGTACCTTCGAGGAAGGCGGGGAGTAGCAGTAGTGGCTGGAATGCATATAAAAGCGCCTTGGGCTACTCGTTGGCTAGGGCGTCCACACTTAGTGGATCTCCACAGCGGCAGAGGGAAAACCACAGAGGGCAATGGGCCATCTCTGCCGCGGTAAAGAGATCAACCTGGACTTTCCCGAATCGTTCCGAAATGCGTTCTACCACCCAAAGGTCGAGTTGCCATTCTGACCAGTGAGGACCCTCCCTCGAGAGGAAATACGCATCCCTTGGGTCCACTGTTTTAAACCAGTTGCCCGGCCGGACAGACTGGAGGATGTGGCGATGTGTGACCATCTGGAACCTCCTCTCCTTCAAGAACCTGTTGAGGTGTCTCAGGTCTAGGATAGGGCGAAGGCAGTTGTCCTTTGTTGGCACCAGAAAGTATCTTGAGTAGAACCTCACTTCTTGAAAGGTGTGTTCTATAAGGTGGTTGGCTTGTTTGAGAAGTAATGTTTCTACTTCTTGCCTGAGGGGCAAGACCTGGAGAGGGTCGTTCACAGATGTAGTCATGATCCCTCAAAGGGAGGAGGTCCAGATCAGAATTGCAGTGCATAACCTGTGTTTACGGTGGTAGTACCCAAGAGTCTGAGGTGCAATTGCGGCAATACTGTAGCTGGTGTTGTGAGAAGAGATTGGTCTGAAGCCGCAAGCCTTCAGGGCCCCTTCTGGGGCTGCTGAGGCTGGGGTGGAGCCTGTCTCGGAGGCTGCCTGAGGCGGCTTTGCTGGAACTGTCTCCCCGGCCTTATTGACGTCCTCAGGTATTGGCTGCCGTGGAGGCCTGCAGGTGGAGCCTCAGGCCACCATGTGGCGCAGTGGGGATTGGAACTGTCTGGGTTACCGTATTAACTGCCAGACCCCAGCGCTTCCCCTTCCCTCATACCGGGGAACAGGAGGGGAGCATTCCCCTTTGTGAGAGCATTGCAATATCTCCTCTACTACTGGCCCTAAGGTATGACCAGGGCAGATAGGTGAGTCCAATAGGGTGAAGTTGTCCACATCGGGAATCCTCACCTGAGACAGCCACAGCTGTCTGCATCCACCACCAGGCCTGGAAGCCGGAAATTTATAGTATTATTATTATTATTATTATTTATTTCTTAGCAGACGCCCTTATCCAGGGCGACTTACAATCGTAAGCAAATACATTTCAAGTGTTACAATACAAGTAATACAATAAGAGCAAGAAATACAATAACTTTTGTTCAAGCAAAGTACAAGTGTGACAAACCACAATTCAATAATACAGCAGATAATAGTGATAGTTACATCAGGATATGATTAAATAGTGATAGTTACATCAGGATGTGATTAAATACAAAGTACTACAGGTTAAACACTTGGCAGATTACAGTATTCTGAAGTACAGGATTAAATGCAGTAAAATAGGGGGCAGATAAGTGCAAAATAAAGCACATTTACATGAAGGGTGATAGTGCCCCAGGATACAAACAGAGGAGTTCTACAGGTGCTCTTTGAAGAGGTGAGTCTTGAGGAGGCGCCGGAATGTGGTCAGGGACTGGGCAGTCCTGACATCTGTAGGAAGGTAATTCCACCACTGCGGAGCAAGGGTGGAGAAGGAGCGGGCTCTGGAGGCAGGGGAGCGTAGCAGAGGTAGAGCTAGTCTTCTAGTGCAGGCGGAGCGGAGAGGTCGAGTGGGGGTGTAGGGAGAGATGAGGGTCTGGAGGTAGCTGGGTGCAGTCTGGTCAAGGCATCTGTAGGCTAGTACAAGAGTCTTGAACTGGATGCGAGCGGTGATCGGGAGCCAGTGGAGCGAGCGGAGTAGTGGAGTAGCAGAGTTCTGGATGAGCTGGAGCGGACGGGTGGCGGACGCAGGGAGGCCAGCCAGGAGGGAGTTGCAGTAGTCTAGGCGGGAGAGTACCAGGGCCTGGACCAGGAGCTGGGTAGCATAGTTGGTGAGGAAGGGTCGGATTCTTCGGATGTTGCTCAGGAAGAATCGGCAAGTGCGTGCCACAGTGGAGATGTGCTGGGAATAAGAGAGGCAGGGGTCCAGGGTGACTCCAAGGTTCTTAGCTGAGGAAGAGGGAGAGAGTGTGGTAGATTCCAGAGGAACAGAGATAGAGAGATCAGAGGAGGGGGAGGAGGAGGGAAAGAAAAGGAGGTCAGATTTAGAGAGGTTGAGTTTGAGGTGATGCAAGTGCATCCAGGAGGAAATAGCAGACAGACAGATAGAGATACGGGAGGAGATGGTGGAGTCAGAGGTGGGGAAGGAGAGGAAAATCTGAGCATCATCAGCATAGAAATGGTATGAGAAACCATAGGATGCGATGAGGGGGCCCAGGGAGCGGGTGTAGAGAGAGAACAGGAGAGGACCCAAGACTGACCCTTGGGGGACTCCAGTTAAGAGAGGGTGAGGTGTGGAGGTTGCTCCACGCCAGGTTACCTGGTAAGTGCGGTTGGAGAGGTAGGAGGAGAATCAGGCCAGAGCAGTGCCAGAGATCCCCAGGTCAGCAAGAGATGATAGTAGAATAGAGTGATCAACAGTGTCAAAGGCAGCAGAGAGGTCGAGGAGAATTAGGACAGAGGAGAGAGAGGCAGCTCGGGCACACTTAAGTGAGTTGGTGACAGACAGGAGGGCGGTTTCAGTGGAGTGAGCAGAGCGGAAGCCAGATTGGAGAGGGTCAAGCAGAGAGTGGTTGGACAGGAAAGCAGAGAGCTGGCGGTGTACAGTCCGCTCGAGGGTTTTGGAGAGGAAGGGTAGGAGGGAGACAGGACGGTAGCTCTGGAGGGAGGTGGGGTCGAGGGTAGGTTTTTTGAGGAGGGGAGTGATAGAGGCTTTTTTGAAGGCAGAGGGAAAGATACCAGAAACTAGAGAGGTGTTGAGGAGGGAGGAGATGAAGGGGAGTAGAGCAGGAGCAGCAGCTTGAAAGAGGTGAGTGGGGAGGGGGTCCAAGGCACACGTGGTGGGTTTGTGACCCTGGAGCAGGGAGGAGAGGTCAGAGTCTGAGAGGGGCAAGAAGGTGGAGAAGGAGGGTGAGTTAGTAGGGGTTGCAGTGGGTGTAGGAGTTGGAGCGGGAGGGGGTGCGGGGGAGGGAGAGGTGTTAAAGAGTTTGCGGATCTATAGTAGCATACCCGAGACCAGGCATAGCTCTGAAGCTAGCGGTATGGGAAGGGCTACAGATCGCAGCATGCCATCCAGATAAGCCGTCAAGAGACTTCCTGTTTTGGCAAGGTGCGTTACCTGCGGAAGCCTTTTTGAGGTGGGCTTTTGTGATCCTGCATTGGCCGCTAGGGCATATAGGACCTTTGGCCAGGCCTCCCAATGGAGGGGCTCATACCAAGACCGTTATGGTGGAAACTGTGCTAGGGGCCACGCTTTTGGAGATGCTCGGCGCCGAGGCCGATCATTGCCAGGAGGACTTAACCTCCTCCAGAAAATCCAGGAACACTGGAAAAGGCTGGGGGTTTGAAGCCTGCATCAGTCTGAATACAGGAGGAATTTGGAGTCTCGCTCCATGAGCACCCAAACTGAGGTTGAGAGAGGGCTCACTTCAGCTTCAGAAGCAACCTCAGAGCTGAGACCCACCTCCTGAGTCGACTCCTGGAACTCTGGTCGACTGATTGACTCCCCATCCCAGGACGCATCGAAGGAGATTGCGTCCTGATCCTCCTCTCTCATCACCTCATCCTGCTTTGAGAGAACCGTATCGACAGCCGGTGAAGGCGGGATCAGTTCCGGTGCAGGTGCCAGAGGCTGAGCTGGGGCAGGAGTAGGGGCAATAGCCTGCTGCCTGATCAGGTACTCTAAGACCTGAGCCATCTGGCTCTTTAGGTTGGCTCTTGCTGTTCCTTGAAGGAGAGCCTGAGCGGCTGCGCGCTCGAGGGGCTGGAGCCTGCGCACAGGGTATGCTCTGTGAAAGGCCCTTCTGAGTTGACTGTAGAGGTCTCGTCTGTAAACTCTACTAGCCTCCTGCGCACGACTCTCTCTTTAGAGTTTGCGCAAATGGGGCAAAACGTCCTGTCTTCTAAAGCAGAAGAGGTGTGCTGTCTGCCCAAGCACCGGACACAAAATACGTGCTTGTCATGTTGGGGAAGGTTTGACTTGCAGGATGTGCAAGGGTGAAAGCCCGACATTGCTGCTAGGCACCGAGGCACCGAGGCTCTAGGGCACTGAGGCAGAGATTGAATGGTGCTTGGTGTTAGATCTCCCTCTTGACCTGTGAAGGCACTGTGTAACGAGGAACAGAGTATCCTTAACTAAATGGCACGACAGTTTATTCCGTAGGGTAGGTGGAAGCTGGGCATTTAGGAAAAGGGCGCAGCTACGGTATCCAGCTACTCAATGACCCAGATGGTAAACGGTGTGGCATCCGAGGATTGGAGGAGCGGAATGCGCTTGTTAACCTAGGGGACATTAGTGAGGATATAAATAAGGGACTTAGTGTACATGATCTGTAAGTCACGGAAGTCACGGAAGTCACAGCTCAAACTGCATGGTCTTCTCCCTCCTCTTGATATACAGTCCACACAAGCACACCGAAGCCTGCCATTTTCTTAAAGCAACGAATAGGCTACAAACGTTTATGTTTTCCAAACAGTAAGTAGCCTATACTGTTCAGACGACGTAACAATGCAATTTAATGTACATGTTACAATAACAAAATATGTAAATTACGTAATTATTGGATAATTAAACATAGACGTCTTTATTATTATTACTATTGGCTTAAATACATGTTCCTAAATGCTGAAATTATGCTAGGTAATGATACCATTAAGACGCATCTCATTCAACGCCTGGTCTGAGCCACATGTTAATTATGATGCTGGTGAGGGTCAATTAGCGGCACAATACAGATTTATTAAGTCAGACAAATAATATGCTAATGAGAAAATTGGTGTCTAATGAGTGAAGTTTTCTGAAGGTAAATGGTGTTTATGCATCAACTGTCATGTTAAACACTATTACTGGCACGATAAAGGAGAACAACGTACATTTTATGAATATGGGCCCAAAGCTCTATACCAAAGCAATGTTACATTTTTAAAGATGTATTCTTTCAGTTAATAATTGCAGGGAGCGATAACTTTTACTTAGCATACTCTAAGTATACATAATGTTAGTGTCAATTACTTGCAAATTAGGGGGTTTGGGCTACATTTCCATCTCAGGGTTTTTGATTAGTTTAGTTTTATAAATGTATATTAGCAGGTCTGTCTGGGGCCTCAGTGTGTAAGCAGCTTTCAGAACATGGGTTCTGTACAGGAATGTCAATATAGTTCTTATCAAATACATATTTATTCTGGAAAATGTAATGATAATATTGAATTTCATTATCATCTTGATATCTTGTAATTTACAGCTCAGAAAATACCCTGCATGACAAACTGCTTCAACTAGAGTGTCACTTCACATGGGGTTTGAAAAAAGAAGAAATTAAGATGAACGATTTGGAAATTACAATACTTGAAAATATACAATTCTGCAAGGAAAAATATAAGGGAAAACTGTACAATAACCTTGCTTATGTGAAGCACCTACAAGGTTATAATGAAGAAGCCCTGAAATATCTAGAACAAGCTGAAGAGATAACAAAGAAGGACCATGAAGATGAATTTGAGAAGCTGGCCATTGTCACTTATGGAAACTTTGCTTGGGTGTACTATCACATGGCTGAGCTCACCAAAGCCCAGATCTACCTGGAGAAGCTGGAAGACATTTGCAAGACGTTCCCCACAGCCTCCCGCTACAGTGTCCTCCTTCCTGTTGTGTATGGGGAAAAGGGATGGTCCTTTTTGAAGGTTTGTGATGAGAAACATTATAAGATAGCAAAATAATGTTTTAAAAGGGCTCTTGAAGAAGAGCCAGATGAGAAGGAGTGGAATGCAGATTATGCCATTGTGCTGTACCGCCTTGAAACGTTTGGACCTTCAGTTTGTGCTGAAGACTCAGTTGCACTAAAACAGTTACAACACGCTCTAGAGCTAGATCCAGAAAACCCAGTTCTCATGGTACACCTGGGTATGAAACTGCAGGTTTATGAACAAAATGAGGAAGCCCTGAAATTAGTGAATCAAGCTCTGAGGCTGTCACCAAATAACCCCCAAATTGCTAGATATGCAGCAATGTTTTTCAGAAAACATGGCTGTCCAGACGAATCCTTGGAAATATTAAAAGAGTCGTTGAAAGCAGCTCCTGATTCATTTCCTCTACACCATCAATTAGGACTTGCCTACAGATCCAAAATTGGTAAATTCCAGGGACAGTGGAATCAGGATCCCACAGAGGTTGATAAATTTGTGAAATTAAGTATTGTACACTTAGAAAAGGCTGTTAGGATGAAACCATTAAATGTTCATGCTAAGTTAGCCCTGGCACAAATGTATGCAGAATGTAACAACATGACACAAGCAGAAGCTATATATCAGAGGTTATTTGACATGTCATTTGCATGGCTTGATGAGACACAGGGCTTGCATTATTGTTTTGGGAACTTCCAATATTACAACAAAAAATCAGAGCCTGATGCTATTAAACACTATAAAATTGGGTTACAGATGCAAAATACATCTTCACGAGGCAATCAATGTTATGCTAAACTACAAAAAATTGCCGGAAGACGTATTGAAAGAAATCCATGTGATGCAGAAGGTTTTGCCATTTTGGGTTCAGCTCATGAACTTAGAAATGAGAAATCACAAGCTATCAACTGCTATAAGAAGGCATTGGAGCTTGACCCAGGCAATGCAAAATACAGGCATGCTGTTCTTGATCTGTGTGGATCATTGCAGTAGAAATGCAAAAAAAGAAAATAAAATACAGGTAAAATAAAATGCTGAAATGTTATCACTGAATTAACATTTCACAAACATGTCCCTATGATATGCTCTTAAAAAATACTGTATTAAAAGAAATGAAAATTAAATGACAGCAGTGGGAATATTTCTTAGTATTCCTGTTTGGTTATTTTCTGATTGTGACTGTATGACAACATATGCATCTGTTTTTAAATATTAAAGAGCTGTTACTATTTGGATAAATAACCTCAAAAACGTATAATTGAAAATTATACTATGCCTTAATTATGTGATGTGGATTGACCCAATTAACTGATTTGTATCATTGTTTACCAGCTTTTCATCATTAGTGTGTTGTTTCAACTTTTAAAAATTGTGAATTATATAATTTAAAATGGTTCTTTATTCTAATTGTGATATGAATTGACAAAAATGCAATTGAACTTCGTCATTGCTTATCTGCTTTTAATTATTAAAGATGTGTTTTTAATTTGATTCATAATTGTGAAATGTATAATCAGTAATAGTATTATAATTTAAATATGTGATGTGATTTGACTAATTGAAAATGTTATCATTCCGATTGTGATGTAACTAATTGATACTTTGTTACTCTATGTAAGTGACTTCTGTGATGAAGACCTAGCAGTCGAAACACCATTGTCTTGTTTTTTTAAAGCTGAAATTATAAAATAAATGTCTAGACGTTGTCTGAGAAAGTGCAGTCTTTATTTTAAAAAGCTGAATAACCAGCTGCTGATTTCACAAAATGTGCTGATGTGTGACTGATATGTTATCACTGTATACACTTTGCACAAATGATTCCTTATAATATGCTCTACCTTAGGAAATACTAAAATAAATTGAAATTCAGTGACAAATGTTTTAACTAGATCTCTTTTTCAATATCTTGTCATTTATGTTCATACTAGTATCTCTACTAATTACAAATCCGATATTTCTTTTACTAGTATTTCTCTCTACTGCAGATCTACCTCTGATTTATTTAAATACAAGAATCCAATGAATCAATACAGACACATTCTCCAATGGCTGTCTTGGGTTCAGCTCATCAACTCAGAAACGAGAAACCACAAGCTATAGGCTGTAAAGAGAAAGTGTTGCAGCTTGACACAGTCAATGAAAGATACAAGGGTGCTGGTTTTGACCTGTGTGAATCACTGCAATAAAAATGCAATAAAAATACATGCTGAATAAGCAGCTGCTGGTTTCACAAAAAAGTGTGCTTTGTTAAAAAAAGTCGTTATTATAGATACTGTAAATCTAAGTACTGCTGCTGTGTAGATCATCAAATTATTGTGTGTGTGTGTGTGTGTGGTGGGGGGGGGGGGGGGGGGGGGGGCAAACTGAAGGACTAACTGCTGAGTTTATTGAGGCAAATTTCAGCATAAAATGTCCAAAATGTACTTACTCGACATGCATCAATTACAAATACTTGCAAGTAGCACCAAATGGCACAGCCAGTACCAATGGCATCTCTGGTCGGTGCTACACCTAGAATTCCCACTGGCAACTAAGGAAAGTGTTAAACAAAGAAAAGCAAGTACTGCTCTTTTAAAGGTAAGTATTCTCTAAGTAAAGAAGTTCAAAATACTTGCCATGTCAGAAGCATTGGTTTACTATAATATATATATATATATACAGTACCAGTCAAAGGTTTGAGTACACTTGCTGGTTTTTTTCATAATTGACAATGTTTTACGTCGTATACGTTTCTGTAAATACTTGAAAATGAAAACACATGTTACAATATACAAAACAAAACATAAGGAGTATCAAAGCAATGTTCAAGAAAATTGAAAATTGTCTCTAAATCTTGGATTCCTCAAAATAGCCACCCTTTGCCTTAATAACAGCCTCACAAACACGAGGCATTCGGTTAACAAGTTTCAGCAGGAAATCACCCGACATGTCTTCCCAGCTCTTCTGCAGCAATTCCCAGAGATGTAGGGCACTTGTGGGTAGCTTTGCTTTGGCTCTTCTGTCCAGTTCGTCCCATACAAGTTCTATGGGATTGAGGTCTGGAGACTGGGCAGGCCAGGTCATTAAATTGAGTTGTCCTTCACTTTCCTTCTTCGCCAGATAGTTCTTGCACAACTTTGAGGTGTGTTTCGGGTCATTATCTTGCTGAAGAATGAAGGACTGCCCAACTAGCCGTAATACTGATGGAATGGCATGCCTCTGAAGTATGCTATGATAGCCATGCTGGTTGAGCTTGCCATGCACTTGGTAAAGATAGCCAACTCTGTCACCAGCAAAGCAACCCCAGACCACGACACTGCCTCCTCCATGCTTGACAGTGGGAACCACACATGCAGAACTCATGCGCTCACCCTCTCTGCGTCTTACAAATACTCGGCGGTTGGACCCAAATATTTCAAATTTTGACTGATCGGTCCATAAGACCGACTTCCAGTCCTCAAACGTCCAGTTTCTGTGTTTTTTGGCCCAGGCAAGTCTCTTCCTCTTATTCTGCACTCTTAACAATGGTTTCTTTGCAACAATTCTTCCAGTTAGGCCAGCTTCACGCAATCTGCTCTGAACAGTTGATGTTGAAACATCTGCACTTTTAGTAGCATTTAGCTGAGCTTGTATTTCTGGGGAAGTTAATCTCCAGTTTTGCAGACTTGTGACTCGAATTAACCTGTTCTCTGATTCTGAGGTCACCCTTGGCCTGCCTGACCTTGTTCGGTCCTCATGCGTGCCAGTTTCTTCAAATCGTTTGATGGTCTTGGCCACAGCAGTTACAGACACTTGCAAAGTTCTTGCGATTTGTCTTAAAGATTGACCTTCATTTCTTAAAGTAATTACAGACTTTGCTTAACTGAGCGTATTTTGCCATTTTCTGCTCCCTTACATTCAGGAATGACAAACTTGTGCCTATGCTACCTATATTTATAGTAATCATGGACCCTCACCTGTTAACAATAATTGGTGACAAAAGGTTAATTAGGTAACATGCTAGTTAACTCGGAGAACATCTAACAAAGACACTTTTATACTTAGGCCAGTGTTCTAACACCGTGTTATACACATTTCAGACTTTTAACTGACTTGGGCTTCAGACTGAAATCCCCTTGCTATGGGTGACCATTTCATTGAAATTGACAAGATTTACATTTTCATTTAAAAATAAAATTTTTGAATGCAATTCACTTATGATTATCAGCTTATATAAGTACAAGTATCATATAATGAAATATTAAGTGTTTATAGACAAGTTTATACAGTTATATATACTATATATTATATATATACAGTATGCAGTGGTTTGCAGAAGTATTCACCCTCCTGCAAAGTTTTCACATTTTGTTGAATTACAAATAACGTATGCAGTTTTACAAACAAAAACATTTTTTATTCAAAGCTGTAGTGGTTAAACTGAACACTGTTATATGAGGAGGTTAAATGTCAGCAGAACTTGCAAAGAAAATGTACAAAATGAAATTTACTGGTTGCTTAAGTATTCAGCCCCTTAAGTCAGTACTTGGTAGAAGCACCTTTTGCAGCAATTACTGCTAATCAAACCAAGTATTGTAGAATTTGTCTTGTATCGTTTAAGATGTTTTTCAAATAAAGTAAGCTTATTTATGTATAAAAACGCCCTTCTTTTGCAGCCAGTTCATCTTTTATGGCATGTAGCTGATGAAATGGTAAAGTAATTAAATGTCCCTGGCAGCAGACTGCCTCTGTTTAGCGCACGCAAGAACTTGCAGAATGGATAAAACTGTGTTGAGAATTTTAAGAAAACGCATTTGAGAGCAAAACATTTAATGACATTTTTTTAACTTTCATAGCTGAAGAAGTGCCAGGGATCTGCACCTGCAAGCAAGCACAGAGGTGCCGGGGCACAAATTAACCATAGGGGCAATTGCAGAACATTGACACACCACAGGAGTATTGGTTTCATAACAGCATGATTTATGCAGCATGCCTAGACTTCTGTTCTTTTATAGCTGCACCACATTTGATCTTTCATGTCTTACTTTTCTCTTGAGCAAAAAGAGTGACACAAAAACGTCTGCTAAAACCAAATGCTTCGCAACTGCGATATCAATGTATCATGTATACAATTTTCCCATTTTTAGAAATAAACGACAGCCAGGTGGGGGAACATTAGGTTGCTTACCGTAACCCTGGTTCCCTGAAAGAGAAGACGACCACCAACATTAAGTATGGGATATTCCCTGCCATTGAGGTAGGTAATACTGAACTCTCTATATCAGAGCTGCCAAAGACCCCTTCCTGTGATGACGCACTCGGTCCCGCCTACCGAGAGTATAAAATCATCACTCACCGGAAGATCTCCCGCCGAATCCGTGAGGGCGACCGAAGCGACCTCATGGCTGGTGGTCGACCACCAACATTAAGCATGGGATAATGTATACCAGAGCTGTCGCGAGGGAGAAGGAACGGCAGTATATGAGGGACGCACAAGCGCTGTCTAACCTAGAGGTTAGCGGTGTGAAATTACACCCTCAAGGACCCTTGTGCCCACAGATGGCACAGCAGGATCTACCACATTAGTGTGGTAGAATCTGGTGAAAGTATGCGGCATAGCCCAGCTAGCCGCAGCACAAATCTCATACATCGAAGAGCCCCTAAAAAGGGCCCACGATGTAGCCAACTCTCTAGTCGAATGTGCAGCTACTCTACCAGGTGGGGGTAACCCAGCACCATCATATGCAGTCGACACCGTGTATGCAATCCAGTGAGACAGACACTGCTTAGAGAGGGGCTGTCCCAAGGTCCGTGTACCATAACAAACAAAAAGCTGACCCGATTTACGCAAAGCTTTCGTCTTAAGTACATAAAACCTCAATGCCCGCACTGGGCAGAGGAAATTTAGTTTCTCATCCTCCTGTGAAGCAAACGGAGGCGGGTGAAAAGACTCCAGTTCCACAGATTGGTTTATATGAAAAGCTGTGATCACCTTGGGGAGGAAAGCGGGGTTGGTGCGCAGCGAAACTCTGCTTCCATCCTCCCACACACGCATGCAGGAGCTGTGCACAGACAGCACCTGCAGCTCACTGATCCACTTAGCAGAGGTGATAGCCAAAAGGAAGGCTGTCTTCATAGACAGGTACTTCAGCTCTATGGAGTCTAAAGGCTCAAACGGGGCCTTTGTAAGAGCCTCCAGTACAATGTTAAGGCTCCACTCAGGAAGAACAGTCCTCCTAGGAGGATGTAATCTCCGTGCGCCTTTAAGAAAGCGCGTAGCCAAAAAATGCGCACCCAGAGACCTAGAATCTACGGGGGTATGACAAGCAGATATAGCTGCCAGATACACTTTCAGCATGGAAGGAGACCTTCCAGCATCAAACAGTTCCTGCAGGAACTGCAATATAACTGGCATCGGGCAAGTAAGGGGGTCATGGCTCCTAGCCAGACACCAGGCTTGAAAACACTTCCACTTGTAGGTATAAACTGACCTAGTGGAGTCTGCCCTAGCATTCTGCATAGTGCTCACAACCGCGTCCGACAGCCCCAGGGCTAGCCAGCAGTCCCTTTCAGGGGCCAGACCCACAACTGGAACCTGCCCGGATCCGGGTGCCAAAGGGAGCCCTGTGCCTGAGTGAGGAGATCCAGGCGAAGCGGGATCTCCCAAAGCTGGCCGTCCAGCAGCTAGCACAGGGTCTCAAACCATATCCTCCTGGGCCACCTGGGGGCCACTAGAAGAACTGACGCTTTCTCTGACCATACTTTCTCCAGGAAGGCCGGGAGCAACGGTATAGGAGGAAAAACGTACAAAAACGCTTTGGGCCAAACGTGCGCTCGGGCGTCTACCCCTAGTGGACCGCCTGAGCGATGGAGGGTGTACCATAGGGGACAATGTGTCATCTCCGCCGAAGCGAACAGATCGACCTGTGCCTTCCCGAACCGTTCCCAAATGTGCTCCACCGTCTGGGGGTGGAGACAATTAATTTTAAACCAAAATGTTATCTTAATTTCAGGTATATTCAATTACCAATTCAAGACTGTTCATTTCATTCCAGTCTTTATTTAAGTCTAATTTGACACTTTTATTGAATTTTGTTGGATTTTAATTATCATTATAAGTTATCAGTTTTCTCACACTACCATGAGACATTGTTCTCTCTCATTTATATCTTGCTGTGGTCTCTTAACATGGCTATAGTTCTTGCACATCCACTGGGAGCTTCGGGGATGATGTGGAGAATTACAATAGCATTTTGCAGTGTTTCAGATTGGTCTTTAGGAGTGTCCATCTATATTTGCACCATTCCATCACACTGTACAGGCAATTGGCTTTGAATTACATTTTATCTTTTATCTTTAAACCATTTGTGTCTGTCCAATTATTACAACACAGCTTGCAACATTTATTTTGGTTAATTTAATTTTTTAACCTACTTTTGTTCCAGGCCTGGTTCAGTTGTATCACGTAATTATTTTGCAACATATTTTGTGCATCAGTTTTAAATGCAAAATAACTATTCAAAAATACATTTTAAAATATAAAAATTAAAAAATGTAAAAATTAAAAAATGCAAAAATTAAAAAAAATGCCAAGGCTTTGTATTACTTGTGGTTTTAAGTTACATTATACTGATGCACACAAAAATTAGAACTATTGCAATAATGTTGACTTGTTTCATTTTTCAGTTTCGTTTCTGGATGCTTTGGTCAGAGCAAGGCATCAGTGGGTACCCTTTAAATTAAGTACAAAGAGTACCGTGCACACTTCAGCCTCAGCAGACAAGAATAAAGACAGAAGCTATTCCTTGAGATTTGCGTGTTCACAATGGAGTAAGTAAACAATATTTATGATTGATATGTGTAACATTATTATTATTATTATTATTATTATTATTATTATTAATAACTTCTTAGCAGACGCTCTTATCCAGGGCGACTTACAATTGTTACAAGTTATCACAGTATCCTGCATTATATATTTAGTTTCGTGCTTAAACTTTGTAGGGCACCACTACGGAAAAATTATTAAATGCCAGTGGTTAATTTGTGCAGAGCCCCGGCATCCTCTTCAGTTATGAAAGTTAAAAATGTCAAAAAATGTTTTCAAATGCATTTTCTTAAAATTCTCAACACAGTTTTATCCATTCTGCAAGTTCTTGCGTGCACTAAACAGACACTGCCGCTGCCAGGGACATTTAATTACTTTACCATTTCAGCTACATGCCATAAAAGATGAACTGGCTGCGAAAGAAGGACGTTTTTATAAATATTTGAAAAACAGAAATACAAACAGAAATAAAAACCTTACATAAAACTAAAACTGTTGTAACTGTCTGCTACAGTACATTACTAAAAGACTGAATCTTGCAAATGAATATTTGTGTCATGTTGTTGTGTAATTACAAGCTGTACATTTCTTCACAAACCGGCAGAATGACAGTGTTATGTATGACGCTGTGCACCTTGTTTAACCAAAGGTTTCTTTATTATTTATTCTTAACAGTCACAATACAGCAAACGCGCCGGCTCGTTTTACACATCTGAATTCCTCAAACACAAAAGTAACGTAAACATGTGTGAAACGCCCCTCCCACTCCTGTTAGTGTATTAGGTAAACAACACCTAACTCACTGTAAGTAAATGTAATTAATAAAAAACTAAAAACATACGTCATAAATATAATACATTTAATTCGCGTTGTGCAGTTATTGGTGGTGAGAGTTCTGTACGTCACTGTCCCTGTGTATCCTTGTTCTCATTGTTACCACTTGGAGGTTTGCAAAACGAGCACACCACAGCGTTGATCCCAAGTGTCCCGCTGCTGCGAGATTGTCTTGCACGGCTCTCTGTTTGTTTCTCCATTTCACGGCAGAAATTGAAAGGAATTTCCAATGCGTTTTAAAATTTTGTGTGAGTATGACAAGTCTTATGAAAATGCAAAAAAAAAAAAAAAGTACGCCATTACACAATTTGTCACGCGTACCCCCTAAACACGTCTTGCGTACCCCTGGGGGTACGCGTACCACAGTTTGGGAACCTCTGGTCTACAGCAAGCGTTTGGTTTACTTAAATATATTAGCCTCTTATACAATGCTAATACAGTACAAAATATATTGTTTAGATAATATTTCTTTTAATATAAAACTTTTCTTTCACTCCCTCACGTTGCGTCTGTTCCTTCGCACTCTCTCGAACCTTCTTTCTCTCTCTCACGTTGCGTCGAACCTTCTTTCTCTCTCCCACAAACCCAATCAAAACGCTAAGTCCCACCCCCAAATTCCACTATCTGTTGACTAATTGGTTCAGAGGGGAAACCTGTCCAATAGAATTGTGTCTAGGTGTAGCAAGCTAGTAAATGTGATTCTGGTGCATGTAACTATGTTACAAGAAATAAAACATTTTTAATTTAAAGGAATAGCGCAAATTTGCAGCAGCATAACTAAGCAATGCAAACATAACAGACAGTAACGGACATCCCTCTGCGTGGATTTGAAAGTTTAACATTATTGTTCAAATGTAATGTTAATTTGGTAACTTCCTCTTGTAGTATCCTTGATAATACTTTAAAGGATTTACTCGACACGGTGTTGCATAAACACAACATGGTTTATTTCCTGGAGATCGCCATCTTAACTCTCAGTAAAACTGAATACAACATCCGGAACCCCAGGCTAGTAATCCTTGTATCTAACTTACATCTAGTATCCACTAGATGTCAATATCTAACCTTACAGCCTAACACTATTCAATTATAATGTATACCCAATACATTACAACTCTATCATACCAATTCAGAATTCAAACCGGTTGTATCAAGGTCTGCTGCCAATGAAAACAAACATGTAAAGGCACTAATAAAGACATGTTTTATAGTTAATGTAATGAAATTCTTTCATAACTTTATTCTATTCGATCTAAACCATTTTTTTAAAAATGTTTTACAGTTCAAACCAAGAAAATGCTTTGAAAACCAAACTGTTACAGCTGGAGTGTCACTTTACATGGGGTTTTAAAAAGGAAGACACAGACCTCAATGATTTAATTGATAGACTGGAAGAACAGATACAATTGAACATCGGCAAGGACAAGGGGATTGGGCGCTCATACACCCAACTGGCTCACGTGAAGCACCTGCAAGATTTTAACGAAGAAGCAGAAAAATACCTAGTGAAAGCTGAAGAATTTGAAAAGACTACCAATGAACATGACTTTGAAGAGCTGATTATTGTTACATATGGAAACTTTGCCTGATTGTATTATCACATGGGTGAGATCACCAAAGCTGAGAACTACCTGGAGAAGCTGGAAGACATTTGCAAGAAGTTCCCCACAGCTTCCCGCTACAGTGTCCTCCTTCCTGTGGTGTATGGGGAAAAGGGATGGTCCTATTTGAGGTACTCCAAGATATATTATGAGAGAGCAAAAGAATGTTTCAAAAAGGCTCTTGAAGGACAGCCAGATGAGACACAGTGCAATACTGGTTATGCCATTGTGCTATATCGCATCCAGAGAACCACAAGGTGCCTGTGCTGATGACTCAACTGCATTCAAACAGCTGAGACGTGTTCTCGAGTTAGACCCGGAGAATGCACAGGTCATGGTACTCCTGGGGATGAAACTTTGGGAATATAAACAAAATAAGGAAGCCTTGAAATTAGTGGAGCAAGCTCTGAAGCTGTCGCCAGATAACCCCCACGTTACTCGATGCGTGACAAAGTTTTTCTGAAAACACGGGTCTCTTGATAAATGCTTGGAACTGTTAAGGAAGGCAATGGAACAGACACCAAATTCAGCATTTCTAAACCATCAGATAAGTCTCAGTTATAGAAAGAAAATATCCATGTTGAAAGAGCAGAAAAAGCCATTCCAAAACAGAACTGAGATTAAGCAACTTGTCAGCATGTGCATTTCTCACCTGGAAAAAACAACCAAGCAGAAGCCATCTTTTTTTACGGGCAATTAGATCTGGCCAAAATGTATGCAGAATCTGGGAATACCAAAAAGTCAGGAGAATTGTTTGAGGAGATATTTAAAATGCCAAATGTCAAGTTTGAAAATATGCAGGCACTTTATTACACTTATGGAGATTTCCAGCTGTACCACAAAGGATCCGAATTGCTTGCTATTCAGTGCTACAAAGATGGGCTCAAAATTCAGAAAAACAACTCAGACCAAATAATGCTTTACAAGAAGCTGAAAAACTTAGCAGAAAGAAAGATTGCAAGGAATTCACAAGATGGGGAAGCCTATGGTATTCTGGGCTTCGCTCATCAAATGAATAATGAGAGACTGGAAGCGATCAGATGCTATGAGAAGGCTATCCTGCGTGACCCTGGCAATGACGAATATCTGAGTGCGTTCTGTGACCTGCGCCTTTCATTGAATTGAAAAACAGAGGTGAAATGCTAAAGTGCTTTGCTGACTACAGAAAGTAGGACCATATTCTCAAAGCATTTCCTCCATTCTCCACACCTATTTTTTGAAAGCAGAAAAAAAATCATGTTAATGTTACAATACAAGAATCAAAGCACTGTGAGAGCTGAATTATATCACTTACTTGTTTGGTTCAAGTTTTGTGTTTTATCTTTCACACAATAGGAGTTAATTAAAAACTGGAGTAAACGCTTTGTAAATATGGCCTGCATAGTTTTGATATCTGATGTAACACAGTAGGGAGGGGGCTTATCCTCCCTGCATGAAAA
The DNA here is from genome assembly GCF_902713425.1 of Acipenser ruthenus. Classification (NCBI taxonomy): domain Eukaryota; kingdom Metazoa; phylum Chordata; class Actinopteri; order Acipenseriformes; family Acipenseridae; genus Acipenser; species Acipenser ruthenus. The sequence continues at coordinate 27,222,929 of NC_081201.1, forward strand.
ATATGTGCAATTGCTTAATTTAATTGTTTTGTTTTATTGTTTAATTATTATTGTTAATTATTTTATTAGTGAAATCCCCTGCACCTGGTAATTATTGTAAATTAGAGCCAGGTGCAGGGTACAAAAGAGAAGCAGCCAGTCTGTTCAGGGCTGCTGTGTGAAGAGTCTGCTTGCAAGGGTGTGCAGGCGTACAAGAGAAAGAAAATGGTAGAGTGAATCCTTTTTGTTGGCGAGCTGAGTAACTTTGTTTTGTTTTAGTTTTTGGTAACAGGTAAACAGCTTAGCTGTCCTGTTTTTAGTTTAGGTTCCAGTGTTTATGTTTAGTTAGTGCTCAAAGAGAGCTAGGTGTTTGTTTTGTTTATTAAAATTAGCGCAACCGCGCTGTAAAAATCCAATTTCCTGTGTCCTGGGTCTGGTTTTTAAAGGGGCAACGAACCACGAGTGGGTGAAGTTCTATTACACTAACAACAGTTCTCAACTGAATGCTCAGTAGATATTACAGATGAAACATAGTGGTATTGCCTGTTCATGTATAATTCCTAAAATAATGCTTGTACTTGCTTGCACTTTAAAATGTGCTTATCTTCTTGCACATCATATACAAAATGTAGAAATGTTATCTGTACATCGTATCACTATATTGTTTATTGCATTTTGTAAGCCTATACAATTTGTGAATGCATTTAAAAAAAAAAAAGTAATCCAATGTAACACATGCTGTTGCATCAGTACATTGATGGCCTTTCTTGCACTTAGTTTTTTGTTTATTTTAAAGATTTAAATTAATTGCTTTTTATAATCTGTTTTGTTGCTTGGTAAATAGTGCAATCTTCACAGCAATCTTCACACATCTATTGCATTTATGTAGTGCTTTTTATACAAAAGTATTGCAAAGCACTGTACAATACATAACAGAAAAAAAACCCACAATACATTTGTATAGCAAGTCACACATACAATTGCCACAGTCAGACCATTTAAATAACAGTATACACATCATACAAATGCAGCAATTTTAAAATTACATTAAGACCCACTATGATAAGAAAGCCATTTTATAAAAGTGCGTTTTTAGTCTTGACTTGAAAACTTGTAACGGTCCCAGCTTCCCTACAAATGAAGGCAGAGCATTCCATAATTTAGGAGCTCTACAAGAAAAAGCCCTACCTTCTGTATTGATCTGTTGACCCTAGGAATAACCAGCAGCCCCATATCCTGTGAATGCGGATTGGAAGATATGGGGTCAGTAACTCCTGCAAATAACTAGGTGCTAATCCATTCAGGACCTTGTAAGCAAAATCTTAAAATCAATTCAATACTGCACAGGGAGCCAAAATAAAGAGGCCAAAACAGGGGTAATATGTTCACTTTCCCTGGTTTTAGTCAGAATTCTAGCGGTGGTTTTCTGAACAAGCTGCAAGCGGGATACTACACGTTTTGGGACACCAGAAAAAAAGTGCATTACAATAATCAATTCTAGATGAAATAAAGCCATGCATTAGTCTCTCTGCATCAGATACAGAAATAATTGGTCTAAGTTTGGTTATATTTCTCAAATGGTAAAAAGATACTTTAGTACCTTCCCTAATATGAGTCTCAAATGATAGATCAGGATCAAAGATGAACCCCAAACTCTTAATTTCTAGTTTAAGTTTTGATGAGAGACTGCAAGGGTCGAGCTCATGTAATCCGACATTTCCTTTTAGTTGGTTCTGTGATCCCACTAGCATAACCTCTGTTTTATCTGAATTCAACATTAGAAAATTCTGTGCTTGATGTCTGTAAGGCAAGTAGCTAATAACGCCCAGGCAGAATACATTTCTGGTTTTAGCCATAAATATAGCTGGGTATCATTAGCATAGCAATGTACAATATCCAAGTATGTAGTGTAATATATACAATAAAGAATAAAAATGTGTTTCATTAGATCCAGTTTGATCTCTTCTGCACAGTGTGAAATATACACTGGTCAGTTTTGTATTGAGTGATTTGTACAGTCAATGCTGTTCTTGATTCCCACAAGCAGCTCATTCAACCACATTATTACATACATTATGACTTTCACTGTGTATCTGAAATGTGATGCAGAGAATTGCAAGAATGAATTGCAATCACTGATACTAACACAATAAACACCCTTGTCATCCTTATAAAACCTTACTCTGGTATACTTTGGTAAAATCATAGCATGTATAGCTAATAAAAGCATTGCTCAGTGCCCAATTAGAGTGATAATATACAGTGCATTGTTACCTTGGCACAAAAGAGGCTAAACTGTCCATTAAAAAGTGCACTCTGTTCTCCATTTGATCACAACATTTTATTAGTATGCAGACTTTTCATTTTGGCATCGGCAAATGTCATTTGGTTCAAATAGGTTTGGATTATTATAGAGAAATTTCCTGACTTTAAATTAAAAATGCTTAGCTATTAACTAATAGTTTAATACCTGGAAATTGTAACTGAGAACATCTTCAACGTTAAAAAATAGAACCATGCTGAGTAGCAAAAGAAATGAAACCGAAATTCGATTCCATTTATTTGAAAGAACAACACAACAATCGCTCCCGGTTGGCTCCAAGCCTGCGTATTGTTTCACTGGTGCCGAGACTCTGGACCGTTAAGACGCTCACTTGCCGTAGGTGTGGTCGCCGGTTCTTGCACATCCTCCGCCATGTTACATTTGGCTTAACATGGTTTGGTGCTCGACCGAACTTGTTTTTATGAATGTATTCAAATGACATCACTAGGCATTTCTGACTGAACTTTTTTGCAGGTCATTTGTTGTTAATCTTGGAATGTCTCCTATAATTATAACCTTTTATACTATAGATAATGAAACTGTCTGAATATCCACACACTTCAGAACATTTAAAATGCAGTGCTACAGATGTTATTCTGAGTAGTGATAATTTGTCACATTTGTATTTATAGTCTTGTACAGATTAAACACAGTAATACAAAAACATTTTGATTAATCAATACAATTTGATTCATTAATAGTACTGGTAGCATCACATTTAAGTTTTATGCCGACCTTCTTATTAGAACAATGACATTATTAGTTCACTCTTCAACTTCAATATGATATAACAAATGCTAATGAATGGTTAACAGAAAATAAACTGAAGTGTCATCTAATGTAGACACATAAATAACATGTGGTATTCCTGTAAACAAGAAATTACATTTCCGTTTTACTGACAGCCAAGTGTCCTGCATGCACCACTAACAATACACCACTAGGTGGTGGTCTAGTATAATAATGACTTTAAAAGTCACCATTGTATAGTGTAAGATTTTAGAATGTTTTTTTTTTTTTTTTTTTTTTGGTATCTTTTAACAACGACAGCATGCTTTGTTCAACAACATTTTGAATAGATCTTCCTTCAATATGTGACATACTGGCTCTGTCTGCTGGCAGGTATCTTGAATTCAATGGTTCCTGGTATCAAACCTTCAGAAAACATTTCCAATGATACAAGATGTTAAACCATGGCAATTCTAAACATGGAATTTCGAATTGGCAAGCAGGAGTGTTGCTAGATGAACCTTCCCACCTGCCATCCGAATGTCTGTCGTAAAAGCTGACCCACAAGCAGGGCCAGGTTAACCCATGCAAACATACACTACTGGGCTCCTACCTTCCTATGTGAATAACAACTACCAATTTGCAAAACGTTAAGTCATTTAAATTTTTTAAGTTTTTATACATAGTTTTGATCAGAAACAGTCAATTATGCCGAATTCTAGTTATTAATTATGATGAAAGTTTCACGCAGTGCTCTGAACTGAAAGACTGACTGAATCTGACAGACCCAGTTTAATTGAAGGTGGTGTGCTAAATACGTTTCAAAATAAATTTGGAACAACCTGAAGCCTGTGTCAAATCCTATAGCAGAGCTTGATAAATCACCTTTCCTGATTTACTCAATAAAAAATACAACAGTTCCAATATGGACAAGAACATCATATGTTGATTGTTATCCAATTACAAAAAACATGATACTTCTGTACAGGAGGGTACTCAAACTTGTGTCCACTAACTGTTGGTCCCCTATAGTCAACACAAATCTATATTAAATAAAACAAACATACCTGTACATTGTCATGTTGTCAAATCAGGGTTGCCAACCTTTTTCTTTTACTTTTTTTTTTTAACTTTAATACAGATTTACAGTGGCCTATTGATACTGTTTTTTGTTTTTTTTACTGAAATAATTAAAAAAAAAACCTGAAACAATAAAACACATTATAAAATAGGCTAGTTTTGTGTAGTTACATTTACTACTTGTGCAATCCTTATTTACTTCTTTGGTCATACATGGACACATTTGCAGACTGTATCATTTGCTTTGGTGGTCTGAAGCTGGTGCTGTTTTTAACAGTATGGCCGTGGACGGGAGCTTCCAGGGGGCGGCGCTCAATTGGCCGAGCGTCGCCCAGGGGGAGGGAGGGTTAGGTCGGCCTGAGTGTCCTCGGCTCACCGCGCACCAGCGACCCCTGTAGTCTGGCCGGGCACCTGCGGGCTTGCCTGTAAACTGCCCAGAGCTAGTTTTGTGTAGTTACATTTACTACTTGTGCAGTGCTTATTTACTTCTTTGGTCATACATGGACACATTTGCAGACTGTATCATTTGCTTTGGTGGTCTGAAGCTGGTGCTGTTTTTAACAGTATGGTCAAAATTCCATTCAGAATGTCTGTAGACAATTCATTTCTTGTTATTACAAGAAAGGCTCATCTGAGAAAAAACTTGTCATAATTCTGCAGTACTGTGTGGCAAAGCCAACTTATTAATGGCAAACTTGACAAGTGTAGGAAAACATGGCTCCAGGTGTATACAACAAGATAGGGTAACCAGACGTCCCGGTTTTTCAACAAAGGTCCCAGCGTCCCGACATTTTGCTCAAAATCTTTAAAAAGTCACGGTTTTCAGCCACTTCATGTAGCTCAACACCTTAAATACCTTTTGTCAAAATAACGTCAACACCCGCTTTTAGTTTATGGCACCTGCAGTGAAAATAAAATTTTAAAAAAGGTAGGCCTACTAGGGTAACCTAGAACGTTATTTTTATAAAGTGATTAACACAGGCATGAATGCTTTTTCATGAGTGCGCCATGTGTTTTCATATATTCAATATGAATCTACAATTGTGTGTAAAACGGTCATTTTGTAGCTGTTCAGTTCTGGCGGGATTTAGCCCAGACAGAGCAGCGAGAGGTTGCAAGCATCCGAATCCACCAGGTTAAACCACATCAACAACATCAATAGAGCCTGACGCAGTGAGTAAAAAAAGAAAGAAAGAAATAGCCAAAAAGTAAATGTATTTTAATGATTTAATGTATTATTAAAATAGCTTATATTTAAATGGTTTAATTAGTCTCATCAATTTAACAACAGAGCAGTAACTAGGTATTTTAGCGCAGGGGGCAGGCAATCGTCCACACCCAGTCGTTTTTTTGTTTTTGGGTGTTTATAGTTGGAATGGTATATTTGCTCACGTTTCATAGTTTTGATTAAATTATTGTTATTTCAGAATCTGTCCTTTAACATGTTTGAAGGAAACAAGACATTACTTAAAACGGAAAGGAACTTGTTTACACGTGTTAACTGTAAGGGTAAATTTCCCGCCTCTATGATTATATTCAATCCATGCATTTTCAGTACCAACCAATGATAATGAGTTTATTTTACGTAGGCTATGGTCATTTTCTGTTAGTCGGGGCTGTAGTTTAGTTTTTGACTCCTCAGTAAAAGCTAAGGCAGAGATCGAGCTATGTGCTTACAATAAACTTTTAATTAAGTTCATGTGTGGCATATTCATTGGTACTGTAAAAAAGCATGTATTGAAAGTAATTGTAACACAAACGTGGATGCAATGACTTAATGGCTTGAAGCATATTCAGAAAGACAAACTCACATTTCCATCTATATAGTTTCCCTAAAGATACAAAACAATTTAGAATTTAGCGAGTCATGCAGGTTTGTATGCTATTTTAAACAAAAATAAATAAGTAAATAAGGTCATTAAAAATAACTAGATTTTGGGGGCTCCCGAGTGGCGCATCCAGTAAAAAGCACTCGCTAGAGTGCAGGATGCGCTCTATAGCCTGGACGTCGCGAGTTCGAGTCCAGGCTATTCCACAGCCGACCGTGGACGGGAGCTTCCAGGGGGCGGCGCTCAATTGGCCGAGCGTCGCCCAGGGGGAGGGAGGGTTAGGTCGGCCAGGGTGTCCTCGGCTCACTGCGCACCAGCGACCCCTGTAGTCTGGCCAGGCGCCTGCAGGCTTACCTGTAAACTGCCCAGAGCTGCGTTGTCCTCCGACGCTGTAGCTCTGAGGCGGCTGCACGGTGAGTTTGCAGTGTGTAAAGAAGCGGGCGGCTGACGGCACACGTTTCGGAGGACAGCGTGTGTTCATCTTTGCCCCTCCCGAGTCAGCGCAGGGGTGGTAGCGGTGAGCTGAGCATAATAAAATAATTGGGCATTTCAAATTGGGGAGAAAATAATAAAAACTAATTGGCAACGACTAAATTTATATAAAATAAATAAATAAATAACTAGATTTTGTTTTTTTACAGATACATATTTTAACGCATGAATGTAAGCCTCTTGTAACTGTCTACTGTATTTAATGGAGAGCCCATAATTAAAAGAGGACACTGTAGGGTCCCCGAGCAGCTCATCCAGTGAAAGCACTACTGCGGGAAGCGCAGGATGAGTTACACTGCTTGAACGGCGCTAGTTCGCGTCCGGGCTGTGCAAAGAGGCCGAACTTTGCCGAGGGGGGTTTCACATTGGCTCTGACGCTCCTGGGGTGGGGGATGGGAAACCAGCAGGGACTTATTCTCCTCATCACGCAACAGCGAACTCTACTGGCCAGACACCGAGCATATTCAGCCTGGATAAGAAGCAGGGTTGATCTCTGTCTTCCAGGATCGGTAGCCCTCCCACCTCTGCTCTGGATTGCTCGGCATAAAAGCGATTCTGGCTTTAGGCTTTTGAGATCGGAGGACGCTCACACTCCCTCAGAACGTCTGTGCTGTGTGGGAACGCAGTGTTTACAAAGGTACCATGAAATTTTCCTGTCAGGACAACTGAGGAAGTCAGCACCTCGGTCACTTTTTTTTAAAGTCACAAAAACGCTTATTCACTGCCAAACATGAACTACTTTAGATGTGTAATGACTGCAGTATAGGATACTGACCTTAAGGTTAAGGAGAAGATTATACATTGTTTTATCAACAATAATATGATAGCCAATCAGAGTGCAGTCCTGACAGGAGAATTTCGTGCTACCTTTGTAAGGACAGCTGTGGGGACTCGCTATGGTGAGGAGAAAAAACATAATTGGACATTTCAAATTGGGGGAAAATAAAAATAAAATAATAATTGGTCACTCAAAAAAAAATTTAAAAAAGAGAAGACACTGTTAACAGTATTTACAACTTGCCTGAAATTATTTCAAATGTACAAGAAAAGGATACTTCCACATTCTGATTGCGGGAGGTAAATAAAAGGAATATATATATATATATATATATATATATATATATATATATATATAATTCTGTTGTATCATCCACAATACTTTGGTATAAAAACAGACAGTACAAATAAAAAAAAAGAAGCTTTTTTTGGACATGTTTAAAAAACTATATTTGAATATTCTAACTACTTGTGCAGTCCTATAAGGTATACTTTGGAGTCTTTATCATACAGGCTTCGGTTCTTGATCTGCCGCTACACAGTAATCTGTCTCGCCAGTGTTTGTCCAGATTTGGAGTTTGGGGTCCGAGTTGGTGGAGTAAGACCCAGACCGAGTTCTAAAGCACTTCTTAATCAAAGCAGCACACACCAGCAAAACTGAGCTGAAAATCATGGAAAATCCACTGAGCATGAAGGCAGCTGTGTAGGTGCCTGTTCGATCCACTAGCCAGCCTGAAAAAGAAAGAACATTGAAAAACTATTAAAAAGTCGTAGGGAAATAAAAAGGTATTATTCTTATGCTAGATGGATACCACTCAACACTGTAAGGTTGCTTGCTTGTAATTATACTAAAGCATGAATTAGCCATCAAATCTATGACTCACCCTGCACACCACACAGCTTTGCTTTTACCAGGTTTCTCTTGGGGACCCCTTAAGGACTATTTTAAGGACTGTGTTCATAAATATTCTCTTAGGTTAAACAATACAGTGCTTCAGAAAACTAATAAACCCTCTCTTAAACAGAATTTGTTTTATTGGATTTAATTATTCAATATTGGCTTAACACAACAGACAAAGCATTCCTTAAAACAGTCCTTATATTTTTTTTCAATAGGGTTCCATAGTGCTTATTATCTAAACCAATCAGAGTCCAGCAGAGGTAGATTACCATGCAGAACTATACTGACTTAGATTCTAATGTGTGAAACATGCATCCTTCACAGGGGCTAACAGTGTGTACAGTATTCTTGTTTTTACAATATTGAATATTCAAGATGTTCACTGACCTGCGATCGGTGGACTGATGAGATAGGGTATAGCATGAAGAAAAAAGACCACTCCGAGGGCAGAAGAGAGGTACTGAGTTCCAACAATGTCTGATGTTACTACAGGCAAGAGGGCCACGTACGCCCCATCAAAGTACCCGTAAAGCACTGAGAATGGCACTAACAGAGGGAAACTCTGCAGGGTGGGAATCAAGAGGCAACAGAGGCCATCCATGCCAACAGCAACCAAGAAGCAAAAATAACGGTACTTCTTCAAACACCTGAAACAACAAAACAGAAAAACCAAACGTATTACAGTAAAAGTGACCCACTACAGCCATTTTCAAAAACTGGACATTTGGAGACTAATTTCTACACTACTAAAGTAAATGTGGTGCTCGGATTGGCTTCATGTGATGACAGCATAATTTTTAACTAGTGGTAGTACTGGCCTTGGATGGAACAGTCATGTTAACTCAACCTCCTATTTTTTTTTTTTTGTCAGATGCCTTCATCCAAGGTGACTTACAGAGACTAGGGTGTGTGAACTATGCATCAGCTGCAGAGTCACTTACAATTACGTCTCACCTGAAAGACGGAGCACAAGGAGGTTAAGTGACTTGCTTAGGGTCACACACTGAGTCAGTGGTTGAGGTGGGATTTAAACCGGGAACCTCCTGGTTACAAGCCCTTTTCTTTAACCACTGGACCACACAGCCTCCTCTTTTGCCAGCAGCACAGAATTTCTACAGGGGCCTTGATGACATTACTTGGGGGAAATAGCATACTGACTCAACTGATGGAATGACACACTGTAGTCATAGATATGGTGTAGAATCAGACCAGCAGTGACCTAAGGGCTCCGTAAGTCACTTCATTGATCTGCTCAGGGTCAAGTTAAGGTCAGGTCATGGCTTACCTTAAATACATAGGGCTTGGGTGCTTTCAGCATTTAAGAATGTCAACCGGTATTAAAGACCACTTATAGAGAAGGACCACCTGCCTATATTAGCCGCTCTGTATAAAAAGATGGCCCACCTGACCACTATTAAGACTACTTTTTCAATCTTTATAACATAAACACAGTCTGGTCTCCTGTACTGTACAGTATGTTCATACATCCTGCAATATTGTTTTCAACATGCTGTTGCTATAGTAACTATTAGTCACATTCCCTGGGTCATTTATGGGGAGTACAGTTCATAATCACCTAACCGCATGATGATAACTAGGTGACTACCAATGGTTTCTAATCTTAAATGGTAGCTACTGGAAGAATATGTGTGTAATTACATGAAAATCACCTGTCCTCTAACAATGTGGACATGTGGTGGAAAAAGAACACATATCAAGTATATGAATGATTATGGGGTACTGTAGTTATTCCACAAAAGTGCCCCAAAGGGGTTGAGCTGGTTGTCCATGGCCATTGAGTGAAATACCCACCACACGCCAGGGAGTGTTCTGTTTATAGACAAAGCACTACTGTATGTATGGAAAAGAAAACCTATACAACTAAATTCTGGGAATTGCTTTCCTCAGCTCAAGCTCTGCCTATGCTTTGTCTCTAATAAAAATATTACACATTAAAAACTATCTCACCTTCGATCTGTCAGCCATCCAAAGGTAATGTTCCCAACAATACCAATCACCCCCAATATGGACATCAAGAAAGCAGAGTTCTGGTGGCTAACCCCAACGTTCAGGGCGTAAGGCACTAAGTAAACAAATGGAACACTGCAGCCGTAGGCCAGGAAGAGGATGGACACTGCTAGCACCATGAAATCAGGCATCAGGAAGAAGCTATACTCCTGCAGTGACTGGAAGAAGACACATCTGTTCAGGCAGTCTGTCCTGATAGGCTGCCCTGGTTTGCAGGCAGACTTGGAGTTCAAGTTGTTTTGCTGTTTGTTGTAAGTGTTCTCTTCATCGACAGACAACACGCCGCTCAGCTGCTCTTCCTTAAGGGTGATGGGTCTCATTAAAGCGCCACACACACACAGGTTGGCGACAAACCCCCCGAGCAGCAGGAGTGCCCCACGCCAGGAGTAAAGTTCAATCAGGTGTTGAACCACTGGAGCCAGAATGAAGGTCCCGATACCGCTCCCCGACATAGCAACCCCGTAAGCCAGTGACTTCCTTTTGCAGAAATATTTTCCTACCATGGCGATGGCTGGGGTGTAACAAAGTGCAAATCCAATGCCTGTCCATAGAAACAAGGCAAAGGGTTATCCAGAGTTACATTTATAATGTATAGATAAATGAGCCATTATAGTGTCCATTCATCTCCATGCAGCTCCCTATAGCACTGTCCACATGACATGAAAAAACTCAAAAGGGTGTTTCTTTGTAATTAGGTGAGGTTTTTTTTACCTTGTTATATATGTTTTTTTAATTTAAGTCTGTTATTGATTTTCACAAATAAAAAAATATACACTTATTTCCAAAAAATAAAAAAAAATAATGAACTACTATCAACTTGGTTGTTTCAGACATTTTTCTAGGATATCTTTGTTGTTAAAGTAAAGTAACCTGTAAGGACTCCCAGTGACAGATAGAGGTTCTCCAGGCTGGTGGCAAAGGAGCTCAGAATAAGACCCGTCGAAGCCATGAATCCTCCTAAGATTACTGCAAATCGGCAAGACAGGCGGTTCCCAATGAAGCTGCCAAGTGGGGCTAAACAAACACATTGTTCAAGTTGGTAATCATACTAAACATAGGATTATATACAATGTTTAGATATCGGGAGACATGAGCTTTAAAAAATATGTATATATTCTCTTGATAATGGAAACACAATATAGCTGTTATTATTTATAATATATAGTACTTTTATAACAAGAACGAGGAAAAAACAGAACAAGGAATTGTCTTTGCCATTAATACTTCAACTTAAAACTAGATTGTTTTATACATATGACAAATAATATATATATATATATATATATATATATATATATATATATATATATACAGTGATGAGAGAGGGGAGTTTGGGGTCAGTATATAATACAAAATAATTCAGTAAAAATACATTGATTATGGAATCCAGTCTCACACAAACTAGTAACACAAGTACCATAGTTGTTGCAAATGGTTCGCATTATTTCATTATCTTACTTTATTTTTTCTAAATGTTTTTATAATCCAGCTGCTGGTGACATTCTCTTAACATTGTTAATAATTAAATCCACAAGAGGGCTGTGTGAGGAGTATCATTTGTATTGTGTTTCACTTGGAAATGTGTTCACTGATTTTAGTGCAGGGCTGCAAAAAGTGGATTATTTACAAATTTAACCCATTAAAAAAACATTAAATTGGACCTTTGCAAATTGTTACACAATATATTATATGTGGCTATGTGCATTACATATCATATGCCATTATTGTTACATTTAGTTTTTAATATTATTTGTAATAAGGAAATTAATTGCAAGGCAGTTAATAGAGTCAGTGTTACAATTTATAGAAAAAAGCAGTTCTATCTAGCCTGTACTAGCAGGAAGCAACTTTTCTTGTTACAGTTAGGAGCAGTAGTTGAATGCGGCAAGGTATGGAGCAGTTCAGTGCAGGTACAAGCTGAACTGAGGTTTACAGAAGCTCTCTGAACAGGTGTGTCTTCAGGAGGTGCCGGAAGGTGGTCAAGGACTGAGCAGTCCTGATAGCCATGGGTAGGTCATTCCACCACTGAGGGGCAAGGTCTCTGGAGGCGGGGGAGCGGAGGGGGGGTACAGCAAGTCTGACGGAGCTGGAGGAGCGGAGGAGGCGAGAGGGGGTGTAGGGAGAAATGATCTGGAGATAGGAGGAAGCAGAAAGGCCTAGACAGCGATAGGTGAATACAAAAGTTTTGAATTGGATGTGAGCAGCGATATTGAGCCAGTGCAGGGAGCGGAGCAGTGGTGTAGCGTGGGAGAAATGAGGAAGGAAAAAGACAGGAAGACCAGCCAGGAGGGAGTTGCAGTAGTTGAGGCGGGACAGTACCAGGGCCTGAACTAGCAGCTGCGTGGAGTAATTGGTGAGGAAGGGGAGAATTCTGCGCATGTTGCTGAGGAATATGCTGCTATAGATATGTAACCAATCCAAGTAGCCGGGCTAAACTTTGAAAGTGGGCAGTATCTGTCAGGTTATTGTACAAAGTAAGGCTTATAGAAATTATTGGCGCTGTTCAGCATATTATCAAACCAGAAACAGAAATGTGAAAATGATCTTGTTAGTGTCTGTTATGTAAACCTTCTCCAGTTATTCCCTGTACTTAATGTGTATCACATTCACTTTTACATACGGATTGGGCAAAGTGTAAAAAGCAGGTTTGCAAGCTGAAAGTGTCAGATTCAGCTCTGATTGGCCTATTCTGCTTGTGTGATCTCTTGGTGCTGAGTAAGATCCTCTGGAGAAATCCAGCTGGGAAAGAGGTCACCTACGCCCTTCCATCAATGAGTCGATATGCTGTGCAATCAGTGGGCAGACAGTCTCATATTTAGGTGCTATTAAAAGCTATCCATCTAGTCTTTACTCCTCTGTTTTTCATTTAATTTTAGCACAGACCCAGTAGTGAGCCATCAACAAGTTAATTAAAAAGTGCTTTAAACAATGGGCCACCCAACCATTTTATTTGTTTACATTTTTGTTTTGCCTCCCCAAGCTACAGGAAAGCCCATCACTATGCAGGAATGAACTAAGAAATGATAGATCTACTTCATTATTCATATGCTATGATATATCTCTTCTTTAGTCTCAGACGGACTAGTAAAATAAAAACAAGGTAGTCCCCAATCTCACAGTGGAACATCAAGCAGGCTTTTCTTTCCTGTAGTCAGAAGTGGACTCCAGCATGGGTCACCTTTGGACAGGGATATTCTGAGGGGGTCGAATGGATGAACAGGTCATAAATTCACTTACCACAGAGCATTGTTGTGCAGTCCACCAAAGAATGGATCCATGCTGTCTTTGAGTAATCCTGAGCAAAGTGCATTTGGAACTCCACAAAAAAAATGGAGATACATCTAAAATACGAAAAGGGCAAGGTGACTTCTTAAAACTGTCGACAAAAAACTCAGATAGCATTAAGTCATTAATACTGACAGTGCTTATAATATTACTTTTTAGCATATGTAAATGAGAGAATATTATTAAAGGGGGTAGCATTTTAATGACACATTATTATATAAAGCTTTATATCATCTTATAAATGAATTATAAGGTCTGCTATCGATGACTTAATTACCTGTTCATATAACACTGCACTGCTATAGCCTGTTAATATTATTATTATTTATTTCTTAGCAGACGCCCTTATCCAGGGCGACTTACAATTGTTACAAGATATCACATTATTTTTACATACAGTTACCCATTTATACAGTTGGGTTTTTACTGGAGCAATCTAGGTAAAGTACCTTGCTCAAGAGTACAGCAGCGGTTTCCCCTACCAGGGATTGAACCCACAACCCTCCGGTCAAGAGTCCAGAGCCCTAACCACTACTCCACACCGCTGCCCATAATATTAATAATAACTGCCGTAAATTGTTTATAATATGTTCATAGATGCATAACAACTTGATGTTAACCTTAATTCCTTCCTTTGCAAATACTACTAAAATTCAATTTGAATCCATGCACAATTGTATTTTTTCCAAACAAGACCTACAGTTCCTATAAACAACTATGGAATCAAGTTGACTGTTACCAACTAATGTTTCTGTAAACGGAGATCCTACCAAACGTCTCGCCTCCACCTCAAATATGAACTATATCTCAGCCAGCAAAGTTCATTCATTGATCATTTTAGAAATAAGCACAACTGCATCTACTTTAAACCCGCTCCGTATAACTGGATTAGCACTTTTTCAAACGGACACTCATTTGGAAAAGCAATGTCTAATCCAGACTTGTCAAGGGCTCCCTCCCAATGAACTGAACTGTAATCATAAACCAATGTTGTTTTGATCCCCTTGTTTGACCAGACAGGCATGCGTTTGTGTGGACAATCCTTTTGATACTGTAATTTCATTTCAACACACTGTGCGGGTAAATAACGTTAAGGGTAAAAATAGTCCCTGCTGTTTTTTCCTCATTAATCTATATATAATCGCCTGCCTTAACACATAATAGAAAAACAAATCCTTTCAACTGAAGCAGCCCTTTTGTAAAACGTTTTGCATAAATCCTTGACCTCACTTTTCCCCATAATTTAAAATACAGTCAAACCTGTATTAAGTGCCATTTGGCCATCCCGATCCTGTCCCTTGTATACTTTCTACACGTCTCATCTTTAATCACATGTAAATAAGAACACCAGTCTATAAAGACCACTTTTAGACAGTCCCTTGAGGTGGTCATAATAAACAGACTGCAAGTGTCTGCTGAAAGAACTGATTTTAAGAGCGGACTGTGTAATTTAGATGTTTACATATGAATTCAATTCGAAATCATAACCTCCGCAGTAGCCATCCTGTCTGCCCTGAAAACAGTGTTGGAACACGTGCACATGCCTTTTTATTTTATTGGCAATGAAAGGATTGACTTAAAGGAAGGTTTCATTGGTGCTTTTTAAGATTCCTTTAAAATGTATAACTTATTCATTTGCAAACACAAATAAAATACCTGAAATGTGTGTTTGCACTTTTTGTTAAAGGCTGACATGTTATTTCTGCTGCCCAGTATGTTGTGCTAAGAGGTCTCACGTTGCAGTGCGATGTTCATAGGGAAGAGGGAAGATTATTCTTTCATTCCTAAAACCTGTGTGGACTGCAACGAACCTGTTTCATTTAATTTAGCTCCTTTCTCTTAAATGCAGTCTGTCAGCCATTTACTGGTAATCTCTACAGTGCACTACAATATCATTTTCCAGTAGGCTTAGCCCTCTAAACCTTTTGGTAGTTAGTGAGTTAATGAAAATGAATAGAATCTAACTGGTGAAATGAATTATTGTAAATTATAGAAGATAAGTGACACCACTGGCATACATTAACAGCATTTTTATAATACTCAACAAATGGACCACTGCCCACAGCTAAGAAAAACCTGGCTGTGCTAAATGTAATTCAGAACCTAACCAAGATAATTAAATGAAAACCAGATAGATCTCACTGTAGGTCAAAGATGAACATCAGGATGCTAACTAGAAATATCTACTGATTAAACAGAAATACTTTCTTTTTTTCAACTTAGTTTATCCAAAAAAATCTCTTTGGACAACAACGACAAAAAAAGAAAAAGAAAAAAGATTACGATTTAAAAAACTCAGCACCAGACATATATTGATATATTTTTTCCACTACTTAGTCTTTACTGCACAGCTGCTGCATGCAGTCCAAACTGAATGAAAGACCTCTTTTAATCACCAACACAAACTCGACTGTGTTGAAACTGCTGTGTGTGAGAACATTACAGAATCTACCCGATTCATCTCAACTTGCTTCAAGATTGATTGCCTCTTATCAATATTTCCATGTGACACCATTTACTGTAGTTTAGAATACAAAATCCCAAGTCTGTTGCTGTCTGATTGTGATTAGTACAATGTGCTATGTACTAGCCTTTGATAGTAGAGGGCGGAGTGTGTTATTAACTTCAATAAAAGAAAAAACCTATAGATCTCACTGTCAAGTCTTTAATGTTAGATGAAATTAAATTAGGCACATTATCTCTAAATACAGAAAGATTCAGTTATGGGAGCCACAAGGTAATAGGTTTGGATACTAAGTATAAAATGTAAGTGAAACATAATGAGAAGAATGAAGGAGTGATAACCAAGGATTTAAAATCAATTTTATTATCTCTCATTAGCATGAGCAATATTAGCACTCTTTATGCTGAAGTTCTCTTTCTTGCAATTTTTTTTTTTTGTACATTAATTGCACTGCCTTCTTGCCCTGGTGCCCTGTCACTTCCCATTGAAAAAGTCTGTTCCCGGGTTCCAGTCTCATTTGGTTGACCACGTGATTGAGTCTGACAGGAAGTAATAAGATACTGTACCAGGAATAGAATTTTAGGCTTTCTAAAGCTCGGGACTGCACACAAAAAGACTATTTGGTCCAATAAGTATTTCATTTTGGTTAATTTCAGTAGATATTCATCTATTTTCCTGGAAAATATATCCCTTCCCTATTTGTTCCAAATTTCTACAGTTTTTACCCCCAAATTATTCCCCGGTGCAAGCAACTTTTCCAGGAGTACTTTCTCGCTAATCCTAATTTACTTTTAAATTATTTTAAACCTATTGTCAACCGTTGCACCTTCTACAGTATGTAGTAGTGATGCTCTTTTGATGGTATGGTTGAGGTATAGCTCATGGCATTGAGAAGGCAAACATACAGACAAGATTCAACTACCAAGGTAATGCGTGATATTTAGGATTTTATTCCGCTGTTATCGAGAATTTCTTTGGAATGGTGAATAAAAGCTGTTTCTAATTATATATTTAATGAAGGGATAGTGGCATTTT
Source organism: Acipenser ruthenus (assembly GCF_902713425.1). NCBI lineage: Eukaryota > Metazoa > Chordata > Actinopteri > Acipenseriformes > Acipenseridae > Acipenser > Acipenser ruthenus. Next base: position 27,239,851 of record NC_081201.1, read on the forward strand.
TTAAAGGGAATCCATTAAAGATGGTCCCTCACTTATATCTTCAAAGAATTCCAGCAGATTTGTACTACTTGACCCCTCCAAGGGTTAAATGTAAGCAGAATGGGATCACTCACTTAGTTATTACCTAGTAAGAAAGTAGGATTTAGCTAATCAATTACTCACTTAAAAATGTTGTTAAAGTGATTGTGCAAGTGTGGTAATTTCACCTCAGCAGGGTCTTCAGGGTCAAGGCATGTTACTGCGCTCTATCCTGCACAGTACAGTTTGTGCCATGTCTGCACAAATAATTTCTCTAAAAAAAGATTTGGTAATTGGAGGACTTACAGTTTTGCTTGCTACGAAAGCTCATGGCATGTGACAAAGGAATGCTGATACCATGGAATGTTAATTCAGTTTCTTAGTGACACGTACGCACCCAGGTCTCCATGCGTTGTGACCCAGCAAGTCCAGGGGCCAATCACAATACCCCAAACACTGCGTGCCCAACATTGAAGCTACTATAGGTTACCAACTACAGTATACTGGTAGTGTTTTGTCAGTTTAATGTAAGCCAATAATGATCACTGTTCCATTTACCACCACTAAAACTCTCAAATGACTGACCAAACGGTAAAACAGATCCACAAGGCTTTTACTGAGAGGGCTATTCAAAGTCACGTTCATAAGGACACTCTGTTTACAGGGCGTCCTCTGTAACCTGAACTGCAGTGTAATCTGTGGAAAATACAAGCCATCTCTTGCCAGTTCAGTTAACCGAAACCCTGTAGTGGGATCCCACTACAAAATAAGTCAGTGACACACCAGATTTAGATACCCTCATTCCCCAGTGCTTTCCATTCAGTCTACCTTCGAATATTGACTACAGATCACTTACTAATGAATTATTTTAGAAAATCCTCCCATGAATGAAAACAATGCTATAGATCATTTTGAAGTACATTCATCTGCTGTCTAGTATTGATATATGACCTATCTGCTGTTGTTGTAACCCAAATCATAAATGTTTACAAGCTCCCCTATCAGCACAGCACTATTTAAAGTAGACCTAAAGAAACAGCACTGTTGTTGAAACAAAAAACACAAAGCTTGGCAACAGCATTATACAGCATTTCAAACAACAAAGCCATATAAACACAAACAAGTTCTGTTCAAGTGTCCCTTAGGCAAATATACACTGCATTATTTTAAAACAACTTTGTACAGTACTTCTGTTGGAATACCTTTTCCAGTATTACTTCATTGCACTGCTGTAGTACTGAATTACAAAGGTACAGTGTCTAAAACCCTGCACTAAACTGCAGATTGATGCAGTTATACTGTATAAATACAGCAGTTTGTTTTTGTATGGGGTTTACCCCACTCACCTGGTGACAGCCCGGGTGCAAATGGTGACAATAAAGCAGCCAGCAACGATCATCCATCCCCAGCCTCCGTCTGGAGGGGCAGCTACCAGCACCTTATTAGTCTGAGCCATGGTTGGAACAGAGCTCAGTCCTCTTAATCCCCTTTTCAAATTTCAGTTAATAGTGCTGAGCTCCTACAGTACTTTGTTCAGTGCAGCTGCAATTGCACAGAATCCATGGAATGTTATCTGATGAGGGATCTGCAAGACAACACAGAAAAACACACACACACATATATATATATATATATATATATATATATATATATATATATATATATATATATATATAATTTAAAGATTATCAGGAGGAATAAAATGTTCACATATTGAGATTAAAATGTCAAATACCAAGCCAAGTTACACCTTCAATCCTGTTACGATTCTCTCTAGCTGCTCATCACAAATAACATTATAAAAGGTAAGCTTTAAAAAAGGTCTCAAACCAAGCAGAAGACAAATATTTACTCTCTTTCCTCTCTATTGTCAAATTACCCCCTCGCTTTGACAAAACACCAAATTAGAAGAGTGTATTTTTTATATAATTTTTTTTTTCCCATGAACCCACTCCTAAGTTTAGACTGTGTTACAGCTCAGACTTGACCCGCTGTATTTTTCTTGAATAAATCTCCCACACCCCTTCTTGTAGTAGCTTGCTCTCTAAGACTTCTGCTGGAAAGAAAACACAGTGAAGAAAGTGTATTATTGATTTGCTCCACTGGGGTCAAAGCTGTTTTCTCTTTTGCTACCCAATCAGGCAACAAGCTTATAAATACAATTACGTAATTTATCATGTAGCCTAATCTGTTAATACTTACACCAGAGAAATAGTAACGGCAACTTTTCCACAGGTGTGTGTGTATATACAGCATCTATTATACTTGCCTTTCTACTATCTAGTGTCCTTTTAGACGCTGCAGTAAAAAGAAGCCTCAAAGAAGTATATATATTTTATCCCAATTTCACAACAGTTGTTTAAATAAATTCTTATTTTTATACCTGCGATTACAAAATGTTCCTTTCCAATAAGGCAGGATAATTAATCTCTTCATCATCAGTAAATGTTTCTTTTTTTTTAAAAAATACTGGTAATGTAATAAAAACTAGAATTAAGGTCACATCACAAACACAAATGGTTTCCTACTCATGTAGTAACCTTTACTTCCTGTATGGAAAAAAGAACAATAAAGAAAGATACAGGAATAAATCAATGTACTGTGTACTACTAATAATAACTTGTATAAGAACTGCATTTCTTCAATTAATATATTACAAGAAAATACACCAAGAAATGTATTCTGATTTTAAAGTACATTAACGCTACAGGTGAGGCCCCTTCACCAGCACCATGATCCCCAAGGTTCCAGTATCCCTAGCAACCACAAAATGTGACCCAAGAGGCCTTCATTAATTTCTTACTATTATTTTAGATTTTCAATACAGATGAGCTCAAGCAATACATTTCCCATTCACAAGAAAGTTTTGCTAGTAATGTATTCAGCAAAAAACAAACCAAAAAAAAGATTACTTTTTAGTTCGGTAAATTACTAAACAATGTATTAATAACTTTAAAAATATATATTATATAAGATGAAAAAATAACATCACAATGTAAATCAGGCCAATCGATTTAGTCCTCCTTACTGTAAAACAGCTGAGATCATAAACTGGTTCTCACTTATGTGTGAGAAAACATTAGAAACAGGTAGACACATACATCTTAATGGATATGTTTTTCCCTAATTTGTCAACTGAATACTTTACATTTTACTAGACTGTGTGCTAAGGTATAAAATAACATTGGTTTTGAGAAACGTTTGTTTACATGTGAGTATTTGCCTCTTTTCTATATTTTTGTGTGAATTCATTTATGTCAAGTTATTCTGCACTTTTTGTTCAATAATTTTTTCAGCATTTTATTGCCCTACATTGTATTACTTTTTTCCCCAAACCGGTCGAGCTTGAATGATGATGCAACACTGCTAAAGAATAAATATAAACCCATGACTGCCCTTGGCTGTCTCAGGTCACATTTGCAGAATGGCTCTATCTGACAACAGTTGAGTGGACAGGAGTCCAGTTACAGTACATCTGTGTAATGATTTATCAAGCACTCATCTCCAATCAAACTGTCCTTGTAAATTATCAAAGGTACACTGCTGACCCTACGTGCCTTGGGATTGAGACACTGTAGTTTTCAAAACAAGAAAACTAGAAAGTAGAAAAGCTAGTAAACTGAAAGGGTAAGCATTATTAAGCACCATTTATTGATCCATTCAATCATTTGTTTACGTATAGGGAGAATAATATAATCCTCTTCAACACTTGCAGTAAACATCAAATGCACATTTAATATAATCCTCTTCAACAATTGCAGTAAACATCAAATGCACATTTTTTTATTTTTTGGTACATCCTTAATTATTCTTAATATCATGTGCCAACCAAACTCCCTCATGACTGAACCATGATTGCTACAATGTTGTAATTGTTTTAATTGTATCCCTTTCAGAAACCTCAAATCTCTTGCCTTTGTGCCGTTTGAGCCATTTATAAAGTGATCCAGCTCTAAGCTCACAGCATGGAAACAATTAGCATGTGATCTGTTCAGCCTGAAGCTTGCATCTTACAGTCAAGTAAAAGCAGTCTGCCCCGAAACAGATCATGATTAAGAAGGGCAGGGCGTTGGTTACAGATTTGCATTCAATAGAACAGTCACCCGCCCGAAGTGGTGGTTAACGTAGATATAATTTCATGAACTGCCATTTTGTCTGTCAGTCACGTATACACAGATATAATGCAGTACAATAGTCTATCAGTAGTGCAAATAAAGCAGCTGTTTATCAAAATCGTGGTTCCTTTTTTTTCCTACTTTCCTGCATCGTCTACTCTTCTGCTCAGCTAATAGGGTTTTGGAGGAACAGTTTGTTATAAAATCTGCAATTGTGCTTGTTGCATTCCTCCAAAACTGTGAACTTATATACACATTTTAAAATGAATCCAACAAGGTGTTCGGAAGTTATATACATCACAAGTTTTCATAGAAACAAACATCCAGACAAGTATAATACAGTATGGGCTATATTTCCACTCTTCTTTTTCTGAAAGGAAAATTACCAATTACATTCTACAATGAGTATGAAACAACTACAGACTACCTACCAGCCCCTTAATTAATGTCAGCGTTATTTAATTCCGGTTTGCGTTTTGGCTTTCTTATGAAAATAAGCTTTGATAGTTTGGAGTAAATCGTTTTGAGAATCTAGCCCCATGTGCGCTGAACTTGAAAACAGAGCAACCTTTTAAAACATGAAATTCTGTATTTTGTATGTAATTCACGGCCACAGTGGAGCACTGCTCACTTTCTAGGTCAGGCATATTCTCATGCATTTGGCATTTATCATATTTTTATGCTCAAATCTAAACATGCTAAAAACAAAAAAAGAATGTATTCCCTTTGGTAGCACTGGTAAACAAGTTGGACATGTTTTCTTTCAGCAACTTCATAAACAACTTTATTGCTGAAATAAACCATAAAGGACGATGTGTGAATAAACAAAGCATTGCATGCTGAACAATTAGAGAGCTAATTTCTGGAAAGAATAGCTGTTTGTTTGAAATGGAACCCTGTACGGACTCACGATGTCTGATCAAACAAAGGGTGAGATTCTGTGTAGAAATTAGATCTGGTTTAGAATTCTACATTGGTACAAAACAGATACGTTCCCAGAGGTGTTATCTTCCAGCACTCATCCAGGGACATGAAGGAAGAGAAATTTGAGCTTGAAGCAGGTCTGTAGTCATTAGCTTGTCTTAAGGTGGTTTGCTACAGTTTATGAATAGGTCCTAGCGCATTTCTAGTATATCCAATTTAATATTCATAAAAGTGTTTTAGACAGTTGTTGAGTTCCTTAACAATAGCCTAGAAAGGTTTTAATGGGTGTTAATTTACTTAATCAAAACAGAATAAATAACAGGGCTGTATTCATAAGGCACATTTATCTAGTGTTTAACTTTAGAGGTGGGTCTTATAACAAAATTCCACAACAGCTGTTGACAAAATTCCTTGAACACTCTTTAAGCTAGACATGACAAGACATGTGAAAGATAAACATGGTTCAGCTATGTCAATGCAAACAGCACACGTGTGACTGAAAGAGTTTAAGATCAAGAACAAGTGCAACCCTTGTTTAACAAAACCTGCGGTTCCACCAACATTTTCTAAGAGTCTCAGTATGTCAAAACAAGTATGTTTTATGAATATGGGACAGGGAATATTCAACGTATACAAGTCTATGACATAAACATACTTCATGAATAAGTCATTTTCATGTCTCACAAGTTAAAGCTTCTGAATCACGACCACCATTCCAAATCCTTTGCTGTAAAAATAAGTGCAACACAAGGATTTCTTGTGCTTGGTTTTAAATAAAAAATACTGATTCCAAACACATACATCCTACATGGTATACTGAAGACAGCACAGTATTATATGAAAGAAAAACAAAACTTTAAGGAAACATAATAATAATATTTCATTTACTAAATTACAGTAGCCACATTTTTGGGGGCAGTGGCAGAAATTACAGCGGCACACCCCTAGTGGTCATTTCTGAAAACTACCAACCATCAACATGATAGAAAAGGGATATTGAGTATTTAATCTGTTAAATTATGATCTAAGATGAAACAATTGAGTTAACAGAGAACACACAATAAGATAAGCCGCTGCAAAGCATCAAATGTATTCAGATGTCAAGAACCTTGTCTAAACACTCATTACATGAATCCAGTACACCAGAGTGCAACTGTGAACCTGTCCCCCTGCAACACACTGTGGGACACAAAATGACCAGCCAAATAGTTGTGAAGGTATCTTAACTGAACAGCACTTCTCTCTTTTGTATTTATCTGTGTTGATTTGTCCTCATAGTAGTTAGCAGACAGTCAATAACATATATTATGCAACCATTCGAGTTAATTAAAGAAAGGGGTCAGCTTGTCAGGGAAATGATTTTACAAACTCGCAGAGGACTGTGCAGTTCTGCGGGTTGGTGAGTTAATCTAATAAATGACAGCATTTCTGATGATCGCTGGTTGCCACCAATATAGGTCAGTATAGACCCATGTCTTAAAAAAAACAAAATCAAGTGTTAAGGTAAACAGGGTTCAAACTAATACTTGGCGCTAGTCCTAAAAAATGTCTACAGCTGGTTTTATACTGAGATTATTTGTTTTGCAAGTGAATTAGGTGCAGTTGATCAGGCATTAAATTAGACACCTGAGATTCAGCATATGGCATTTTCTTTGTTTGTTGTATGTGATCCTTCACAGTGAAGGTCACTTGGTTGCTCAGAGCCAGTATTGGTCAAAAGAGTGATTAGGAAGGAGAAACTCTGTCTGTCCTTATAGACATGTCCAAATTCCAAACAAACAGCCTGAAAGCAGGACTGCCCAATATCCACAAAGTGGCCATTCCAGTCAGGTGAGAAACAGGCATTTTAAATATGCTTTTCTGTTTACTTTTCTCATTTATTTGAAACTATGATAACTGAGGATATTTAGTGTCATTCTCTATTTGATTGTAAATGGTTATTTTTTATACATTGTTACCATTGCAATCTGTCAGTTTAAAACTTAAGCTAAATTTGCCCAATCTTGGTACTAAAATGCAAGTAGAGTACGAATGTGTGTGTGAACTCATGAAACAGATCAATACACATTTTTGTGTGTTTCATTTATGTGTTTTCTGTCTTTTTGCAGTATTTATCTTTTTAGATGTAGACTGAATGAAGTCATGGGAAATGGAGATACACTCCAGTAAAGAGTGAGAATATGTAAAACAACAGAAAGCTTTTCACTTAATAGGTTTACTGGTAAGACATGTAAGTGCTGTGTACCAAGTACAAAGCCTCCAGTGCTTGTATAACTTTACAATGAGTTTCTAATAAAATCTTTTCTGTGACGTTATAAAATTCCAGTCATTTGATGTGAATGGCTCCAAGAAGACTGCTTTGATGGTTACTAGACTGTGAGCTCATCTGCAGTACTGTTTTTTTAAGTGTTCAAAAGGGGATGCAATAATAATGCCTTTTACGTTTGAATTAAATTGAATGAAGTTTGCCCTCAATTCTTCCTGAGAGGAATAAAGCAATCCAATTGTTGTAAATTAAAGCTAGCAAGAAACAACTCATTAAGCCATCATTTTATTGGCCCCTATATTCCAGGTCCCCCTAACAATATCCCCCTAACAAAAATAAATAAATAAAAAAATAAAAGAGGACCAGATGGCTTGTGTATGTTGGATGCAACAGAAACCACTTTCACAGTGATAACCTCAGCACCTGGAAGGGTCTGTATGAGCAACAACCGTTAGAGGGTGTCAAACTCCCTGTCAACAGAGGTCTCCTTCTGTTTAAATACTGCTTGAAATATTTGAGTAATATAGTGCAGTGGGTCACACTTTATTTAAAGGGTGTTTTTTTTGTTTGTTTGTTTTGTTTATTAACTGTTAACAAACAGCTAATAAACATGTTAATGTACATTATTTGTTTTCTGTTAACTGTTAGTTAATAATATATAATAGGCCAGCTAAAACTGCAAACGCCAGAGCCCTATGGATGGTCAATCAAACACCACAGCCACAGGATGATCAAGACATGATCATATGCTTGAAATCGGTTCAAATTGTAACTGTAGTAATGTTGAGCAAATTCAATCAGGTTTTTATTAACCCTAAGCCTAACCCTTACCTAAAAATGAACAATGTTTGTTAACAGTTAATAAACTAAAAGCAAAAAAAACGACCCTTAAAACAAAGCGTGAACGTCCAGTGCTCCTGTGCACAGAAGGCATTTGGTAATGAGATTCAGGTCCCTAGACTAATCACAAAACGAACTCAAAAGTTGTTTTAATGATTTGTATACAGTAAAGTTGTAAATAAGCCAACTGCAATCCTAAACAGGCTTTGGAATAAAAAATAAAAAAAACCCCATTCTTTTAACTCTTTTGGAAAAAAAAAAAAAAATAACTTCAGTAATACTGCAGCATTTGTTGAAAACGAAGCCATTTCTTACTGGTTTTTTTTTATGTCTCGCACGTAATACACTGTTTTTAACGTATTAGTATATTGTTATATATTGTCTTTGCACAGCTAGGATTGATACCAAACCATAATTTATTAAATAAAAGACTTATTTTCATGATAATTGCAATCAGATCACCATCAAATTTCCTAAAAATGAAAAAGAAATTCGTTAACTCAACAACTTTTTCCACCGATGGACATTACCCCGAATAAAACAACACAACTTTATTTATTAGCAATGTATAGCAAACAGTTATAACCTTAACAGTTTATAAGATCTGACAAGCTGTACCTTAAAAAAAAAACAACATAATGTATTCATTTTCCAAATTCAAATACTAATATTGCTTTGGTCTTTACTTGGAAATCTCCTCAGACTTTATATAGGTATTTAAAATAAGCGACCACAACGTTGCTTGATTTTTTCACTTCACTAGATTATTGTGCATAATGAAAATAAGTGGCTTGGATATAAAATTGACCAGAAATGAACTCTTAGAATCTAGATTCCACGCCCCGATGAACCAAATGTTATGTGATGTCCTTTAGATCAAAACGCGTTGTGTTGCATTTTTTAATACTGCTTTATTAAAATAAAAAATTTTGTTATAGATTTTGGAAAACTTTAACACCATGTTTAACCCGACAATAGTATCGCTTATTTCTGTGCACTTTCTAATCCTTTTACGTTTCGTATGTAATACAGTACCAGTACTTACCTAAATTCTGCATCACTTGTGTGGCGCTCTCCAGCCTTTCTCATAGTTGCAAATTTAATTTATAAATGTGCAAATCAGAACTGCATTTACATCTTGAAGGGGTAACAACTGCCAATCCTCACAAACGATCACTAAAAAACAAAGCCATGCCGGAAGGACCAAAGCACTTGCACAAAGTGAACCCAGTCAGTAGGCTGAGTGAAAAAGCTATAGTTAACCCCTCCTATACTTACAACTCCTAATAATGCAAAGCTATAGTGCAAATTATCAGACCCGCCCTTCAGCCTATGAGCTTATGTAAAAGATATCCTTTATGTTCCAACATATTGTGTCAGCAACAAATGAGAGGCAATAGCGTGACTATTACAATTTAAAAAAAAAAAGTTGCCCACCATAAAATTATTTGCTCTCTCTGGTCACTTTTCAAAGGTCCATATGGATATAAAAGGGTGTTCTTAATCATGTCTACGACTTTTGTCGTAACCATCGAATTGAATGGAGTAGTGGTTAGGGCTCTGGACTCTTGACCGCAGGGTTGTGGGTTCAATCCCTGGTAGGGGACACTGCTGCTGGGCTCTGGACTCTTGACCGGAGGGTTGTGGGTTCAATCCCTGGTAGGGGACACTGCTGCTGTACCCTTGAGCAAGGTACTTTACCTAGATTGCTCCAGTAAAAACCCAACTGTATAAATGGGTAACTGTATGTAAAAATAATGTGATATCTTGTAACAATTGTAAGTCGCCCTGGATAAGGGCGTCTGCTAAGAAATAAATAATAATAATAATAATAATAATAATATACCACAGTAAAAGCACAGTAAACATAATACAAGTATAGTGACATACTTACCGTAAGGCATTGTAAAAACCATGGTAATCCACCAAAAAAACGTGGAACTACATGACAAAATAGTTCTGAAATGTCAGGTTTGGCACATTGCTGTTAATCTGCAAATGTTTGTGGAAATTTACTAGTAACATTTTACCATATCTGGTGGTAATTGTTTTTATGTGTAGATCATGGATGAATATTATTTGACCATCACCTGGACGTCACCTTCATTTTACCCAAAAAGAAAATGCTACAACAGACTTGCGGTTGATCCCAGTCTAGCTCATGTTCAGATATGGTTCTGTGATCCTCTATTGCAATTAAAACCAGACATCATGTTCTCACACTATTCAAGTCACCTTATCACCTCAGACCTCAGGTCACTGCATTGCTTATCAGTTACATTTCACAATGTTTCTATATTTCTGCTTCTATACAAGGCCATTTGCAGCTGTGGGTTGCATTACAAAAGCAAGTTGCTTACCACGTCTGTTTGGTATCAGTGTCCATGTTTGTTCAGTTTTAAAAGCACAGCATAGGCCCTACTTCTATTTTACCTTTAACAGTACATGACTGTTTGAAAGTCTGGCTTTATGCACACTATACAAAGTAATAACTATAGATGGCATAAAACCTGTATGTGCATGTCCTCTGCCATAGGTGCCTCTTGTATGTTCTGGGTTAGCCTTTAGTGGCTATGCAGTGTGCTTTGAGGCATGATATGCATGGTTTATATATGATTTATATTTTAATGTATTATTTTACCAAGAATGATGTAGCAAAATTTCAATTTCCACTAAAATAGTCACATTCAGTAAAAATCTACAGCCTTAAACTATATATGTTAGGTTTCAAATAAATAAAACCTGCACCATCAAAGCAGAAATACAATTACACAGACTGGACCACCCACAAATAGACCTTTAAAAAGGGCTGGCTTTTACTGTTGAGAGCTATGCAAGTAGTTTCTTAATATTAGATCATCACTTGATTCCTTGACTTTGTTTTTATATGACACAGACACACCGGTCTGGACTACCTTACCTAAAATAACATTAGATAGTCAAAGATTAGTGTTAATCAGGGTTTGTGAAACCAGCCCATAGTTTTAGGGTAAAAAAATGAAATTGTTATATATTTAAATGCACCAATTGTTGTGTCTCTTATGAGTCACATGATTATGATTCCTAACAACCAGAAGATCTAAAGAAATCATGAGGAGAGTTCCTATAGGAGTCTGTTGTTTAAAAAAATATAATCAAATACATCTTTTACCTGAAAATATTGGTAATTTTTTAAATAGGCATAACTACATGTAATATGGTTATATCCAAGATAAGAAGGGTTACATCCAAATATTGTTACATCCAAGATATAATAAGGAGGCTGTGTGGTTCAGTGGTTAAAGAAAAGGTCTTGTAACCAGGAAGTCCCTGGTTCAAATCCCACCTCAGCCACTGACTCATTGTGTGACCTTGAGCAAGTCACTTAACCTCCTTGTGCTCCGTCTTTCGGGTGAGACGTAGTTGTAAGTGACTCTGCAGCTGATGCATAGTTCACACACCCTAGTGTGTGTAAGTCGCCTTGGATAAAGGCGTCTGCTAAATAAACAAATAATAATAAAAGGGTCTTGGATTTTTTCAATAAAAAAATGCTAAATAGAATCATTGGTTAATTTAATTAACTGCACCCAATACAGTAAATCAGTATCTTATTATGTGCGAGAGCTTAAAATGCACATTCTGTGTTTTTTTTGTGTGTGCGGTTGTTTCTATGAAAGCTGGTGACTCTAAATACAGTACGTAAGGTTTTTTGGATTGATTTGAAAATGCCTTCATAATTGTGGCTAATAATAGATCTATAAGTGTAATTGCCTGTGAGTGTATATTGGTAAACAACTTATAGGTGCCAATTTTCACTATAGATATAGAATTTGTTTTAAGTTCACCCTGGGACCCAAACTACAGATATTCACTCTCCCAAATGCAGCCTGGGTAAAGAAGACCACAAATGGAATGGGTGCATTAAGACACACTGAATGATAAAGTGAATCTGCTTACACAAAAGGATCAGCCACTGCCAAAAATGATGTAATAACAGATTTCCTCATGACCTGAACATGCTGACGCACCTATGTACAAAACACCCATAAATAAATATCAAAGTATTATTATTATTATTATTATTATTATTATTATTATTATTATTATTATTATTATTATTATTATTTTCTTAGCAGACGCCCTTACCCAGGGTGACTTACAGTTGTATACAAAAAATACATATCAAGAATTAATCATGTGCACTTCCCACACAAACCTACCACATGCTTCAGCTCTGAAACAAAGCAAACAAGAGTAAAACATTGGAGAAGTTCACGGAAGATACTAATTTATGAGATTCCTTTCTCAATACTGGACTGTCAAGGGGATCAGGGGATTAGGGCAAGAACATACCCCTAATAATATAATGTAACTATTTCAGTCGGAGTCAACCCCATAATTAGTTTGCTTTTCTGTTGGAAACATACTGAATTTTTAAATGGGTAATGCTTCTGTCGAAACCTTTAAAAGTTTAGAGGAGTTAAAAAAACAGGCGCATGACATGCAAGGCGAACAGAAGTAAAACAGCCCATTATTTTCAGCAGATTCCACTACCATTAGGCTTGTTACTGTCAGTTAATGTGGTATTTACTGAAGTTTCCACTAATTGTGTTTTACTGGAGTAAAAAGCATAATTCACAGGGATTTTACTGTGTAATACCCTGGTACCATATTACAAGATCATATCTGTGATATATTCACTGTGTTGCTATTGCTTTCAATGCTGGGGTTTGCTCTTACACTTTTGTCAATGTAATGCTTTCCTGTACGAGAGATGTCAAATGCAGTGTTTCGGATCATGCTTGCTGTCATTCTTCTGTTCTGTTTTATTCAAGGTGTTAGCTTAGCATGCAAGTCTTGCTCTTGTAGGGCCCTATTCTCACTTGGATTATGCGCTTCTTCCAGCGTGTAAATAGCGTGTAAACCAAGTGAGAATAGGGCCCTTAGTGATCAGCCACTGACTTAACTGTTAATATTTAAAAAAAACATTCTACAGTCATTGCTGACTTAGTTAATTGTTTAGCTGCATAATGTAATCATTACATATATTGTTCATTAAAAACAGCTGGGTCCAACATTATAAGTCACATCCAGGGCCATAACCAGTTGACATTCTACTAAGGTCAAACCTAGGTTTCAAGCTATAGCTGGCAGTATTTATATGACTACTTGATATTTACTATTCAACCTCCAAATCTATGTTACACTGCAAACTAACAGATAAAATAAAGGAGTCTTTTGAACTTTCCCAGATTTTTTACACAAGCATCAGCATTTATGATGCAAAACAAACAACCAACATGACCTCGGTGCCCTCATAGCTAGTTACGGCCATGGTCACATCCTATTAGCAGCAACGACACTTACAATTTTGCTGAGAGTTTAGCTCTCATGCTCAGAAAGTCTATGGCAAGGCATTTTAAACTACTTAAACTACAACAGCATCTATATAAACAGATTAAATATGTCAATATCAGCTCACGTCTGTTTTTCTATTTAGATTTAATGGCTTATAATATGTTTTACTGACAGCAAGAAATCCACTCTCAACTTGATTAGTAGCCACTCAACACTCATAAACATACAAGCAAGTTCAGTTTTACATTTAAGAGTGGATGCAATCTGAGACAGTCAATGCTTTTATATATGGGAGGAAGACACTTAATGCATCCTCTAGTAGGTATAGCTTTTAGAAGTGTTGTGGTCTTTCATTTTTCAGTTCCTGTAATTGTATTAATTAGATAACATAAATAGAACCTCATTGTCTTGATAATTAAAATTTCCAAATCTGCTTTGGATTTAAACACAAGAAGGTCTAACTTGAGTGAAGCATCCTCAGTATTTTAACTGCATCCTTTATGTAGAAATTAAAATATTTATATTCTAATATGTTTCACAATCTTTTCCACATCCTCTAAAAATACCAGTTTAGTTTGTTAAGATGTCCCTTGGTATTATTACGCTGTGTGTCATGTAAACGTGATATGGCTATTTTGATCCACAAGACTATTTTGAATTAGAGTTGGTCATAGTGGCTAGAGGTATGATGAACCAAACAAGTTGTTATGGGGTCTGGGTGTGTACTGGCCAGGCATGAAGGATTAACATATCAACATAACTCCAGATGCTAGACAAGACTTAACACTCGAACTATGCCAGCCATCTCAAAAAAGCAAGAGTGAGAATGTTCATTAATAAGAACTAGCCACAAAAAAGAAATCTGAACTGAAACGGTAAATATCATCTACCATAAACATATCCACTTTTTGATGTCATTTGTGGAATGATACCATAAATATAATTATTTTGTAGCTCTAATTTCAATGTATTAAATGTATTATATACCGGTATTCCACGTTTATTTGTACCCCAACAAATGTGTTGAAAGCAATATTAATTAAAGTGTTTAAGTAGTATTATTCCAATATAAATTTGAAAATAATGTAGGAAATCAGCTGGCATTTCATTAGTAATTAAATTAGAAATAATGGAACTTGAAATGAAGAAATATATTAAAGAAATCATACTTGGTGCCAGTTCACTACATTCATTTATACTGTAGCTTTCTGTACCTGCTACTTTTTTTAAAAGGCAGATCTTGTTGACAGTCCAGTTTGTTTACATTCCCAACATATAGTTTCAGCTGTTGGGACACAAGATAAAAACTCACATCTGAAGAGTAATTGATGTAAAAAATCAATTGTAATTCAATTATACAACAAGAAGACAGCCAGGGTCTCCAAAGGTAGGGGAGGGAAACTCGAATATTAATAATATCAAGGAATACGTAGACAAAGATTGTGACTGATAACACCTGACATCCTGGCAGTGTTTACATTTCCAGTAAGTAATTTATAAAGCAGGGCTAAAACAATGCAGGTAAATTATGCAGGAGAAATGTTTAGCAAAATTGATGACAAGTTTATTTAAAGAATAGGTGAGAATAACAGGTTTACCAATCCTGACCAGACTGTAGTGTACTTTATTGAATTTGTTTAAACCATCTGTACGTCCATTCTGATCTTGCAGGGTTTTCTTCATATTATAGCAATTTTATTTTTCTCAAAAAAAAAAAAAAAAAAGCTTTACATGAGTAATCTTATTGTCCACTTTAACTCTTTGTTGATCTTTCTGACTTTGTAAATGTGTCTTCCCCTCCTCTTCTATGGCAATGGGATCTGCTGTCTGATTGATAATACTTTTGCTCTTGAGAGAGAGCAGTCATCCCCCTGTTTCCTTTGACCGCAGCCATTTTTGATGTTTCGGTTCATATCAGCTTTTGTGCAGCTTTTGGTCAGATGTTTTGCATCACCCTATAAGCTGATCCCTGGAGCCAGCATTACACTTCAGCCATTAACACCAGACAGAAGGATATCTACATCATCATATGGAAGGAAACGTAAATGGATGGAGACACATATGGATCACATTAGTTTACTGTAAAGCTACGTCTTAGTTGGTGCTTATCTTGGCGAGAGCCGAGTTCAAATCAGCATGAAGTTTTAACATCTGCTCACGTGTAATGGAAATCATTTTAGAATTACAAATGTTGCTTCATAAAGTCAAATGAAAGCTGCTGAATAATGTTACGTTAACATTTTGAATTACATACCGCTTTGAGGTTTTCCATACACTTAACGAAAAAACTGACAAAAATTGTAGTTTCTTTGATTACATGATGTTTAAATAAAAGATCAAAATTATGTTCATATAGTTTTTGTCTCAATCCTAAAATTCTAGGTGATGCAAAACTGTTGGCCATAGCTGTAGTATCATTCATTTACATGTATTATTTATGTAGCTGGGAACTGGAAAGATCTCAATGGTCATTATTTATTTATTGCCAGTGCACAGTACACTATTGTCTATATGCAAATTACAAAAGCACATTCTTGGAAGAGACTGGGATTATATCATGTGTGTTCTTTTACAGCTTTCTTCACATTATTCCAGAATCGTGTTGCTGTATGGTGTTTAGTTTCAGCTCCAATCACTTATTAAACACTGTAGGGTAGCTCAGTGTGCAATGTCATTAATGAATGTCCCAGACATAGTTTACTGTAAGCCAAGGTTAGCTCTCCTGAAGTCTCTAAGGTCAATCATCTCTAGCTGAGGTCATAAATTCAATTTATGCCTAGAGTTTTACCATGAGTAAAAAAAAAAAAAAAAAAAAAATCATCTCCAAACTCTAAAAGCATTGTACAGTATGTGTGGTGGAGCACTCAATGTTCTGGATACTTTCCTTCATATTTCAAAAAATGGCCCATTTGCAGGAGAGAGATGTTCCATGGTGGTTCTGTGGGTAATGCAATAATAACACTATGTAACACAATATTTGTTCCTGGGTAGTAAGTGTTATTTCCTAATTGCTTATGCCTCAAAAGTATAGAAAATGGCTATTATTCCCCACAAACTTTGCTTTTGTGACCTGGACAGTGATATTTTGAAATGTACCTATTTCCAATGAGAAAACGGGTGAATTTGTGTCTTTTCGTTCACATAAAGTCAGAAAAAAACAACATATGAATCCAAATTAACATGTATTTATACTAAAGTAATACAAAAATGACTACAAAAGATTTAGAAGTGAGTAGTTTTTCGAGATTTACGATTATACTGCAAATCACTTTCACGAATCAGCCCCCAAATGTAGTCTCCCATCATGTTCTCGTTATACTGTCCTTGGTAGCGGTGTTCAAAGTCCAGTATATCCTGGTGGAAGCGCTCGCCTTGCTCCTCTGAGTACGCTCCCATGTTCTCCTTGAATTTATCAAGATGAGCATCAAGGATATGGACTTTGAGGGACATCCTATAGCCCATTGTGCCGTAGTTCTTCACCAGAGTCTCAACCAGCTCCACATAGTTTTCGGCCTTGTGATTGCCCAGGAAGCCCCGAACCACTGCGACAAAGCTGCTCCAAGCCGCTTTCTCCTTACTAGTGGGCTTCTTGGGGAATTCATTGCACTTCAGGATCTTCTTTATCTGTGGTCCAACGAAGACACCGGCTTTGACCTTTGCCTCAGACAGCTTAGGGAAGAAGTCTTGGAGGTACTTGAAGGCTGCCGACTCCTTATCTAGAGCTCTGACAAATTGTTTCATAAGGCCCAATTTGATGTGCAGTGGTGGCATCAGCACCTTCCGGGAGTCCACCAGAGGCTCCCACTTGACGTTGTTCCTCCCCACAGAGAACTCGGTCCGCTGTGGCCAGTCCCGCCTGTGGTAGTGCGCCTTGGTGTCCCTGCTGTCTCAAAGGCAAAGATAGCAGGGAAACTTGGTAAAACCGCCTTGGAGACCCATCAGGAATGCCACCATTTTGAAGTCTCCTATGACCTCCCAGCCATAGACCTCTCGCAACATTTTTCATATATGATATATTTTTTCAATAACATTGAAAATTGTAAAACATTTTAAAATTAAAAACTTTTACAATTTTAAAAATTTTAACAAATTTTATAACATAAAATTCCAAGCAACAATTGTCCATCTTACCTTCCAGAGTTTTTTGCAGTGCTCGCAGGTGAAATGAGGTGCCCAGGGTTTGTCTTGATCCCTGACAGGCATGCTGAAATATGCCTTGTAGGCCTCACACATCTTAGCAGATGCCTCCACGGAGTACTTTTTCGCTCTTGTCTTGATAAATTGGCAGCAGACATAGCAAAATGCGTCTGCCGGATGCTTGCAGCCTCTTGATGCCATCTCAGAAAAATGCAGATATGTATCCACTTAGGCAGCTGGAACTAAACTGAACTGGTGGGCTTAAGGCCCCTGTATTTATACTACTATTTATATTACTGGAAAGTTCGAGAAAGGTCTAGAAGTTACTCCAAGTTTACTCAGCACTGAATCTATCTGGAATGTTCTGGAAAATAGGTAAATTTCAAAATATCACTGTCCTGGTCACAAAAGCAAAGTTTGTGGGGAATAATAGCCATTTTCTATACTTTTGAGGCATAAGCAATTAGGAAATAACACTTACTACCCAGGAACCAAAAAAAAAAAAAAAAATGTGTTACACGGTCTAATCAATGAGTGGGATTACTAAAGTTTCTACTGTCCAGAAAATCACTGTGACCTGCTACTGAAGCCCACAATGCCTAGCTCTTGGCATATTGTTCAAGTGGCAACAGGTGAGTCGTGTCCACTGTTGAAGGTTTCTGTAACTGGGCCACTGTAGAACATCTGTTGCTTCTCACAATATATGTTGCACATGTATTCAGGCTTGGTCCATCATGACCGGCTTGCACTGTTGGCTTTCTACAAAGGTGTCCATTCCAGAAACACCCAGGAGACTTAGTGGAACAAGTCAGTTGCCCGGGGACACGCCTTATGAAAAAAACATTCCTAATCGATTTCAAGGATGTCTGTGTGATGAGGTGTTGTGTCTCCTTGTGAAAATGGTGCTTTCGGCTGTTTTTAATGTTTGCTTGATGACAGCACCCATCCTCGGCACAAACGGTGCTTAATAAGTGTAATACAATATTTAGGTGTCAACAGCAGTGACATGGAGGTGTTCTTAGAATCGTGTTGCCCACCATACAGATCCCCCCCCCCCCCCCCAAACAAGTTTAATTGCTCCATCGTGAATGATTTTTCCACAGCAATACAGTATAGCTGTCAGTACTTCTGATCAAGAACTTTATTAGACATATTGACCTCATTTTTCAACTAGATGCATTTTTGGTTTGCATCAGTTGGCAATGATGTGGTAAATTGCATGTTGATCATCTTTTGAAAATAGGGCCCATTAGTAACAGCACATTCAAACAGCTAACTGATTGTTTTATTCAACTTTCGTCAGTAACCTCAATCAAAACCACCCCATTAATCGCAGGAACAGCAATGGCCATTGACCTTGAGTGTCTTACTTTTAATGCTTGGGGCTTTGTGAAATTATTTTGTAATTTAACACTCCTCAGCAAGTAGACAAACCTATATAAGGAGAGAGGATATTACGAAGACTTAAAAAAGGAGAGCAATAGACCACATTGCTTATTTATTAATCTCAAAAGGAAAGCAGTGTCATGAGGTTACTTACCATCTGTACCTACAGTTTTTTTTCTCTATAAAAATGCCTAACACTATATAATTCATACATGTGATGTTCAAAAAAAAAAAAAAAAATCATGTCGTGCAAACACTAACCTGAACTATGCTAATAAATAGCAGAGGGATACAATTCCTACGGCTTACACACAGTTGCCAGGAAGCAAATCCCACTTGTAACAGGTGCTGAAAAGTAATTAAATACTACAAAGGAAGGAATGTCCTGCTTTTGGTCAGTACTAGACTGCATGTATTGAATGCTTCCTATAAACACACAAAACTGGACTAGATAAAAGTACCCCTTATTTTAAAGAAATAACAACAAAAAACAGAGCCCATGTTACAGTATTTCTCTTTTCTATGGTTACTTTCATCAAAGAACAAAACAAACATTATGCTACTTTACAGGTTCTGCTGCAAGTGACTGTAAAACTTAATAGGCAAAATACCTGCCAGTGTGCCAGCACTACAAGGTTTTCTTTTATCATTTCTATGTATTTCCATGTCTGGCCCTTCATACACACCCTAGTTGTAAGGGTAATACGTTTTTTTTTTTTTTTTTTTTTAACTTTAGAATGAATACTAACAGTTACTTTACCAACACGACAACCTATATCAATGTCTACAGTATAATGCTAATCATTTTCATGGCTATTGGTCAAAACCAGCTCTAATTGCAGAATAACGTGTTTTCATTTGACGGCTTACATGTTTTCAATCTCTACAAAAGCACAACTTGTTTAGGATTTAATGGTGCAATGGAACAGGAAAATATAACACGGGTCACACGTCTTTAATACTCGACTGATTGTATATTCGGTGAGGTTGTGAAAGACAACAATATTACTGTAGGTTGTAAAGTGTTTTTGTAATGCAGCAGCATACTCGTGTATTTAGAACCTGTCTCTTAGTGATTCTGTCTCTAGGTTGTTGCTCAACAGTCTTTGCATGTTGATCTTTTATGTTTCTCTACACAAACTTTAATGGCCACGCACAGCTGCCATTAAAGGGGATTTTAACTGTCACGACTCAACTGGTAAAAAGAAGATCTCACACACACCAGTTACAACTGCTTTCCATTTTATTACAAAAAGTCAGTTCCTTTTTACTTCAGAATTGTTACATGCACTTTAATTTTCACATGGGCAAACACATTTACATAGACATGTCAAGCTAGCAAGTAAAGCCTACAGTTGACTGTATACATTTCATGGGACACTGATTATGTTAAGAGTACTGGTACGTGTTAAAAGATGAGTATCTACACAAGAAAATTGCTGGTGCTTGGTGCAACAAAACATAATCACTACATATATTACTTCCAGCAGGACAATAACAAAGGACATCTCCCGAAATTATATAAAAAATAAGACCCATAATCTTCATTAAAATGAACATTTTAGGGGCTCCCGAGTGGCGCATCTGGAAAAGGCACTCCGCGTGGAGTGCAGGATGCGCTCTTTAGCCTGGATGTCGCCGGTTCGAGTCCAGGCTATTCCACTGCCGACTGTGGACGGGAGCTCCCAGGGGGCGGCGCACAAGTGGCCGAGCGCAGCCCAGGGGAGGGAGGGCTTTGATCCACCAGTGTTTCCACTGCGCACCAGCGACCCCTGTGGTCTGGCTGGGCTCCTGTAAGCTGCCCACAGCTGCGTTGTCCTCTGACACTGTAGCTCTGTGGTGGCTACATGGCGAGCCTGCAGTGTGTAAATAAGCGGGCGGCTGACGGCACACCCTTTGGAGGACAGCGTGTGTTTGTCTTCACCCCTCCCGAGTCAGCGTAGCAGTGAGCTGAGCCTAAAAATAATTGAACATTCTAAATTGGGAGAAAAATTAAAATAATTCGCGACTCCTAAATTTAAAAAAAAAAAATAACATCCTTGCATAAATCCAAGTTTATATGCGATACAGTATTTCTCAATGCAGCAAATATCTTAAGGAAGTGGCTATATGTCACATGGATGCAGTCACAGATGGGTAATCCCATTATTAACTGAGGATGAAAAAAAGTAGTATTGTACATAGTTGCCTAGCATTTACAGAATGTTAATTACAGGATGCGGTTGAACTTTAGCTCTTTGGCGGCGGGCAAATGAGTACTTGAGGCTAGAAATATCTAAATGTATAAGATAAACAATAGAAGTGTTTGAGAGAGCTTAATCCAAGCATTGAAGTGTCTTCTTGAGAAACTCAAAAACTCAAATTGGTTACATTTAGAAATATTAAGGGAAAGCTAAAAACACAGAGAAACACAGAATTGTGTTTCTCCTTTTTTGAAATTGCAATACAAAATAATAATACAATACAAAATCTAACTTTGAATCTCAACTTCAGAACACGTTTAACCTTTTTAACCAGTATAGGAGTGAAGCCATGTTAAAACTTATTAAGGGCACTGGACATCCTTGACTTGATCACAGGGCTGCCAAGATCTGCAAGAACCATCCACTCAGGTGAGATTGTGGGTTTTCAAAAGTGAAGTTTAAAAAAAATAAAAATAAATAAAACACACATGACATGCTTCAATAATGGCGACTTAACAACAAGACAGAACCAGTGGTCTATGGGCGACCAAACTAGTTCACTGACCATGGATTCCACCTCAAATGAGCAACTTCACTGTCTTCAAGCAAGATGCGAGAGTAATGGGGAAAGATTTGTAAAATGTATATATAAATTAAATATAATATATATATATATATATATATATATATATATATATATATATATATATATATACACAACCTTTACTAGGATACCCTTACAATGTCTGCGGCATAATGCACTTGGCTACCTGTGGCGGAGTGTCCCGCCCATATGTATTATTATTTGTATTTTTGTTTGCGGCGCAGGTAAAAGCGCCGCGTCTTTTGTCATTATATTTAAAAACCCCGTGAGGATGCATGGCTGATCAGCTACTGATTATTTAACTAGCTGACAGTCATGCATCCTTACCAAACGCGTGCAGACTCTGGCCGAGGGATAATAAGATCATTAACAACTAGTTAATCCCTCGGCCAGAGTATATAAACCTGTAGCTCTCTGCACTCGAGGTTGGGTGTACAGAGGAGAGTACGGGGAGCAGAGAGAGCGAGCAACATTTAAAAAAACAATTGCTAAAATGTGCTGGATTATCCAGCACGACACTTACTTGTTTGTTTGTTTACTCGTTTGGCCCTCGTGCCCTTTTGTTTGGTGTTTTGTTAAATCTTTTGTTTTTGTTTATTAATAAATACGCTGAGTGCCGTTGCACTCAGCTTCACCCGCCCATCCACTGTTTGGTTTCAGTTACTTCCTGGTCCGTGACGTCATCACACATCACCACTGCGAGCCAGACTGTCACACTACCACAATAACTTCAGCCCTCTTGTGTAATAAGGACAGGGTTATTCACACCCACAGCTACTTGTGTGGAGAACCTGCACTTAACCAAACCCTTCAATATTATAAAAATAGCTAGCATGTGTTTAAAATACAGGATTACAGGAACAGAAATAATCTGTAAAAACAATACACAGGGGGGTTTATTTCCTGTGGCTTGGACACAACAAAGGGAAGGAAGTGTTCACAGCATCTCAAGACCAAAAGCAGCAGAACACAAACACACATACCACAGCACATCACCAACAGAACGGACTAGAAAACCTTAGTAGACTTATTACGCAAGATAAATGGCTTAACACAATTGTAAATAACCTGTGTGGTGGCACCATGGCTTTGTGTACGGTTATGATTCAAACTTAAGTCAGTAAATGTGGCATCTGTTTGCAATTTTCAACCCTCTAATACAAGGCGATATGGCGGGTGAGTATATATGCAGAGTTTAATGATTAATTATGTTGTCTTAATTTAACTAGTTTCACGCTGTTCCATTAAAGGGACTTGCCCGTCATTTCACTCACAATTCTGTTCAATTTCAGAAACGGGTTTGCAACACAAACATATAAACCACAAATTTAAATTCAGCACAGTCTCCATACATCTAGGCTTTGGCCTTCACTTGGTACATGGATTATAGTGTTGACACCAGCAATAAAAAACAGAATTTACCAAAACAGAAAGCAGAAACCAGCATTTTACACACAAACTTTAAACATACTTATTTAATATGGGTCTGGCTTTCCTGTTCTGGTCACATTATTTGGGCAGGGAAACCATATGAAATCACAGTTCAGTGAATACAGTACTAGGGCCATATTCACAAAGCATTAACCACAGTGATACGTTTGCACTGGTTTCGTGTTACACGAAATAGCACAAATACAACCAAATGGTGCATATAGGACACTTAAATTAACTTGCTTCAGTATCTATTTGCAGCTTTGTAACATCAATACTTTGTTTTCTTTAAACTTTGTGAATACGCTATGGCCCTTGATGTTTTTCTCAACAGTTTTCTGTGGCAACACAATTCAGCATTTTTTCTCCAACACGTGCAAACACGCAGCATGTGGCAAAGAGCCAGACATAAATAACACAACTCTTCAGATCCTGTTCTTGGACCCCAAACCAGCATGCATGACTGCTAGTTCAGGTTATCCTTGCTGTGCATGATCAAAGAAAGGTAACTCTTTCCAAATATAGTTCATAGATGTGTTTCAAAAAGGCAGGAAAGAGTGGGGACTTTTAGTGACAGCAGCTCACAGGTTAGCTTTGTAGTTTCACTTGAAACCAAGATTAGAGCATGAAATGTCATGAAAATGAACAGAAAGTAATCCAGTAAAATCTCCCACGTGGTTAAAAACTCATCCAACGAAAAACATCACGCTCTGATTAAAAGTACACACTTGGAAGAGAAAGAGAGAATGGACCCATTTTAGAAGAAATGAGAATGTGTTTGGCCACCGAAATGTTTTTCTACTTGACTTTTGAGTTTTGCCATTGATATTAAAAATAAACAAAACAACTAAATTTGTAGGTGACATGGGCTACTGAATCAGAAAAAAATATAAACTCAGTGAATTCTCATTTATTAAGCTGAAAGTGAAGTATGTTTTGGAGTGGCCCTCTACTAGTGAAGGACGGTAACTGCTCCCTGCTGTTAGGAAGTATGTGGTAATGCTGTTAGCTTGGGCAATCTGCCTCTGCTGGGAATGATCCAATCATCAATCTCATCAGCAAGACCAGCAGGCATATGATATTATTGTCTCTTACACAATGTTTAGATTCGTGCTTTACAGAAACCTTGCAAGTCAGGTTTAGTAGCTCCTCTGGGGTTTGGCTAACGCATTTGGTCTTCTTAGCCTACTGGATAAATATCCACTGTAATGCACAAACAGCGAGCCAGACTTTGGCTATCAAGTTCCAGGATTTAGAGATACTGGTATAATGAGCCCACAGTGAATCCATGCCCCACAATATCTAAAAGGCAACACAATCAATAATTTTACTAACTACATTAGTGAGCATTAGTGGCTTTGGATTGCGAGGTTGCTGGTGAAGCAACGTCCCTGGCTGGGTGTATTATGTAGCCTGCTCATTTGCAAGGCAAGCTCAAGCAAAACACCGCCCAGAGCACAGGCAAATCCTAGTGAGACCAGAGTCAACCACTTGGTCCCCTGACACTTGTCAGAGCTGAAATAGGCATGAGAAACTTAAATTTGCCAGTAGAGGCTTAGGCTGTAGCAAGTGAGAAAGTAGATATCTAGATTTCATCTTACTGAAGGTCAGTAGATTTTGGCCTTAGCGCACTTTTTAAAAGATACATATATACAGTAGAACAGGAATCTTTTCCCTAAAATGTTATCTCGACCCAAGTGTTCCATGGTTTAAATTAGTTCATAAAAATCTTTACCTCAACTAGGATCACTAGAAGGAGGAATAAACAATATTTACAGTTATACAAAATGGCTTTTCCCATTTCTGGTAGTGGCTTCCTTAAAATTAACAGCAGCTTTATGCCGTACAGATCACTCTGTTTGCTTTCTCTCTCTTTCTCTCTTCGCAGGCCAGTCTCTTTAGAAGTCATCTGACATCTTCAGTAACTCCAGAAGGGCCCCCACTGCTCCAAAGTAACCCTTAAAAACAAAGATGAAGTAGTGATTTGCTTCATCAGCGTCTGTAATGCATTAAGCAAAGATAAGACCATTGTGGTGTGCATTATGAAGTTAAAAGTTCTATCTAGGTAGTACAAACAGGTGTAAAGGCGTCATTTGTCAAAGGTTTAGTTTTTTCTGTACATTGTCTGTAGATATTACATGAAAAATAGCAATAATCAGAAACACATGGGTGCATACCTCATGTTCCAGAAACAAAGCTTTGAGCTGCCCTTTAGACCAAAAATCCATGGCATACGCCAACAGCTTGGTGGACACCATGTTGATTCGGAGGAAATTCCCAACAAAGACCACCCTCTCTATTTTCTGAAAGATAAAGATACAGGAAGATGAAGAGTCAGGTAATACCTGCAAGACGAGAATATATGCATGAATTCATTCACAAAAGGAAAACACACAAATCAACTGGTTTTGGGACAATGCTGGTGATGTGCATTCGTTGATTGCTTTGAATGTTACATTTCAGTCTTGTCTACTAACACTGCCCTCTGCTGATAGACACGATTCATGTTCACTGGGAACATACAGACTGGCTATAGTGCTGCCATCTTCTAACAGGAAACCATGTGACCAAATATTGTCCACTTCATTCTGTAGATTTTTTAGAATATATAGCTCAATCTCTATAATATCTACATAGGACATGTTGTTGTTTTTTTCTTGTTATAATGCATAAGTAACATTAAACACTATAACAACCTTCTATTATAATTGAATTATAATCAGTTTAAATGACCAACTATAGTCTCAAGCTTGACTATGTGATGTAAATGTCAGATTAATATTTAAACAACTACATCAGGAAGCAAGAATCTAAAAACAGAATAAGGCAACAGAGAGTAATCACCTTAGTCTAACTTTTTAGTGGGACCTAAAACTTTATACAGACAGGTCAGACAGGTTTACTATTATTACTTGTATTGAAATACAAAACAAAAAGGTTGTGTTGGGTAGGTAAGTGCAGGTGACTGGTTTCGGTGACCGTAAAGACAGATTTTACTGTAAGAGTAATACAAAATAAGATTTTCAAAGGACTTTCCTGCACTGTGAAGTGCAATTACAGGTTAGTTCCAGCTCATATTGACTAGCCGGGGTTAAAGCATTACGCCAATGACTTAAGTACGTTATTTTTGGGTGGACTACCCTTAATGTTTTTTCCACCTACAGACCCTTTCTCACCGGTACAACAGGAGTTAAGCAGCTCTTCTTTGTGTATGCATTTGGCTCTTTGTGTATGCACTTGGCATTTGCCCCATGATCATTTCCATTTTATGTACCGGTACCATTAGTCCACTAGAGCTGGAATGACCCACTGTTACCTTTTTTCTGCAAAAAATATGTAAAAAAAAAAAAAAAATCAATTTCTGAATTAAAATGGTGATTCAGATGGACCACAGCAGTGATGTCTCCAAGTCTGAAAAGCATAATCATAGAGAGCATGCAGAGATCATACTGTAGCTTGCAGCTACCACCATGGGTAACAACTTAGCCAGCTCTCACAGTCCAAGCAGCAACGTATCAGGTCAATAACAGTCTGTAGAAATAGTGCTGAGGGCTCAATAGTGTGGTATTCTCCACTCAGCCAAATCTCCAGTACTGCTTTAGGAATACTATGCTGCTGGAGGTTCTTAAAAAATGAGACGAAATGTTAGAGAGATATACCTTATACTTCTGTATACTTTACAGAGATTATTCTGTAGATACACCAAAACAAATCTGTTACTGAGCTAGGTTAGTTGGTTAACTCACAATACTGCTTCACCAATTCTGACTTTGCTAAAGCCCCCTGTCCTGACAAATTCATTAAAATAGTCTTCAGCTCCTGTAAATAATGTACACAGTCTGCTGGTTGGTGTGCTGCAAATGCTTTTGAATGGAAAAGGTGTTAAACCTAAAAACCGACTAGACTCAAACTAATCAATCTACAGATACAATTGGAAAGATTGCACAGGAAGTCGAGGCCTGGGTTCTGATACTAAATGGAAATGAGTGGTCATAACTCATCTTCCAGTGGACATCAGTCCGCATTACGAAACAAGCACACAATGCAGCACAATTCAAAAGAATACTCTGTCTCGCATGAAAAACGAAGTAGAATGATATGTTTTACATTACTGTAAAAACACCCTGATCAGTAGCAGCCTTGCAGTGCTGTATTTATGAAATGAAGACTAATACAACAAGTGAAAAATCACCCAAGGACATGCCACAAAAGATATTCTTCGCAAAACCACAAGGTGGCGCCAGTGCCCGACACATTCATAAAACAAAGGTCATTTTGAAGCACTTGACACTACAGAAAAGTCCTTGTGCTTTAACATTGTACTTGTAGCCACTATTTGCAGACATTTCAACCTCTATTGAGAATTACAGGTTATACCAACTTGTCTAAATAAATAGGTCAACTAAAAGTATAGCAGCATAATGCAATATTGCACTAAATCTAAAAGAAAATGCTGTTAGCAAAAATTAGACAAAGGGCTTTTGAGTATGTTAAAACACTGTTAATCGGATCTGAGTCTTTTGTGTTTGGTTGAAAAAGAAAAACAAGTGCAATACCTAGCAGGACCTGGGTATACATGAAGTCCCACAGACATTTCAGTGTCAGGTTTCCTTCTGAACCAATCTTAACACAACATATCAGTGGATACTGCATGTTCAATGCAGTACTATGCATAACACAGTCGGTGAACAAAGGTCATCTCACTATTGTGGACACTGACTTAAGTGATGCTTAAGTATTGATTATTTTAAGAATTCATGTTTTATCTAAGTTGCTATGGTCACTTCCCGGCGCTGTTCTCTGTGCTTTGATAGCCTTGTACAATGCTGCTTGATCTCCATGTCACAAGGCAACACTGTAAAGAAGCTGAAAGCACAGAGAATTCTGACTTCTTAATCTGTACTCGAGGAATACATCGTTTTGTTCGTCTGCCTTAGGAATTTTCTAGAAGATGCCAGACATGATTGTTTGTTGGGGGAAATGTCAAAACCACGTAGGATCACCACCTCAATACAAATAAAACAGATATTTGAAAATCAAAAGGGAATTGGCATATTATCAGAGGCCTGACACCTAGTCCAGGGTTCGTAACTCCAGTACCCTTGTTTAGAAATGTTATTTCTACATCTTACATGAACTGGTTAAATTAATTGTTTCTTCCCTACAGTGACATGGGCAACACAGTAAAATCTTTAACATATCTGCTGTATAGATGACAGACAGAGAGGCTACATTTCATTATTTTAATTAAAAATAATAATTTCAGTGAGAACAGGAGTTGGAATCCAGGCTTCCCGATTATTGTCCAGATTCTTTGCTAGCTGGAGCCACTAACCAAGTCAAATGCCTCCCAAAGTCAGACCCAACAATCTCCTTTAAAATGCTGCCAAATACTGCGCTGTTGGACTGGCACAATAAGGTTAGACTGATGCAAACTCATTGCTGCAATGTCAAACAATGTTTTTTAAAAATTGGTTTGATTACTTTTTTTGTGTAAAATGGATTCTGCAAAAGGTTAACATTATGTTTTAGAATAAAATGTATCTTGTATGTAATTCTATGAAGTTGTTATAAAAAATGCTTACTAAATCTTCAAAAGGAGTGCTAACAAATGCTTTAAATACTTTTTCAGCTCTTTGCTCGTATTTTATACTTCAATTTGGAATATACAACGAACAGGTGCCAGCAGTTAAGAAAGGGAAACTCCTTTAATTACAGCAAGCTGCCTTACCTCATTCACTGCGCACATCCGAGCTATAGAGCCAATGTTGTTCGTGATGGAGACGAGAGTAGCCCTTGCCAGGTCTTCCTTACTGATAGTATCTCGCTTCTCTTTACTCATCATGTGACCAAAACTAAAATGACAAGACAACATACAATTCAGGTCAGTCGAGTTTGCTTGTATGGATGAGTTTGGGAGATGATTTCACCAACAGAACAGTTTGTTTTCATTCATAAGTGAAGGTTAACTAAAACCATGTCTTTATATGATTGATAAGCAGAATCCTCAGTCTGAAATTTTGAACAAAATAATAAATACATGAATATTACAGCACTAGCTAAATACTGAAAACACTTGCATAAACACAGTAATTAAATTGTTTCAGTATCTTTTACTGAAACATAAATACAAATTGGACATACAAATATATTTGTTTACTATTTGTACACTTAAATAGTTTAGTGGTCAGCTGTTTGGAGTGCAGTGAAGAGCAATCTGCAGTTTGGAGTTATTGCTGTTAAACCGTGGTGCTAGTTTAACAGTAGGCCTCGTGAAGTGTTATGATAATGAGGCAAGACAAAAGAATCGATGGCCATGTAGAACAGTAAGGAGGTATGAAGCTCACCTGGACGCTACAGCAGACCCCTGTAACCCAAAGCGTTCGTAATCTCCCCCATAGATATCCTTCACAAGTTTATCCACATTAGTACTGTCGCCCTTAGCTGCCATCTCCAGGGCTTCCTCAAATGTCTCGCAGCCAGTCAGCAAGCAACACAGTCCCAGGAACGTTCCACCTCCAAGGCTGGGGGAGGGTGAAGGTATTAGAAAAAGGCCATCAGTAATTCTACTCTCTGGATAAAGACCTATTGATTTCCATAGACAGGTATTTCATGAAGCATTATCTGTTTTTATGGCGTGTAACTGGGTTAGCTAAAACTATAACAGTATAAAACTAGTGTATAGAATCAATGCATATTAACTTTATTGGAGATACTAAAGCTCAGATTGCACGTCCCATAGTGCATTACTTGTAACTGACATTATAGTAATTTATGAACTGTCATACAAATCCATTATAGGCTGTTAGATAGAAGGATGTCAAACTGAGGATGAGAAGGAACATGTTAAAGTGTTTGGGAATATATGAAGAAGTCCTGTAACAGGGTGTATTGTAGAAACCTTGAAGTATCAGGAGTTCAAGTTAAGGGTTTATTTTTTCCGCCCAACTGCAACCAACGATCAATGCCTTTCCATTTAAAATTGCAGATTTAAGACGTGAAATGCAAATAAGTGATGTGTAATTGCTGTTTCCCACTCAACATAGCTTGCTAAGACCAAAAAATGACACAGATTTAAATTTACAGAATCATTTTCCTCCTTCATTTCTTGGCTTCAGTTTCAAGTGTCAGACAAAGCAAACTGGACACCATGGTTTAGTTTTTAGTAGTAGGCTAGTAATTATTGCTCTTCATACAGCAAAGTGTGCAGCACACCACATAATGTATTAAAAAAAACAAAAAAAAACAACTAAAATAGTTTTAGGGGGTCACTTTGTATAATTTAAAAGTATTATTTTCCAAAAGTTATACTGGGACCATAGGACCCAGTTACACCATAAATTAATTTTTTATACCAATAAAGACGACAAGACTAGAATATGTTTGGTTAAGGCAGCAACTGAGAACTTATCAATGTACCGGTGTTCAGCAACAACACATTTTAGTGGATTGTGAAACAGGAGTAGGAGTATCTACCCTATTATGAAAGCCCTTTAACATAACTGGCGAATCACCACATCATAAACCAGTGGGGCTGTACAAGCAGAAGGCAATTATATTGATTTTAACAAGACTGCGTGGCTCAGCAAGTTTACCTGGTCCCAGTCACTCGTTTGTAATTGTCCTTGGAGTAAACTGCCAGGATGCTGACACCAGAGCCTATGTTAACCAGCAGCATTGGGAATGGGTTGTCAAGGCAACATGTCTTCTTCACACAGTTGTGGGGGTCAGAGGGGTTTTCAAAAAAGTAGCATTCTGGATGGCCGTTAAACCCAACGGAATCCACGTAAAGCAGCCCCTGAATCAAACAGTCCAGTTCATCGAGTTTGTGCAGCTCCAGATCTGCCATCTGAAAAAAATAAATCAGCGCACACAGTGAGCAAACAGCAGGTTAATCAGTAAGCAGGTGTCCCAGTAAACAAACTCATGGCCAAACTAAGCACAGCACTGCACCACGTGTGAATTGCACACTGCGTACCCTGTGACATGTGAGGTGTCTGCTGCTGCTACGCAACTATTATATAATAATAATAATAATAATAATAATAATAATAATAATAATAATAATAATAATAATAATAATAAACTTTATTTCATATAGTGCCTTAAAAGCAATCATCTCAAAGTGCTTTACAAGAAAAACACAAATCACAACAACAAAGAAACACAGATAAAAACCATTCACAAAAATGCCTTTCTAAAAAAGTTAGTCTTAAGCTAGATTTAAAAGCACTCAAAGTGGCTTAATCCCTGATTTCTTTAGGAATGGTGTTCCAGAGTTTTGGGGCATAACAACAAAAGGCCCTGTCACCCACGGAGCGTAGACTAGCAGCAGGAACACACTACAGTCCAGAATCAGTTGGTCGAAGGTTGTGTGAGGGAGTGTAAACAGATAAAAGATCAGATAAGCACTGTGGAGCCAAACCATGCACAGCCTTAAAGGTAAGAAGAAGAATTTTAAAATCAACTCGAAACCTGACAGGCAACCAGTGCAAGGACTCCAAAGCAGGAGTGATGTGATCACCAGCATGTGACCTAGTCAGGATTCTAGCTGCTGAGTTCTGAACATATTGTAATTTGGGAAGTGTGCTTTTAGAGACGCCTGCGAGCAGGGGGTTACAATAATCTACCCGTGAGAAAACAAAAGCATGAACCCGTTTTTCAACTACAGATGCAGAGAGTATAGATCGCAGCCTAGCAATGTTTCTAAGGTGGAAAAATGATGCCGTAACAGTATTCTGCACAGGAGGTTCAAAAAAGTTAATCCAGGATCAAAAATCACTCCCAAATTTTTCATTTTGGATCTAAACTCAAGCATGGTACCATCAACTGACAGGTTTAAAGCTTTGGTTTTACGTAGCTGATGGGAAGTACCTAACAGCATAACCTCTGTTTTATCACAATTTAGATGCAAAAGATGTTGTGACATCCAATTCTTTATATCAGAAATGCAGTCAGCAAGCACATCAATATCAGGTTTAGTGTAGATTTGAGTATCATCTGTGTAAAAATGATACTTCAGGCCATGTAATCTTAGTATGTGACCAAGGGGAAACCTATAAATACTAAATAGCAGGGGGCGGAGCACTATTAATGTTCCAATTCTCAGATGCACTCACACATACACCTAATGCACGAACAAATGAGACATTATGGCATCAGGCAAAAGGTAGCATAGCTGCAGTCTAAAGAACTTGTCCTGTAGAACAGTTTGTTCAGCCTGGCCTAATTAGTCCTAATAACTACTTATTACATTTCAACATGAAGAAAAAAAGCACACCAAGAAGATGCATCCTGAATAAAGTGGTATGCCGCTACAACTAAGCTCATATAAACCTACAGAAAGTATACGCCTCAGGTTAAATTCAGGCCTTACAGGTACAGTAGAGTGTAGAGTGTAATTTTTTTTTTTTGCTCTATACTACAAATTATTTGATTTATATGGTTTCCACAGTTTCTCAGGAGGTACATCCATAGTCAATATGAAATCTAGACGTTTCTTTGATAAGCTGATTTTTGAAAAAGCTTGTGCTTATAACCTACTGGAGGCACGTGAGATCTTATTATCTAAACAATAAGGCTGTAAAGTTCTGTAGTCTATACAGATCCATAAGCAGCAGAAGTATTACTATCAAAGTAAACTGGAGAACACCAGTAATGAAAGTGAAGCAGGAAAAGCATCGAATACAGCTCTATACCAAACACTGAGAGAACTCCCAAAGTGTACTGTCTCTATATAGAAGAAACTTAAAGTGAAATGACCTATGGCAGCTAATTAGAGCAGCAGTCAGCAACACATTTAGCATTCAGGGTTAATAAAACCCTACAAAGATGAAGACACTACGGCACCTTGAGTGATTTCTGCGATATGAATCACTGACACTGTGGGAGAATCACAAAACACAGCTGTATAGCGAGTATGACGTTTAGATAGTAATGTATCTTTAACATGCTTTATGATTATTCTTAGGACTGCATTGTTGAAAACAGGTGAAATAAAAAATCTGTTGATGATGGATCTCACTTACTGCCCTGAAGTCCTCCTCAAACTTGTAGGCCCCCCCTCCGGTGGCACAGAGAGTGGTGTGCAGGCTGGAGAAGTTCTTGTCCCGGCCCATCTGGATGAACCTGTGCATGGCCTGGGTGGGGAAGCGGATGAAATGCAGGTTGCCTTTGCGGCCGCACATGGTCAGGTTCTTCAGCTCCAGGTGGACGTCGCGGATCCCTGTCTTCCCGTAGGCCGTGTTGGAGGTCAGGTATTTCCGGATACTCTTCAAGTTCTCCACCTCCTCCTGCTCTTCCTCAGCTGTGATATCTTTGGGCTCAAAGTAGACCAGCTTCACCAGTGTGCCGCCAATGTCCATCCCAAACCAGGGGAAGGCTGCAGCAGAACAAAACACATTACAATGTTAATGAAAAGCACATCTGGCCAAGGGAAATGCAAGTAGTGGTGTTTTTCATTACTTAAGCAATGTTTAGCAATTGGCAGCCCCCATACAGTAGTACAGCAATATTGATACAACTGGGTTAGGAAATGGGATATGTGCAAGAATGAAAGACTGGTACATTTGATTAATGAGGTGGCGACAATACTTCCTTACATAACAGTGTACCACTACCCAGCTTTACAATAATAAAAAATATATATTATATATATAGTTAATATGGACTGGAGAGGAGGGCCATAGCAGAAAATTACTGCCCTGAGGGAAGACTATTGTTACTGACAGGGGGCTACAATCCCTGGAGGTAACAATAGTCCTGAGGGCCATTTAATTTTCCACTATGAATCAGTCAAGAAAACAAGTGAGGAAAGGTTGGATTGTAAATATGACTTTATATATTTTGTTTAAATATAGCTGATACAGCATAATTAATAAATAAATAACAGAAAATATTTTTGAAGTTCATACTGCAGTTATCAAAGTTTTTTTTGGCGTACAGCTCTCTGTCTGGCTTGCTGACTGTTGCATTCCAGCTTAAATCCTGGCCGTCATATTTGTATACATTGTCAAGTTGAATTTTTTTGAATTTCAGAAAGTCAGAAAACAGTGACAGTGATGTTTTAATCACAATTTTAGTGTTTGGAACATCTTTATTTTGTCGTATGTTTTGTAATTCATTTTCTGTTAAGTCACAGAATCGCTGTTCAGTAGCTTATTCACATTCAGCCATTTTCTCTCTGTTGTGAGGAGTGGAGATGAAAGATGTTCCTTTGAAAAGGGGTGGGACTAACAGTGTTGTGAACCAATCAAATGACTATTGCCTGGTGGTGTAAGGATGTTAAGGCAATAGTTGCCACCCCCCCTCGGTAATAATAATCTTCCCTTGGGTGTGTGTGTGTTTAATTTCTTAATAAAAGCCTAAATTCACCCATTTTTAAAAGGGAGATAAGGTACAAAGGAATTCACCTCCATAGAACCAAAACCCACACAGATACCACAGCCTGGAGTGGGCTGTGCCTTTGAAATTTGATTTATGCAGGCTATTGCATGCTGTGCCTCAGTCACCATTCAGTTTAGGTCAAGCAGCAACTGTGACATGAAATCATCCCAGATAAATTGCAGCAAGTATTGCAACACCAGCTGATTGCTTTGGTTGCTATGGAAACAAGTGCATAGAGGGAAGATTGCCTGGTGATCCATAAGGTAAGCCAGCACACTGCATTCGTAATATCATTGAGCGCAGGATAAACAGCTAATACCAATCCTTTATTAAAATTGTTTTAAAAGCCAACTGTCTGACTTTACAGTTGAAAAATCCTTAGCCACGCAATTGACCAGCGTAACATAAGCCTATCCTGTTTATATACTTAAAAAAAGTAAAGGCTGCTACACACCAGACGCGATGCGACAAAATAAATAGAACCTATAGTTTTGATAAGTATCTTTACACGACAGGTGATGTAGGAGCGGCACTGGAGTGACACAAAATAAGAAGGATTGAATCCTATTTTTTGCAATTTCACGCGCGTCAACTTGGGAATTGAGCAATCAAAGAACAGCTTCAATACATGTGGTCCAGCAAGGTGAAGCAGTACCAAAATGACGGAGGAAACCACAATACTTCCCATTGAAAAAATACCCAGAGCTTTATGACAAAGGTCATCACAATTATAAAGATACAGATCTGAAAGACAATATATGGGAGTCCATTTCGAAGGAACTGGATAAGCTTGGTATGGATGATTTATTGCCATATGTGTTGAAATCAGAGAAGACACTCATAATCACTACATGTTGACAAATATGTATCAGTCTCGATCACAGTTTTATCAATAGCTATTTTTAACAGTTGTATAGATCTGGCAGTTTTCAAACCTGTGTCACTACTGGTGTGTATGGTCAGTGTCTCGTTGCCAATTTTAAAAACATCGCATCACGTCTGGTGTGTGGAGACCGCCTGGCTTTCCCTTTAGTGAAATATAATTTTGCCTAAACCCATGTGAGCTCCATATTTAGGAGTAACAAGGGATGGGAACAAGGTCAAATAGAAATAAATAAATAATAAAATATGTATACAATGCATGAGAGAATACATTTTACTACACAACCTGCATTTTTGTTGATTATCCAAACTCAACCCTTTCTGTTGTAAAAACATGCAGACCAAGCAGGCATTTACTGAATTACAATGCCGCACTCATATATCTGAAACATCTTAATCAGTCTTACAGTTCTCTCTATGATTCTTTTTTTTTTTGTACTGCATACTGAGTGATGAAGTCCACTCAGACCTTTAAAACTATATTTTACCTCAACTCTTTCGCTAAATAAAGGAAACATACATCTTATATGACCCAGCTACTTATAAGTCACAAGGTAATAGCACTGTATTTAGATGGACAGTATGATTGATATAGTCTGGTAACAAACATGCATGGAAAGTCTCACAAAGTTCTAACAACTGGTTCCAATCACAAGACAGCAAGTCAGAAGGTATTTCCCCATGACCTAATTGCTGACACCCTCATGCACACAACACTCCTTAGAGAGCTTAGCCACTGTCCCTTAACTAGTACTGTAAGCATATTGCCATAATGGTGTGTTTACACTATATTTGCATATTTTTTTAAAAACAAAAATAAAAATAGTTAAAATAGTAAGTTCCAATTGTCAGTGGAAACTGACTAGTTTCTTACAGATGAATAAATCTTTGTCATTGGGGGTAAAAAAGGACAGAAAGAGGGGGCAAACCTATTTTTAATCATGTCGATCATAAACCTAAACACTGCACTGAATGCAAATGCTTTAAACCTTCAAAATGCATTATGTTGTAGAACCAGTTATTTTTAAACTGAAAATCAGGCCAGAATCCAAATATCCTGATCTTAAACAGATACATTTTAAATTGATCCTTCTTGTTCAGCAGAATTTAGGAATAATTTCACAATATGTGTTTGAACCTGGATACCAAAATATAAATGCAGTATGTGCTTGCTCCACACAGCAGATGCATTGGGCTGGCTGTACAATCAATGCTGCTGTACAGCTGTGGCCAAAAGTTTTGCATCACCTTTTTGAGACATAACAAAAAAAATAAATCTAATTTAGATATTTTATTTAACATCAACTATGAAATAATATTGTTAAGTATACAGAAAACCACAAAGCGGTGTGTAATTCAATATGTCAAGGTAAAATTATTCAGCAGGTTTCATTCAACTTTATGAAGCAAAATGAGTTCATATAGGGTGGTGCAAAATTTTTGTCCATATTACTATGTTACTGTTTTGTTGCGTGCAGCAAGACAGAAGTGGTATATACAGGCCAAACTCCAAATCAGTTCAGTTTATAAGTAAGCTAACCCACCTTTGGCATACAGCAAAGCAAAAAGCATGTGTTGCTCAAGGCCTCCCTTAAGCTGAATGTCATTTGGAAGTCAGTTTCCAGCTCTGATGTAAAAAAATATTAGCACATTCCTGAGTGTCTCAGTTCATTCATTTTTCCAATAATGTGTGTTTGTAATCAAAGGCAGTCTTTTTCAAGTCTCAAGATAGCATGATGTGGTCTTTTTTTCTGATAGGCTGAAGATAACTGACACCATCTACAAGCCAATCAGGCTTCATGACCTTAAAGTTGATAAAACAATAAACACAAAAATACATACATACATACATACATAAATAAACATTAGGTATTGCAATAACAGTATAGATTTTTTAATCACATTTTTTAAGAGAGAACTACTTTTAAATGAGAAGTTTACTACGTAGGTCGATCTGAAAGTACAGGTAGTTTTCTCACAGCAGTACAGAACCAGTAGGGTCTTATATGAGCATCTGCTTCTAAAAGCCAACATATTCACATATGTAATACATTATGTGTTACAAGACAATATTTTAATTGTGTTAGGTACACAGAACAGGGTCGTCTAGTTACATAAACATAGTTGCTTTTCTCCATACAAAATACTTGGGCACATGTTTTGACAGAAGCACTTTTATCAGTTGACTACTAGATTATCAAAAAAAACATATATATATATATATTTTTAAGCATCCTTTTAATGGGACAGACAAAACCTCTCTAACCTCATTTAAAAAAGGGACTGCTCTGCATGTTTTCTGTATTCTTCAGAAACAAAGCTACTTGTCACATTGTGTGCTGTGCATGAAGCAGCATGTAGATTTCTCAAGCACGCCAACAGACCACCTTTCCTTCAATCAAAACTATTTCCACTAATGATCTGGCATGCTGACATTTGAATCCAAGTTATCCAAATAACTAAGAATGTACTTGAGATGCTATAATTAGCACAGTTTAGGAAGAAACCATTAAGGGGCACGGTACCGCTGTCATTTCACTCTTGTGTAACAAAACATCCCCTCCTCCTGCAGCTGTTTTGTCTTGCGATTGGCTGAACACTGCCCTCCTGAGAAGAGACACCCTTTGATTGAATAGTTGCAGCACACCCCTTCTCCATATTTGAAGCTGAAGGTTAAAGTAGTACCCTGTAAACTCATTCAACTCAGACCAAGTGGGCAAGGAGGGTAAGTTTTTTTTTTTTTAACAGATTATAGTACAAAGATAAATAATAGCTTCTTTAACAGTAATAATTCAAATATAGAGTACTGGTACAGCAATACTTTGTAGGAGACTTTTCTAGTTTGACTCTGGAAACTACATTGATATGACATCATTGTATAACTGGGCCTGATGTGGCCCCTTTCCAAGTCAGGACTGTAAACAGTTTATAAAGTCAACAGAAAACACCACTTCTGTTGCTTTAGCGATACTGGTGGTGTTTTTATGTTTTTATATACAGAATCTTATTTTACTGCAATTATATTTTACTGCATATGCTGCATTAAAGCCCTGTAGAACACTCTAGTTTTTTTCTTTTCGTCAACAAAGATCACAGAACATTATCACGTAATCTGTACCTGTAAACAAACAGTTTTGTTTTTTTTACTATAAATGTTTACTATCCCTCTTTATGTTGTTTGTCCATCAGAGTGCCTTAAGGTTTGTGGGTGAAGGTGAGAAGTAAGCTGTAGCAGTGAAAATCCAACACATGCTGGACAGGAAACAGGTACCAGATGGGACAGGCTGTGTGGACGAATTTACAGCAGTTCCTGTCAGATCTCTCAGAAGGTGTAACTGTTCCAGCAAGCACAGTGCTGTTCGAGATTTGGATCGTTGTGTATAAGAACATAAGAACATAAGAAAGTTTACAAACGAGAGGAGGCCATTCAGCCCATCTTGCTCGTTTGGTTGTTAGTAGCTTTTTGATCCCAGAATCTCATCAAGCAGCTTCTTGAAGGATCCCAGGGTGTCGGCTTCAACAACATTACTGAGGAGCTGGTTCCAGACCCTCACAATTCTCTGTGTAAAAAAGTACCTCCTATTTTCTGTTCTGAATGCCCCTTTATCTAACCTCCATTTGTGACCCCTGGGCCTTGTTTCTTTTTTCAGGTCAAAGAAGTCCCCTGGGTTGACACTGTCTATACCTTTTAGGATTTTGAATGTTTGAATCAGATCGCCGCGTAGTCTTCTTTGTTCAAGACTGAATAGATTCAATTCTTTTAGCCTGTCTGCATACGACATGCCTTTTAAATCCGGGATAATTCTGGTTGCTCTTCTTTGCACTCTTTCTAGAGCAGCAATATCCTTTTTGTAACGAGGTGACCAGAACTGAACACAGACCAGAACTGAACTACAAATGCAACTGTACCATAAGGTAGTAAACCTATATGCTGTACAGCTATCTGTAAATTCAGGATGGAGTTTAGGCCAGGGTAAATCCTGGTATTCTAAATAAGTCTGTTTCTGATGTGATAGAGCACACAATATGATATATTATAGTGTATATAAGTCACTGTTCATAGATGTTCTATAGCAAAAGAGGGCCCCAGACCATTGATATACTGAAATATCAAAAGACCCCTCTATAAAATAATCGATAAACTTAGCTTTTGTTTTTAGCATAGGCTCAGAGTCTTCTTTAACATGAATTCTAAAAGCACTTTGTAGGAGTACATTTTAAATTACAACATTAACACCATTCTACAATATATTTTCACTGTAAAGAACAGTGCCAGTTTGTGCAGAACCAACCTTGCCACAAAACATAAATTTGAATCTTTAAGGATGATCTCATCTTTTCTATTTCCAAGTATTTCTAGGAGTGGTTTACTATTACATTGACAGATTACATTGTATTCAATCTAATTTTAAGATAAACATTTTACTGTATTCAATAATGACCTGGAAAATACGGAACCTCAGAAGGTACCAGTTCATTTCATTTTGTAATATTTCTATACAGTTGGTGTCAGAAGGGGATTGCACAAGGTTACCAGTAGGCTAAATTAAAATGACAGTGCGCTAGGTATTCATTTGCTTTTACTACTGTACTGTATAGGCCTACTGTACAAATTAATATTTATACATAATGTAATGTGTAGCCTACCCAAAACACATGTTATTTTTAGTGTTATTTCAGCACAATCATTTATATTTAATATACACTGAGAACTATAAATGTATGTGTGTGTGATTTTATTGTATTGTTTTTAAACCTGACACCTCCTTATGTCGGACAAACATGTCCGGTTTAGCGAGGGCCTACTGTATGATTATGAAAAGCTTTTTGGGGGTGAAGGTTGGGGCCCCACTATAGAATCTGATGGGATTAAACTGCCTTTCATTTGTTTATATATATATATATATATATATATATATATATATATATATATATATATATATATATTGTAATGTAGCCTCTCCGTAGTCAGCTCGTTTGCCCTTTAGAACATAGACCCAGACACGAATTGCACAATGAAGCACTTCGGTGCACTTTTATTTTTACAAAACAAAATAAACACAACAAAACAAAAGCCTAGCTGAAACGTAGAACCTAACTGCACTTAAAACAGTCCCTAACTCTCAGACTAGACGGCTAAGCCGTTTACCAGTGACATACACATTTACAAACACTTCACACAATACCTTTCTTTGTTTTAAACAGCACTTCTCTTCATAAACCAGCTCCCTGGTGATCTCTGCTCTAATGGAGCTGGAAGCTCTCTTTTACAGTATGTGGCTGTTCCCAATTGACACCAATGATGTCATTTGGGAACAGCCACATTCTCACATGTTTTTGGCAGGGACAGGAATTAACCCCATCCCTGCCAACCACCACCAAAACACTTTTGATTCTTGCACCCTTGCATGTATAGACGTTATCCTTCGGGCACCCTCTGCTGCAGCAAACCACAACTCAACTCCCGCTATTTATTTGAACAATGTCACACGACTCTCGCAATGTAAATTAGTATATTGCAGCTCTTTTCATTTACATATTTTCTCTTAGTACATACGACAAAATGTACACTTTGCGAAGTGTCGCAACGAAAATGTAAATTACTGTATGTTTGCGCTGTGACTGGCCCATCTTAGTACATCTACCTCTTTAAGGTTACTGAACTACTGTGATACTTCTTTTCTCTTGCCCTTGAACTGTATACTGAAAATCTCTGCTTGTGCACACACTAGATGCAGCAACATGCAATGCTTTAAAGTTAAATATTAAACACTGTATGGATTCAGTGCTGTAAATTAAGAACACTGCCCCTCCTGCTCTCAGTGGCACTGCTTATAGAAAGCACAGTGGTTGTTGCTGATTTCTTTAAAGAAATTGTGAATAAGACTAATTTTGAATAAATGATGCCTTTGATTTTCTACTGCCGGTACCCTTTACCAACAGGCTCTTCTGGTTTCACCGGAGGACAGTCTTTCAAAAATGTGTTTCTCATACAGCTCCAAAGTAATTAACTTATTAAAAATGTCTTCAAATGGCAGGTAATTGGACTGGATTGCCATGTAATGTTACATGATTTAATATTGATTTTAAGGTTGTAATGTTATGTGTTATGTAGAACTGCTGATTTAGTCTGCAGTATAGACAAGTTTACAGACTTCTGAGGTCTACAATACAGCACTATGTTTAATTATAAAATGTGCTCCATAATAGGGGTGTCAGAGAGGTGTAGGGACCCTATGGTTGGGGGTGGGGTTTGGACCAGGGTGGAGGGTTCAAAGGAAAGTTTGGGGCTTGCGAAATGAAGACATTTGTTCATACCTGTTCAGTCAAATAGAAAAATCACTGCGTGCCTGTGATTTGCAACTTGCCAACACTGTGGTATTTACAGTAATTATAACAATAAAAAATTGTGATGAAATCTGAAAAACAGCTTGATGGAAAGGCAGTTATTCTACCTTACCCAAAGTGCCCTTTCTTAGTTGCTGTAGATATTCCCAAATATAATGGTACAGTACTACTTCTAGAAAGAAGAGAGTTGCTCTTTGCTTTTACTAGCTTCAGATGGCTGACTATACTTGGCTCTTCACGTAACCTGGAAAATTCAGTGTCAACAAGACATGACATAACTAGGTAACCTGATGCACTGTATGACAGCCAGGGCATTTAGGTGAAAGGTCGGTGCTGTGCCATTCTTTTAAAGGACAGAAATATTGAGATTCCAGTGGGCTCATGCCGGTTCACTACCAAAACAACAAACTGACACACTGCTTCTTAAAATGATACTTTTGATAAGGGAAAGTCATTTTGCATGCATGCCTTTAGAATGTAAACATTTGATGTTTGCAATCCACAAACGTATGTGGTAATGAACTGTATCTATCAGAAGCAGGATCCTAGCTTTATGAAATTCAAAATCATGCACAGAACTTC
Organism: Acipenser ruthenus; assembly: GCF_902713425.1. Taxonomy (NCBI): domain Eukaryota; kingdom Metazoa; phylum Chordata; class Actinopteri; order Acipenseriformes; family Acipenseridae; genus Acipenser; species Acipenser ruthenus. Next base: position 27,282,289 of record NC_081201.1, read on the forward strand.
AGAAACTTAAAAAGTTACGAAAAAATAGGAGAAACTGACAACTCTTCTGATAGTCCAAAGAACATGCTTTGAACAGTTGACTAAAGGGGTCTGGTTATTAGTACTTTAGGTGTATTTTATACAGTAACGTACTTAATTGGATTCTAGTGGGATGCTGACAAAACCAATTGCTTGCTGTGTTTCAGTAAATCAAAAAAGTCACCTCATTTGGATGACGTTTTCAGAAAACTCAGCTTGCTTGTGGACAATTAATCAAAATTCAATCCATATATTGATTCTGTTGTTAAAAAGGACTCTGGGAAATTGGCGACCACTCAAAATTTAAATCAAATGAAGAGCCGAAGGAGGAATTAGTACAGTAGTAGTAAAAGGCATGCTACAGTACTGCCTCTCCATGGATTTGCCAACTCCGTGACCCTGGATAAGGTCAATACACTTTATTATAGTGTAGACAGGCTATGTCTGCATTGGGTAGTTCCTACTATACCAAAGAGAAACGTGTGTATTGCAATACAGAAATCACCAAATCCCTTACATTCACATTTTCCCACTATACAGTATGTGTTGGATTCGTTGGTGTCTTTTCCCATAGCTTAACCTTCTTAGAATTATACAAACATACAAGCAGGACAACATGCTTGTCACTTTAGTTCATCACAGCAAAGTGCAGTGCTGTGCTCCCACTGTACTCTCAACTCTGTTATTGTAACACTGAAGCACTGTATAAGAAACATCTTTAAAACAAATCAACAAAAATAGTTGTGTTTATTGTTAAAAGTAAATCCTACTACTGTAAACCACAGCGTGTGTCTCAGGAGCGGAGGGCCTTCCTTATTAACATGTTTGAATTACAAACAATGACTAATATATGTGGCCTGCATCTAACTAGCTGATGCAGAACAAGGTCAAATGACCTGAACAAAGTCACACACTGCTTCAGTCACTAAGAGGGAAATTATTCAACTCCACCTGTAGTTCTTTGGCTTGTATTTTTTACAGCTGAACCTTGACACCATCTATTTATGGAGAACACTAAAGAAGGGAAAACATAAACTTTTTTTATTATAATATATTGTGCATTAACATGACACACAAAGGCTTATAAAAAAACAACCTTTAATCTGCTGATCTACGTACAGCTAAGATTAGATCTTTCCAAGCGACGGCTCCTGATTTATAAATGGTTGACTGACCTCCACCGAATATGGCTTTTTTGATTAAGTATTCTATTTATGATTTTTAGAGTGTGTGTCCTATTTATGATCTATTTATGTTAAAGAGGGTGTCTAAGTATAGTCTGGTCATTTTTAGTCAGACTTACTTTTTAGGTTATAGTCTTATCTTGCAAGTGATATATTTTTTGTCTCTTCAGGAACTGTTATCTGTGTATTACCTAAAAAGGTTTGGCTGCTCCAGATTAGGTTTAAGATTTAAGTGTGAAGAAATAACATTAAAATTTCAATATTTTCTAAAAAAAAATAAAAATAGTATGTTTGTATGTGTTACAAAATGATTCTAGCAAATAAGTTACAATCAACTTCCTTCCTCCATACAGTTCATGAATCTTTCTTAAATGTTATACTGACAGTCTAGGGCAGTTTCATGTATATCAAGAAAATATTCCCTAAATAACCTAGAAGTTCAAGTAGGTCAGAGGCATTCCTACTGGTACTGTATATGCTGTATCGAAGCTACATAATGTTGTAACTTAATGTTTGTAAACTCAAACATTACATCCTGAAACATGACACTATATTAAGCTGCTACTGCACAAAAAAACTTATAGTACAGGAATCCAAGCTGAGAATCCAAGCATTAAAGCATGTACAGTACCACCTGTAACACTGCTTAACAAAAGGAATCCAGGAAACCAGTCACTCAGGTTTTGCACTGACTGGACCATTACTGTAGTCAGGTCGGACTAATTATTTCTGTCAGTGTTAAAAACGCTGCCTGGGAACTGTAGTTGGAAAGCTTTGTATAACAACAGTGTACCGTAATCATCTAGTAAAGTATTTCATTGGTGTTAAATAAAATAACTAGTGCAAATCTGTTTGCTACACGAATTACTGTTAAAATTAATAATAATAATAATAATAATAATAATAATAATAATAATAAATAATACGTACCTGGTTTCTTAATATCCTTAAGCTTCATAATGACCGGTGCTTATATCTCGCAGCACAAAAAGGTAAATAAACTAAATAACGAAATGCATAAAAAAAAAAAAAAATAATATACTCGACAAATTGCTGCAAATATGCCTAATGCATTGGTTGTGCTAAAGTCCTGCTACAATATCTGCAACAGTCTGAATTGTACACGCAAGTTAATTTTGCTGTAAAATGTCAATTGATAGAAAAAACTAGAAAAATGCCAAATGCAAAGAATCTTGCTTTTCTAGCTGTTCATTCCTGGCTGACCATATAACCCCGCCCTGCAAGGGTAGGCTCTGTTTGCCCATTGGCTGAAGAAGACAGGCCTTCTAATCAGCAGCGATTTACACACACCTTCTGAATGAGTATTGGCCAATCAAACGTCACACCATGCTATTCAACAATCTTGGTTTTGTTCTACAAACTAAATTGTAGAAAAGATGTGTATGTCATGTTGTGCTCCTGTATTTACCTAACATGACAGTTTCATGCATTTTCCAATGACATTATCTACTACCACCAATTAGAATAATAATAATAATAATAATAATAATAATAATAATAATAATAATAATAATAATAATAATACAAATTGACAATGATGAGGTATTCTTCATTTAAGAAATATTCTAATTGTAACGTTATGTACCCTACTCTGGCAAATAAATTGGGAAACGTTTCAGTGATAATATGATTTAAACTGGGGTATTGTATGGGGGCGTGAAACAAACCCTAATTAGTAATCTTTTTAAAATACTAGTTTTTATTATGACAGCTTGTGAGTATGGTACCGTTGCACTGACTGTGAAACTAATACAGACAGATAATGATATTGATAAACTTCACACAAGCAACACTAATAGCCTGTTGTTTACAGCTGGCTATTTTTTTTTTTAACTTACGAGGTCTGTTCTTTTTTCCCGAATCCATCCTCCTCCTGAGTCTGCATTTCTTTGCAGGGGATCCATGAAGATCCTGGTGAAGATGTGAATGCTCCGTTGTTCCATTGCTAGAACTTGTAGTACCACCACTAGTACTACCAGACGTTGTGGAACTGGAAGCATTGCAGGTGTCGTTGCTTATCTGTGGCGAGTGGAACACATTCTGCAGTGCGTTCGCACACCAAGAACCTGCTCCGTTCTGCTCCACAATGGATTTAGCTTTGTCCATAATCACAGACACGGAGAAATAAGCCAGTGCCGCAAAAAAATCACGATCGACCTATTATTTATGAAGTATACAACTGTGGTCCAATGTATTTGTACAACAAAGGTTGAGTTGGCGTATTTATTTACTATTTGGAAAAGACAGCAATGCCACAGACGCGCATGGATGTTTCGAGGTCACTGTCGGTCATTTTCTTTCTTCACGCACCCCCTCCTGCAGTTTCCTACTCTCCAACAGACGGCATGCGACGTCACTGTCTATGCCTAACCCCACCCCCTTCACCACCCCCAGAGGCACGAGAAAAAACCTGCGCAAATTCGTGGCACAGGGCGAGTTTACCGAGAATAAAATGTACCCGTCTTATATTTGTGTTTCTTTTGCTGATTAGATACTACTTCAGTGTAGTATTTTGGAAAGTTCTGTTAATACGATATTACTTATGAAGTACATATATGTTATTATGGACATTCCAGATAATTATGTATAGTACCCACCAGGTACTCGAGTTTTCAGATTATTACAATTGAGCAGACGTGACCCCTTACCAAAATGTGCTGCAGCATTACTGGGTTATATAATTGCAGATGATGCAGTATTTTGGACAGAGAACCTTTTCGTACATCATAAATGAGATTGGTAATTTTCAGTGCAATAGAACTGCGTCCACAATAGTATCGCAGGACTTTTTTGTAGAGTCGGCTTTGATTGTCTTCAAGATCTAGTTTGCAAATAAATGTGACCTGGTGGAATGATGTTTTGAAGTGTATATGAATACTGGTGTTTATATAGCGCTAGGAGCTGACACAGGAAAATGGTTGATTTAAACAGAAACGGGCTCCAAGGTGCTTTTACTATGGAGTGCATGCAGAAAAATCGAGGTATACAGTGTACTGTATGACTAATCTATCCTGAGACCTCAAAGCAAAGCATAGTGATCCGTGTGTGGGATTTCTAAAATGTCATGATACACCATTTCTGTCTTTTGATCCAAGAAAAATCATGTACCATTATATGGGCAGCAGTGTGGAGCAGTAGTTTGGGCTCTGGACTCTTGACCAGAGGGTTGTGGGTTCAATCCCAGGTGCAGAATACTGCTGCTGTACCCTTGAGCAAGGTACTTTACCTAGATTGCTCTAGTAAAAACCCAACTGTATAAATGGGTAATTGTATGTAAAAATAATGTGTGAAAAATAATATAATTGTATGTAAAATAAATAATGTGATATCTTGTAACAACTGTAAGTCACCCTGGATAAGGGTGTCTGCTAAGAAATAAATAACAATACACCTACATTTAAATCTGGTTATCCTGTTATAACACAAAAAGATACAGTTTCCATAAACAAATGTCACAGAGGGTCCAGGGAGACAGTAGCCTCTTTGCAAAGCAGAATTACTGATTTATTTGAAGCACACTGACTTTTATTATTAAAACCCAGGCCTTAAAATGGGTAAGATCATAAAACTTGCCATATAATAGTTATAACTACAGTGTGCATATACCATACTAGGAAACCAGTATGTCCCTCGCTAGTTTACCAATCTCCATCTTGGATCTGATACACTTGGAAGACTGTTCTATCCTTGTACACTCAATGCACCCTGTAGCTATCACTAAAATATGTGGAGAACTGGACTAGCTGCTGCTAAGGCTCAATTAAGTCTTACAAATCTACAAACAAGTAAAGGCTTGTGCAAATTGTGCTTTGCCTCAAAGCAAATAGAGAAGGCCTTGATGAATTGTATTGAAAGCATAACATCAACCTATATCACAGATTTTCTACGAACAAAAAAAGCAACTTTTGATCTGTTTTGAAATGTTAAATATGAATAAAATGTTCTATGTTGTTAATATATTTAATAAGAGCAGTGCCACAATAACTTTGAGCTGTTTACTGAGCTCATGATCTGCAGTTCTCTTTTATCTCTAAGTCAAATTTTATATTTCACCACCAGGCAGAAAAAAAAACACACTCTAGTTTCTAAGTGCTAAAATGTTGATCACTTTGAAAAGTACTTTAATGAAGTAATCATCATGACTACTAAGTAACTTTTCACACTTGTTTATTTTTCTTGACTTCAATCTTCACAATGATTCAGTTGGAAACAATGTATCTTGCCACCACACTATACATTTTTAGGACCCTCAAAAAGTACCAGGGTCCCTATGCTGGATCAGATTGCATCCTAGTGTATGCATTTGCACCTCAAATGAATTTCCAGTGGATAAATAGGCTTCACTGTCAATAGATAATGAAGTCTGGAAAACAGGAAAAATGATGAGAGACGTATTATCAAACCAAGGACAGGTAAGAAAATGTGTTTTGGTTTTTACTGCTTTAAGTAAATGAAAGGTCCTGTACAAAATGACATAATGCCTGTCCATACAAATCAATGACAGTTACTTCACAGCGATCTCCCACTGCACCATTAACTTCACAAAGATAGTGATCCTGACCTGAAAAATGCTGTCTTCAAGTAAACTTACATTATCTGATCTGAACTGAGATTTTAAACAGCCAATGTTTGAATAGATAAAGTTAATTTACCTTCAGTGTACTTTGGAATTTGGCGGTGAGCACTGGTTATTTATCTTGTATTCAGAGGGTTACATAATAATAATAAAAAAAAAACAGGTCATAGTTCAATTCATTAACACTAAAGCATGGGTAAAGTGCAGTTTTTATCCCCAGTTTAGTTTATTTGCCGTTATTATCTTTAGTCAGATACTATACACAGTACAGCAATGCTGTTTACTTCTGGAATGAAATTTGTACTGGAGACAAAAGGCAATTTTACTGGACGTTTTCTCCAGTTTCTGCATTATTTCATTAAACAACATAGATGCATGAAGATAAATAAAGTGAGCCCATGACACCCCTACATGGCCAGTTTTGGTAACTACAACTGTGACAACATCCAATGCTAATATATATATATATATATATACACACACACACACACACACACACGGATGAAGGCTATATTTGCATCCTCTGCCATTCAGGAAAAAAAAGGCATAATACCAGAGTAGTGACGTCAAAAAGTGATGATTCCTCTAGAGGAAAATATAGGCCCTACTTGAACTTTGACCCATTCGACTCCTCGAGACGGTCACTTTCAATTCAAACACAAAATGTCTAGTTTTCAATCACTCGACAACACCCTCAGTACAGAAATATTCATTTATGATCAACAAAACAAGAATACATTTAAAAACATGATGTAATGCTGGTACATTTGCATCTCAGAGAAAATTGACTTGCTGAACCAAGTCTTCTTTAATATTAGCATCACAAGGGTATCTATGCATTACAAAAAACTGTAGATGGGCCTCTTCAGTGAGTTACAGGAAAACAATTCCATCTCGGGTTTCTGAGACAGTTTATAAATTACTCGACCTTCTGTCTTGTAGTTTATGACGTCACAGAAACCAGAGATGGAATTATTTTCCTGTACCTCACTAAAGTCCATCTATTATATATCTTTAAAATAATGCTGTGAAGTGAATGGTAGCTTATGGTCATATAACCACTGTTGATATTACACATAAAATCTGTTTAAAGAAATAATGACATGAAAAAGACAGAACAAAGCATTTAGCAACATTTATGAATACATTCTACTGACATTACACTGTAGCTGCTGCAAAAAACTACCACTACCTTAAAGCCAATTAATATCACATTTACAATAGTTCAAGATGGGTATTAAACAAGGTTAATTTACCAAGGTACTTCTGAGCCATCCCAAGCAAAACACTTTCCAGTTTTATCCACACTAAGATTGTCTATAAGGTTCATTAAGTACTGTACTGAACGCTCAGTAGTAAAAAGTTTATCTTTGGGAACATTTTTGTGATAAGGCCTGGACAGGTCTGTGTCCACAGTTCCTGGATGCAGTGACACACACACAACCTTTGGCCTTCCTCTGCCAAGCTCAAAGCTGAGGTTTCTGGTAGCCATGTTCAGTGCTGCCTTGGACATTCTGTAACTGTACCATCCTCCCAACCCTAGAAATATGACAGCAACATTAGTAACTCATTCCACAACAGAGAGGAGGCCTTGTGTGCTCCAATCGGAATCTGGCAAATATAATGAATGGTTAGGGGGATTTGGGTAGATGTTTATATTATTTTAAAACAGTGGCCCTGAAAATTGTGGGGTGAAAAACCCTCTCTTTTAAATAGTGTTTATTTTTATGATTTTATTTTGTGTTACATTTATTGCTGTATAAATGTCTCTGGAAAAACTTAAAAAGCTAAGCCTTAATGATCTCAAATTTTTATGTGAACGCAGCTGGTCAAGCTCAATTGCTTAATTGATTGTCAATTTAGCCTTGCCCTTTATGCTGCAGTTACAGGACTCCAGGGAGAGGCTGGCTACCTGTGTGCTCTCCTGGGCTGCTACATAGAGCTATTTTGTAAGAAGCCTGTTAGGCAACTTTTGTTTTTGTATGGTTAAAAGTATTTTGTTTTTTATTTAATTTAATAAAAGTGTGCAAACCAGTGCTTGAACTACATCCTTTGATTCCTGCCCCAGTGTTTCTGCACTCTGCCTTTGTCCAGTGCGGTCAAACCCTCACAGCCTAAAACACTAAATAGAACCACAAGACAATCTACTCTCAATTTTGCTCTGAATTGTACATTTTTAGATCTACATAAACTGCACATTTGAGACCTATATAGTTAATAAAATTGTGTGCCAGATTCGATTTGAGAGTATACTGTTAGTTACAACCATTTTAATGGTCCCATCAAGAGAGGAAATTAGTGTGTGGTGGTCTTGCACGTAGCAGACATTACCCTATAGTATGTAGGTATGGATACTGTAGGTCAATTACCATTACGTACTCTAGTCACGTATGCAGAGGTGAGGATAAGTAGAACTTAGTGAAGTTGGAAAAAATATGTCAGTGAGAATAATTAAGTGGATACTATACAGACAAGAGACAGAACAATTCTGTGAAGTTACAATATAAGATCTTACCAGTTTTATTCTTCCATAGAGATTTGAAACACTTACGGTTGTCTCCAATAGACCCAACTTTAGCAGTCATGTTGACTAGAATGCCACTGTGGTGCTTGGATTCATCAGCTGTCTGTTGTCCAAACGCGCCACTTCCCTTCATCAACAAAGGGCTAAAATGTTTTGCCATCACCAGAGGTCCAACTGTGTTAGTAGTCAGGGTGGCAACAAGACCCTAAGAGAGATAAATAGAAGAGCCAGTTAATATGTTTAATATATAAACAGAATCAGTGTCAGACCGAAACCTGTTATAAGGTAAAATTGGAATAAATGCCACCCTGCCATTCCTACAAAATAGATACATTTGGGACATGCAGGGCTTGGCTATTAAAATATTATGCATACAATTGTAGATGGCTGTTCAGGCATCCCAAATAATAGGAGGCTGTGCGGTCCAGTGGTTAAAGAAAAGGGCTTGTAAACAGACAGTCCCAGTTCAAATTCCGGCTCAGCCACTCATTGTGTGACCCACAGCAAGTCACTTAACCTCCTTGTGCTCTGTCTTTCAGGTGAGATGTTGTTGTAAGTGACTCTGCAGCTGATGCATAATTCACACACCCTAGTCTCTGTAAGTTGCTTTGGATAAACAAATCAACCACAAATCAACACAGGTTTTAAAATGTTGGGTATGCTTGGGTACAGTTGGAATTTGGATTATTAGGCTATGTGCACACATTTGATTGTGAAAATAGAGTATGCTGTAAGCAAAAATATATAAATTGTAAAACCCTATTAGTTTTCTGATTTAAATGTACAAGGTTCTCTGTTCAAATCAGTAGCATCACCAAGGATACATTGCTCAAACTTTAACTTCTTTATACTGGACTTTAGGAGCACATCTGTATATGCAGGGCTTATTATGAAACATCTATGTTCTTATCATTTTTTATATTATATTTCAAACCTTGCACCAAAATGCACTTCTTACTTGGCGTACCTTTGTAATTGCACAAGGTAGCAGGGTATCCTTAACACAGTTTAACAATACTATAGCGTACGATAGTAATTTTCAATACAGTACTCTTACCTCAGACGATACATCCCGGAGGCTAGTTTCACCCTTCCCCGAAGGATGCAACATAGCGGACGAATTAATTAAAAGGTCTATTTTTCCAAATTTGCTTTTAACTATTTCTGAGGCTTGCTTAATTTCATTTTCTCGGGTCACATCCACCTTCAGGATTGTGACCTTTTCTGGATACCTTACTCCTAAATCTTTCAACTGCAGTGCCTTCTCCGGATTTCTGCATGTTGCGATAATCACTGCCTCGCTTTTCTTTGACAAAATGTGTTTGCAAAACTCCAGTCCAAGCCCTCTGCTGGCACCTTGTACTAAAACTACAGCTGCCATGATAAGCAATGCTTGTGTAAGTACATACAAGCACGAGAATGTCAATGGCGATGTTCTGCACTGCCCTCTGAATGCGATAAATAGTAGTTACGTATACATTACACAACTAAGTTGTATAACTCCAAAAATCATTTCCTGACGATTACAGCAAAGATTTCACTAGGTGGCACACAAGCACCACATTTTAAAATGACAGCATAGCGAATGAGGACGAGGCTTTTCTTAACAATTCACGTGAAACGACCAAGGAATCACCCAAAACAATTTAAACACTTTGCAAAGTGCTCGCGCTGGATCATGCCGTCCAGGCTGACCATCAATCTTGCCCCTGAGGGTCATTCTACACTAAACATTCTTTCTTATTTTTTAAATACCAAATCCACAAGTTTCAAATACCGCGTCTGAAATGTCATAGTACATAGTACAAACACCAGCCTCAATTTTAAAGTGACATTCCTGTTTGATGCTATACTTATTGACTGCTTTGTGCTAATCTAGCGCGGCGGGCCACTAGTCTTTCATTCATCTTGAGGGCCGTTTGAATGCCATTTTGTCACAAATGAAATGCGTTTGGATGCCTCAGTAGACATAAGTCCCTATCGCCATAACAACCACCACCTCTTCGCTTTGGAGAGGCCCAGGACAGACTTTCTAGCGGATATTCCTTTGGGCTGCGGCCCAGCACTGAATGACAATGTGTTCAGGAAGTATTCAGGCTGCAGCCAGTAAGTACCATTTCTTCTCGCTTTTCATGAGATCTCAATTCACAAAGATCAATGTGATTGAATGAGCTTGATTTAATTTTACCACCAGAGGGCAGCAAAACGTAATTAATGGAAGTATAAACGTCATCTGTGCAGTCTGATCTAAAGACGCTGTCCACTGTGCTGTTATACGATTTTCTTTAGGTTGCTAGGCTGAGGTGCAAGCAGCTTGTTCTTGGGGACATCCTCTTAGCAACAGGAAACATGTTGAAAGTTCAACAAAAAGACAAAGGTAATCCTAGTGATACAATTAGTTTATTAACTTTTGCAAATTGGGCAAGGCAAAGCCTTTTATTACAAGGCTTTTTATTCCATAGACTAGTTTATCTCAACCTTAGTGAAAATAATGATGGTGTAGCACACAGCATTTTAGGGAAGATCATATGATGGAATATGCATGTTTTAAACCACGGGATGTCATCATAGTCTTGCTTACCATTCCTTTAAACTGAGTTAGAGGTATGTGTTGTCGATATTGATAGCAGATGTGTGTGAGAAGGTATCCATTTACTATCCACCCTAGAGTCTTCTCAACTTCCATCAGCAACTAATTAAAAGGTATTTTCTGAACTAGAACTGTCAAAAAATTTTTGGTGCCAAGGAAATACAAATAAATATAATCCTACAAATCATGTCAACTACAAGGAAAAAATTACTAGAAAACGCACCGCTTCAATGTTACTTGTGGCATTGCCTTCTTCCATTTGAAATGATGTATTTATATTTACAACACATCATCCAAATCAGTTAAAACTTTTAGATTCCCATATGGTCTATCTGAAACGGATTGTTTTACATAGTGCTTTAATTTGTATTAAAACAATATTTTCATTAAACCATTAACTTAACGGTTATGCTAGTAAGGAATAAGGAAAACACATTATACGATAAATGGTTCCTAGATTTACTCACTAAACTCAATGGCACGTCATGCGTTTTGCTTGTTTCACGTAAGCAGGTTTAGTTCAACAAACATGCCTTCTATGCACACCTAAAGACGTTGTTTTTTTTTTGTTTTTTTTTTGTATTTTAATACAGCATCATATTGGTATGACGTCTTTAGTCTTTCTTAAAGTGAAAGTGTCCCTTAATCACACATAAAAACCAGCCTTGCTCACTCACGAAGAACACTTCTCTTTGGGGAAGAGTGGACAGAAGAAGCATGAACTTGGGCAAACTCGTAACTCAAAATGATTATACAGGCGAGACCTATTGTCCATTATTACTCATTGCTGAATCTTTTGCCATACCTGTTTAATCACCACTTCTGTTACTGTTGCTGAACGGTCCGGGTGAAGAGATGAACGCATCCGATGCTGCATTATTGGACCAGGTGCATAACTGTACAGTTTGCTGACAACACCGGGTTGCCACATGGACAACGGGGATCAAAATGGTTATGGACACCAACAGCAGTTTTATTTACAGTAACATCAGGTCCTACATGATAGAAGAAAACCCGAGGGATCTCAGCACCACTAGAATGATTTCAGACTCGCTGGACTTACATTATTTATTAAAAATAATACAAGAGCCAACTCCCAGTTCCTTGCCAACTTCCAGTCTGTTCACAGAGAACGACACTCAGTGTGGGGAGAAGATTCTGAACTATGGAATCATGGAAAAAGTAGTTATTGGAGGTATTCTTACGATGCTCACTTTACTGACTATTGCTGGAAACTGTTTGGTAGTTATTTCGGTATGCTTTGTAAAGAAACTAAGACAGCCTTCGAATTATCTAATTGTTTCTCTGGCTCTGGCTGACCTCTCGGTAGCAGTGGCTGTAATGCCGTTTGTCAGTGTGACGGACCTTATTGGTGGACAGTGGATCTTTGGACAGGTTTTCTGTAACGTCTTTATAGCGATGGATGTGATGTGCTGTACAGCTTCAATCATGACCCTGTGTGTTATAAGTATAGATAGGTGAGTATGCTGGAAACCACCCGGGGTGATCAGACATAAAACTGACACTCCATTTCATTTCATTCATGCCTAATGTACTCTTCGGCACTTTTATTTCCCACATCATTGTGTATAATATAAGCACCTTAGCTTCTAGATACCACAGATTTCCTTAACATATCATAAGCGTACCAGAACTACTGTTTCACACTTTTACAACAATACAAAAAATAGAGTGCTAAGTATGTGGGAATTGACACATTTAATATATAACTACATAACAACTGAAGACATTAGATTATTATTATTATTATTTGTTTATTTAGCAGGCGACTTACAGAGACTCGGGTGTGTGAACTATGCATCAGCTGCAGAGTCACTTACAATTACGTCTCACCCGAAAGACGGAGCACAAGGAGGTTAAGTGACTTGCTCAGGGTCACACAATGAGTCAGTGGCTGAGCCGGGATTTAAACCGGGGACCTTCTGGTTACAAGCCCTTTAACCACTGGATTAGACTTCTTTGTCCAATTTATACACTGCCATGTAAATAGGCGACAGATACATATCCGTAACATAATCCTTTTAGCACTTCTTCAGTCCTATTTTCTTTAAATTATTGAAATTATATATATATACTTCTACTGTACCGTACCGGATCTTAATTCTTGTATAGCGAGAAACTAAATCGATGCATGTTTAGTAAATACACCGTATCAACCAAACTGTACTAAATTTATGCACGTATGTCTATGGGACATATTTTCAACTCGTTTAGTCTGGTTTTACACAAATAAACCTGTATGTTTTGAAACATAAAACATAAGAAACATACACAGACAGTAATTGCCTAGTACATTGCATACCTTAAATTCTGCTATACTGTATTTTTGAAAATATGACCCCATATGCACTTTGTATTCCCTATAGCAATTTATGCTAAATGTTTGATACAGGTAATCTTTTTTTTTCGTAGTTATTATAAAACAATAAGGAAAAGTAATTCATTGTAACTTTTCTCTCATGTTATGAAATTGCTACAGTATACTGTTTTATAGTGAAAATGATTGATTAATTATTTTAAATGAGTCTTCTATAATAGTTTTCCTGGGGCAGCCGCAGCCAGACACGAGCAACATGGACTGTATCAGCGACTGGGGAGAGAGATGGGATTGTACTGTAAAATGCGAGTCTGTGCTGCTCCTCTCTCTCTCCTTTACATGGGTGCCGGCTTGATTGGCTCGCTCGGGCTATTTACTTTTGTGTGAATGAGAGTGGAGCGTCAGGTTAGCAAATAGGGAGAAGGAAGCAATCACCAGAGCTCATTTACATATTGTGTTTTGAATGGACTAATGATGTGAGACATGGGGGGAAGCGGGAAATATAAAAATGTGCACAGTGCTTCCAGCTGGTTGTTGTGAGTGTGAGTAGTCAGAAGGAGAACTAAAGGCAATAATTAAAAGAGTAAGAGAGAGTGCTGAAAGAGCATTAAGATTCATAAATAAAAATAGTAGTTATAACTGTTTTTCACTGCACGCTGTCTCCGCTGTCTCTTATTTCTTGCCACTACGAACCCGCTTAAGGCAGATCACTATACTAGTGTTAGAAGTAAAGTGGGATCTAAATGGAGAACATGGAAGACACCAGATGAGTTCCACATGAGGGAGCAGACCCAGAGCCCGAGGCCCCATTCGGGAGCAGACAGTGGGCACTATCTTATGAAGGCAACACCGGTTATCAGGGCATTCTGGAGGACAGCAAGGGAAGGACCACCTGACAGCAGATCCAGACACCCTGACCACCACCACTTGGAACCCGGACCCCCACAACCGCTGATACCGACGTGGTCAACCCTGCAACCAGGCCACCCCCTTCTTCCATGGAGAATCCACCTGGAGCTACCTGAGCGTCACCCAGCACAACCACATCACCCCTCCCCCTCGCCCCCCCGGTAAGGGCTGAAGCACGGGACAGCTGGAGGCCTTCATTGTACAGTCTGAGCTATCAGCTGCGGAACAAGACAACCATCTACCTAGCCCAGTCACTAGAAGGAGCCGCATCCAAGATCTTACTGGATCTGAGCTTGGAGCAGAGGACCGAATATGGGGCGCTGTTAGCAGCAATGAAGCGACGGTTCGACGACTGCGAACCATACCTCGCTCTTCAAGACCAACTCCAGCGAAGGAAGAGGGCACTGAGGGAGAAACTGGGGGCGTTGGCTGTTGACATTGTACATTTAGCAAGACGGGCTTACAGCGATGAACCCAACAGCTTTAGTCGTTGCATCGCTCTCGATACCTTCCTCCACAGTTTACAGCCAACATCAACGAGCCACCTAGTCCATCTTGCCAACAGCCGCACTCTGAAGTAAGCGGTGAGCCAAGCGCTAACTATTGAGGCTGTGCTACAGGAATTAGGGTCCCCACCATGCCATGGGCCAAACCACTTTGCCTATCAGACCCACCTTGACGAGGGAGAACCAGAGCACACCCCTACCCCCAGAGTGAGAGCCAGTGCCCTTGGACCGGAGCCGACAATGGGAGAGGATATGCTGGAGATGCAGGCAGCCCGACACTTGATGGCTAACTGCTGCCATTTAGAACTTAATGCAGCTATGCCAACCCCCCCCCCCCCCACCCCCAAACCGGTGGGAAATGGGACAGGCCCTGTACCAACCCCCTTAGACAGTCGGGGTGGGACGGACCAGAGAGGGAACCTTCCTTAATGCAGCAGTTCACATCGAACGAGTACCATGCACACCACTCATCAATACCAGGTCGTCCATCATGATTGTCCGCCCCAATGTGATAAACAAGGCCCGGACTGACTGGAAGGAGCGTGTCCACGCCACCCCAGTAAAACTGAGAATGGTTACCGGCGACCTGGCCCCGATAGAAGGGAGAGGATGGCTGAAAGTGGAATATGGAGGAGTCAGCAGATTCCATGAGGTCTGGTTGGCTACTGTACAAGACCCTTGCATCTTTGGCTTTCATTTCCTTCAGCGCGTTGGGACCCTACTCGACCTGCACCACGGAAACATAGCGGATCCTACCTCTGCCACCCCATCAGTCCCACCTCCGAGGGCTCCCCACCCGATATAACAGGCCTAAAGAAATCGACTGCACTCACCTGGTCCAGCATGTGATCGACACAGGAGAAAACCGTCCAATGGTGTGAGACATGGTGGGGAAAGCAGGAGATATAAAAATGGGCACAGTGCTTCCAGCTGGTTGTTGTGAGTGTGAGTAGTCAGAAGGAGAACTAAAGGCAATAATTAAAAGAGTAAGAGAGAGCGCTGAAAGAGCATTAAGATTCATAAATAAAAATAGAAGTTATAACTGCACACTGTCTCCGGTGTTTTATTTCTTTCCACTACGAACCAGTTTAAGGTAGATCGCTATAATCCATCCATCATCTGTAACTGCTTAATCCTATAGAGGGTCGCGTTGAGCTGGAGCTGAACCCAGCAGGCACAGGGCGCAAGGCAGGGCTATACTCTAGATGGGAAGGCAGTCCATTGCAGGGCAAATAAGTGGCAATTTAGAGAGGCCAATCCACTTAGCCAGCATGTCTTTGGACTGTGGGACCTGGAGAAAACCCACATGAACACAGGGAGAACGTGCAAACTCCGGACCCCTGAGGCTGGAATTGAACCCAGGAGCTGTGAGGCAGCAGTGCTAACCACCGCGCCACCATGCAGCCTGCTATAATATATATAAATTTTAAAAACAGTTCTCATTTTAAATAATGCATGTATGGGTAACACTGCAATCTTCAAACGCTATTATTCCATTTCGGTAATCATCTACCAGGGCCCTCTAGTGATATTAATAATTCACAATACCTAGTCCAGAAATACACCCTTTTTTAAGTGCAAGCTATTGAAATACAATAAATATTTAATTACACCGGGCATTATAAAATGTTGCACTAACCTTCATGAATCATGATACTAGAAATATATACAGTATATATAGCATGAGGTTATATATATATATATATATATATATATATATATATATATATATATATATATATATATATATATATATATATATATACTGTGTATATATACTGTGTATATATATATATATATATATATATATATATATATATATATATATATATATATCTATATATATAATTTCACAAATGTCATATATGCTTTTCCAATATATAGATTTGTCTTGAACCAGTCAAAAACAATTGACTGTGACGTCAGACTGTGGCACTGAAGAACTTAAATTTATTGTACTGTACCGAGCCTTCCCTATCATGGGTGCACTGCTTTGCCTCTTCTGGAAGAATGGTAGTGTCTGCTTTTTCACTCCATTGTCATATATCTTTTTCAGAAGAGCTCTTCAGTTATAATGATATTTAGGGTGTATTCCTTTGCCTTTGGCAATTGATGTAAAATTGAATTGAAGTCCTCTTATGGGCTGTTAGAGCAGAAGAGCTCTTGTGGAAGTAGTAGATGACAAAAAATACGGCCTTAGCCTGGAAGAGCAGAAGAGAAAAGCCTTTCAGCCTCAGAATCTGTCACGTTTAACAGGGAACTAGAGGTCCAGTAATTTAAATATACTGGTTATTTTTATTTATTTATTTATTTTTTTATTTTATAAATTTAGTAGTCACCAATTGTTTTTATCATTTTTTCTCCCAATTTGGAATAGCCAATTATTTTTAGTCTCAGCTCACCGCTACCATCCCCTGCTGACTCGGGAGGGGCGAAGACGAATACACGCTGTCCTCCAAAGCGACCGCTTCTTTTTCACACTGCAGGCCCACCATGCAGCCACCTTAGCTACAGCGTCGGAGGACAATGCAGCTCTGGGCAGCTTACAGGCAAGCCCGCAGGCTAGACTACAGGCTAGACTACAGGGGTTGCTGGTGCGCTGTGAGCCGAGGACATGCTGGCCAACTTAGTCCCCCTCCCCCCCCTCCTCCCGGGCAGCACTCAGCCAATTGTGCACTGTCCCCTGGAAACTCCCATCCACAGTTGGCACTGGAATAGCCTGGACTCGAACTGGCGAAGTCTACGCTATAGGGTGCATCCTGCACAACACGCGGAG
Source organism: Acipenser ruthenus (assembly GCF_902713425.1). Classification (NCBI taxonomy): domain Eukaryota; kingdom Metazoa; phylum Chordata; class Actinopteri; order Acipenseriformes; family Acipenseridae; genus Acipenser; species Acipenser ruthenus. The sequence continues at coordinate 27,299,731 of NC_081201.1, forward strand.
TGCCTTTACCAGATGCGCCACTCGGGATCCCCCTCATACTATTATTATTATTATTATTTATTTCTTAGCAGACGCCCTTATCCAGGGCGACTTACAATCGCAAGCAAATACATTCAAGTGTTACAATACTGGTAATTTAAAGTCTGTTGAGGCACCTTATTAAATGTAATGTGGTCATTTATTTAAAAAGGGGACTTAACTTCTGTTTTACATACCATTTCAGGTACCTTGGAATAACTAAACCTTTAACGTACCCTGTGAGACAAAATGGAAGATGCATGGCCAAAAGGATCCTGTGTGTTTGGCTCCTGTCTGCCTCCATTACTCTGCCTCCTCTCTTCGGCTGGGCTCAGAATGTAAATGATGACAAAGTGTGTTTGATCAGTCAAGACTTTGGCTACACCATTTACTCTACCGCTGTGGCGTTTTACATCCCCATGTCGGTGATGCTAATCATGTACTACCAGATATACAAAGCCGCCAAGAGGAGTGCTGCTAAACACACATTTTCTGGCTTCCCCCGGCCAGAAGAGAATGACGACATTGACTCCGCCCCGGGAGCCATAAAACTGCGCAAGGAGTCGGAAGAGTGCGCCCATTTTTCTCGGCTTCTCAAACACGACAGAAAAAACATCTCCATTTTCAAAAGGGAGCAAAAAGCAGCCACCACCCTGGGGATTGTTGTGGGGGCGTTTACAGTTTGCTGGCTGCCTTTCTTTCTGCTGTCCACAGCAAGGCCCTTCATCTGCGGTATCGAGTGTAGCTGCATCCCCCTCTGGGTAGAGAGGACATTATTGTGGCTGGGCTATGCCAATTCCCTCATCAACCCTTTTATATATGCCTTCTTCAACCGGGACCTGCGGACCACGTACCGGAACCTGCTGCAGTGTAAATACAGGAACATCAACCGCAAACTGTCAGCGGCAGGGATGCACGAAGCTCTGAGGCTTGCAGAGAGACCAGAACTTGTACTCTAGCAGCACTGCTTTGAGGGAACACTGTCTGTAACTTGGTTATATACTGTACCCCTTTCCTTTATTACATTTTATATACATGCTTGGGGTGTTCAGAAAATATGAATATTGTGGCTCAGTTAGCCTGTCCTTTAAGGTGTATTATGTTAACGTGGGGTTTTATCATTCTAAAATTAATTTTGCTTAGCACTTGGTGTCACAAAAAAAAATGTAATCAAGCTGTTAATTTAAAGAGGAAAGTTAAATCCATACACTTACCTCTTTGTCCCCGGTACCTTATTACTTTATATGTTACAGCCTTCCTACCAGTGCAAGATAGCAGCATTGCTAATGCTAAAAATAGATGCTTAAAATATACCTTTGAGGCTAACACAGTTTTCATTTAATTTACTTTCTGACTTCACAACATTTTTTAATGCATTTATAGCACTAAATAAAGCAAACCAGTACAGGATATGTAATTATTGCAAAGCATGGCCTTAGGCCAGTGTTAAAACAGTATTGAAAAAATACATTAAATAAATGCTGAGTTGGTATTAAATGTTGTGGAGTTTACTCCTGGGTAAAATACAATAAAGTAAGCCACACAATAAATTGTGAAGTGTCTTAACTCAGGTAAGAAAAATATAATAAAAAATAAAATTGCATATTACTATTATTTTTTATGTATAAATCATGTTGTATTGTAAATTGCACATACAGTACTTACTAGTTCATAACCAGCATACACTGATTTGTATAAACGAACATTGTTACACATGAGAAAAGTCTTATTATTTAATGCTGAAAATGTTAACTGTTACCTGTATTTGATGAATTATACACATTTAAGTGAGCATTGTTATGTCTAGAACAAAATCTTTACCTGCTATAGTGTAGAAGTTACATCCTTTTTTCATTTGCTTTATCATAGAGAGTTTCCAAACCATGTCTCACAAACCATACGTGAAGTTGCTCTGCCAGGTTAAAGGTTACCCTTTGCGTGTAAAACTGTTGTGATGTTTTCTGGCTTGCATGTCTTGTGGTGAACATTAAATTAAGCATGACATAAACCTACAAAATTACAGTAGAGGAATGTAGTTCTCCACACCCTGTGTTCGCAGTTTGATAAACGTGGTTCAGAAACTTTCAAATATCAAACATGTAAATCAGGGGTGTCCAATCACAGTACAATGATAGAACTACCTACTTCAGGGTCTAGATGGAGGTTTAATTGGTTCAATTAATGCATTTAGAACATGGTTGGAGGGGCCACCTTGGCTACTCCTGAAGTAAATTGTTTATTTAAGATCAGGATTTTCATTTGTTCTTGACCTGGTTGACAGAATTTATTTCTACATTAACCAGCAGTAGATCACATGCCTCAATACATTAAAGGCAAAACTTCAATATGGTATTATAAACAGTATTCAAAACCTCTTGTACCTCTTGTTAGAATCATCAAATTTTTGGTGCCGACTCACAGGAGTATTTGCATAGTGGGGGGAAAAAACACATGTTAATTACTACTGTAGCACTAAACAGCTAAGTAATAAAACTCAAGTTGGCCCTCATTTCTTCTGAAGGGAATACAACAGTTTAAATATAATACAACAAAGAAGAAGAAGAAGAAGAAGAAGAAGAAGAAGAAGAAGAAGAAGAAGAAGAAGAAGAAACTATTGTAAGTGTTTCTTGCTAGTTTTATTAAAATTGCTGTAATCCTTTAAGAAAAATCAGGGTGAACTTTGTTGCTAAATAAGGCCCAAGGTCTCTTAAGCCCTGACAAGTTGTTGTTTCTCATTTTGTAAAATGAATGTGAAATTTCCTTGTGAATAAACGCTTTGAAAATATGCCTTAAAATGTGATGATCAAGCATCCTCTGCAGAGACTCCCTGATTCCATTGCACCTCAAGGAGTCTCTCAAGTGACTGTTCCTCAACTGATCATGACAATGGATTGACTACTGAGAGGTCCTTGTTCTTTAACACCTTTTAGAGGCTTATTCCAGTTAAGCTGAATATAGTAATTGAATAATTTGAACCTGTATACAAGGAGAGGAACAGGTGAAATATAATACATATTATAGCTGTTGAAAATGGTGCTCTCTACACATAGACAGTGCATTGAGCTTGCTATGTGGATGTTACTTTGTTACTGTGAAGAGCCCAACATCAAAGTGGAAATAACAGACACGGAGGCGTGAACAAAAGCTACAATGGATTTCATTTCTCCACTTTTCTAATACGTTACATACAATGTGTTTATGTATTTCACTAATCCTTGCTTGTGTAGTGTAGTGTGGACAAAATAAAAGTAGGCACAAATACTGTAATATCGAATAAATACATATGGCAGTAACAAAATAATGTATTTTAATGGGAAAATAAGTACATTTTAAAACAAACTTTAAACGAATGTTACAGTTGAACAAAAACTTTAAATATTAGACCATTTGTGAGGAAAAGCTACATTTGTGTTCATGAGTTGCCAATTACAACTAAATTACCGCTACAGAATTGGTAACAAATGGTCAGTGTGAAATCAATACTGGGAACTCCTTAGAGTCTTTTTTTACAAGATTAATGATTAATGTCCAATTGTTTGCCAAAAAAAGTTTAAACTGTGTAAAGTGTGACTGTTTCATGCCTGTCAAAATAAACAAATAAATAAAAGAAAAAAGAAAAAATAACAGGCCCCTGTTAAGAAATGATTTATCTGCCCTGTGATTCTCGGCCCATCCAATGAGACACGATGTTTAACATATGCAGTGATACTGGAAATAAGACCAATGCCTGGCACTATATCATGAGTCAACTGACCGATGACAGCAAGTGTGCTGTATTTAGCTTTATTTTATATAATGTATCTGTGTATATGGAGGCTGTTGTGTATGTCTCTCTGTATGTCACACTTACATTTTTACATTTAAAAAAACACTTATCCATTTATGATTAAACTTGAGCACACGGTATCAGAATCTAGGGGTTTGAAGGTTCTCTCCTTGGCTTTCTCTCTCCATCTATGAGTCACAAATTATTCATGTATGATGGTTATACTTTTGCAGAAGCCTTTAAGAACATTCAAATCTTATGCAGACACCTGTCTATCTATGATGGCTCTAATTTGGAATTTACATAAGGCCATGGGGACTGTTGCTTTAAATCTGGCATTGAAGGTAGCATTTGCATTCTTATCAGCTGTTACAATGGCTTTCCAACTAAGCCCCTGTTGTCCTGGATTGAAAACACATTGTGATTAAACTGAAAGTATAAAAAAAAAACAATGATCTCCACCCTGTATTTTATAAGCAGCCGTGCAGTTTATTGCAATTTATTTGACCTTGTTTACACATTAATACAGTTTTATCTGGTGGTCCAAAAATGCTAAATATATTATTGGCCACACTTTATAAACATCTACATATTAACAAAGGAATACACTGCAATTTCAATACAATTTTCAGTTACTATAATAGGTGTCTTATAAATCATTACTTCTACTGTACTACTACTAATAATTATAAACAGAATAATCACATCTTCCTCAATAGCAATAGTAATAGATTCACTGGTCCCGCTATTCTGTTGAAGATTTTTTTTGTACTTTGCCTGTATCTTATACTTTCATTTATATTATGCAGATGTTTTATAAACAACCAAATAAAATTTGGTGCAGCTTCCTGGTACCAAATCCCTTTGTCTGCTACACATACACTTAATTCCAATGGTAGGACAATAGTAATTACTTGGAAGAAAAACTTTTATATAAAAAAAACAGGGAAACATCTTTAACACAAAAAATAATAGTTTATATATGGATGTAAGTGAGTGAAAGTTTTTACTCTCCTTTAAAATCTAAATTTGAACGTTAAAAATTAAAATTAGAAAATGTAAAATAGATTTCCTTTAAAAATAGCTAAACTTATCTGAGAAGATAAAAGGCAATAAGTGCAAATGACCAATTATACAGAGATGCTTTTGCATTTTAATGAATTAATCCCATTTCTATATACAGTATGTAGTAATTTCAAATGGAGAGTGTGCTTATGTTGACCATTTCTAGATGGTCCATCACATTCCGAACCATGCAGTCTTTTAAGCAACATGAAGAAGAAACACTAGGATTAAACACAAAAAAACAAAACTTCTTGTAGTTCCACTGGGGAATTCTGACTGAGTGTTCTGAAGGTGTGACTGAAATAAAAGGATACTAATTCTAATGATCTGGAACAGATAGAAGATTATTCATTAATATTTAACTAACACAATAGGAATTAATAAAGATGTTGAATGATGTTACTGTAATTGTGTAATGAATTGTACTAAAAACTAATAATACAAAAATACTAAACTCAAAAGCAAATAAGCTTTTTAATAAGGAGGCAGACCGTTATGATCCCAATGGTAACACTGGCAACATGTTATTATGTGCTAAACATTTTTTTAATCTCCACTGCAGGTGATTTTTATATAACATGTTTCATGTTATATAAATGTTTTTAGACAGCAGTGTAGAAGCATCGCTTGTCAGCTGTGAGTGCTGGATCATGTTGTTCCGAACTCAAAGGACCCTCCGCTGAAGAGGATCTTAAATTAGACTTATGTGGGTGAGGCACAAATATATAGCTCCCACTAGGGTTATTATGACAGCTGAACTGACTCTAATTACATATGTATTGAAATTATAATGACAGGCTTCTAAATACACATTGTTGTTCACTGTTGTATGCCTTCAGAAATCCTATGTAGTACAACCATTAGAAATTGTGAGAGTTTTTTAGAAGTAAATACGGTTTTGCTATACTCTGAATGTCATTGGTGTGAAAGCAGTGAATCGAAAGTTGGGAAAACAATGAGAAATAAATGACCAATTAGTTGTACTAACTCTATTCATCCAAAAAAGGAAAAAAGGAAAATTTACACCAATATAAAGTTTTAAAATAAATAAAATGACTGGCGTTAAAAGAAAAATTGAATAAATTTGACTTCCATACATTTTTGGGCTAACAATTTTCTAACCAGGGAGAATATTAGCTGCCTGAAGCAATGTGCCACTGGGATATGCTTCCCACCTCACTTCACAAGATCAACTACAGTGTATGATGGGACTTTTCAGAAAGATTATTATTATTATTATTATTATTATTATTATTACATTTTTTTGCTGGAATAGAAAATATGCTGGATTTCAAAGTGGTATGAAGGATTATGAACACAGTTATTCAGTGTTACATAGTGTTCAATTCAAATAGTTTTACTACATGTGAGGGGGTTCTAAAGTGAAATTACTTAAATAATGCAAATAATATTTAATAAAGTCCCCCTAGCTAGTTGAGTAGAGTTTTCGACGGGCAATCAAAACATGACATCGCTTCAGCTTGTCTTCTTTAACTTAACCACTGGTGGATCACAATGAGTAGGATCACTGCCCGGGTCTTCAATCTCTCATTGATCATTTTTCATCACAAATAACTTTTCTTTCTAAAAGCAAAAATCATAGCACTGTAGAACCTTCTCCACTGTGTGGTCCAGTGGCTAAAGACAAGGGCTAGTAACCAGGAGGTCCCCGGTTGAAATCCTGGCTCACTTACTGACTCATTGCATGACCCTGAACAAGTCACTTAACCTCCTTGTGCTCCGTCTTTCGGGTCAGATGTTGTAAGTGACTGTGCAGCTGATGCATAGTTTACACTCCGTAGTCTCTGTAAGTCGCTTTGGATAAAGGCATCTGCTAAATAAACAAATAATAATAATAATAATTCACTAAACAAAAGGGTAACTTTAACAAAAAAAGACAGAACAACCAGTTTGTCAAGTGGTCATTTGAATAAAGGCTGTGAATTAGAGGACAGGGCTGTTGATTTAGATAGGAAGGCTGCCTTATATAAAAAGGGGCTGAATCCACCATAAGCAGCCATGCAGATCTCCTCTTTCCATTTCTGCAGCAATGCAAATAACTACCTTTGTTGTATGAATTTATTTCTATGCAAATTCAAAGGTAGTAAAGAATTGTCTGCATTGTGGTTCTTATCTGTGGTTTTCAGCTATCCCGCATGACTTTGATTAAACTGTGTAATTTATGAAAAGAAGTATGAGCCAAATGGTAATGTTTACATAAAACAGTGGTAGTGCATAGTGAAGAAGATAATTGTATCTGTATTTTATAGTGAAGTTATTACAGTTTTTCCAGTAAAACTTTCATCTGGGCAAGAAGAGGTGACATTCCAATCACAAATCTGATCCAACATCCTACAATACAGTACATCATTCCATATTACACTATACCTCCACACCGTAACCTTGAGATGTTGGGCAATAGTAATAATTTTTCCCAATCTCATGCCACTGTATTTTTGTTGCATGAAGTAATATTAATAAGTGGTAAATTATAACATGAATTACCCATTGACTGGCTACCAGTTAATTCACTAGCAGGTACCTCGCAGTATCTATGTGTTTTGTTGATGCTAACTATTATATATATGATAAAAATGGATATACTGGAAAAGCTTTTTCAGTATGAACAGTCTCAATAATAACTAATCTGTAGACTACCACCTTTGACTAGCAAAGACAAAAGCAAAATACAGCAGAGACTTATAGGCAAGAAAGGGCCTTTCTTTTCATGATTCAAATGACAGAGTTACCTATAAAGGCTAGATATGCCACATGTCTGTAGTTTTCAAATGTTAGCTCTCTGTATAATAAAAACTGCATGGACATTCTAACCTGGGTAAGAACTATCTAGGCAAGTTGCGGATACAGTACATTGGAGCTTTACATATTCAAAAGGGATCAAATATTAATTGCTCATTGCTTTTAAAGAGGTTTTATTTAGTATGAACTGATAAAAAATGCATTCATGATTGTAAAACTTCTTATGGGAGCCCTGGGTACAGCATTACATGTTGAGTGTTAAGTACTGTAACTGTGAAGTTGCTTGCACAGTAAAATACAAATTTAAATGCATTTCTATGTATATTACCTGCTTCTATCACTTCCATCACTAATACTCCCCATTAAGTTCAAGACAGGATCATTGCTGAGCATAATAACCTATGGCTGGAGAATCTATGAAAAACAAATGTGCTCACTGTTTACATTATTGGAGTAAACATATTAGTGTGGGTAAACAGGTTTGCAACTCAGTGACAGGAAATCCAATCACATTGTATGCGGGGTTTGGATTGCATAAATAAACCTAAAAAAAACAAACATTAGACATGGTTCTGAAATCTTTTCCATTTAGGTATATAAAGTTGTATTATAATAAACATGTTGAGATTCTTTTAAATTAACCTTCCGTTATCATAATCAATCAATGTATCCACCCTGATTCTTGTAGCTTTGAACCAAGGGATTCTACACTATATTCAGGGATATCAACATATATAGTGAACAAAGGGCATGATTGGCATTATATGAGCAATAAATACCCTACCCTCAAGTTGATACCCATTCCAATCATTTCACAACACAAGCAGTGGCAATGAAAATTACTCTATGATTAAACCTTCCTTTAAAAACCAAAGATCCTGCATAGATGTTTGGCTAATATCTTTCTCTGCAAGCAGAGAAAGATATTAGCCAGACATCTATGCAGGAGCTTACAGCTTTGTTGACTTTAACAAAATAGGATTTTTAATCAGCATGTTTAATAACGGTAATCAGATATTTCCTAATTTAGTAATATATGCTATTATTGCATCTTGATGGGTTAATTTAACTAGTGAATAATCAATTATAAAAGGATGTTTCCTGCATGTGTGATTGTCCCAAAGGGTTCTCTTGTAAATGTGATGCTGAATATAAATGAAATGTATCCCAATGCAGAAACATAAATTAAATAGATGAGGAATTGCTGTCTACAAATATGCACATGTGGGCCAGCAATCCCAGGTACTCATCTCCTAGATGGCATGTGAAATTGGATTTTGATTCAGAAAAGAAAGGGAACACTATAGAAAAAAACTAAGATGTACTGCACTTTACCTTTGTAGTGAAAAAGCATTGTGTTCAACATCCGCCCTGACTTTCAAATAGAAAATCTTTCTGCTGATCACTGGAAAAGCAGGGAGTGACACACTGCCAAAGAAATGTCCTCAGCAAGGGACCAAATGGCAGAGAGGATCTGGTCGACAGCTGTCATTTCTGTAAAACATACAATTATCCAAACAGATGACAGACAATAAATTATCAAGAAGTGACCATGCTGATGAAGTTAGTTAGGCAGCTGAAAAATGTGACAATTAAAATAAGGATATAAGGACTCAATAAAGACCCTGCATATTTCAGATGCAACCATTTGGTCATATATTATATACATGCCACATCTTACTAACTAGGCAAACACAATGTTACAATTGCATCTTTAAATTGTTAATGTATCTAAAATAAACAGGATTGTATGGTTATATAATCTAAGATGGCTTGCCTGTAAATATCCTGGCATATCAAAGGAAGACAATAGGTAATGTAATGGTTCTTGAAATGTACTTGAACTGCACAATGCTGGCAATAAAACTGTAGTTTGCAGTTTTCAAGATTGTCTAAAAGGCAAAAGGAAATAGGATTGGGTTATTTTTTTTTTAAATCTTAAAACTGTGTCAATCTATCACTTTACCCTATAACCAAAAAAATAAGCCAGTGGAAAAGGATGGCAACTGGCCTAGTCCCACAGCTTTTACAACATTTGAAGTACTTAAGCAATATCAATCATACTCAAAGGTTTAGTATTGTATTTACCTAGGTAATAAAGGACTGATCTTAAAAGTGTGAAAAAATGTACTTGTCTGGATACATAATTAAATTGAGATGCACTAAAAATACATTAAAAACGTTATGAAATGAAAAATCTCTCTCAAGGTTAGCTTCTAACCTCATGATGATGATAGTTATAAAATGAATAGAAAAAGGTAATTATCTTAAATAGCATCCACATTTAAAGAGTTTTATATCTGAGAATTATACTAAACACAATTGTTACACACTGAGTTATATTGAATTCCAGAATGTTTTTTTGTTTTTTTCGTAAGAATGATGTTCATAGCTCATTGACAGACGGCCTCCGTGCTTGTTGGAAAAAGTTGTATAAATTGTGATGTTACTAACTTGACACCCTAATACATTATGTCGCAGACATTAAACTGTTAAATTAAAAGTGAAACCAGGGATGTTTGAGGTTACCTAAGCAATGCGTTTTTGTATTTTACCACAGAAAACCATAATCCTTTACAAACCATTCTATACTAGTGCTCCATATAGAGAACACCTATGAGAAAGGTTACAATAGGAGCCTATGTAATGAGCACGAAGAGAGGCCCTCAGGTTCAGGGAACAATGTGTCTACTGCACTAAAAAGGGCTCCTTTAAAAGAGGACAGGCCCAGAAAGAGTTCACTACAGTTACAAATGTACAACTTCATCACATTTTCTTCCTTTAATCTGTGACCAGGCTACTGAGGGCATGGGAGGAAAATCAGCAGGGGTTGGTTCACTTCATTTCACCACAGTGACCCCTACTGGTCAGGTGCCATATGAGCTAGAAAAGCTGAACACCTGTTTCCTATGTTTAGCTTTGGCAACATCCGGAGGTAGGGAGGGTTTGCTAGGCAGCAGGAATGAAGGTCGTCTGTTGAGTAGGTTGCAGCACTGGCTGTGTGGTCCAGTGGTTAAAGAAATGGGCTTGTAACGAGGAGGTCCCCGGTTCAAGTCCCACCTCAGTCACTGGCTCATTGTGTGACCCTGAACATGTCACTTAACCTCCTTGTGCTCCATCTTTCGGGTGAGACGTAATTGTAAGTGACTCTGCAGCTGATGCATAGTTCACACACCCTTGTCTCTGTAAGTCACCTTGGGTAAAGGCATCTGCTAAATAATAATAATAATTCATATTGGGCATTTCAATTGAGGAGAAAGTGAAGACAAAATATGTTTGGGAACTCAATTTTTTTTTTTTTTTAAATGGACATTTACAGTAACTATTTAGCACAATAAAACATATGGTATAAAACATGTTATAACCAGAAAAAGTGGTGTTATAGCCCAAAATCATGGCAACTTTCTGTTTTGGTGCATTTATGATATGCTTACACAAAAGAAGGATGAAAAGGTACAGTCTATATTGATAATGGATTCTAAAATGACAAGAATCAATGACAAAGTAATAACAGTCTACATTATTATTATTATTTATTTCTTAGCAGATGCCCTTATCCAGGGCGACTTACAATTATTACAAGATATCACATTATGCCAATTATACATTATTTAACATTATACAGATATCACATTATTTATTTTTTTTACATACAATTGCCTATTTATACAGTTGGGTTTTTACTGGAGCAATCTCACTTAGCCCCATTAGTCTTCTCATAATGTCAATATGTATTGGTGGATACATGATACAGAGTGGAGTGTGAGTCAGTACCCTAGAGTCTAGAAATTGCACAAAGAAAAACTGTGATACATAACAGTTTTCCTAAAGACAGCAAGGATGAAACTCTTAGGAGACATAAATTAAGCTTGTAACATAATTGACACAATGAAGCTTGCAATCCAGCTAACCTCACAGGAACCAAGGGTTTCTAATACATCTGTAAAGAAAAAAATGCAAGATCTGTACACTGGTACTCCTCTTGAGAAATGTTTAAAACAAAAGCCACAAGAAAAGATCACATTTCTTCACTCAATGGTCCAGTCTATGTAAAACCAGGCTAATTTCATTCTTATATATCTTACTATGTGTATTATAGATATCTCTTTTTAATATATACAGTAATTTATGGTATACTGTTTTTAGCTTGGAGACTTGGAGACATCCCATCTATTAAAGGGGTAACAAGCCAAGACTTTAAAATATGTTTTAAATTTAGCATAAGCAAGCACAGGGATGGATTTAATAAAAAACAAGTCCCCATGTTGTTTCCCTGTTCTATGGCGATGTCTGATCACCTTTAAGTTCCCCTGGCTGTATTAGTGAAGTGGGAGGATATTAGACACAGAACTCATTTAGATAAATATGTCCAGCATTTGTGAACCTGTAAGTTTTCTATCCTGACATCTCCACATGTTTCCCAGAAGCACCAGTCTGTCTTCTGTGATTAGTCTCAAACTCTTAGAAAAAGGATGTGGGTAATTTATTAAGCAAGGTTTTAAAATCCAAATACCATTACACTCCCATACTAAAAATATATATATTTGAAATATATTTTTGTAAACATATTATTCATATAAAACTCATAATCTTTGGGAATGATAAAATATATGGAAAAATATATGTATTATATATGTAACGTTATATAAAATATATTTAACATATTACAAAATTGGCCTGTTTTCATCATATGGAAAATATATTTACAATGTATTTGCTTAAACATATTTTAAATATATTTAAAATATAATTTCAGGTAACAATATATCAATTATATTGTCCATGTATTTTTTAGAAATGTATTATTCAATATATTTACTAAACATGTATTATATAATGTATTCACAATATATTACATAATGTATATTGCCTGGACACACACCATATTTTGCATGTGTTCCACCAAACAGATATGAAGCAAATAAATAAGAAAGGAATGGAATTCCGCAATTTCACTTAAAAATTACTACTATCTTTAAACATAACGGAATATATCAACATTTTGTAAAAATTCAGTGTATATAAAACACTCAAGTACAAAAATGAAAAGCTTTCATCATATGCTAAAAGGCTGTTTGCATTACAACAGGTGTTTTGGCTGCTTCTCTGTAGTCCTGCTAACATTGTTCTTCTGAAACTATGAGACGTTACAAAAAACTGCTGCTTCCATTTAAAAATGCATTAATAGCTATGGAATTGTTGCTGAAAATAGAGCTATGAAAGTAAAAAAAAAAACACTAATAAACTGGAAATACGTTTTTATAATTTCATTCTTTTTTTTTCATATTGGTGGGCATACAGTTTAAATATAAGGTGCCTTAAAATATGAACAGCCTATTGTGTCCTTGATTGTTATTGACCTCTCTTTTTTTTTTTTCTTCTAAATACGAGGCTTAGCCCAGTTATTTTTTATGAGGTATCTGTAACACTTCAGTATCTGCAGAAAGATTGATTAACGACCATATTTGTTCCGTCAAGAATAAACTTATTTACCGAATTAAAATCACAGTGTCTGTGTTTTTATCTGCTGTACATGGATAAACTTATGAAGCCTTCTTGTTTTAAATTTAATGCTGCAGTCTCCCATTATATGCAATATATAAACATATTGTTTGAAAACACTGCATTCACTTTTAAATATATTAATGTGAATATATTTATTTACAACATATTTTACAATGTATTTTGAATATAATTTAGAAAAATAAAATGTATAAATGTGAATATGTTGATTTACAAAATACATTTATAGTATATTATAAATATATTTAAGCAACGTGTCATGTTTAAGAAAATATATTATGAATACATTTCAGGTTTAAAAAATATATAATTCTATATATTAAAAATATATTTATTTTCCGTATGGGCTAGCAGCATTATAACTACTCCCGTTTCTTCTGTTGGATTTCTATGGGTTCTGTTTGTGTGTGTTTTAATTGATTTGGGACATGCAGATTTTACAAGGGCAGTGATATTCCAGCAATCACTACTGCACTTTCCTGGTACCAGATAATTTCCTGTGCTGTAGCTGAGGTTCATTCTAGTGGTCCAGATGCAATCAGGGCATGTTTCAGACTACAAAGGAAGTGATTAGATAAGAAAATAGGGGGCAGTGGTAAAAGCTGTTAATTAATTTGTATGCCTTGGTTAGCAGTCTATTCAATTATGCAAGGGCTCAACATCAAGGAAAATAATGTATACAGCTATAGCCAAACACTTTTACCAGTTTCCCAACATGTTATGCATTACCACAATATAACACTACTAAAATCAAAATCTATTAAACACTGGAAACACTGCTGCAGCTTCTATTCTAAAACTTAAAATAATGTCAGATCCACATCTAGTTCTAAATAATTAAAGTAGCACCCTAACTGGCATTTTATTTTTACAGACATAAATACACCCGAGAAACTGTGATAGGTTTCTCTTTTCAACACATCCTTCCTTTCCTACACTCAGGTAGTTTTCACATCTAACAATCATCATGTTTTGTTAGAAAAGTAATTAAATTATTCAGATGATTTGCCATTTTATAAGAACATGTAGTAACAGCCTAAAATAAGTAACGCAGTTCCTGACCAGTGTGGTTGTCATGGAATCCTTAGAAAAATGAACCCTCACTTCAGAAAAAGGCAGTAAGACGTAAATGAAAGGAGAATTAAAATAGTACCTTGTGTGCATTACGGTATAAGGTTTTATAATATTGCCGTAGCAAAATGTAGTAAAGCATAGAAAAGTATGGATTATTACTATTTGTTTATTTAGCAGACACCTTTATACAAGGTGACTTACACTAGACTAGGGTGTGTGAACTATGCATCAGCTGCAGAGTTGCTTACAACTACGTCTCACCCGAAAGACGGAGCACAAGGAGGTTAAATGACTTGCTCAAGGTCACACAGTGAGTTGGTGAGTGAGCCGGTATTTGAATCAGGGACCTCCTAGCCCTTTTCTTTAACCACTAGACCACACAGCCTGGATGATGGTATGGTGAAACACAATAAAATGGGAAAACTGCAAAAATACAGCAGCATGCTAAATGTACCATGACAATCGTTTACCGAATCTCTTCTTTATCCTTGGTTTCAAAGGATAACAACTGTGAGTCCCAGGGGACAAGAATATACAATCCCTTCACATATAGCAACAGATGACATTGAATTCTCAATACTCAAAACACCTATAGTTTGGATTTAGAATGCACTGTACAGTGCATTTCTTCATTCCTAGTGATGGAGGCTATAGCTTGCAAAACCCAAATTCACCACCATCAATGTGATTGTAATGAAAACAGACAAGCACATATTTAATGTGGGGATTACCCTGGAAATCTGTTGTGCCGTTCTCCCAAAAACAAAGCATCAAATGCTTAACTAGGATTATGTCAGACCTAGTAAGTTGTGGGGCGTGACATAACACATTTAGTAGAAAGGAAAGACTAAAAGGAAAAGCTCATTTATAATCTTTGCATCTATATTTCTCACAAGAGAAAGCAGTGTGCAGTTCATATGTAGAAAAAGGAACATCGTCTAGTCATATAGAAGAGTGTCCCATACTGTGCCTTATTCAGGATGAAAGAACATCTCCCTTCAGGGGATGTCAATACCGCACACAAAGATGCCCATGGGTTTATAATCACCATTGAAACAAGAATAGCTGATGATGAACTCAACTAAACTCAATCCTTAAAGTGACATTGTGTCATCTGCATTTCCCTGTTACCTGTTTATTGTTCTGTTGCGTGCATCTACTGCAGCAAAAATCGCTTTTGAAAAGTAGCCTCAAGGCTGATTGTGAGACAAATGAGGAAGTATATAGGCGTTGCTCTGTGCACTGAAGCCCGTAAGTGAAGCTCAGTGCACTGTGCAACACTAATATGCCTCCCCACCATACTTCCCTACAATAACAGTCCCTTTTAGCATTGACAAGGTTGCAGCTTATTCTTGGTTACAGTATATTTAAAAGAAATGTCTAAAAAATCCTTTCCATGAATTCTTGCCAGTTTGTTCATTTAAATTGTATCTGAAGTAACTGATGTGGTGCATTATGAATAAAGGAAGCAGCAAAGTCCCTCTTTGTTTTAATTATTTGTGTTTTTTTAATATTTAAACTGCATGACATCATCACTTGACCCAATGCAAATGAAAACTGGATTTGTCACAGAAAACCCCGGGAACTAATCCACAGTAGTTAGAATTGCTCATTTTTCAATATGAAAGTCAATGACATAGTTTACCAATGGTGTCACAGTGATATGAAATAATTCACACTGACAATCCATTGCAGTACCAGTATGCCACCGTATCCAGACCACATTTTTCTTCCAAATGTTTCCATTGGTATTGTGGTCTTATACTCAGTTTGTGGTATGTGGTATTATACTCAGTTTGATGTACAACTTTTTATTCCTATTCCTATTAGCAATACAAATATGGCTTCCTTTTAATCTTTTAAATCACCTTAATGTTATAAGTAATTTATTTATTAGCTGACCAAAAAACCTTTCAAGTTTACTTTCTGTCACTAATTATATAGTACAAGTGGCTACTAGACTAAAAACATCTATTGTCCCCCCTTCACAGCAACTTTCACAATAACATTTTTGATAGACCAATAACTAGGGTCATTAACACTGTTGGGGAGTAGCACACTGTAGCAACATTTATTGACATATATTTGCCATGATTTAATCGTGCATTGTTTGAGAAGGAAAGCAGGGCATATTTTGAAGCAAATGCAAAAGCATATTTTCAGAGAGAAATACAATCATTTTAAGAGTATACAAATAGCATACTGCTCCTTCCTGAAACTCAAAGCTGTTTGCTGGGACTGCTAGTGACAACACAGTACAAGAAATGTGGTTCCTGGTACACAGAATGGGCACCATAATAAATAGTAGCGATGAAAACACCATGCATTATTTTTTATTTTTTATTTATTTACAATTTTGTCATAAATGGGCAATTGTAAAAAAAGCAACAATGCATCCACTCTGTAAATTTTTTAAAAAGAGGAAAATACAAGCTCCTCTGGGATGTGGGATATAAGAAAAGGCTGGTAATTGTACATTGGATTAGGCTTGTCAGAAGCACAATGGCTTGTAATAAATAAATGATTGTGTAAAAGTAAGACTAAAAATACACTGGACTTTGGAACGTGTTTGTTAAAAATAAATACTTCCTGGCTGTTTGTTACTACTATTTGTTTTTTAACTGTCATGGTAACCAAACATTATAAACCATTAGGGCTTTGTATTGAATGCCTTTCTTATTTTTAATTACAGTGCCTGGAACCCAGGAATATACATTAGATTGTACTGATATAAACATCGGCAGATCCTCGTACGGCACTAAAACTCCTCAAAATGCTCTATAGCTTGTATTGTATTGAATACAGAGCTACAAGGTGGTGGTATAAGATATCATGCTGTTTAGATCATTAAAATAAGCCCTGTAATCTCAACATGGGGTGTAATAATGAAACTGAAGAGGTCATGAACTTGATCTCACTGCAACATTATTCTACAGTCAAGACTAGGGAAAATAGAGAGGCAGAACCAATCGTCTGGAATCATATTGCTGCAAGGTTATACAAATCCTCAGTCCTATTTGTATGAAGCTGTGTGGATTTACCTCTCCAGTACTGAGCATTAAAATGGATTCTCTTACCTTTTCCTAGAACTAGCTACATTATCACTGGTCCCGCCAATGTTAATATTAATTCATGCTGTAGCTGCCTTTTCCATTATATCAAGGGGAATATTTAATGTCTGTTCAATTACAAAGCAGTAATTTCATTTGATTTTCTTCCGGACATGCCCTGGCTGCTTTTTAATACTGCTGATGTGTCATTAACTAAGCAGTTATATTCAGAGCCATGCAAGCCAAACCGTTGAAAACACAGGATTTAGTGCTGAGCGGAATGATTTCATTTGTTCACTTCTTGCAGATGTGTGTATTTTTATGAATACATAACAGGAGAACCAGATTGCTTTTCAGAAAACATTACTGTGTTGTGACATTTTAAATTTGTTTTGTGCTTTGCTAATGCACTGACTCAGTCATCAAAATTGCTTATTCCTTCAACAAAAAACAAAGGTTTTATCTGCTTTCTGAAAATCAGTTTAAATTAATCATAGTTGTCTCTCCATATTATATTGTTCAGTTGGATGTTGTTCAGCCTTTGACCCTTATCAAATAAAATACATTGCAAAAAATATTTATATTTATGCTAAAATATTTATGAAAAACGGTAATGTATTTCAATATATTACAAAATATATTTGAATTTGAATATACTCATAAATATATTTTCCCATATATCAAAAGTTTAGAATGGTTTAAAGAACATCAATCTGTATTTAATTAATAAAACTTTGGGAAATATTTTCAAAGCTTTTTCTTCAATCTTAACTAGTTGTTTTAATGTTCTTTATTATCCTTAGTTTTTATTATTTAATCAAACATTATAAATGCGTTTTTGCATTTTTTGTTGCTGTTTATCATGCTTTGCACATTTTTAGCACTACAACAAAAGATTTTTGCATTTTATAAATGGCACATCCCTGAAGGTCAAATATACATACTGTTAGGTCGTGTTCCAATGAAATGAAAAGCAAGTAGATTTGAATATTCCTTCCCACTAAATATTACATTACCAGTGCCATGGCATCAATATAGTGCTGTACATAAGCTGGCAGAGTTTATTAGGCTTGGCCTACTTCCCAGAAATGGAAAATGAACCAGAATGGTGATTTGATAACATTTCACCATTGATTATGATTCCCTTCCTGTGTTTCATGAGAAAATATAGGCTTATGTAACCTTCTTCATGTACTGTTGTAGCTGATTTCAACCCATGGCTTTGAATCACGCTAAACTTAAATATTTTTCTAACATTTATAAACAGGTTATTCTTTTATACATAACCATTAGAAAGCAGGCATTTTTATTTTAAAAGATAGCAAAAACGACAGCACTTATTTGAATTTGCTTCACAATTGGTTTTTGCTCAGGTCAATCACATTATTGTGGTCCAGGTTTAAGGTTATATAAGTCAGGGATGTAACACGTTTTTAAATTTTAGCACCAGAGAAGCCGACTGGTGCTAAATTATCCAAACCCACCATAATCAAGCACACCTCACAACTTCCCACACGATATAAACCTTCTCTCCTGTGTATGTGGAGGAGTGTGGCTGGTTCATGTGAGTAGTCTAGATCCAATGAGAAACTAATATCATCTATGGTTGCTAAGGAATACAAATAAATACATAAAAACAAATAAACATGTCTACTGGTGTCAGAATTTAATGTCGCTGGCACTATATGAGGTACCCTGGTGCTAGAATCTAGCGCCATAGTGTCAAATTTGCACCCCTGCCATTTATTGAATAAACTTACTGGCTAATAAGTGGTTAATGAGCAGGACATATTATGTCAAAGGCTCTAAGGGTTGTTTGGGAATAAGCAAGGAACTACAATAAAGAAACTCATACTTTTAACCATTGAGAATGACATATCTGAGTTTGAACCCATCGATTGGAATGATCTCAGTGTACTGAAGTAGTGTACTCAATAACATGTACTCAGTAACAGAGGCATTTAAGATTACATGTTAGGACAGTCTGTACAAGGATTGAGGATAACAGCCCAATAAAATTTTGGTCAAGATTTCACAGCTTCTTGCTTTCATTTAATCACATTTTACAACCTCAATATCATCTAAAATAGATTGAATTCAAGGTCACAATTCACTTTCAAATGAAGGATGCTATGCAAGAAGGCTCCCATGTCTTTTGTGAGATACAGATCATACTGAACATTAGTAACTGATGTCAACTTTAAATGAGAAGTAGTCTACACCAAGTACCTTTTAAAATATTAGACTTTTGTTGAATTTTAAAATGCTGACCATTTTTGTTTTATGCTTAATGGGACTAAATGAAATACTTCTGCTTGTCTTGGCAAGGCACCATCTGGAGAAGTGTTCACTGTTTATTTAGGGCGTTTGATAGCAGTCATTAAAATAGGGAAACACAGATATAAATACCAGTGAACGATTTCTACTATGACAATAGGTCATTAGAGTAATACAAAAATATAAGAAATGGCTCACGTGTAAGCTTTTCTAAAAAGGTATCTTTGATCATATGATTCTTAAGCGGTGAACCAAGGCTTTAAAGTCCTTTAAAGCATTGTATTACTGTAGCAATGGCAGTATTCTCCTTATGTTACTGAAGATATTTCTATTCAAAATATATATTTTTTGTTCTTCTTGAGAAATGTTAATTTTACAAGCACCACTTCCTTCTTTCTGTGGTTAGGGTCGATTTTTATGTTCTGGCCAAAGGACCTCACTCTCCTTTGTCGACTATGTAAACGAGTGAAACTTAAAAAGTCATATTTTCGTCACATTTTATACAATTTCATATGGGTGATTTCTGACAAACCAGCATCTCGGTATCCCTACAAGTGCTTAGAAACACAAATGTTTAAAATTGCAAAACAGTAACCTCTTGGGGCTCTTGATCAGTGTGCCTAAGAGATTTTCCTCCAAAAACCATGGCATCCAGAGTTGCTTTTTTTTACTGAATTCAAAGTTATTCATGGCCCAGCACCAAGGAGAGCTCCAATGAAGTCTCTGAGCACATTATAGCAAATAAGTTGGCTCCAAGGGTTTTTAGTAAAATACTCACATTGCAAATTGCGATCGTAGGATGGTTGTGCATCACAGATTGTAACTTGGACCCAAATCCAATAGGTTGTAAAGCCTATAACTGCAGCCACAGAAATAGATCCATTAGATCCTAGCAAGGTTTCAAGCAGTAACCTATGATAGCAGCTCAATAACAAAAATAATGTTTAAAAAAAACACACACACACATCAGCTGTACAGCACTCAGTAATCAGTTTCTTTTCAGAAAAGTCAGTAGTACTTACACAGAACGGTACATATAAAAACAACATCATCAGTTAACACATTCTAGTATACATTATATTATAGTTTCATTTTCAATAACACAGCTAGCTACCTTAACTATGCTGCTTAACAAGCACATACAAAAAAACAAGAACAAGAATGGCAAAACATCAAAAGAAAAACATGTTGACAAGTGTTTGCAGTACAACTGCCAACTATACCCTACCCAATGCCATATACTTGGCAGATATTAAAACGCTACAATTACTTAAATAACATTCCATAAACAGACGCAGACGCGATACACTGTAACTGGAGTTGTTTATTTACTAGTAGCCAAGATGAAAGCATACAATATTGTATATACACAGAACACATTGTTCAGTGTCAATAACTGTTATGCCTTAATGAACAAACTGTACCCTATGCACTGCAATAAACTGACTAATGCATTCAACAGTTCCAATAATGAAGATGTCCCAGCATGCAGTCCCTTACCTTTTGCAATTTCAGAGACTCATAAACCTCAGTATATGTATATAGACGTGTTTGTGCAACACATGGAGCTGTGTACATAGAGTACATGCATGAATAGACTTGGGGCATTTGAACAGTCTACCTGAGAAAATATTAACTAACTTGCAAAGTTTGTACATCCTTTTACAAATTCTTGTGGGCGCAAAAGAACCAGCTGATAGATTTAGGTGTGCATAAGGAGATTCAATGGGGTGTTTGTGTGGGATTGCGTAGCCAGATACACTACTGTGTTCTCTGATTTCTATAGTCTCAGAATGGTGATAATTCTGAGGTGAAGAAGGGGCGCAATGTACAAGAAGGTATCTTTCAGATCTCATGGGTTTTGTCATTTTAAAATATTGTGTAGGTGGCAGTAGAGTTTCTTCGCATGGAACCAGCTTATAGAATAGCACAGGACCCAAAAGGTTCATGGACATGACTTTTTTCTCAGAAGGTTAAAATAAATGTTGTCACAGAATGATTTGTTGTATTGAACAGAAGTAATCAAAGGTGAACAAGAGAATCATAGAAAACAGCTGTGTACCAAATGAGAAGACAAGCGTGCAGGTTGCATCATTTATATGGCCACACGTTAAAACAAGGTGAATGGTAACCAAACTTTATTCAAAGAATCATATAATACAAATGTGTAGGTTTATATAGGTTCTGAGACAGAGAATACAAGTAATACAAGTAAAATAAAGGCTAAAATACAGTATTACCAGTGATATTGAAATCTTTAGAAGCTGCTATTCACTGCTAATCCATACTGTTGTCAATATATCCATCTAAAGATCTGAAGGGAAAACTACTTGAATTTCAAATATGGTCAGTTCAGGCTGAATTAAACCTGGCAGCCTTTTAGAATGGGGCAAACAGTCTCTGCAGCTGGGGCTTTTCTTCTTTGGCAAGGGTAGAAATGGTTTTATTGTAATGTAAAACAATAATTACCTGCACAGCCAATCAAGAAAGGTAATTGGAATGATAGATATTTATAATGCAGATGTGCTGAACAAGTTGAAGGAAATCAGTCAATAGTGTATGTTTTGTTGATTTACTTCCTACTGTGCATGCATGTAATCTTTTTTAAAATGTAGACAGGGTGAATATCCAAAAGCCACATGGTAGAACCTACAGCTGAATTCTATCTTTTGTTTAGAATCGTCAGTGCTGGTACACCTTGCTTAAGATTTATAATGAACCCAACATGGGGACAAGCACTCTAATGAGTCCAAAGGAAAGGGTTATGAGTGCAGAATATGAAATGCATTTATTTGATAAAATCACACACCATGTGATGTTTTGTTTGTTGGATTTGCTTTATTCATTTCCTGACTGTTTATCTCACTTACCAAGCAAAATATACCAGTACAGAATTTCAAAGAAAACTTATTATAATTGGGGTTTTGCTTGTATGAATTTATTTATTATTATTATTATTAATTTATACTACAGGTAATTCATACAGGGTATAATTATTTGTTTTGTTTTCGTTCAGTAGGTGTACAGTAACTAGGGGAGAATATACAATATATTAGCACCACCAACAGGTGGAATCGTGTGCTAAGGAAAACTGTTGCTATTGCTGTACATCTATAGTATTGTAATTTTAGTCACAATATTAGTACATATATAGATGTTTTAGTAATGCTACTAAGGTCCTTTGTTATATTATACAGTAGTGATGGAACTACTGTACATGTAAGCCTGTATGTGTGTGTGGTTTGTTTTCTCATTGCGAGACTAGAAGTTTATTTAAACATTAAGCCATTGAGAATCTGCCATCCTCATTCCCAGGTAATTTATGAACACCACAGACCTCTGCCTTTCATGGCTCATAACTAATTCCATTTCTCTAGCACAACCTAATGCAGAACAACATCGTCTTCGATATTTCATGTGACAAAATTGTTTCCCTTTCATTTATTAAAAATGACGTTGCACATGCAAAACATGTACATGCAGTGCTAGCACCAAAGATTCCCTCTGCTGTATATGTACCCACTGTTCATTCTTAATCATTCAGAAAAGAACACATGCTGAACAGAAAGGTTTTTTTGATTGTAGTTACGTGGGATTTAGACACGTATTAATGATTGCTTCTGTTCTTTTGTGATGCTGTAATAAAAAAAAAAAAAAAAACTGATGTACCCCATGCTGAAGTCCACTATTCTCATGTCTAGCAAAAACATTTTGCACAGTAAAGTTGATTTATAAGGTGGTGGAACTAAAAACTAGTAGCATTTAAATAATTTAAAAAAGGGAACTTTGTGACAATTAACATCATTAACAGTGTGTGCGAGTCTGTTTAGATTTAGATTGGGTGCCGTGACTGGATCCTTCTAGAATGGTGGCAGTCGATCTATGAGGTCAGAGTGTGACAAGCAGTGGTGTATGATGATGTACTGCTGTTATGGATTTTATCCTCTGTATGTGAGATAAGCTCTATAATTGTTTGTGTAAATGTACAGTGGTTTAGGTGCTTGCTTAGGGAGTGCAAGGCTTCAGTGTTTGCCCATTTACACATGCATGCAGCTGAATTGTTTTTAGCATACACTTTAAAATAGAGGTACATTAATTACACTGTAGCTACTCTGTACTTACACTCTTGTTACACAATTTAATACTCAAACTTTTATTTTTAGGATAATCAGACACGTTCTTAATTTATGGAGTTACATCTTCAGTTTTCCTGAAAGTAATTGAGGATTGCCAATTGAGTAGAAAAACAGGTAGATTATGATTTAAAAAAATGTATAAAAGAAAAACTACACATAACTAAAATATACATTTTGTTTTGATTCCAAAAAGGTAAACATATGCAAGGATATATCTATATTTTCTTTGGATGGGCATCAAATACAAGCCAGAGGCTTTATACACTACTTGCTGTAAGCTAAAACTTGATGTGGAACTCCTAAATGAATCACTTGTTATGAAATTTCGTGCGTTTTGGTGCAGCCGATAAGAAGTTATAGGCAGTTTTATAGCCAGCTGCGTATGTTGATGATGTCATGCATCACGTTTCACCTTTAGGAGAGGTCAAAGGTCACGGATGATGAAATTTTTTCATAGAGCACATATGACTTCCTATACGTTTGCCATTATAACTATGACCCTGTTGGCACGCCCTAGAAGTTAAAATTTCAGCGTAAATTCCAATATGGCCACTGCGACGTGTGAGCAGTCTGTTTCAAACTTCAGCAGTTATTACTTTCCAGTGGTCTGTGCAATTGTGTTGACATTGAAGAGCATAAGTGCAATGGTGTTCTTGTTATGGGTTGCAAAAGTTTTTTTACAATTATCAATATGGCCGCCAAACCATGTGACCAAAATGTGTCATTTTCATATCACCAGTACTTCACGTGAGTGTCTATGGTCATATAAAGTTTCATGACTGTAGTGTATTGCACCTTGGATTTATGCACAAATGTATGAAAATAGAGCCATCGTGAAACGGTTATTTGCGCGCCGCGGCCATGTTTTGTAATGAAAAAGCGTGAATTTTACAAATGGTAGAAAGGACCTGGTCATGAACATGTGTGCCAATTTAGGTGTCGATTGACGTTGCGGTTTAAGACAAGAAGATTGTTGAATATTTGGCGCCAATCCAGCGTAGCGGGCAAAGTAATTGTTCAATCGACCTCGATTGAACATATGTTTTTTATAGGCCATTGCTGCACTATCTGCTGCCATTGTCATAGTTCCAATGGCAAAAATTCCCAAGATTTCAACGAGATCCAATATGGCGGTTGAACCATGTAAGTTTTTCATTTGGGGACACTAGTCTGGTTGTCCAGCCATAGGCATCTACTTACGTATGCGTTTTCATAACTCTGCGATGATGTTTGGGAAGAAAAATAATAATAATAATAAACACAGCAATAACAATAGGCTTCCCAGCCTTTGGCTTGGAAGCCTAATAAACTTTATTTGATATAGTACCTTTAAAAGCAACATAAAAGCAACATTTACAAGCAAGCGCTTTACAAACAAACAAAACAGAAAATAAAAACAGTCATAAAAATGCCTTTCTATGAAAGTAGGTCTTTAAGATAGATTTAAAAGGATTAAGAGTGCAGAATCCCTGATCTCTTTAGGAATGGTGTTCCAAAGTTTTGGGGTATAACAACAAAAAGCCCATAGAACATAGGTGACAGAGGGAACACATAAGTTAATGTTTTCTCCTTTAATTTTTTGGAGTCAGATAATATATTATATTTTAATTGGAGTCTCAGGCAATTTCAACCCACAAAGCTGAAGCAGTTGTAACTTTTTCAGTTTCATAAAATATATTAGGCAGTTCATGAACCACAGAAGTGTTGTTCATTATGTATGCAAGGCATGCAGGAATTATAATGGAATTGTATCTGCTTATAATGGGAAGACAATTAAAATATACTATTTAAGTCATTACTACTGATCAGTTTGCAAGCCTTAATGAATGCATGACATTAATTAATGCAATTAAACTTGACTACAGGCATGTGATTATTCCATTCTAATTAAAATGTGATGTCTGGCATTTGGAAACTTGGAGGATGTATCTGTAAAATGTTTAAACACCTGTAAACCTATAATTATTGTACTGTGAAACCGATATTACAAGTAATAAAGAAGTACCCGACAGATTTGTGTTTGAAACATTTTTTTTTTTTTACAAAATGGAGTGTTAAATCCTGACATTTAATATCATACTAAAGCATTTACGGTACATTACAATGACACAATACAATTACTGATTAATTCATGTAATAATTTTGTCTAGAAAATCGAATTACAATGTTAGGACTCAAATTAGTCCAGCATGAGCAGATGTCAACAAAATGCTCTTTTTTAAAATTAAGTGCCAAGCATTCTTCTGATTACACAATACAATGTGAAAGCCATCCAAAGACAAGTGAGGTTCTACAAGCCTATCACTGGTTAATAAACTGTCTGCTGAGTTTTAAAATACCAGTATAGTATAAGCTGCAGTTTTGTAGTATTAGTTTGTTTATGTAGGTTGAAACTCACCAGACAAGGGTACTTTGCAGTGAAAAAGATTTAGTGATATCAATATCTTTAAATAATATTACATATGCAAGAAATGTTGACAACTTCAAATTGCATTTCTGATTGCACTGTCACTGTGGTTTAACCTTTACGTACAACATAGGCTGTGCAATATTTATATTTTAGAATGAGCTGCAAGTTATTTGTTTTTACCATCAGATAGGAAGTGTTTAGGTTTCAGTTACAGTGGCTCTAAAATGAAAGATGCCATGCTTTCCACAGATCCCACCTTTTAATCATTATCCTTTGGAATTAAATGTAGACTGACAGTTCTAATTTAACAGCCCCCAACCTCCCAAACAGCTTTTCCAGCCAGTGACAGCTTCAGCATCAGCTTGCTTTTCCTTGACCTGCAGCCCGACGTCTTCACAGTAGTGAATTAGCCTTCAGCAGTTCCATTTTCAAATTCAAATTTCCTCATCTCATTCACTGTATTGGATCTGATATACCATTAGAAGCTCTTTGAAGTGCTGGGATCAATTTGTCAAACTATAAAAAAGTGAAGACAAAACAATGATATGCTGTAAAAGTAAAAGGTTGTTTTTTACAAATGGCACAGAAATAATAGAACGAAACACCCACAGGTAGAGAGAAACTTCGTACAGTTTAACTAACATATACACCTCTTGTTGTATAGAATTGCCTTGTATTTCATTTTCTGTTTAAGATCACATGTTGGGCACCCCAGTGTAACCATTAATCTATCCCCCTTGCAACACACTGCCCCCAGTGGACGTAAGACATACCACATTTGTTACACCATGTGGTATTTCTTACTGATGTATTTCTTACATGGTCTCTTGAGAGATTGGTGCAGGGACACCCCATTTTTAAAAAAATCAACTTTAAGACAACAAGCTCTTCGAGGATATAATAATACATTTTCATACCTCTTATTAGCTTTATTAACATTATTACTGGCCCTTTTTTGTTCTAAAAACTGTTTCATCATTTGTTTTGTATGCAAGTATTTCAAATAAAAACAAACTGCTACATCCTGGTATTTTTGCTGGTGGTCAAGGTCACTGTCATGGCAGCTAGAAAACTGGAGAGAGTTTAAGCTACAACACACAACAAGCAGCATGAACACTTCAACAATAGTGTGTATTTTTAACAAACTGAAGTATCAGATACAAGTTAAAAATTAACAGAAGCAGAAAAGATAACAAAACATAATGGGTGTTCCCTTCTATGGCTGGCTACCCAATGATAACTTCATGATTGTAGAAATATACTTTGGGTTAAAGATTTAATATAAGTTGTACTTCTCTTGTTCTGTTAACTTACCAAGCATAACTTATTATTGGGTTCAGCTGTCTGTGGCAGAAAGCATTGGATTATGTCTAGGTTTTATTGAAGTCGTGACTGCAGAATATCTTTTTCAAAATCTATTGATCCAGCTGAAGTAGCTGATCTTGTAGGCTGCTAGGACAATAATTGAACTGTTCCCTGTGATCCCCGAGCACTTTGAAAACAGAATCCAATCTCTAGTGCTGTACATACATATGTGTAGCATTTGTTCTAGTGAAGGTTTGATTGTGTTTACTTCAGCAGTGTATACATGTTCACACCTTCACACATCATTTTAAACCACACAGTGTAGACTTTTTGTTTACAAGATTATATTACAGAACAACCAAAATACAAATGTTCTGCTCAAATCTCCACGATATACGTTTTAAATTTGTTTTAGGTAAGAAATATACAGTGTGTATATTATATGTCTAAATGGAATGCTGCATGATACATTAATACAATTCCCACATTGTGGTTTTCTATATGCAACAGATTATTAACAACATTACTAGGCATTTACCGTATCTTTCCAACCAGATTTTTCTGTCAATGCCATTCTGTGTCCTAAGCTGTCTTCAGGAGGCCGGTTTACACAATCTGATTTTCCTTGCTCTGATAGTCTAATCTCAACATGCTTCAAGCTGCCACTCAAATTGCCCCCTTTTCAGGTCTAAACCCACTTCAGCAGCACTCACTGTCTGCATTCAAAGCTGTGGTCTGGATAGGATTTAGACCTTAAAATAGAGAATTTCAAATGTTCCTAAATATATTAATCTTAAACTGATTGTACAGGTCTGATATGAAATGAAACGTACACAATCAAGGATCAGGCACTGCACTTTGAATCAAAGCGTTCGAGTTTTCACTTGTAGCTAGTTATCCCTAAATGTTTTAGTCTTGCTCTCAAACTGACAGCGAGCTGCCCAGGTATCTGTATAGTTTACCCACTTTTCTCAAACTGGCGTCCAATGCAGAGACCGCAACCTTTACTATCCTGAAACATTCCAGGAAAGTTTGCTTCCAAGTGGCTTTTAAATCACTCGGCCATTCATTGGTACTCAATTATACAAACGAGGGAATAAGCAGCTTTTCTGGTTATGACACACGTCTGATATACATTCAGTCAAAGTGAACCAACAAGGATGGTTTATTTTGAAAAATGTATATTGACCCTCCCAATCACCTGACACATTTTAAGGGATTGCACATCACCTCTCCAGAAGTACTTGGAATTACAGTATATCAAAGGATCTACTCATGATAATAATAAAAGGATAATAATCAGCCATCTCAATTGTTAGATCTGCTCCTCGATTGTATGTACCCTTTCTGAATGTTTCATCATGACTCATCTTCTCTTTCAATGGAATTTGACAAAATGACAGCTTCTTTTCTGTGCTGTCATAGTCAATGTAAACACCCATGTCTTTTATATCTGACAATCATAGGGTTGTGAGTGAGAAATAGATGTCAAGTCCTGTTCATAAAACTGAAATCCCGTCTTGTACTGTGGAACGTATGACAATCTTGCATGGCCACACTTTATTCCCTGAAGTATCAGATTGTCTATCAGTGTAGTCTCCCTGGTGTAGACAAGTGAATGTCATGGAATGTTATTGATGTAACTGACTCACAATGACACTGCTCAGCTGTCAGGAGGGGGGATGCTCTGTATAGCTCTCCTAGTTATCTCCCTTTCACAATCTCTTACTGTTTATCATTTGATAAATTTTAGAACCCATGGCATCC
Source organism: Acipenser ruthenus (assembly GCF_902713425.1). Taxonomy (NCBI): domain Eukaryota; kingdom Metazoa; phylum Chordata; class Actinopteri; order Acipenseriformes; family Acipenseridae; genus Acipenser; species Acipenser ruthenus. Next base: position 27,328,882 of record NC_081201.1, read on the forward strand.
ATTCCGCTTTTCCTCAAGACTATTATCCTTGCTGTGCAAATGTGTTGCTGCCAGTGACATCTACTTGTCCTTTACAGCATAGAATTAATCTACTTGTGCTGCCAGAATTACACCGAGTGCAAGACTGCAATTTTGAGGTCAGTCTTGGTCTGTCAGAATGATTTAAGCCCAGATCTCCCACTTCCTTAAAAAAAAAAAAAAAAATCACAATATGTGCATTGAAACACAAAGCCACAATTTACAATACAATATAATTTATTTAACTATAGTATTTCAATTTAAAAAGTGATGGAATCAATATGTTGTGTACACACACATTACATCAAACTTCGTTAAACATTTAAGAGGGCATGCTTTATTTTAAAGTAGGCAGAAATAAGTATTCAAATGATAAGCAATTATCCATTAATTGAATTTCAGTTGCATGATAATAAAGAGTCAATTCACATGCATTTGACAAATGTAACTATATGAAAATGATGAAATAACAGTATTACTCCACAACTTAATAACATTTATTTTACATGGCTTAAATAATTTTTTCAGTCGAAAGATACCAATATAAATCTAATAAACATAGTTAACATTCACATTGAATAGCACAGATTTGCAATTCCTCGGCTCACAGTAGTCATGTACAATGAAACCAGCAACTTGGCCACAGTCAATGGGGCACACAAGGAGCTATTCTGCAAGAAGAGCAAATGCCTGGAAAACATTCCTCCTACACAGTTAAAGATTTGAAATGAAATATTTCAGTATTCTGTATAATTTTGACAGGCATATTCTTATTATTGTGTGTCTGTTTATATAAATTACACTTCTTTGTCTCTTCAGGATGCCCTGCTGCACAATATAAAGAGAGTGTTCTATCAGGAAGGCATTTGGACTACAAGTACAGATTCCCATGCCAGAAGGATGGGGATGGACAATGGAAGACAACCACTGGTGGCCTGATCAATGTGAGCTGATCAAATGCGTTTGCAAGTCTGAATGAGGTTTTCGAAAGTGCAAGTGCTCTAAAGCCTGATTGCAGTGCACTGAAGTTTGCAGTTGTCAGAAATAGTTGGTTGTCATAGCTTGAGCTGAGCAAATACCATAATCACATTGTTACCTTTAAGTTATCTTTGTAGAAATAATTTTGTTACTAGAAACCTTGTTAAGGAATGTTTTTTCTGTTTATCACTTTTTTCATCTCTTTTGGAGGTAATCCCCTCATTAAAATGACTTCATGACATCATTATGACTCTGCCTTATCATTTATTTTTCTACAAACTGATTTTGCCAGTGCTTGCTAGTCTATTAACCAGTTTTATATTTAAAGCGTTTCAGTTTCGGCTTTATTGTTAAAGTTTTCACAATACTGTCCTACGATTACTACATGATACTGTGATCATTCCACTGTGTTATGTTAATGAACCGTAGCTAAGTTTTAAAACTGAGAGTTACCGTCGTGGTTTATACCTTACATATGGCAGGGGCTGTGTCAATCTTTAACAAAATATTAATTCAATATTTGGTCTGATTACAGGCACTGTTGTTAAGCCTTTGATTTCTTGGTAATAAAAAAATATATGCCGCCATTATCCACAGCACCCTGCTATCATAAATCTCCAGGAGTCACAAATGGAGATTAGATAAAGGGGCATTCAGAACAGAAAATAGGGGGCACTTTTTTACACAGAGAATTGTGAGGGTCTGGAATCAACTCCCCAGTAATGTTGTTGAAGCTGACACCCTGGGATCCTTCAAGAAGCTTCTTGATGAGATTCTGGGATCAATAAGCTACTAACAACCAAACGAGCAAGATGGGCCGAATGGCCTCCTCTCGTTTGTCAACTTTCTTATGTTCTTATGTTCTTATGGTCTTATTACAAAATGTGTTACCAGAGTGTACAGGGTGTTCTAGTTATAACAGAAATTGTGAGAGATTTGATTATTTATACAGATTTACTTTTTTTTCATGTGCATTGAAAATTAATTAAAATGCTGGTTACAATATTGATCTACATATCTTTGGGACTTACAAAAGCAAGACATGCAGTAATCCCTGATACCATATTATTTTCTCAATGACAATTAAAGGGAAGGTCAGTCCAATTAAATCATTTGTCTTCCAGAGTTGCCAAGCACAAATGTAACTTCTGTTAACGACTAGATTCACAGGCCCCGGTGAGCACTAATCTTGGACAACTCAGTGTTAATCTAGGTAGAATAATCCACGATTAGATTTAATCAGGGTCTGTAAACCTAGCTATTAATGTTTAACAGGCCTGTGGAGATTAGGAATGTGCTTCATAATTATTTGGCTTCTCAGCTTTGAACTTGAAGCATAAGTAGCTTTAAATGTAATTCTTTCTTTTTTACATTTCCCTTACTATTTAACTGAACAGCCTTCCTCATTCTAGCCAGGTTAAGTACATTTGAGAAAAAATTGTACTAATTCAATAATGGAGCTACAGAACAGAATCACTCAGAATGATTGCAAATAAGCCATTAAACAGTAAGGGCATTATTAAAACAATTAAAATGACAAATACACCTGTGCATTAAAAAGTAGGGCATTATTTTAAAAAAAAACAATTACAATGACAGTTACAGCTGTGCATTAAACAGTAAGGGCATTATTAAAATGACAGTTACAGCTGTGCATTAAACAGTAAGGGCATTATTAAAACCCAAATAAAATGACAATTACAGCTCCAGAAGGAAAACAAATATGAAGCAGCAATACAGTGTAGTGTGAATGTGAAGAAAAAAAAAAGCCCTTAGTGACTCATTTACGAAGCGTTTACCGTACGCACAACATGATTACTGTGTGCAGTTCTGTCCTCGTCCTATTTAATATTCCCATTTCTGTGCGGAAAACAAGGATTTAGCGGATCCAAAATGAAAGGGGCGGCATTAATGATGTTTACGTATGTAAAGCAGCATGTTAAACACAGATAATGAGCTGCCATACATTAATGAGCTATTCACGAAGGTCTGACAATGATTTTGCGCAGGCAAAAATGGCGACTGAATGCTGCCGGAAAGCGGAGAGCATAGGCGTCAGAAGCAGTGTACTGATTTGAAATGGCAGAAAGGTCCCGTATAGCCAGAACGTGTTAATGCCACACTATGGTTTATTTTAAAATAATACCTGTATTTTATTATATAGCTAGGTGGGTGGTTTTAGTAAGCTCCTTCACCTGTTAATAGAATAAATACCGTGCGCAACTTCAGGTCTGTTGCCACCCACAATTTGTATTCAATTATTAGTTTTTGTTTGTTTGTTTTTTTAATGGAGAAGGCTACTTCAAATTACAGATATTTCCTGGCAAAGCTGTCCGCTTACAATTGTTGATTGATTACAAAACCTAATCGAGGTTTCTCACAAGCACCTCTAATTATAAAAGATTACCATAGCATAGTAAATACATGATAAAGCAGGAAAGTAATGTAAGGTACTGTATAGTAAAGGATATTTTAAACCATTGGTAATTATGTTGAAAAGCACAGGAAAACTGAAATTACCATGCAAATTCACTGTGGTAAATTCTTATAAGAGCTGACTTTAACAACTTTAACAATAAAAGTGATTAACTGTATTTCATAAAGAACATCTTTAAGTGCCAATGCATAATTAGGCTTCCAAGCAAAAGGCTAGGAAGCCTATTGTTATTATTATTATTATTATTATTATTATTATTATTATTATTATTATTATTATTATTATTATTATTATTTTTCCGCACAAACAACATCGCAGAGTTATGAAAACTCATACGTAAGTAGATGCCTATGGCTGGACAACCAGAATGGCGTCCCCAAATGAAAAAGTCACATGGTTCGACCGCCATATTGGATCTCATTGAAATTTTGGGAATTTTTCAAAACTCTTGCCATTAAAAACAACTTAAGGTGGAACTATGACAATGGCAGCAGATAGTGCAGCAATGGCCTATAAAAACATATGTTTTTTATAGGCCATACAGCTCTATTTTTATACATTTGTGCATAAATCCAAGGTGCAATACACTACAGTCATGAAACTTTATATGACCATAGAGACTCACGTGAAGTACTGGTGATATGAAAATGACACATTTTGGTCATTTTCATGGTTTAGCGGCCATATTGATAATTGTAAAAAAACCTTTGCAACCCATAACAAGAACACCATTGCACTTATGCTCTTCATTGTCAACACAATTGCACAGACCATTGAAAAGTAATAACTGCTGAAGTTTGAAACAGATTGCTCACACGGCACGGCGGCCATATTGGAATTTACGTTGAAATTTTAACTACTAGGGCGTGCCGACAGGGTCATAATTATAATGGAACACGTATAGGAAGTCATATGTGCTCTAGGAAAAAATGTCATCGCCCGTGACCTCTGACCTCTCCTAAAGGTGAAACGTGATGCATGACATCATCAACATACGCAACTGGCTATAAAACTGCCTATAACTTCTTATCAGCTGCACCAAAATGCACAAAATTTGACACGGATGTAGAGGACTATGGAATGTTGTGCCATGGTCAATATGGTGTGGCAGCCATCTTACATTTAATAAAAATTTTGGGCAATTTTCAAAAGTCTTCTCATATTTGTGCCAAAATTGACACATTTAGCACAGTTAAGAAAATAAGAACATAATGTTCTGATGATTACGATTCATCTAGAATAACCAATGCGCTTAAATTTCACGATAACTGCTTGGAAGCCTTCATAGTTGCTAGCAACTCTAGTTACTATTTTTATTTTGTTTTTAAAAGGGAAAATGTTTAAAACAACGCCCTTCAGGAAAAAGCTTGTAAATTAATGTTTCCTACACTTTAGTCAAACTTGTAGGCTTGTGGTTTCAGCAAACAAGGATTCAAGAGACAGATTTAATTTAGCAAAGGAAACATTTTAACACTAGGATTGGTGAAAAACTATGCGTCAAGGTCTTTTTTTTCTCTATATAAATACTGGCACTGTTCCGAAACTATCTCTAATGCATGAGCTTGGGCAGTAGATTGCCTTGATATTTAAGTGCCCACAGTTCTCAGTCTTTTTTAAAGGTCTTCATTTATTTTTATAAGGAGAGAGTTAATCTTGTCCAAAATCATTCTGATCTTTAAGAAGGGCAACTGATGCAGTATATATACTGTGTGTGTGTGTAAGTCACACACATCACTTTGGGGTGAGGCTATTGGTTGACTTTTTTTTTTTTTTTATCTTACTCAATAAAAAACGTTTTTGACAAAAAGTATTATGGAAACTTTATTTAAAAATGTAATTTAAAGTACCAGTATAGTTTTCTATGTAGAAACAACCATACACAGACAAAAAACAAAATAAATCATTTGTTCTATATTAATATACTTGATGTTAGTACTGTCTGTAGTATAATACATTTTAGGTTAAACATTGAACAGTTATATGATATGGTACTGCATTACTAATATGTATCACTCCATTGTTAGTGCCATTATTGTTATGTCATCATGCACCATTTTACCACTTATTATATATTATTTATTTCTTAGCAGACACCCTTATCCAATACAATTGTTACAAGAAATAGCATTATATTTTTTTTTACATACAATAACATTATTTTTACACCTTATTTTTACATACAATTACCCATTTATACAGTTGGGTTTTTACTGGAGCAATCTAGATAAAGTACCTTGCTCAAGGGTACAGCAGCAGTGTCCCACACCTGGGACTGAACCCACGACCCTCCGGTCAAGAGTCCAGAGCCCTAACCACTACTCCACACTGCTGTCTCATCCTCATACCATTGTACTGTAGCTGTCCTTTTTCTACCTCTGCCTCACTGAATAGAACAATTGCATTGTCATAGTAATACCACTGCGTTGCCATGGAAAAATAAAACACAGCGAAACGAAGGAACAAAGATCTATATTTGGACTTGCTAGTGATTTTAACCTTTACCAGTCCTTTTGGGGTTTTATTTTGTCTTTTTATTGCTTTATCTGTTTTATAATTGCTTTTGTATAACAACATGAAGGGATATATAAAATACATGTTTATGAGGGGAGTGTTGCACTCAGAAAGAGCACACTGCACTTACTCCACTCATTAAGTGACCATGCAGCCAAACAATATATTACACAAACATATGTAGAAAACACGGGGCACAACCCAACACTCCAGATAAGCGTGCACATTGAAAAAATATGACCAGATGACCTAAATGAAACATCCTTTTTATAGTGCTCTGTACATTAAAGGTCATACTAATTGCTATTAACAGAAAAGGCATTATATCTACATTGACAATTGATTTCTTAAAGGTTATTTATAATAATTTACTCATACGCACATAACCAAACTTGTTTCATCATACTGTAAAGAACCAGTTCCATAAAAGGCATGACAGAAAACTGTTGATGGAACAATATGAGTAATGACCACATAGAGGTATTCATAAAAAAGTTCTTACTGCAGGTCCTGTTGCTTTTATTAACAATACCGACAGTAAGGAATCAGAGTAATTATATTACAATACACAATCAGAGGCACTCTGACGAGTTTTCTGACTGAAGGTTTCCTCAATCAAGGTAATTTATTCAGGAACTAAATGAAACAATACCTAGCAGGATAAGCCTTAACAACTTCACGTCAAAGGAACTGTGAACATTGATATAGGCTACCCAATCAGACCGAAAGGACAAAACTCGCCTTGCATAGTAAAATCATACATATATTAGCAAAGATCCACAAAAAGCAGTTCTGGAAATAATTATGGTACTTATTTCATTAATCTGATTGTATTCAGAGTACAATTTGATTTGTGCTTGGGAAAATACAAAGAGTTCCCATTGTACTGTCATGTAACTTATGTAATCATTTTCAGAGAGTGTCTTATATTTAATAATATAGAAGTTGCTTTGACTGAATACCTGAATGTTTTTATTGTGTGATTGCATATTGAAATTAATTACATTGGTGTAATTGCATTTTGAAATAAATGACATTGTTTTGAATAGATTCCTAGTAAATCAATCCTCTGTGAATATGTGAACTTTAAGTATCTAAAATAATTTACTATAATAAAAAGTCTCTGTAAGTCACTTTGGGTAAAAGTGTATGCTAAATGACTAATAATAATAATAATAATAATAATAATAATAATAATAATAATAATAATAATAATCTACTTCGAAACTATAGGGCTATAAAATGCTACATATTTTCATATCCCTTAATGTGCTTGATTTGTGACAACAAATACTGTTTTAGATATGCTTGTGTAGGACACATGTTTAATTAAACATTAAATTGTCTCATTTAATTATTTGAGCTGTTTTTGTAACCAAATTTATAGTAGAAAGATGTTCACAGTAAATCATGTGTCCAGTCCGGCTGATCTGATTGTTATCTACCCTTTGAAAGGAACATTACCAAGCTACCTACTAGCATGCTGAAAAGGTTGTTAACAATGATTTATTATTATTATTTGTTTATTTAGCAGACGCCTTTATCCAAGGTGACTTACAGAGACTAGGGTGTGTGAACTATGCAACAGCTGCAGAGTCACTTACAATTACGTCTCACCCGAAAGACGGAGCACAAGGAGGTTAAGGGACTTGCTCAGGGTCACACAATGAGTCAGTGGCTGAGGTGGGATTTGAACGGGGGACCTCCTGCTTACAAGCCCATTTCTTTAACCACTGGACCACACAGCCTCCTGATTTGTTTCAGAAAAATCCTTAAAATCCTTGAACAAGTTTATCTGATGTTGGAATTGATCCTATGAATCACTGATAATAACCTGCTTGTAGGTTAGGGGGCCCCCACTTTTTCACTGGTGCCGGCAACGGCTGCTCCTCCTTTGGCACTGGAGATGGCAATGGCTCCTCCCCTTTTGGCACTGGAGACGGCAATGGCTCCTCCCCTTTCAGCTCTGGAGACCACAGGGCTTCTCCCTCTGGCCCTGGAGACAGCATTGGCATTGCCTCCAGGAGCAGCCACTCCTCCACTTCTTCCTCTTTCTGGCAAATTGTTCCTCCTTGGGCAATTGGGCGGGTAACTCTTCCTCTTGATGTTAGAGGGGACAGCATAGCACCAATTGCCCAAAATCCCCGCAGGCAAAGCACCAACCTTGGTCCTCTAGACATCCAATCCACCACCCCACGAGGCTAGGAAGGCAGAGGGGCCTGTCTCGTGTTGTCGGGTGAGCGGCTGGGGTTGGACCTTCAGGTAGAGCCATTCCTCAGGCAACTCCACCTCATCTTGTGCGAAGGCCTCCATAAATTGTACACATCTTCACAGGGGCACAAGTCTCGGAGATGCCCCCCCTCTCCACAGGCTCTGCACCCCAACTCCTTTCCATTTTTTTTAACTGCAGTCCTGCTTCGTCTCTAGGGGGCGCTATCCCACTTCTGATACCTAATGTAACAGGATAGCTCTGTGGCCCAAGATGTTATTGGCAGGAAAGAGACTCAGAGACAAGGAAGCTGCAATTTAAGCACTAGAGTGCACATTTATTAATCCCACCGGGTGACAAAATAGTGGCACAAAGGCCAAAATAAAAATTCAAACAAAAAGATTAAATAGTCGAAGGCTTGGCATTGACCTTCACTACACAAACACACATCAAAACACAGGTTAAAAAAAAAAATCCCTCTCCCAAACAAAAGATTTCTCCCTGCTTTTATAGCATGTGGCTGGGCTTAAGTGATCCTCAATTAAACAATTGAGCTCCAGCCACATTCTGCACAAGGATTTGGCAGGGATGGGATTAATTAATACTGTAGACATAATTTGAGAAACACAGCTTTCCCTAAGAGATCTTGAATAGGATATTACCAAGCTCTAAGCTTTGTATTCAACTCATTCTAGTACTGCAATCTTCAGCACCATCTAATGTAGCACCTATGCTGACAGAGAGGGAGGAATAAACCCACACAGAGAACCTGATTCCATAACCTTTAGAAAATGGTTTGACACATCATTCATCACTGTATTGGTAATGTAGTCTATCTATAAACTGTATATTTATCTGGTAGCTTATGACTAATAGTATTTTACCATCTTTGTCACCTAATTAATAAAATACATCCTAACATGAGACAAACAAATTCTCCTTCTCTTTACTCTCAGCATTATTTGGACAGTGGTTTTACATTTATTGGGCTTAGTTCTCATAAACAGAGAGATATATTTTGGCTGAGATTTAAAAGAAAATTCTCTCTAATGCAGTGTTTTTTTTAATATAATGTTACATGTGTTGGGTGTAGATTGGGTACGTATGTAGATTTGTGACTCCTAAGGTTTCTTTTTTTTGTGTTGTAACATCTCAAAAGACATCCTTACATCCTATTCCTATACTCCAATGGATTACCAGTTTGTATGGTTTTTACCATTGTGATATCATTGGTATGACAAAATATGTACCACTGTGGTATGATTCTTTCATTCCAATGGCCCATATCGTTGCAGCTGCCCTTGTGCAACAAACTGTGCTCTTGTACAGAAGCATTGCATTTCCATTGAAGATCAAGTGGAAAGGGCGGTGACTAGCATGGCAAGAATGCAGAGCATATTAATCATACGGTACAGCTCCCAGTGGAAGCTAGCTGCTCAAGCATTGATTGCACAACTGTTAATGAAAAGTACATCCACTCGCCTCTTAACAGATTGCTGATAAATAAAGGGTGATTTGTAATATAATACCAATCATAATATCCTTGGCTGAATATTTTGAAGGATTATGTGTTCCATCCTGACACTTACGACAATGGTTTGGCTTCACAAAGGACTTACAGAGGTACATTGAGTTGTTGGGACAACAGAGCTCTGCTTCTTTTAGTATGCATGTTTACACCAAGTGTGATTTCCTGTATTTATTTATTTTTTAGAAGAAACCTATTAATACCTAATGCATTTTCAATGAGTGACGTGCGTTCAATTTCAGCATCCTTGCTAATGGACCACCTTTGATGCTTCTGTAATCATTACTGTAAATGGACACTTCAATTGGGGAAGTTCAATCAATTTATGACTACAAGATGGCATAAAGAGAAAGTATACATGTGGCAAAGTGGTTTGTAGTGCGCAGGTGTAGAGGTGATGCAGTGCTCCAACAATAACACACATACAGAGTTCACAGTGCAAACAGTTCTTTTGTTTTTCTTTTTCACAGTTTTGCACCGTTCAGTAATAGCGCTGGCAGCTACACAGCAATGTGTAGTTTGCACAATGAAATAATACTGGGTTTCAGTACCGAAACAATAATAAACAAAGACAATGTCCAGACATGGCTCTGCGTCCTTTCGTGGATGACCAACTTCCAGCTGACCCTGGAATGAACTGTCAAATCATCCAGTCCGGGGCACACTGTTCCCTTTACACAGCACCTTTACACAGAGATTGTTGACTAGGGTTCATTTACTCTCTGTCACAATACACTAAAGCAAAAAAAAAAAGAAAGTCTTTATGTCTATGTACTTATTTTTCTTCTAAGTGAGATATTCTATTTCAGTGCATATATATATATATATATATATATATATATATATATATATATATATATATATATATATACAGTGCCTTGCGAAAGTATTCGGCCCCCTTGAACTTTGCGACCTTTTGCCACATTTCAGGCTTCAAACATAAAGATATGAAACTGTAATTTTTTGTGAAGAATCAACAACAAGTGGGACACAATCATGAAGTGGAACGAAATTTATTGGATATTTCAAACTTTTCTAACAAATAAAAAACTGAAAAATTGGGCGTGCAAAATTATTCAGCCCCCTTAAGTTAATACTTTGTAGCGCCACCTTTTGCTGCGATTACAGCTGTAAGTCGCTTGGGGTATGTCTCTATCAGTTTTGCACATCGAGAGACTGAAATTTTTGCCCATTCCTCCTTGCAAAACAGCTCGAGCTCAGTGAGGTTGGATGGAGAGCATTTGTGAACAGCAGTTTTCAGTTCTTTCCACAGATTCTCGATTGGATTCAGGTCTGGACTTTGACTTGGCCATTCTAACACCTGGATATGTTTATTTGTGAACCATTCCATTGTAGATTTTGCTTTATGTTTTGGATCATTGTCTTGTTGGAAGACAAATCTCCGTCCCAGTCTCAGGTCTTTTGCAGACTCCATCAGGTTTTCTTCCAGAATGGTCCTGTATTTGGCTCCATCCATCTTCCCATCAATTTTAACCATCTTCCCTGTCCCTGCTGAAGAAAAGCAGGCCCAAACCATGATGCTGCCACCACCATGTTTGACAGTGGGGATGGTGTGTTCAGGGTGATGAGCTGTGTTGCTTTTACGCCAAACATAACATTTTGCATTGTTGCCAAAAAGTTCGATTTTGGTTTCATCTGACCAGAGCACCTTCTTCCACATGTTTGGTGTGTCTCCCAGGTGGCTTGTGGCAAACTGTAAACGCCACTTTTTATGGATATCTTTAAGAAATGGCTTTCTTCTTGTCACTCTTCCATAAAGGCCAGATTTGTGCAGTATACGAATGATTGTTGTCCTATGGACAGAGTCTCCCACCTCAGCTGTAGATCTCTGCAGTTCATCCAGAGTGACCATGGGCCTCTTGGCTGCATCTCTGATCAGTCTTCTCCTTGTATGAGCTGAAAGTTTAGAGGGACGGCCAGGTCTTGGTAGATTTGCAGTGGTCTGATACTCCTTCCATTTCAATATTATCGCTTGCACAGTGCTCCTTGGGATGTTTAAAGCTTGGGAAATCTTTTTGTATCCAAATCCAGCTTTAAACTTCTCCACAACAGTATCTCGGACCTGCCTGGTGTGTTCCTTGTTCTTCATGATGCTCTCTGCGCTTTAAACAGACCTCTGAGACTATCACAGTGCAGGTGCATTTATACAGAGACTTGATTACACACAGGTGGATTCTATTTATCATCATTAGTCATTTAGGTCAACATTGGATCATTCAGAGGTCCTCACTGAACTTCTGGAGAGAGTTTGCTGCACTGAAAGTAAAGGGGCTGAATAATTTTGCACGCCCAATTTTTCAGTTTTTTATTTGTTAAAAAAGTTTGAAATATCCAATAAATTTCGTTCCACTTCATGATTGTGTCCCACTTGTTGTTGATTCTTCACAAAAAATTACAGTTTCATATCTTTATGTTTGAAGCCTGAAATGTGGCAAAAGGTCGCAAAGTTCAAGGGGGCCGAATACTTTCGCAAGGCACTGTATATATATATATATATATACAGTACTGTGCAAAAGTTTTAGGCAGGTGTGAAAAAATGCTGTAAAGTAAGAATGCTTTCAAAAATAGACATGTTAATAGATTATATTTATCAATTAACTAAATGCAAAGTGAGTGAACAGAAGAAAAATCTAAATCAAATCCATATTTGGTGTGACCACCCTTTGCCTTCAAAACAGCATCAATTCTTCTAGGTACACTTGCACAAAGTCAGGGATTTTGTAGGCATATAGTCAGGTGTATGATTAAACAATTATACCAAACAGGTGCTAATGATCATCAATTCAATATGTAGGTTGAAACACAATCATTAACTGAAACAGAAACAGCTGTGTAGGAGGAATAAAACTGGGTGAGGAACAGCCAAACTCAGCTAACAAGGTGAGGTTGCTGAAGACAGTTTACTGTCAAAAGTCATACACCATGGCAAGACTGAGCACAGCAACAAGACACAAGGTAGTTATACTGCATCAGCAAGGTCTCTCCCAGGCAGAAATTTCAAGGCAGACAGGGGTTTCCAGATGTGCTGTCCAAGCTCTTTTGAAGAAGCACAAAGAAACGGGCAACATTGAGGACCGTAGACGCAGTGGTCGGCCAAGGAAACTTACTGCAGCAGATGAAAGACACATCATGCTTACTTCCCTTCGCAATCGGAAGATGTCCAGCAGTGCCATCAGCTCAGAATTGGCAGAAAACAGTGGGACCCTGGTATACCCATCTACTGTCCGGAGAAGTCTGGTCAGAAGTGGCCTTCATGGAAGACTTGCGGCCAAAAAGCCATACCTCCGACGTGGAAACAAGGCCAAGCGACTCAACTATGCACGAAAACACAGGAACTGGGGTGCAGAAAAATGGCAGCAGGTGCTCTGGACTGATGAGTCAAAATTTGAAATATTTGGCTGTAGCAGAAGGCAGTTTGTTCGCTGAAGGGTTGGAGAGCGGTACACGAATGGAGTTGGGGATTTGGTCAGAATTAATGGTCTCCTCAATGCTGAGAAGTACAGGCAGATACTTATCCATCATGCAATACCATCAGGGAGGCATCTGATTGGCCCCAAATTTATTCTGCAGCATGACAACGACCCCAAACATACAGCGAAAGTCATTAAGAACTATCTTCCACGTAAAGAAAAACAAGGAGTCCTGGAAGTGATGGTATGGCCCCCACAGAGCCCTGATCTCAACATCATCGAGTCTGTCTGGGATTACATGAAGAGAGAGAAGCAACTGAGGCTGCCTAAATCCACAGAAAAACTGTGGTTAGTTCTCCAAGATGTTTGGGCCAACCTACCTGCCGAGTTCCTTCAAAAACTGTGTGCAAGTGTACCTAGAAGAATTGATGCTGTTTTGAAGGCAAAGGGTGGTCACACCAAATATTGATTTAATGTAGATTTTTCTTCTGTTCACTCACTTTGCATTTTGTTAATTGATAAATATAAACTATTAACATGTCTATTTTTGAAAGCATTCTTACTTTACAGCATTTTTTCACACCTGCCTAAAACTTTTGCACAGTACTATATATATATATATATATATATATATATATATATATATATATATATATATATATACATACTAAAGTAACATATGTAGAATAACTAAACTAAAACTAAATGTTTTGAAACTGCACTTTTTGTTAGATTTTCAAAAACAGACAGAAGGGCAGTGGTGCAATAGAATTTGAATCTTGGGCAGAAAGGAAACATTTTCTAGAGTCACAGGAATTGTATTCATTTCCTTTGGGTAGCTTTCATGCATCCTGAGCCTGTGCCCTTCGCTCCTTTGATGTTGCATACAAGTGTGGTAATGTATCTTGCTTAAGCCAGTGTATACACCTGCTGACAGCTGGAGAGCATTTTATCCTCTAGGATTTTTAAATTGCATTTTTTCAAAAAGAACACCAGGACAATGATGCAGTCGACAAATGTTTTGGCAAAACTGATTTTTTTTTTAAATTTTATTTTTACATTTTAGTGCCCAATTATTTTACCCCTGATTTTCTCCCCAATTTAGAATATCCAATTATGTTCTCTCACTGCAGCAATTCCCCACACAGCTCAGGAACACTGAAGGTTCAGTGGACGTTCTCCAATTCCACGACCAACCCTTTTATAACCAGAAAATTTGAGGACAGCTACCGGCCTCTGGAGGACAAAAGGCCAGCCCTGCAGGTGTCCACCTGAGCCAATGTGATGCTTCCTCTGGAATACCCAGCGAAGAGTGGTGACTTTGCACAGCCAGAACTCAAACCTTGCGTTTCCCTGACTGTATAACTTACAGGCATGTCTTTACTAGATGAGACACTCTTTACCACGTTGTAAATTGGTACGGTAATTTTGAATTTTGAACCATAGTTTTCACAATCAAACTCTCATCTTTACATGATGAATTTCTAGAATTTTTAAAAGTTTCTTTTTAGTTCTTCCATATTTTATTATTTATTTATTTATTTATTTATTTATTTATTTATTTATTTTACAAAAAACACTTATTCGGTCCTTAGCTTTTACTACTGGGCCGCATTTTGACTGCTCAAATGAAAAGCTGAGCATGATGCTGTTTATTTTATGTCTCTCGTGCAGGGGACATTAGAATTGGGGGAACTGAGGAAATTAGAAAGGACAAGCATGAAATATAAATTGTTACTAACACTGTTCATATTCATGAAAGCATGTCAAACCTAATTATATAAATGACAAATAACACCTGTAATTTTTTTAAATAACATTACTGAATTAAATCAATTAATGGGAAATTAAACACTTAGGACTGGAGTTAGTAATGGTTTGTATCTGTTTTCAATTAGCAAAGTTTTCCTACCACCGCAACCATATATTTACTAAACCTCTGCACTGTACATGTGAAAGGGGTCCTATATTTGCGTTAAATAAGTACCTAATGTGCTTTCAAAAACTTTTTAAAAGGTTTTTAAAAAATGTATTATTTCTCTTGAAGGGAACAGGCTTTGAACAGACTTTGTTCTAAAGGAGTAATGGGCACATGCATTGCACAGAAGCACTTAGTCAAATCAATTTTCTGACCTTTGTCTTTGGATATAATGTATCTGTCATATTTTAGTATTCGTTTAGAACACAAGACATTCAAAATGGATGCACTTGTGGTGACTTTGACTGTTGTAAAATGAATGAACTGTATGATGTGCATCTTTTATCCAGATATATATTTCATTATTTAACATATTACAATATTTAAATGTAATTATTGCAAGTCCTAAAATCATAAAAGGTCAGAAGTGTGTTTTATTTTGGCTGAGCAGGAAGAAGTGGACATTTTTATGTGAAGGGGACCCACTATGGACCATATAAACATATGCCCTACTTCTGGCATTACTTACAATGAAAAGTTTTAATTGGAGATCCTCTATTGATAAGGGTATAACCATAATACTTGCGCCCTTTAGCTGTTCCACAGAACACCCTTCCTCTGAAGGACAACCAAATTCCTCTCCTTGCCTTCCATTATTCTGTCACAGTGTCTCCTTCTGGGGGCTGGTGACTCTTAACATCCTGTCAATGTCAGATCTTTCCTGACAGTGGCTTTAACCCACATGAAGACATTGCAGATCATCTTTAAATTGAACACACAAAACCAGCTTACCTGACAACACTTGTTTGTGCTTGGTAGTCTTTACACGTATTTACTGGGATGACCTCTGGTATTTCTATTTTAAGCTTCTCCTTACTTTGGTCCAGGCTTCTGCTGTCAACACTCTTATATTTGTCTGTATCAGACAATTTACTATTTACACAGGTTTACAAAGGTTCAGAGTCCCATCTTTAAGCTTACACTTCAACTGAGCAGTGTTTAGTCATTCTAGTTTCCCAAAATCACTTTAAAATCTGTAATTGGATAAACATTTGCTTGGTAAGCTGACTGTTAGTTAAAGGTGTAGTGTATAATTGGGTTTTTAGGTATATTTATATATATTTTTACATATTCCAGAAAGTATGTTACCTTATAAAACCTTATACAGTATAACAAAACATTACAGTACTTATATGATTTGCTTCCTTGAGCCGAGTTTATATATTTACCATTCATTATTTTAAAACAATCTCTGGGGACTTCTCCAACATTACATCACTAATATGTTGTTGTTTCGTTATTACTGTTTATGTTTGGAATATTTTTTCACTGTTTAAAAAAAAAAAAGCATTAAGAAGTTATATTTAACTTTTATTTATTCCTTTTTTGAGCAAAACTGGATTTAAGTTTAGGATTATTTTTTTAAGGATAGCTAGGGTTTCATTTATTAACATCAGGTCTGAAGAAATTGAAAACATTAATTAGCTAAGTTTAGAGAAAGGAAAATGTGGTTTTATTAACAAATCTTAACTTTTACTGGGAGATATTCCAGGAGTATGCTGTATTTTGCTTAAGCAGAAGATATTTTGAGCACCCTTAAATTAAGTTTCTGTGATGAGGCGGCAGCCAGTGGTCCATCAGAGATAAATCCACCCCTTCTAGAATCTTGTAGCCAATCAGAGTGCTCCTTCAAACTACAGAGTTTCATAAAGTATAATTAACACACACATGGTCGTTAAAATATATCCTGAATTAATTTTTATATTATGAATTTAATAATCTAGTAGGAAATCATGTGTTAGTACATTTTTTAGGTTTTTTTAGTTTTTTTTTTTTACCTACAATTCACTCTAGAATCAAACATGAAGGTGAAGCAGACATGTACTATATCTGCCCCAAAGGACATCCCATCATTCCTCCGTTGTACAAGCAGCAGATGCTGAGCAGGCTCCAAATTAGACAATTTAAAGTACTCAAGTCTTTGTCAACTTTTGCAAGTCAAATGAGAATTATTTTATTATTATTTATATCTGGTGATTTGTTTTAACTTTGAAACTACATTTTAATTTAAGACTCAACCTCTTTTGAATCTTAATTGCAGTCATTCATAGTCTTGGGAATCAGCTAGCAATTCACAGCTTGAAACAAATCCGCTCTCGGCTTGTCAGATTATTTATGAACTTGAAGGTGAATCCATATTCTTTGCCAAGAAAACCTTTGTAGTTAAAGAAGGATTTGATGTATGCTTCATTTAAAAAAAACATCTGTACTGCACATTATATTTAAATAATCCTGCCTTCATATGGCCATTTAGTTTGGTGGTATTCTGAAGAGGCTCAACTAATGATGCCTGCAACACTGCCAGATTGTCTTCAAAAACACCTGCACAGCATCAATATACCAGGTGTTAAGCCAGATCTTGTCACCCTCAGAAGGTCAAGACAATTATGTTTGAAAGTGTGCCATTACTAATTTATTAAAAACTTTTGGTTCAAAGAGGACATTGCCTTGACAGAGATAGCGGAGGTCATCCGTTGACCTTCAGTCATCCTGATTGGCAAGTGGGCTCCAGCAATAAAAGATTGATCAAAGAAAGCCTCAGAGGGAACAATGTGGACAAGTGTTAAGCCACAAAGATCTTTCCCTTATAAAAGTTTAACACAGCACTTACGCCCTAATCTTTAGCTTATCAATGCTTTTTCTCATGCTTCTCTATGATCTATCCTATCTCTGCTTAACCATGCTTTTACTTTGCTTTAGATATTTTGCTCTACTACACAGCAGTACATGGCATTAAACATGGTAAGGGTTTGTCATTGTCAACCTACTAAAGATGAATTATTCACATTCCTGAAATATGTATCTGTAGAATATGTTGCTAAGAACTGTATCATTCAAAACCATAACAAGGATTTTAATGCAAGAGATGCTTGAATTGTGTTGGCACATTCTGTTGGCAGGTGTTGATCTGCCCACAGCAACAATTAAGTGCATTTTGCAGAACGTCAGCAGCAAGACTTGGTGACCAACTGATGAAATACTTTAGGGCACTTAGATGTTAGTTGACCATAAGAATGGTAAAAGCGGGGGTGGGGTCCCGAATGGCGCATCCAAAAAGCACTCACTTAGAGTGCAGGATGCACCCTATAGTCTGGACGTCGTCGGTTCGAGTCCAGGCTATTCCTTTGCCGACCAAGGACGGGAGCTCCCAGGGGGCGGCGCCTTGCGCAGGGGGAGCGTAAACTGCATACTCTGCGCTCTGTGCGTAACTTTTGGGAAGGAGCGACGAACACCTGCGCGTTGTGTGTGCTGTGAATATGATTCTCCGTACACTGCATACTGGGAACCAAGTACCGTGTGCGTTAAGCTCCTACGCTGGCGTCGGATAATACACAGCCTGTGCCAAGAGAATCAGGCTATGCGTGCGCCGCAGTACCGCAGCACCGGAGAGGACGCTCCGCAAAGTGCGTACCCAGACTGCGTGGTCAACACACACACCTGGTCAGCGCGAAGCGTGTACCAGGGGGGGACAGAGGCCGAAGCCACGGTGGGTGAAGTTTTTGTCAAGCAAAAATTACAGTTTATAAGAAGGAAGAAAAGGAGAGAGAGCACACCGAACGCACATGAACCGACACACCGCAGCGGTCAGGTTTGGCCGGCGACCCCGCTCGGACGGGGATACGGTAGTACCTACCCCCGAGGAAGGGAGCGTGGCTGGGTCACTCGACAGTGGGGATACGGCAGGCCTAGCCCTGAGAAGGATACTTGTGTAGCTCTCTTTAGGAAAAGACAACTCACTCGCGGGTGGCTGCACAGACAGCCGCTCACATACAACAGACAGCAAAGAGAGAGCGGCCCACCAAGGGGGGCCGCTTAAAGACAGAAAGACAAAAAAACTCTGTCTTATTCAAGAGTCGTTGATTCCAGGAAAGCGGCAAG
Source organism: Acipenser ruthenus (assembly GCF_902713425.1). Lineage (NCBI taxonomy): Eukaryota > Metazoa > Chordata > Actinopteri > Acipenseriformes > Acipenseridae > Acipenser > Acipenser ruthenus. The sequence continues at coordinate 27,347,851 of NC_081201.1, forward strand.
CCAGCTTTCAGCACGAATGCTCGGAACTATAACCGACCCGAATCGACTCGAGTGCTCTTCCTATCAACACGCTCAGTTCTAGACACAGAGGTCCTACCTTACCGTCTTGACAAGGAAAAAGAGGGAGATCTTCCGGTGAGTGACAGTTTTGTACCCTCGGTAGGCGGGACCGAGTGCATCATCACAGGAAGGGGCCTTTGTCAGCTGATATAGAGAGTTCAGTATTACCTACCTCTAGGGCAGGGAATATCCCATACTTAATGTTGGTGGTCGTCTTCTCTTTCAGGGAACCAGGGTTACGGTAAGTAACCGTTTTCAAACAGAAGCAGTTTGATGTTTAGGGAGCGTTTCAGTGAATTTGCTAGCAGCCATTTTGATAGTAAAATTTATCGCAGCAATTTCTGTTTCGCAAACTTGAAGCTGGTTTGGTTGCTGATGACATATGCGAAGTTTCAGATCAATCAGTTCACTGGTTCCCAAGAAGAAGGTTTTGAAAATGTTTTTAAAGAAATTCATCAGGCCGCCATCTTGGTTGACACAGGAGCGCAATCTTTTTTGCATCTGAACTGTAATCTACACGGCATGATACCTGCCAAGTTTCACGTTGACTGGTTACACCACGTGCAAACAGGAGCAGTTTAAAATTTTGGGAGGAAAAACAACAATAAAAAAATAAAATCTTTACAATAACACGCTGGCTTGGGAAGCCTATCGTATTGCCAAAAATGATTTGCTCACTACAGCTGTTCATTAGTTTTTTTATTATAACGCACATACTGATACTCCCTATGGGGTTGTATTACAATTCCCTCCATTTAATCTGACTGATGGTTACAGGTTTTACTGTTTGATGAGTTAGGACCTTAGACATTAATTAGCCAATTTCAATTTTTAACTAAGAGACCAATTTGTTTTAAATAATGTCTTTTAATGGGATGGAGAAGAATTTATATTCCTTGAAGAGCCCTAGAAGTACAACAACTCTGTCAAGTGCTGCTCGGGTTCTACAAGCGTATATTACAATACTGACATTGCTGTTGTAGTGTAATTGTTAATCTATTTCATTTCCCGGTTGTGTATAACTGGGAATGCAGGGTGCAGCTTTTTCAAGATGGACTTTTCAAGAAAGCATGAAAGAGTTACATACATTTGTTTGAGATGTGTGTAGGCATAAACAAAATATATGAAAACAATGGTGAATGAGATATTTTTTATGTAAATTCATTTAAATAAGGAAAATCTATAAGATTAGATCTCTGAAGAAATGTAATAAGGTTTCATTGATATAAAGTGTACTACGTGATTCTTTTGTATTTTAAGCAGATTGGAGAAATGTACTGCCCTTAACCCCACATTCGCTATGAAATGTACTGCCCTTAACCCCACATTCGCTATGAAATGTACTGCCCTTAACCCCACATTATCTATTTTTTTTTATAAGTTTTTTATAAGTTCAATTCAAATAAAATGCAAGGTAAAAAAAATAACAAATCATTTATACCATATCTGAAAAACTATTTGGGCCTTACTCAGTGTGTTGGTTTATGATTTGAATTTACAACATCTAGAGTACTGTAATTAAAGTAAACAAACTGTGTGAAGATAATTGGTGTTTAATGAGCATGCAATAGTCTGATCAGTTATCTTTGACTGCACATTCAATGATCTGAGACTGCAACCATAGTGACAAACCAAGTGATCTGGAACTGAAATGAAATGACAACATACAGGCCTGCTTCTTTGAGAATGATGACCTTTGGTGGTTACTCTGGTCCTGGATTCATCGAGTAAACCCCTTTCAATATGTTAGGGACTGTTGCTTTCGGAAAGAAAAAGTCAACCAACTTGAAATATTTATATTATTAGTATTTTATTAAAAGAGAGCTTGAATACACATGTTATGCACAGGAATGGGTAACTTTGCTTGGTAACATGTTTAAAACAAATGTCATTCTCTGAATTACCGTTGAGATTCATTACATTCAATCAAAACAGCTGGGGAAGGTTATGGATTTTAATTCAGACTAAATCAACATCGATATCCCTAAAGCCCTATTCATCCATAAAATCTAAACCTGGGATATACACTATATATGTAATTATACAGCAAATCTGATAAATAAAGGATACAGCATGAATGTTAATAGTGTACTGTAGTTATTCCATGAAGGAGGATAGCCAAATAACCCACAATCCCCTGTGGGTTGTTTTTCCTCATGAGTGAAATAACCGCAGTACTCAATGATTGTCAATGTAGTATATTCTGATTTTATAACATGTACAATGTATGGAAAAGAAAGTGTCTAAACATGTATGCCCTGCTCTCTATTACCAGTGTATTACCCTGAGGAAACCCTAGCAGACCTATTATCAGCAAATATTTCAAAGTGATCCAGTCACAAAAGAATAACATTTTGCTTTGCAAGTTCCCATGCAAAGCAAAATGTATTTATTTCCATGGACCAAGAGTATTGCCACTTTCTAAAATCAAAAAACCCATCTGTTCAGATTGACATTTGGAGACAGCTTTCCTCAAGCACATTGTCAGCAACAGTAAGGCAGTATTAGTCACAGGCTACCTAGCTCAATTACGCCCATTGCCCTGTGAAATGACAACCTAAATGGAAATCAAAAAGCTCAAGCATGCTTGAATGAACCAAAGCTGAAAACATCAGTTTTGCATGAACTATTTTTTTCTTTCTTTCTTTCTTTCTTTCTTTCTTTCTTTCTTTCTTTCTTTCTGTCTTTCTTTCTTTAAAAAATGCTTTATTTCTTTAGACATAATAGTCCTATTAAAAGCTATGACCTATAGGTTTTTCAAATTAAATATTATGTTGAAATTAGCATCCTTGAAGCATGAAAATACCACTGTGGAAGGGACACTGAACTGCAGCAGACACGATGCTGACTGCCATCCACACAAGCTGCAAATATAATCTGACATCCTGTTGATATTTTCCATATTTAATGTTACTCGAGGGTAAAGCAACCTCACAATAAACCATCTATTGTCCTTTACTGAAGCTTCACTATTATTAAACACAAATAGACTAAATGACCATTACACTGTATATACAGAATTCTGGATAAGTTTGCTGGTCTGTTGTTGTGAATGGAGTTATCTTTCAGAGCAGAGCAGTCTGCCGTTTTCAGTTTCTTAGATCGGTAAACAGGTCTGCAGGCTAGAAAGAGTTCAAGCTTAAAATATGATAAATGATTTAATTTCCTAATATTCCACTTTAGTAACAAAGATATTTATGGACCCACATCATGCATAACAAATGCATGAAATAAGGCATCATGAATATAAAATGGAGAGAAGATTCGATCTGAAGAGGATTGTCAAAACATGTATTTAGTGAATACTTGAAACATATTGTAACAGGGTGAGGTGCCCTGTACATTGTTTTGTTTATTTTATTTTAGAGCGGGGTCCCCCTCCACCCCTGTGTTTATTTTGTATTGTTTATTTATTTTTATTGTATTATATTTATGACGGCGAAGCGCCGGTTGTTTTGTATTTTAAATGATGGCGTAGCCATTTGTTTATTATTTAGTAGCGTGGATGGGAAGCCCCATCCACACGGTGATTAGTAAACTCGTGCAGAAGGTGGCCATCTCCCGAATTAATTAGGTGATTTAATTTGTTGCTAATCGGGAGATGGTCACCTGTTATAAAAAGCCTGCAGCTCTCCAGCTTGGGGTGGGTGTTTGAGGAGCGGAGAGGAACGAGAGAGTGAAGGCTATAGCCCAGCCTGACCTGTATTATTATTTACTTTTGTGTTTGAGAGTCTTTTTTTGTTTAAATATTTTATTTATTTTGGTTTGTTAATAAAAACGGCAAACGCCACCTTTAACTGCAGTGCTCCTTAGTGTCAGTTTCCCTTCCTGCTTCTGCCTGACGTCACCACACACGCTATCCTGTCACACATTATATATATATATATATATATATGTTTTAGAATTACCATATTTGTCTAAATGTTAAAACCAATTAAGAGAACATAAAGCGTATGTCACGTACCATTGTATGGAAGCACATACATATGGAAATCTCTTAATATTCTTTAGGGCCGTGAATTGACAGTGTTCCACGTCCACCCCGACTGTGGACAGTGTAGTCCGTGTGTATTCCATGTAGACCTCTCCACTAGCTCTTCTATGTAGGCACAAAAGCAGAAATCCAAAATATCAATGTAGCACAGTGGGGATGGAGTTGAAATCCTCCCCACAGTAAAATGTGTGGTTTTGTTTAAATGTAATTGGTTGATTGTATTGCTGTATTGTTTAATTGAGTGTGTTAATGGTTTCATTATTAATTATCCCCTGCACCTGGTAGCCATTGTTAAATTAGTACCAGGTGCAGGGTATTTAAGAGAGGCAGCTAGTCTGCTCAAGGCTGCTGAGAAGAAGGAGGCAGAAAGTGGTACTCTGCGTCCTGGCAGTCGTGAGATAAAGAAGGTGCTGTAGTAAACCTGTGGGTTTTTTGTTGTTTATTGTTTAGTGGGGAAACAGCCTAGCTGTCCCACTTGTAGTCAGGGTGTTCTTGTGTGTTAGTTAGTGCTCGTACAGAGCTAGGTGTTTATTTTGTGTTTGTTTGATTTGGTTCTGTATTAAAATTTAGCGCAAAAGCGCTTTCAAACCCTCCATCTCTGTGTCTGGTCCGTATTTTAAAGGGCAAAACGAACCCGAGCCGCAAGGCTCGTTAACACTAATAAACACTCAATAGTGCTGGATTTTGAAATACTATTATGCTGGATTCATAGAGAAAATGTTTTATATTTAGAGTTGTATAGCTAGCAGCTGCTTGTCACAAACATAGACAAATGTCTTTCCTGCATTAGATTATCTATATATAGTTTTGCTCTGCTGCCTGCTGGCTTAATATGCTTTGGGTTTTATATTACTTCTGCAGATTGGATTTGGACTGTATTTCTAGGGTTTACACCAGATGCAATGTGATGGTTTATTGAACGACACTTTCTCAGTGACATGACCATACACACCAGAAGCGACACAGAAGCGATGCGGCAGGTTTGAAAGCTGACAGATCAATAAAACAATAAAAAATTGCTATTGACAAAACTATAATCAATACTGGTACATATTTGTCAACATGATGTAATAATTATGTATGCCTTCTCTGACGGCATTTTAATATATATGGCAATAAATCATACATACCAGGTATATCCAGTGCCTTTGAAACTGACTCCTCTATATTACCTTTCAAATCTGTATCTTTATAATTGCGATGATCTTTGTCATTTTGGATACGGCTTCACCCTGCTGGACCACATGCATTGAAGCTGTTCTCTGACTGGTCAATTATTTAGTTGTCGCATGGCAAATCTCAAAAAATAGGATTTAATTCTATTTATTTTGTGTCATTGCAGTGTCGTCCTAGTGTTGCCTGTGGTGTGAAAGATACTAATCAAAAGTATATGTTCTATTAATTTTGTTGCATCGCTGCAGTTTCGCTTGTCGCATGGCAGTAGCCTTTACTACTGACATTTATATATATTTCATGGTACCATCTATTATGAAGATTCATAAAATTTTTAGACCTGAATGGTGCTATAGGTTTATTATTATTATTATTTATTTCTTAGCAGACGCCCTTATCCAGGGCGACTTACAATCGTAAGCAAATACATTTCAAGTGTTACAATACAAGTAATACAATAAGAGCAAGAAATACAATAACTTTAGTTCAAGCAAAGTACAAGTGTGACAAACCACAATTCAATAATACAGCAGATAATAGTGATAGTTACATCAGGATATGATTAAATAGTGATAGTTACATCAGGATATGATTAAATACAAAGTACTACAGGTTAAATACTTGGCAGATTACAGTATTCTGAAGTACAGGATTAAATGCAGTAAAACAGGGGGCAGATAAGAGCAAAATAAAGCACATTTACATGAAGGGTGATAGTGTCCCAGGATACAAACAGAGGAGTTCTACAGGTGCTCTTTGAAGAGGTGAGTCTTAAGGAGGCGCCGGAATGTGGTCAGGGACTGGGCAGTCCTGACATCTGTAGGAAGGTCATTCCACCACTGCGGAGCAAGGGTGGAGAAGGAGCGGGCTCTGGAGGCAGGGGAGCATAGCGGAGGTAGAGCTAGTCTTCTAGTGCAGGCAGAGCGGAGAGGTCGAGTGGGGGTGTAGGGAGAGATGAGGGTCTGGAGGTAGCTGGGTGCAGTCTGGTCAAGGCATCTGTAGGCTAGTACAAGAGTCTTGAACTGGATGCGAGCGGTGATCGGGAGCCAGTGGAGCGAGCGGAGTAGTGGAGTAGCGTGGGCGAGGTTTAAAAAGCATATCAATTACAGGATCTGAAATTATTACGTAGAGCCAGTCACGCTCAGTTATATAATGTATTACTTTGTAAAGAACAAGAAAAGTCACTTTCCAGTAATCATCTTTATCGTGTTCTGGGAAGCTGATTGAAAAGCCAGTTAACCTTACAGTCAAGACAAAGGGAGATGCACAACAAAAATTTTAAAACAAAAACAAAACAATCAAACAAAAACATAAACTTCATAAAGTGTATGACTGTACTGGTTCAAGGCTAACTACTTGAAATTTCATATATATAGTAGCCTACAGTATATTGTAAGAACAACAATTTTTAATAAACCAAATATAATAAACCAATTCCAACTCATTCAGCAAGGATGGTAGGACTTCAGACTCTTTGTGTTTCCTTTCCAGTCTTAAAACTTTTAAATCAGTATTTATTGCATGTTGCTCATTGAAATTAGTTTAAGGTGTCAACACTAAATCGGCACCACTGTAAGCAATTCATACAAACAGTTCTGTTTTCTTTGTCTAGAGACATTTTTGATTCTCGCACCATAAGCTTCTCTGACAGTTGCTTCGCTCTTTTCTTAAAACAACTAAGCAGTTGCTGTAAGCCATTGAGATGAATGTTATAGATATCATTGAAGTTTGAAGGCTAGCGCAAGAATGTGATTGATTGTTACCTTGGGGCCAGCAACATGCTTTTTTAGAGATAAGCCCTTTTTCAATAGTGTTAATGTTGGAATCAAAATTGTATTTGGTCCTTTCTAAACTGATGGCATTACAACTGAAAAGCTGTTTCTTTTAAATAAATTGCTACTTTTGTGCTAATTTAAATTAACCTAATTATAATGTATTACTATTAAAAAAAGAAACACAGCCTACAAACCAAATGATGATGATGTCCCAGATGATTCAGAACTTTAAAACCAATTGTCTTTTGAATAATCCACCTGTCTCTGCGGGACATTAGCATTTGTTAGAGAACAATGGTTCTGTGAGGCATGTATAAAATGATGTTTATTGTATCTTTAACATGTGTTTCAATGCATCTGTGCCATCTTTTTAAAACACTGCAGTGATAAAGTGCATTGTAATTGATCACCCAAGGCTTTCATGGACTAGCAATAGTATATGACACTGTGACAGGGCAGAGACCCTGCACATGGGTTGTGTTGAGTTGGCATCGTTCCCTGCCAACTCCAGTGAGAATGTGGCTTGAGTGAATAATTCAATCAATCAATCAATCAATCTTTATTTTATATAGCGCCTTTCATAGTGGACCACCATCACAAAGCACTTTACAAGATGCAGTAACAACAAGAAAATCCATAATACTTTAAATACAGAGAAATGCATAATACATGCTATACAGTTGATTTGAAGCAAACGACGGTGGGAGCATCACACACCAAAACTGGGAGAGAGTTCCAAAGAGTCGGAGCCATGAAGCTAAACGAGCGTTCTCCAAGTGTGGTGCACTTTTGCTTGGGGATAACAAGCAGGCCAGAGTCGGAGGACCTCAGCTCGTGGGCAGGGACATAATGGGTCAGCAGGTTGAGGAGGTACTCGGGACCTGTGTGATGAAGGGTATTGTAGGTGAGCAGGAGAGTTTTTATCACGTTTTTTACATCTGGTAAGGATCCTGGCAGCGGTATTCTGAACTAGCTGCAGTCGGTTTATGGTGCGTGCCGGGAGACCACCATATAGAGAGTTGCAGTAGTCGAGTCAAGATGAGACAAATGCATGTCCGCATTCGGGAGGGAAAGGTAGGGATGGACTTTGGAGATGTTTCAAAGATGGTAGAAGGAATATTTGACCACAGAGGAGATGTGGGCATCAAAAGGAGAGGTTGCTGTCAAAAAGACTTTGTACTATGGGAGAAGGCAGCAGCGGACAGTTTCTGAGGTTCAGGGTAACTATATTGAGATTCTTAAGTTGAGTTTTAGATCCTATTAGAAAGAGTTCAGATTTGCTAGTGTTCAGCTGAAGAAAATTGGCAGACATCCAGGCCTTGATGTCTTGAATGCAAGCCGAGAGCCGAGCCCACTTTGTCCAGGGGATCCAGACGTTAGGTGTCATAGTAGGAATGAGGCCTGTAGTAGCCATTGGAAGGGATTTGAAAAAGGTCCTTGCTCTGACTGCCACAGTTCAGACTGTCCTTGGACGTGTGGCCCTTCGACGGCTGGCTTAGAACGGCTGGCGTTCTAAGACACTGACTGCAAATTTATACTATCCTGTAGGCCTGGAGCCGTATACTTTACACACGTTTCTAATCAGCCTCCCAATTCAACACAGCCCAGCACACAAAGGAAATTACTATTTTTAAGTGCAGTCTGGTTACCTTAGCAATCAACAATTTAAACTATTAAATTAACTGTAATTGAAAAATGGATAATTAATTAAGCTGCAACCACAGCTTTTTTGAGAGAGAGAATCAGGGTGAGTAACCTGTGTGTTATTTTTGTGATTGTGTATCAAATGTAGCTTAGTAGCGAAGGCCAATGCCCAGCCTACAAGTGTGGTTATGTCTTGTTTAACCCTTTTGTTTTGGCCCTTGTGCTTGTTTGTTTGTTTTATGGTCATTAAAAGTGCGCACCAGCACTTTAACTAAAAACATAAAGAAGAATATTCTTAGCTGGGTAACTGACAAAATGAAAGTGAAACAAATCTTGTATTAACTGTAGCAGATGGGGGCAGATGGCATATTAATGGCACAGTAACTATAGGTCTATTGATGAGATGAGACACATATTAAGATGACTCATGAGCAGACATACATTTACAGACACAAATTATCTCTTAATGGTTCCTTGTGTCAGCCAGAGACATTGAATACATGGCATTCTACAGCTGCTAGTGATGAGTCATCCAATCAGAAGTGAGAATAGACCCACGTACTGTGGCTCTCATGCAAAATGTCAAATTCACTTTAAATAAAAAAGAAGCCCATGTCATAACTACAATTTACATAACCTACAATGATACAATACACATCGAATGCAAATTGACAAAAACTACAGTGCGTTTTCCAAATAAAATAAAATACATAATTGACATGCTTACCTTCTCTGTCAGAATAATTTCAACACCTTGGAAGACATGATGAGACATGACAGATGACATTGGCTGCAGTTTAAATAATATTGGTCTGACTTTTTCTGAACCTATTCAATGGCTTGTCTACCAGAATCACTGCTGCCTTTAAGAAGAGTAGTGGCTATATACATAACCATGCGTCATAGCCGTGCAACAGGTGAGGGACATGGGAAGCAATGTTATCAACTGTCAAAAGACATTATTGAGGTCATATTTTGTCTGTAAGGAAGAACCAACATAAGGGTATATAATGATCTAAATGGGGGCGATTACACCAGTGGGATTAATATACAGCATAGTTCAAGTTTAAGAACCACAGCTGTACAGATCATTAAAATTGATTTCTGTGAGGTTTGAGTGAGTCATTTCTGTAATGACCTCTAATTTGAAGGAGATTTAAGAATTTTTTTTTTTTGGAGAAAAACTAAAAACTATTTAAAAAGATATAAATAACAAGAAACTTACCTCAGAAGAATAATTTAAATGCTCCATCAGAAAACTGCTATTTCTTGCCAATTGTGTGCTATGCAGCATGTTTATTAATAAAAAAATAAAAAGATTTACCAACCACTACAGTATTTTAACCTGTCTGCTTCTTTTATTAAATCATGTATTTGACAGAATAATAAAGCAGAACGGAAAGAAATGAAAAAGAAAGCAAATAATACCTAAATATGAACTTCACGCTTCATTTAGGTTGTTCTGATCATTTTTCTCTTTCCAGCCACTTAAACGGTAGTCTGGGGGGGGGGGGCGGGGGGGGGGGGGGGGCGGGCGGGTGATCAAGCAGAACATTGTAGTGGAGCTAGAGGAGCGCTAGCGTCCTACCACATTGCAGAAGGCTAGGGTTATATCAAGTGTATAGAGCCATATAAAGTGAATTAAAGCATACTAGATCTCTTACCACTCACCTCTTCCCCTTTGTACTTTCTCACCACTTCTGTAATGATGTTCTTGCTATTAACCCAATGTATACCAAAGGTTTACCATACAATGCTACTACTATTACCACCACTACTACTACAAATACTACTACTACACATACTGTTATAACTTAGTATTTTATAGTCTTCAGAGGTTTTTTTCTTTGAGCAGCATGCCATTTATATAGTTAAGTCAGACCAGTAACTCAAAACATTAATACCCGTAATCTGGGGATATTTCAGACGTCGTTGACCATTAGACAGAAATGAAAAAAAGTTATTTTTTGCAGTAAAACACTACGTTTTACTTTTTAAATATAAACTAACTATACATCATTTTAAAGCGCTGGTTCTTAGTTTTATTCTACTCTTGGGTTTACCTACCTTTTTTTGTATGATTTGTGTGAGGAGTGAAAATGACTATACAAACATTGTGGTCAAACTTTCATCTGTACAGCCCAGCCTGAAGCTCGCAGGCAGATCTGCTCTGTATTGTCAGAATCTGCACAAAACACTGATTTGGGGACATATTCTAATCTGTAGCCCTTTCTATGGCCAAGAAAATGACCTGTCCAGTGTTATAAGAACATAAGAAAGTTTACAAATGAGAGAAGGCCATTCAGCCCATCTTTCTCGTTTGGTTGTTAGTAGCTTATTGATCCCAGAATCTCATCAAGCAGCTTCTTGAAGGATCCCAAGGTGTCAGCTACAACAACATTACTGGGGAGTTGGTTCCATACCCTCACAATTCTCTGTGTAAAAAAGTGCCTCCTATTTTCTGTTCTGAATGCCCCTTTATCTAATCTCCATTTGTGACCCCTGGTCCTTGTTTCTTTTTTCAGGTCAAAAAAGTCCCCTGTGTCGACATTGTCTATACCTTTTAAGATTTTGAATGCTTGAATCAGATGACCGCGTAGTCTTCTTTGTTCAAAACTGAACAGATTAATTTCTTTTAGCCTGTCTGCATACGACATGCCTCTGCATACAACATTATCTCTAAGTAGTTCTTTGGGGTAACTCTGGACAGAAATAGTTCTGCATATGTACCAAGGATAATAAAACTATTATTATCCTTGATATGTACTACGTTACTATACCGCATACTACTTTACCGCATATGGTAACATTAAATCTCACAATAAGAATTTCAGACTAGGAAATCCTGATAGCTGAAGGGCATTAGATTGCAGAGACGGTAGAAATGGTTCAAATGTATAAAAGAAAACTTGGTGCTCGAAGCTACCATGATTATACAGAACTATCCAGTTTGAAGAAGGCCTGTTGATGGACTCTTCTTTCAGTGAAACTTAAAAAAAAAAAAGAGTACCCAAATATTTGTTTGCAGGTTAACATTACTCAGTTTATGTTTGTTCTCTACAGCTTAGTTCAGGGGTTTAAAGTTCTCTGCACAGCAAAATTGTTTTGATTTTTTGGCCAAAAAGTACAATTTATTTTCTCCTGTGGACAAACTCCACTATTTTTGTTTATTTTTATTTTTTAAACTTTCTCAGGTGTCCAATGTTGAATTGAGGAAGGTTTAAAGTGGTTAAGTCACAGTTTTGAAGAGGTGTCCAAAGATTCCACAAAGCCCTGGAACATTGGACACATTTTAAATTTAAAAAAATTGTCTTAAAGTGTTACAAAAATGTTTCAACTCTATTATATAGCCCTAAGGTATACCTGTAAATATATCACAAACAGTTCTAAAAAAATGAATTATAGAAAAGTACCACAAAAATGTATCAAAACTGTCCAAAATAGCCCCAGATTATGGGTACCAGAAGAAAGGACTACTGGAATACATGAATGGAGTCTTGATTTTACATGACTAAAGAATGTATAGGAAACTCTTTTTGACTTCTATCAATATTTTTGAACATAAATTAGTACACATTAATGCTTATTTACTTGTGTGCAAGTAATTTTCTGATACCAGTTTTATCAGGGTTGCTAAAGTTCTAAGGAAATTATATACAAAACTCACCAGCACACTGTCAGTATATGAGAGGCCAGAGGAATAAACTTAATTAAATAAGTTTTCTTAAGCTTTAAGCAGTACCTCTTTTAATCAGTATAAGTATGTACAAAGGGTTCATCCCATTACTGTAATTATTTATTGACTGTCTGTATCTCTGCACTCTTCACCTCTGCCTATCACTAAAGTTCTCTTCTCTTCTAAGCCGAGGCACTGGAGTGGACATTTACAAGCATTCTAAAGCATCAACAACATCAGCACTGCCTTCATCTTTCAGGGATCAATCCAGCCAATCTTTTCAAAGGGTATTTTACCCCTATTTTCTCCTTAATTTGAAATTCCCAATTTGAATGTCACTTCACTGTAACCCTGTTTGGCCTTGAGATCTTCGTCTGGCCTTGTCTTGATCCTGACCTGTAGGGGTCCCTGTGACAAAGTAAAGACCATTTCCCCTCCCAAGCCTGTGGCACCTCAAGCTAATGAAGCACTCTCTACACACACAGATAGAGATATATATATATATATATATATATATATATATATATATATATATATATATATATATATATACACACACACACACACACACATATATATACATACACACACACATAAACTGCATTTCGTAACCCTGTTTAAATATAATAGAATTATCTATAATTATCAGAAAAACAAAAAAAAAGTCTTTTTTTTTTTTTTTTTTTTTTTAATTCACAAACTTGTAAAATATTTCCAAGATTCAAATGGGATGAATGTGTCAACTAAATAATTCTCAACTGACATTTTGCAATATGGCACAAAGCTCTTCAAGGACAAATTAATTGTCATGAATGCAGTCTCCTACAATATCCCGTTATTAAGGACATATTGGCTTTTACTGGGCCTCCTACCCTCCACTACCATCATTGGGGCTCTGGTTAATGGTGGCTCTAAAGCTCTTTAGGATGTTGTACCAACTTACCTTTTCCAAAATAATGGCATTCTTAGAGTGTCCACTAGGTTTCTCTACCTGCTTACCTTGATTACTGTTGTACAGACACAAAACAGGTCTGTGAATGGCCAACTGGACTGGAGATGTGATAAAATCAGTATTTAGTTTGCTATAGGTGCAGGATATTTGGTGGGTTGTGGCGATACAAAGACTGTTGGTACAAGTTAGCATTAAAAAAAACATGTACACCAGCATTTACTGTAAATTATATAAACTACCCTTCAACCCTTCAAGTATTGGGGCAGCTCGTCTCACAAAACTTTTTGAAGGATACTCGTGTTGTTTTAGAACATTTTAATTCATAATGAACCACTATGTCAATATGAAAAGTATATACTGTATAGAAGTCCATGTTCCCAGTAGTTCACTATTTGTATATACCAGCAGTAAATTAAACCGCATTTTAAGTGTTTTTTGTTCAGCGTTACATTATGCTAGTTTTTTAGCTTTGGATTTGAATACAGATGATCAAGGGAACTGCAATGGATTATTCAAGGTTGATTTTTCAGCGATCTACTTCAGAAAACATTGATAACAGCAAGCAGCCTGTAATCCATATAAATGTCTACAGCACAATTTAGAAATCAGCTTTCTTTCATTCGTTTGTTACATACATTTTTGTAAGCCATTGGAATTTGATCTCGTTTTTCGGAAACTAATGAAACACACAATCATTGACTCTTTAGCAAGCTCAGGTTTCTATATATCATCACAGCATCAAAGTGTTTTCTCCTTGATTACATCAGTAAACACCATGTGTGCCTTTACAAACCACAGAAGAACTTAATGCTAGCTTTAGTAAATATCAGTATTTAGCTGCAACTTGTAGTCCTAAATAATTTTTAGAACGGTAGGAACTATTCTGTGTAAATTGTACAAAATTGTAGATTTCAAATATTAACTCTTTTCAATGATTTATTTAAATAATCTTCAGCATTACTGCAAGTACTGTCATTTAAGTTAATGGCATTCATGCCATTAACTAAAGTATATGGTTTTGTTTCTTTATAACACTGTTTATTCAATATAGTGCATAATTATGAATTACACACTGCACTTTTACTATTGCTGTGGAATGGTAATAGTTTCCTTATAAAAACCCAGTGGGGAAATAGTGGAATGGTTCACCAGCAGTCTGTCCCAATGAGCTGATCTACCCAGATTTTCATGGCTCATGATATTGGACATCTTGACTGAGATTCCCTCCCCCATCCAGTAAACCCATAGATATGTGAAATTGAATGTATAACAGCACACCTTTAGCATGGCAATACAGTAGCAGCGTTCATGTAAATTAATTAGAACCCCAGCCTTGGGAACAATATAATGTCATATGTCAGAGGTTTTGGACAAAACTTTTGTGTATGCGCTGTGGCCCCCCCCCCGTGGGCCCCAGTTTGGGAACCACTGTATTTGTCAACTCTAGTGGCAAATCAAGCATGTACTATATGTATGCGACAGAAATAGAATGATTCTTAGTGATAAATCTCCCTCCCGACCTGTGAGGGCGCTGTGTAAAGGGAACAGAGTGCCCTGGACTGGATGGCCAGACAATTCATTCCCAGGGTTAGGTGGAAGTTGGTCTAGAAAGGGGGCGGAGCTACGGTACACCAAGCCATCGACCCGGAAGGGAAGCAATGTAGCAGCCGTGGATTGGAGGAGCGGTTGCTATCGTTAACCAAGGGGGCGTGATTGACAGTACATAAGGGGACATAGGGAGGTGATCTGTTCCTTTGTTATGGTTACAGACGAACTGGAAAGAAGCGTGATAATATCGTATGAGTGTTTGTTTTGTCTTTGCTAATATTGTGCTTGATTTCTGATCCAGGAGCTGTGGCTTAAGGCCAGCACAAACCTGGACAACACGGCACCATTGTTCATGTATTAAATTGTATTTCACCACTTGCACTCACTCGGGACTTGTGATCATTTGTGTATTTATGTGTGTAAATTGACTGTGTTATTATTTGGGACTGCAACCCGTTATTTAGAACAGTGCGATACACATTGCTGTGTATTGCCTGCGATTATTATCTGTGTTCACCAGACCAGGATTATAAATAAACAGCGTTGCACTTTGGATTATCGTTGCCTGTCTTTCATTGATCACCGCATCACTCCTGCACCTGAACACTGCAACCCACTTTGCCACAATGTATTATAAGTTTTTTAAAAAAAGGCATATTTTTGATTCTCATTCGAACATGATTCAGCCACTGAATCATTAAAATTCCCTTTCAAAGCAACCGCAATTACAACCTTGGCACCGTGCAACAAATACTGTAAAACCATTTATCTCCAGCCCCTTTGTAATGACTTTTAAGAAACTCAGACACTGTTCATTCTAGCAATGAAGAACAAACACTAAACTATTGTTGTATACCTGTAATTGCGTAATTAGCATCCATTAAGGTACTTACAGCTTTATTATTGAGAGCAACAAAGATTCAGAATTTTTAAAATGCACTCATTCTACTGATTGATTGCTTCTTCTCAGCAAGGCCTAACGACCCATCTTGTGAAGCACATGTCCCAATACTTGTTGGAGGCTGTAGTACAGATCTGGTAAAAACTCTACATTCCCAAGAGTGATGCCCCAGAGACGATATATTCATGGAGAGGACAAATACTCATTTCAGTAAGGACTCTTTTTGGTTTAAACAATTTAAATAATGTACAGTAACTGCCTTTATATTGACAGTCAATAGGAGCAGATTGGGTCTGTAATATGTGGAGTGATCTTTTTTACTGTAATCACACAACAGTACACTAAGTGTAAGCATTGTGAGCACTCCAGATTGCCTGGAGAGTTTATGTCAGTATCACAAATGGGTAGGAATTTTTTTTATTTTTTTTAACACTTTAGGAGACAACCTCTTGTTTGGTAACATTTTGTGTTCATCCTTTTAAATTAAAAGAACTGGCATTTATGGCCCAGAAATTACAAACTAAACAGCAGCACTTCTCATTAAATTCCAAATTAAATAAAGACGAGTTTCCATCCTATTAGCATAATTATGTAACATCTGATATTTTAGACCATTTTAGTATTTGTAATGTACTTTTAATAATCATTTAATTGACATTTAAATCTTACCGATAACTTAATTAGTTCAATACATGTAATGGTTGCTAGGAATGGGTGAACCATCCTTGTGTGTGGGCAGCACAGTTTGTGTGTTTGTGGCTGTCTGGGTTTTTTTCTTCCTTTCCCTCCCCTTCTCTCGCTCTGATCTTATGAGCTCATCTGAGGAATATGCAGCAGAGTTTGGGGGTTGTAGAATGTATCTATTGTGGATTGGGGTAGGGTTTGTGGTTTTATGTAGTGTTACAATATTAAACTTACTCACAGTTGGAAAAACAGGAGAGGCTGACACGCGCCAACTGTTCAGAGTCAATAGCTAAGTATTTTACTTTATCTGTATCAGGGCTAATTCATAAATTAGAAGTAGTGAATTTCACTGTATAATTCGACCAAAACCTGATTACTGTGATTTGAAATTATGTCTGGTCATGTTTACTCATGTCTCAAAAGATAAAGAAAATATTAGGCCTTGTTTTCTTATAAATCAATTTAGTCTCAAACTAGACTACTCGCTTAGGTTAAGTGGCTGGTAATGAGGAAAATGTCACAGTGAATAATGTTGGCCAACTCAATTTTGTCACATACTGTGAATTGGATAAATCCACTATGTTTATATAAAATAGAAGTTTTGTGAAGCAAGGGTCATGCATACCTTACTGAGCTGAACTGCCAGACACAGATAAGTCAGCTTCCACATTACTATAAACAAACTGTTCAGTCAAGAACTCCAATTTTTTTTTTTTTTTTTTTAACCATAATGGGAACAGAACATTACTATTGGAAGCTTTTTCCAACAGCATTCTTAGTAGTCAGGGATCCAAGGGCCAGAAAAGTCCTGAAAAATGGTTTAACATGACACCACCGCCTACAATTTTGTGGAGACTCATTTTGGAAAGGCCAAACCCTATTGTGATAGAATCAAGAGGCCTACCTTACCGGAAATCTTTGCTCTTGGTCTGAAATCATATCTAAATCACCAATAAATTGTGTAACTTAATTCTTTATTTTATTTTATTTTATTTTTTACTGTGGTATTGTTATGTGGATGTTGTCAATGAAAATGCATGTGCTTGTTTTTGTTTTTTTATTATAATTTATTTAAATCGGAATTTTGCTCGTAAAAACTCTCACAAAATAAATTCATACGGAGACTAAAATTTTTAATAGTTATTTGTTAAAATGGAATATAACTACAGTATGAATATGTCTATTTTTCTAATACTGTAATATAATACAAATAATAGCCTAACACAGTAATATCGTTTTTGCTCACTTTTCACAGATGTGACACTTTCACAGTAGCTTATGAAGAATAAATAGATAGGTATGTATAGGTGTGTTAGTATATAGGTGTCTAACTCAAACATCTATAACAGGTATATTTAATAATATGATATTAACGGATATGCACTAATATGGCATAATGTAATGATGATGTCTCAGTTCGACTTTATGATGTTGTCATTTCAAAATATGAATTCCTGTCCCAACTTCCTCTGTGCCATGCAAAGTGTAGAAATGTTTACACACATAGAAAAACTGTTGAACATAAACATTGCAAGCGTGCAAGAAATATGTGCAGGTCTTCAATAGAACATGAAGTTAATTATAATAAGCAATGCTTGGTATGTGGAAAGATACGTGACAAAAAGGGAGAGAAGAAGCTTTTACTCATTGCCGAAAATCGATCGACAAACATCTGTGGGGAAAAAAGCAAAAGAGCTAGGTGATGAAATCATGATATATAAATTACAAGGTTTTGATAATCAGTGCATTGATATGATTGCAAATGACTTTCAGTACCACCACTCTTGTCTGAGTGCTTACATGATTAAAAAAGTTACTAAAATCAGTGGTGAAAATATGTATGATTCTGGCTTTTCCTGGCTGATCTCCCAAATTGATTAACCAATGTTTAAGAGGGAAGTGTGTTTTACATCACAAAACTCCTTGATTACTATTGTCAAAGGAACATCGAGTCTCTTGTGTTCATCAGACCTTAGTGTAAGGAGGTTGCTTTATGAAGTACAAAAGCTGAAGAAAAGTTTAGATCATTCTGAATACTTTGAAGAAAGTGAGGATGAAATGGCTGTTGACACTCCAGCACAAATTTAACTCAATGTCCTATCACTGCAAAAAGCATTAGGTCAGAATTAAAAGATAAAACGTAAAGCAGACAGACAGCAGAAATATAGGAAAGACAAATCGCAGCGCAACACATCTGATCTACACAGTGCAGTTAACATCTCCTTTTCACACAATTCAGCTTCAGATTCTCATGAGCACTGGGAAGCTGAAAATGAACCTGAGCCACAGCTCACAGCAAAGGACGATCAGTCTCAATTTCCCACAATGGACATTTCATACGCAGCTGCATCTGAACGTGTCAGCAATAGCCTATACAATCATGTAGCATTGTTGGTGACAGATGTGTCTTCAGAAGTTGAAGATGGGAGAGAAAATCTTAACCCCGAACAACACAGGCAAGTACTTAATCTTGTTCAAGATATCTTCACAGCTGTTTCAGGCATTTCAACACCTAAGCATGTAGGCACTACCCTTCATATACTTAAAACAACAAGAAGTAAGGAAACCATCACACTTCTGAATATCAGCTATCAAGATGCACAGAGATATGTAGCCACAGTAGCAACAGCCATTGATGACCAAGTCTCTCAAGATGGGATCTTCATGCCAGCAAATTTGAAGTCAGGTAGATTTACAGTGTGCTATTGACAACTTGGATTTTCAATGATTGTAAATTCATACTTGGAGGTGTTTTCAAGGATCCTGGATATGCAGTTCAGCTTTCTTCAAAGGAAGTCAAACATATACCAGACCTTTCATGTGAGAAGCATGAAGATGCTGACACACGCATGTTCTCTCACATTGGATACTGTATACAGAACCTCGGATACAAAAGAGTTATAGTTCAAGCTACTGACACTGATGTCATCCTTATGTGTATCTACTACAGCACACACATTCAATTGATTGGCCTGAAGCAATTATAGATACAGAAAATTAATTCATTTATACCATGCCATGACATCACAGCAGCTCTTGCCAGAAGATTCACCATACATGCTTCACTTGTTACTTCATTCTACTCAGTGCCTATGTTTTAAGTGGTTTTGACACTGTGAGCTATCCCTATATAAAGGGGGAAGAAGCGAGCTCTAAGAATTGAGCATCTTGAAGATGCTGTAAACCTCATCCTGCTTGCTAGGTATGGTTAACCAGGAGAGGACCTGCATGTAAAATAAGGCATTAAAACAGCTGCCAGACATTTCATCTCACTGTATGACAGAAGTAGATTTCATGGTACCCTGGATGCTCTGCGTGCTCACCTCTTTGCAACCACAAGAGAAGACGTGAGGAGCCTACCACCGACAGAGGATGTTTTCCATCTCCATCTTCTTTGCAGTCTTCACCAGATGGCAAAGAAAGTGTACTGATGTGACAAGTAAATAAAAATAACGTACAATGTTGTGTGCATTTTGCAAAAAAAGTATTACGTGGTGATTTTGAGATTTGTGATGTCAACCAAATGGCACCATTATACAATTTTAGATACTTTTCAACAAGCTTATTTTGTTTAAGTTTGGTGTTTTCTACAATTATAGCATACATTTAGTGGTAAAAAGTATGTTAGGAAACACTAAACAGCAAGTTAGAAATTTAAAAAGGGGGGAAAAATGTGTTCCATTTATTAGTCTTCACATTTTTATCTTCTTAATCAATAGTACCTCTTGCATACAGTTACGTTAAAACAAAAGATAAGCTAAATGGTTAAAAAAAAATGAGTTTTTCTTTTTTTTTTTAAGATGTCATCTATATGACCTGTTTTTTCATATAAGCCAGGAGTTCCAATTGAGCAGGCCTCTTGTTTTTTTTTTTTAGTCAAGCACAAGCTTGCAAAATAAATGTATTCTAGCTTGAGTGTGTATGGGCTCCTTAACAAGTGCAATCACCATGACCCGACATTTAATTTTCAAGTGTTGCTGATTACATTTCATATTAAAATACTGGGGGCCAGATTTATCAAGGTCTTTAGTCCAAATTGCAATCTGCACTAGTCTCTTGTGAATAAAACATTTTAAATGTTACAAAAACTAATGGCAAGCAAGGTTAATTTAAAATGTGCCGAAAGCGTTTCGGAATTGATAAACTTGTCATGGCTCTATAGGATTATTTTTCCTGTCACACATACACAGATGCACAGCAGTTTCTAAACCTATACATTTGTTATTTTCTGTGAATCCGACAACATGGAAATAAATGTAGTCGGCGACTACAAACCCTGTCAACTGGCAGAACAAATTATATGCAATCTTTTCAGTAGATTTCAGGATTTAGGATTCAACATGTAAACAGGCAGCAGAATTACAGTAGTTACAAGTTTAGCATTGTCCTAAGGCAGCGGTCCCCAAACTTTGGATTGTCACATACTCCCTTCCAGACCTATCAACTGTATGCATACCTCTAGGATACATGTTTATATTTTAATGTTATTTTTAGCATATGCTTTCATAACACACATTTATACACAATACATAAAATATAAAATTACAATAATATAATTGGCGCTTCTGACTTTCGCTTTTAACCGATAAAACACCACCAAAAAAAAAAACAATAAATAAATATGTGTATATAATAAACACCAGAAAAAATACTGGAAATGGTTACTCAATTCATGTTGACGTCATCACCACTTAAAACAAAAACCTAACAAAAAAAACAAAAACAAACTACCTTTCCCAGTGCAGCTGGGCAATGTCCCTCCTTCCTGACTTGTATCATTCAGTACGTTTACATGAAGCGTTTTCTGAAAACTAATGTTTTCGGAAAACTGATTTTCTTAAAACGTCACTTTTGTGTTTACATGATTAATGATAGAGCATCTAAATCAGAATTGAACTGTATACATGGATTGAAGTTTTCGGAAAACGCAGGATATGTTCTCATGCAAAGTACTGTAGTAGCCTAAGTACGTGTAGCGGGTGGGACCGAAGATGCCATGCACCTGTAGGGAATCAAGTAGTAATTGCACCTAATTAACTGGTGATTGTGTTGACCCAATACAAGCTGATTCACTGCAGTTGTGGAGGATAAGCTTTTCTTTCTGGGTCCGTGTTTTTTTCGTTGGATGAAGCTGTGCCCCCCCCCCCCCCCAAATTATCAGTGCTACCAAGGAGCGCAGGACTGACGTGGAGTGTGGTGGCTATACAGCCTCGTCCTCCTTAGGTTTAGTGTCAACCACCGTTTCTATAATACGTTTTGTTTGCATGGTTTTGTGATGTTATTTTGTATCCTTTTTTTAGGGTTTTCCTTATTTGTATTTGTGTTATTGTAGACTGGACATTGTTTCCCGTTGGCAAACCCATTATTGAGTTTTGGTTTAAAACTAAATACTAATGGTAATATTTGCCAGTGTTAAAGTTGTGGTAATAATAGACTTCGGCCACTATAGTGAAGTGGCTTGTACGGAAAACATCCGGGAAGCGGTGTCCTTTCATTTCTTTTGTGTGGTTGTCTACGTTTTGTATTGAACTAGTAATTATTAGAATCTTCATTCTTTTTACTGTGCAGTGCTTGGAAGACCGCAGCGATTATCTAGACCTTGCACCATTAATTACTGCTATTCCGTTTTTCACCCGGCGGTCTGTGACGGTAACTTGTGTTCCCGCGGTCATTAGAGTGTGGTTTTATTTTATTATTTTTAGGTGCATGATTAGTATTGATGAGTTGTTTGTGTTTATGATTTGATGCACTGTGTAACGTAATGGTTTTAATGGTTCTTTGTTACTGTTTTTATATTTAGAATTTCTGGGCGCTGCTACAGATACCGGGACTATTGGATGTATAATGTAATATGTAATCTCTACTAGGGTGCAGCCACACTTTTTCATCTAGTGGATGCTAGCGGTACTGCCATTGTCTGGTTATATGTAAACTATTATGCGTTTTGTTTTTATTTTGTGAGCAATAAAACCAATCTTTATTTTATTTTTTATACCAAATACCTTCCTTCTTGTTATTCATTTATTTGAATAGACTTGAGTGGGGAGCCTAATTCTATACACTTCTGGGAGCTAGTTCTCTCTAATAAAGATTTTGACATTGTTATCGGTGCCCTTCTTGCCCCTGGCAAATCAAAGAGGTGGCGTAGTCAAGTTTTATTGTTTAATTGTGTAAACCTGCCCTTGTGCCTGCCACATACGATTTGAAGAGAACAGACATTTCTGCGATGGAATGGAGACCAATCCAATAACTCCAGTGCTTTATCGAAGTGTCAGGTCTTAAATTTTATTACTATCCAATACCTCTATTCAGATTCCCCAAAATGTGCAATCAATCTTTCCAACAGTTTTCCAAAAAAATAATCAGAATTATTATGCTCATGTAAATGATTGATTCATTCTGAATACTTTAAACCCAAATGGAGG
The DNA here is from genome assembly GCF_902713425.1 of Acipenser ruthenus. NCBI lineage: Eukaryota > Metazoa > Chordata > Actinopteri > Acipenseriformes > Acipenseridae > Acipenser > Acipenser ruthenus. The sequence goes on from NC_081201.1 coordinate 27,370,683, forward strand.
CTTGTTCGTGGAATTTAAAGCTGTATTAGTTAAGATATGGAGGATTTAAAACAGAACTGCAAATTGTGGCAATGTAAAAAAAAAAAATATGCCTCCACACAATGTGCCCATGATGAGAAGGATTTCGTTGTGGAAGACAACGGAAAGAAGGTATTGCGCACGTATTAAGTTACTACTATTGTGACAGTAGAAACGCAAAACCAAGCATTTAACTGAACCACATTTTCACAAAATTTCAGTAGTAATCTTCAAAAACAGCACTAGTACTTTATGCATAGCTAATTTACATTTCAACCCCCGACTTTTCCCATTCATTTGCATTACGTCGGGTGAAAAGGCCGGTTTACTCGAGTAGAATAAACTCAGCGAATGGAAACCCCCAAAAAGCATTTTACACCAGACATTTTGCTCGAACAAATGTCTCGAGAACTGGTACAGGAGCGAATCTAAGCTGCTGTAATGAAGCAAAATACCTCATGCCTGGTGGGTTAATGTGTTTTACTGCTCTTGCCCAAATTGTTTTTCAAATGTCATTAGTGGGGTGTCATGTCGTTAGTAGTGAATAGTTTCAACTAATTTATCTTATGACTCATTAATTAAAAATGAACCGAGATGTAAAATTAAACTGACCAACAGGTATTGCAGGTCACCCTGGCTGAAAACCGACAGAAACATTATATATAGATAGTTAGATAGATAGATAGATAGATATAAATAATATAATATTTTCCTTTCATTCAGGCAATACAGCATATAGGGGATCAGGTGCTGCTGCGTATACTACCCTGACTTAGAAACCCTACCCGTCTGGACGGGTGACAGCTGCTAAGGAAGCATTCAAACACGCTTGGGCAAATACGGGTAGTGGGCACTTGAAAGGGAGGTGGCGGATACTGAAGAAACGGACTGAAGGGCAGTATTAGCTCTTTCCCAAAATTGCCACTGCCTACTGTATCCTGCAGGGCACCTCTGTCCTAAGGTATTGTATGATCACATCTTAGACTAGCGGTACTGTTCAGCCTTCTTATTAAACTTTATATATGAGATGTTCTATTAAAGTATATGCATTTAACTAAAATAAAAATGTACCCATTTTAATTTGACATTATGTAATTGGACCTTCCCAAATTGCCCAAGTTAAATTAGGTATGTGTGTTTCTGCGGACTTTCCAAACCAAGAAAACAACCTACAACTGAATATACATTTTAGATAAGTCATCTAGTTTTAGTCCTTGCCAGAAAACAACCCATTTATTTATTTATTTAACACACCAAGGCTGTGTACATGCTAACACTGTGTCATTGAATACTGGTAGATTAGCTTAGAGGGTCTACCAGGTTAAGTTTCAGTTAGACAATTGATGCGACTTAGAACTGAAGTACAGAAAATGAATAGGTAACAGGAAGCAGCAATTGTTCATCTACACTCAGCATTGAAATACAGTATATGCAAATCCCAAGTAAGAACATATATATAAAAAAAAACTAAAATATCTTTAAAAACACAAGGGACCAATGATAATGTTGCTACTGTAGTGTGTTTGAGGCCTGGTTGTCACTCCTTTTTAAGGAATTATTCATTATTTAAATCAATCAAGTTACCTTCTCAGAAAGAATAACTTTGACACTAAAGTGAAGGCATCAAAGTGTGCAATTAACACAATTTCTGAATTATTAAATTAGGATTCTCGTTCATCTTGAAAAGTAAATTACACCTAGAACGGAATTATTAAAAAAAAAAAAAAAAAAAAAAAACACACACCCATCCATCACACACCTTTTGCTCTTCCCTTCTAGGAGCCGAGTGAGGAACGCCTGCTTTTCGATTCGACTCTACTCTTATTAAACTTACTGAAGTGTTTATATTCATTTGCATTTATACAGCACTATCTATTGCAAAAGATGGGAACAGAGCAAAGGCCAGTTCTTGCCAATATACCCACTATATTGTACCTTGAGCTTTTCAGACATACTGCTCAGTTTTTTCTAAAGAAATTCCCTAGCCTCATCAAAGAGACATGTGACTCATGCAGTGCACAATTAGATTACGGAAATTCTCTTAGTGGCATCTGTGAAGATGTGTTTTGAAACCAATTACTCTCATTGGTACTGGGATTTGAACTCATGAAAGCAGTGCACCTAATCATGAATATACTAAAGCAAATTAAGCCTCTGGACCACCTTTCTCATTCACCTTCATCTTACTTCAGGTTTTATACAGCTTTAGTTTTAATTCAGTAATCAATAGCCCTACTCTCATGTAAATAATAAAAAAAACATCTGAGCAGAAATGTAGAACTACCTCCATTGTACATGCATGTAAAAATGTTAAGACAAATGCCTCCAGATTCCCCTACTCAATAACCGTGCTAAAGAATGTCCTTAGCAAGTTCCATCGCTCCACAGAACGCTCCAGATACACCTTCTAGCCTTAGAAATTGTAAATTAATGGGAGTAGGTTGGATATAAAATGAAATGACATCCGATTTGAGAAAATATTGTTTTAAAGAAATACTGTTGACCCCTAATCAGATGAGCAAGATTGCCAATGTTTTGATATGATTAACACCTCTAGTGCAGACGAGATTGCACCTCTTAGCATTGGTGAATGACCAACTGCTCCGCATAGCTCTGCAGTGTCCAAGCTGTTGGACGTAACCTGGGAGCCCTTGTGGTTGCTTGACGTCAGCTTTGGCTCTCCCAGGCCAGGGTCCTGGACACAGACAAAGTGTCCCTGCTCAATGCGCCCATCTCCCCCGGCTACACCTTTGGGCCAGTCGTGGAAGAGATGCTGCAGCGGTTTCACCGTGCGAGGGAGTCGTCAAAGCACCCACACATACCCAGCACCGACGCGTGTGTGCTTGCAACTGTCCACTCCGGCTACTCACTCCAGTTTCGAGCCGGACCTCCTCCCTTCCAGGGGCTTGTGAACACTTTGGTGTCCGACCCCGCACAGGTCTTTGTCCTCACGCAAGAATTGGACGTTTTACGCACAAAGCATGCAATTCACCTTGTAGAACCCCCATGTCAACAGAAGGGTTTTTACTCGAGGTATTTTCTGGTACCAAAGCGAGTGCCCTCTGACTCTCAGACTCCGTTACAGCCACACTACAGAATGCTAGAGCCTCTTCAACAAGGTCTCAGTATTCTTATAAATGGATGGTGCTTGGCGAGAGACCATGACCCCACCTCCTGCCCCATGTAGGTTGTTCTGCAGTTTTCATAGGACCTCTTAAGAGGAGGGTAAATCCCCCTCTACGTTGACAGTGTACCTGGCTGCTATATCTGTGTGCCACATCAAAATTGACTGTCTCCTGGAGTTCATTTTTTGGCAGTGCAGTTTTTAAAAGGGGCTTGGTGGCTCTACCCTCCCCTTAAACCGATGGTTCCTTCCTGGCATCTGGACTTAGTTCTAGAGGCTATTAAGAAGGCTCCCTTCGAGCCTCTGCATTCAGTGGAACCTAAATACTTGTCTTTTAGAGAGCCTTTCTCCTGACCATCACGTAAGCCAAACTTGTCAGTGAGTTACAGGCCCTTTCCATAAAGGGTTCCTGTTCGCGCTTTGCCAGCAGCGGTAATAATGTTACTTTACGCACTAACCCGGCTTCTCTGCCTAAGGTTGTTTCAGTTTCACTTGAACCAGTCAGTGGAATTGGAGGCGTTCCACCCGCCCTTCTCTTCTGAAGCAGATCAGAGACTTAATACACTCTGCCCTGTCAGGGCGCTGAGGTGTTACATTGATAGGTCTCAATCATGGCGACAGACAACTCAGTTATTGGTGTGTTATGGGTCACATACTCAAGGTCAGGCACTTTCCAAGCAGCGATTGTCGCATTGGATAGTGGATACAATCTGGCTGGCTTATGAGCTGGTTAACCTACCCTCTCCAAGTGATGTTACAGCTCACTCCACTAGAGGGACTATGACGTCTTGGGCAGTATTTCATGGGGCATTCCTGTTTGACATATGTAACGCTGCGTCATGGGCCACACCGCACACGTTTATAAGGTTTTACTGAACGTGGCTACTTCAGCAGTGCCTTCTGTAGGGTCCAGAGTCCTTGATGTCATTGACATTTCTTTTTCAGGGAACCAGGGTTAATGTAAGTAACCTAACGTTTCTACCGTATTAGTCACATTCTATTTGAACCTGAAAATAAATCTATTTTACACATAGTTGATCTTAAAAATCCCAAATTAGAATTGAATTTGCCAACAATGTATTTATCCAGCTGGCTACATGTTCAGTAACTGACTTAGTCAGGTTTCTACATTATAATTCTCTGGGTGGGATGCTTGGACAAAAATTATAAACCATCTTGTGGGCATTAAATTCTCACATCACACACACATTATTCTATATTTATTCCTAAAATAAAAGGAATACAAAAAAATAACTAAAATCAATAGATCAAAACTAAATACAGTACATTATATTCCAGTACTTCTTCATATACATAGTTATGAGAAATCCATATAAGAAAAATAAATTTGCTCATAGACCGATGCATAAACTATAGGTTTGCAACATAATTGATTACAAAAAGTAAGCAGTTAAATAAGCAACAGATTTCTGTCAAGGTATGAGACTGAAAATACTTTGATCAGCACATCATCTCTTTGCTGTTCTTGTTCGTAATCTTCTTTTAATAATAAGATGATCACTTTCTTTCTCATCTTGATCCAGTCCAACAATCTGTTGAGATAATTGCAATACTTAATGTATTACAAGATCATGTAGCAAATCAGGGTCAAACACCAGGAAATTAGGATTATTAAGCGCCATATATTCTACAAGTTACAATGATCTCAACACCAAATGAAGGTTTATTTTATATACTTACTGGATGTGAAGGAATGTCCAAGGGGGAAGATATTTCTGTTTTGTACAGCTTTCTTTTTGACTTTCTGGGTTTATACTCAGTTCCTTTGCAAACATCAGTTTCTGGAGATTTAGCTATGCTCAGTGATCCAATTAGTTTTTTAGCTTTAAAAAAAAAAAAAAGTGAATAGAATGATTTTTGTTTCTTTAAAATGGACATTAAGAGGTTTCAAATTAAAGCCATCAGTGCATACATAAACAATCTAGTTATCAAGTTGCTCAAAATACTGCAAGCGGTTTCCAAACAGTAGATGCAAGTTCTTCTTTTTTTTTTTTTTTTTAAACAAACAGTCACATAGGCCGTTACATTCCAAACATGTTTTTCAGTACTAGCATAAACTTTTAGCATACAGAACTACCAAAATGAAAGACTGAATGTTGTTTTTTTTAATCTGAGCAAAATCTGATTGATTAAGTAATTAAAATGAGAAGACAGTCTAAAGGTTCCACAAATTGTATATTTGTAGCTTGCAGACATTATATGAATCTTTCACTTTGACAGAGCAACCTAAAGCTTATAATGGTTTACTAACCTTTACTGTGCAACAGTGTAGGAGAGCTCTGAAAGAAATCTCCAATTTTCTGAAGAGCTCCATCTTTTTTGCTGACAGACCTTAAACTTGAGCAAGAGGTTTGTTGTCTTAAAGGGGATTGTCTTTTAGCTTGTGCAGCTGGTGATACCTTTATATAAAAAAAAAAGGTTCAGCAGGAGCTTGTTCATCTAGACAGCCCATCACCTAAATCAATTATAGATTTATTGTTATGCAGACGAAACATGCATTGTAATAACGAGAGCTCTGTCAAGCACTGGGGACATGTAATGAGTTTGGAGATGCCAGGGAAGTGGTTGTTGAAGAAACCAACCAACCTTATACAGCTTCCTGGTGCTTTGTTTGTTTATCTATGTGGATCCATTGCAACGAACTAAAAGCTGCATAGCCTAACTATGGATGATCATTTGACTAGTCCCAATAGCAACATATTATCTAGTATTCAACTTAGTACAGGACAATGGACCTAATTTCGGATGTTTGTTGCAGCTGTACATGTACGCTTTATTGATTTACACCAGGCAGTAATCGTTACCAAAATTAGCAACAGTACATTTTTAGTCAAAGTTGAAATGAAAATAAATTAAGTAAGTAGTAAAAGGAGGAAATTAAAAGACAAGAAGTCATAGCGTTGGTAAAACACATTTAGTTTTTGGGGGATAGTCTGGTATTGATTACAACAAAAACAAAAAATGTGTTAAAATCATCACCAAAACATTATTCTGTATTTTCTAAACAAAAGATTGAGTTTCATGTCCAAGCACCTTTTAAGAGATTGGCTCAATCAAAGAACACAAGAGTTCATGCGACACAGTGAGTGAAACAGGATTCATTATTGGACACACCTTAAAGTGAAGTCTTGGAGAAATTATTAGAAAATACAACCAAAAAAAACAAGGATTTTATATCAAAACAGGTGATGCGTTTCACAATAGGTTTGTCCATTTTAAAATTGGTACCACGACGACTCAAAACATATCAAAAAGGCAAAACGCTCAAAAAAAAAAAAAAAAAAAAAAAATTACAAAATAAAGCCCCCACACAGATTAGAAATAAACCCTGAGATCAAATGCTGTGAACTTTTACAGCAAGTTATACCACCTATATTAATAAAAAAATAATCTATTGTTTATAATAAAAATGGATTGTTGTCCTCTTTGCTGTACAGCAATGTACTGACATAAAAAAAATGTGATAGCTAGCTATGAAGCTGACAAAAAACAAGACATATGAACACAGAATCTCCTCTTGACATACTACGGAACACGAAACAAGCAAATGACAATGAAATATGAAATGCTACCTTCTCTACACAGAGAACAGACAAACTAGGGTTTGAATCTTGTAGTGTTTTATTTAATCCCCACACTACACAATTAAAATATAAAACTACAATATTTAATACAATACAATATTTTGATTCAAAACATTTTCAATAGGGGTGTTTAAATTTATGACAATGTGTATTTGAAACAACCATGTTGCGCATGTTAAACACCCAAGGAAAGAACCCTAATGCTTCATACCGTCTGGACAGTTCAATGTCATAATGCAAGGACCGTTATAAAAATTATAATTTGCAGCTCCACAACAGTGAAATATGACAATACTATAACATTAATTTTGATAATTAATATTTATACTTAAAATAAAACCCAGAAGTCAAGCACTTTTTCACCACTGCCCTAACAGGACTGGCTTAGATGGGTTGTAAGGATGCACAGCTGGAATGTCTTAATGTGCACCCCAGCCTATGCACTGTACATTTTTAATGTACAAAACAAGCAATTAAATAAAACACCATAGATGAATCAAAAGTAAAAAAAAAAACTAGCCCAACTACATGGATTGTAGGGGAAGGTCTAGGATACCTGGTAGCTTAATACCTGAGAAATGCTTGGAGATGTGGCTTTCAGTTTAGATTTGTTTTTCCAGCAACCTGAAAGCATTGTCTTGAAGGGAAAAGTAAAAGGTTACTCAAAAGTAAGTTTGGGAATTTTTGTATTTAAAAAAGGTAGAATAAATAAAAACAGGGAGTTCCAGCAATAGAAAGTTGCCAATTCTTTATTCATGGAAACAAGATGGTCAGGGAACATGAACAGTCTCTCAGAAATGCCAGTCAATAGTAACATGCAAGTTTGGCAGCAAGTTAGCATTACAAGCATGCAACAAAAAAGTAGCTGTGTTCGTCTCTTACCTTTTCCATTGCATTACTCTTCCTTTTTTTTGCCGTTCTGGTTATTTTGACAGTAACAGACGAATCCCCACCTTGCCTCGTAACAGTCATTTTATTAGGCCGAAGGGGTGTGAACTGTATGTCAAGCTCCGATTTTGGGAACCTGCTAGTTGTTCCACTTTCTGTGGAAACCTCGGAGGAGTCTAGTACTGATTGGTTGAGAACAACCTGTATGAAATACAAAAAAGGTACAAGTGTTACAAAATGGTCCTACTCAGTTCGCGGGAAGTCAGTAGGATTACATTACTAAAATGAGTTGGTACTTTTAGGTCATACAGAAAACTTTAGTAGAAATTATACAAATGAATGCTACTTTCCTGCCTTTATTTCTATAGATTATAATGGAGCATGTAAAAAAAATTGGAACACACTGTAGTAAAATGTGTGAAACTAAAAAAAAAAAAAAACACACATTTAAATGGTATGAAACTAGCAAAGAATTCCTCAAAACAGTTAATACTGTTAAGAGGTTTTATTCAATTAGCCTTTGCCTCTTGATAAATGGAAATAAAAGTCTATCTACATATAACAAAGAATTAAAGGGAAAGTAAAAGTCTGAAAAAACATAGCAGTGAATATGCAGCAATTCCATGAATACAAGTCATAATCCTTAAAATCATACTAATGCAAAAGGCTAATCTCTGTACTTAACTATTTAATTCAACTCATTTCTAATTTAACTGAAAGATGTTTTCTCAGACCATTTGATCTCACACTACACAGCAGGAAGTGGCTTTTCTTTAGAAATCAACTTCTACAAAGCAATATAATCCAATTTCAGTTTACAAAAACAGTGGGTACTGTGATGGGAAAAAAACACAACTGTTTCTCTAGAAGAGAGATTAGAACAGTCAATCATTCACATGGAGGTACAAAGGGTTTTTTGGATTATAAAAAAGCACCCACAAAATCCACAGACAGTTACAGCAATTACAGCACTAAAATTTAGAGATATGAAGCATGTGTACAGAAGCAGTCGTTCATACACTAATTTCCATAATGCCTGTATTGGCATCTATGGTTATCATGCTCCATATTGACATATGGAGGGTGGACAACTGGGTAGCCTCTTTCCCAGAAAAGAATGCCATATCAGATATTTGCATAATGCCATCATCTTTTTTGCATGAGTCAAACTAGATGTTTTTTCTGCATTATTTCAACACACTTGTTATCCCTTAATTTGGAGCAATGTATAAATACCCTCTTGAATAGCAGTTCATTTACTCACCTCATTTTCTTCTTTATGAAGAGTAATTGCTGAAGAACTCCTTGGTAAGGCAGCAATCTTAGTCTTGGGCCCATCACAAACAGTCTTTATACTGCTTGTCAGTTTGCCATGTTCATCTTGCAATTGCTGAACAAGCTCAGTATTGACCATTCCTGTGCTTTTGGCTTCCAGCTATCGAAATAAACAATTATAATCAGAACACATACCTTAAATCAAACATTAGTACAATAGTTCTACCAAATACAGTTAAATAAATGTGTTGGAATCCCAACACGTTTAAATACTGTTGCGTGTACCTTATTCTCCATGGAAATATCTTCACTTGCTGTGACTGCAGCTTGGTGTTTCACCTTGGAATCTGCCATGTTAGATACATACTCTAGCTCAGCAATCTCTGCCTCTTTCCTCGCAAGTGTGAGTTGAAGTTCATCTTTATTGACCTGTTATTTAATTCAGTAAAGTTAGCACACATTCCATGAATCCACCCAGATTTCTAACTCCATTATTAACAACTCCATTATTGCACAACCCCCTGGTAACCTTTCACATTTCTGTCCATGTATGCCCTTTTATATTGTATAAAGATAACCCTTCATGTCTTGTAATTACAGGTTACATTTCTTGATCCAGATTTTTACAGCAAACATTTAGATCAACACCCCCAGGGCCCAATTAGTTTGAAGATGTTTTTAAACCAATATTATATTAAAGAATGACGGTTTTAAAAAGGAAAACCAATACTGACCTCATGTGGCCGAGCACTTGCTGCTTCTTGCAGCTTCTTCAGCTCCTGGTCTTTCTGCAGATTACTAGCAAACATATTTTTAAGTTGGACTTCAAGAGCTGCCACCAATTCATCCCTCTCCTGCTTCCACTTCTGCAGCTGATCTTCCTTTTCAGACAGCTGTTTAGTTTGACTCTCCTGTAAATACATTTTCTTTGTTTAAGTTGTGGATAATAATGATCTCAGGTCTGGTGTGAAAAGCTATAAACCCTCATCCGTAAACCCACACTAACACATGGATTAGGACTAGCCGGAAACTTTGAATAATGTGGATATTAACCACAGAGGGGATTATAGTGAAAAAACAAGCAGTTGCTCATAAAACAGTAAGGTAGGTACCTACCACTTCAGTCTGCAATTTGATATGCCGCTCACGGTCTTCCAGAAATTTCTTTATTTCTTGGTTTCGTCGATCCTCTGCTTCCTTTGCTTGTCTAATTAACAACATTTTCTTATCCAGCCACTTTCTTCTGTCAGCTTGGTGCTTCTCTTCAGATTGCTGTCAAAAAAAAAAAAAAAAAAAAAGGGAACAGCATTGTAAAGAGATATGCGTTAAATTCTCTAATTCAGTGACATTGTGCTTTAAATGTGTATTCTGTAATTTGTTGGTCCGCAACTTGACCACTTAGCTTGCAAAGGCAGATCTGTTAAGTGACAACTGTGATGCCAATTATGCAAAACTGCATGACATGTTTACACTTGGATGGAGGATTTTCCTCTCCCCTTTAACTACAGTAACTGATTGTGTATAAATCCTCTATGTAACAAGATTATCCAAAGATCAATTAAGTCCATTTATCATGCAACATGTTACCTGAAACATTCATCATACCCGATACAATAACACAAGCAACCGTTTCAAAACCAATCAAGTTACTAGACAAGCCACAGGTATTACCAATGCAAGTCACTTGCCTTCAAGGTTTCTTGCAAGTTATCGGTTTGTTTTCTTGCATTCTCTGATTCGGTGTTCCTGCATTCAGTTTTTAGGTTTTGATTGTTATCCTTCTCATGAAGGAAGCATTTCTGTTTCCAGTCTTCAAGTTCTACAAAAAGGGGGAAGAGCTCTCTGTAGTTCTGAAAATAACACACATTTTAAAATAAATAAATCCAATCAAACTTACCTGCAGCTAAACATTCAGTCTCTTTAACTTTAGCTTCAAGAACTTTTTCTTGCTCTTCCTGTGTCTCTTCTTGCTCAGTGAGAGCCAGTCTCATGTCTTCAATAATTTGTTCTTTTGCTTTCAGATCTGACAAACAAAAAGGTTTAATATGCATTTTATAATAAAAACTATATTAGCTCAAAATATAAGACCCTGTGAATAGACATGGCACTTAAATGTATTCCTGAAAGGAGTTAAACACACCAATTTATATTACAATTTTCAAAACAGCAAGATTAACCATCAGTCACAAAGGCAGTCTAGCCTAAAAAACAGTGAAGTTTCTACCTTTGCAAGCTGCCTGATACAACTGTAGTATTTCCTCTGTCTTTGTACAGTTGGACATCTCCTAAAACAGACAAACCATTTAAAATACAGCAACAAAATAAATCAAATCTAACAAAGCAGCAGATTAAGACTTTAATATACTTACATTCTTCAATTGGAGGATTGTTCGGTCTCTGCTAGCAAGGTCCCTAGTTAATTGATTCTTAACCCTGTCAGACTCATTAAGCTTTAGTCCCAAGGATTTCTCATTTTCACGCATTGATGAAATCTAAGGGCCCCCCCCCCGAAAAAAAAAAGGAACAAACAAGTGTGCCACAAATCAATTACCTGTAAAAACAAATTGGAGTAGACAATTGAGAATGCAAAAGGTCCAAATTGCAACTGTTTAGTCCTCTTGTCTATTAAATTTACATACCACAGTAGTGAGTCAGTATTCTTCAGAGTACAAGTAGTACTTTGTAATTAATTAATTTATTTATTTATATATATATATATATATATATATATATATATATATATATATATATATATATATATATATAATTTATGTCGTTGCCTCACAACCTATGTGCTAAAAACACCCATGTTGCATGAAAGGGTTACTTAGACACCACTGACCTCCTTTTGCACTTGTAGTATTTGTTTCTTGGCATCAGCCAGCTTCTCTCTCAAGTCCGAGGTATCCTCATCTTTCCTCTGTAGAGCAAGGCTCAGACTCTTGATTTTTATAGCACTTTCAACATTCTCATTCTTTAATCTAAAAAAAAAAAAAAAAAAAAAACACACAATAAATCAAATCGAAAAAATGGAAATCAATCATGTCAATGAAATCTTGAAACATTCAAAATTATAGTTTTCCCATATAAAGTGATCCAACCTCCCCAGGACATCTGAAAGTAGAGCCTTTTTATAGGAGACTACAAACAAACTAGTTTGGCATTTCTTACTTTAATAATGTCTGCAAGCTCTTCTCCTGCTCCGCTTCCTTTTTAGCGAGAGCCTCACTGGCCAACTTGATGTCTATTTTTCTTTGCTGAACTCCATCTTGCAGTTTGGTTTCTTGAAGACTGTATTGTGAGACCGCATCCTCAAGTTTGACTTGTGCTTCTTTCAAACTATTTTGCAAAGAAGCCATCAAGGAGTCTTTCTCTGCAAGTTGTTCCTCCATCTTTGCTACTTTATCAGCATCGACTTTTGAGGTCTGTAGGAGGTCCTCCAGTTGCTTTATTGTTCCTTTTAGAGAAATGGTCTCCTTTTCAAGCTCAGAATTCCTTTTTTTAGTGTCATTGGCATCCAGCCTTTCAGACTCAAAATTCAAAATAGTTTCTTCTAATTTGGCTTTTAGCTGGTTAAAGAGAGCCTCTTTTTCCTTGAGTTCATTGCAGGTTACAGTTAATTCATGCAACTTTTGTCTCAGCTGCTCCTCTTGATCAGTAACCTGCAGGTTTAAGCTTTCGGGTTGTTGCTCCAGCTCTTGTATCTGCTGGCTCTTTTCAGAAGACACCTTTACTATCTGCTCACACTCTTTGCGCAGAGCTACGATTGTGGCATGGAAATGGCTGCCGTCTCTCTTCGCTGCTGTTCTGGTATTTTCTAGTTCCAGACCAAGGACTGCCAGCTGGTTTTGTAATGCCTCCATCTTTGCGGATTTCTCCTGGGACTCCTGTTCAATTTTCACCAATAAATCCTTTGTGCTTTGTAAATCTGCAGCATTAACCTTTGCCACCTCTTCCATGCCACAGAGCTGCTCATTTTTTTCCTGCAGCATTTGGATTTGTTCTGCCTTTTCCACTGCCTCTTTTCTGAGGAGTTCTATCTCTTTTTCAAACTGCTCTACTTCGTTGGTCTGCTTTTTGTTTGCATCTCTCTGTGCTTGCAGATCAGACATTACAGTTTCATAAGAACTAGCCTGCTGCTTAATATTGTCATTTACCTCACTAAAGTTCATTTTAGAGGAAGACGGTTCCTCTTTTACTTTATTAATCTGCTCACATAGCCCCTGTTTTACATTTCTCTCAGTTTGGAGGAACTCTCTAACTGAATCCAACTGTTGCTCCAGTGTATGTACTTTCTCCTTTAATTCCATCACCTCTGCCTCTTTTGTTGAGAGGTCCTTTATTAAGCCTTCAATTCTGTGCTCCTGGCGGGTTACAGTGGAGCAAAGACATTCCTCTTTAAGTGGTCCTAAAAACAATTTTAAAAAGTGACATTATAGTGGTCAAAATCAATCAAGAAAATCCATAAAATCATCAAGTTATGGTTAATAAATAAAACAACAAAAATACACAGAATGTTAAGCGAAGGGGATTTGCACTATATTTAGGTCATACACCAGAACTGTTTTTTTCAAACAATTAAAATAAGTGTTTTCATAGGAGTTTAAAAACTAGACTGAGACAAGTGTCTATGGGGGCAGCGCAAACAGATGCAAAAAGGCAACAAGCTCAAAACATTAAAATAGTGACTTCTGATTTTGAGGCAATTTGTCAGTAATTAACTAACCAGTACACAACCTCTTATGCAAAGCAGCATTAAACTACAATGACATTAAAACTAACCATAGTAAAGCATATTAGTTAAATAGACAGAAGTTGTATAACAAACCAAAAATGAACAGTGTATTTGATCAAGGATAAAATGTTTCCGTTCATAAACCGTCCCTTTTCAGAAATGTAATACAATGAGTTTGTTTTATTTTACTCATACACTGCACAGGTATTGCAGCGGTTGACTGGGTAGTTTATTAACAGAAAGCACAAAGCATTTGGTTATAAAAACAGGAATGCAGAAGAGAAGCACTGAAAATACCTGCAACAGGCTCTTTTACTTTATTTACTATAGGATCAGATGGGAATATGTATTTGGCTGTGAAATTATTTTGTTAGCTCTATGTCCTTCAAGAGGAGACTGTACGAGTTTAAATCGACTATTACTTATATAACTTTCTTCAATATTTTACACCAAGACATGGGTTTGTACAGTACAGGATCTTTTTGAAGGCGCAGTTAGTTTGATATATTTCTGAAAGGGCTCAATAATTGTTAGATTCTGCCATGGTGGGTGGGACAACCTTTGCCCAGTTTATTTATAAAAAAATAAAAAACAACAACACCACACACCACACACACTCAGGAATTACCATCTCTTAGGTTATAGTACTGTGCAGTAACTGCCTCCTCATGAAGTCTGTAATGTTAAAACTAACAGCACCTTTTAAGATGACCTGCATGACTTTTAGGCAACCCCCTTTAAAAGCAAACACCGGCAAGCAAATGGAAAGACATTTTATTTACTCTTAAATCACAATTATAAAATCTTGCCAACCAAATACAAACAACATGATGTATGACAATATCACATACAAAACAAAAAAAGACAAACATTTAAAAAGCAACACACACATATATATATATATGGGCAAAGGGGGACAAGTTGAATGTTATTTAAATACTTTCATTATCTAATTTATTTAAATACCACCGATAACCTTTTCTTAAACCGAAGGATTTTGCGCCCTGTGATGGCTGTCTTCTTTTTCCCTGGTCCAAGCCTCACAAATGAGGCAGAATTGATACCTTTCTTTAGAGGAGGCTGTCCCACAGGGTCCTGTTGATCACGAACTCGCTTTCTGCTCCCAGTCTGAATAAGTTGATCCTTTTCCAACTGTGCGTCATTTTCACTCATGCATGTACATTTCATTTTGAAGTTCAAGATTTCTCCTTTAATAGTTTGTACAGTCTTCTCCTAAACCCCCAAAATAACACATTCAAAATTAATCTTCCTCTACACAATTTTGCATTGTACAAGCTAAAAGTAATCGATTTAATACATTTATCAATAGCTTTTCTTATCAGAGCATTTATTATTATGATGATTATTATTATTATTTATTTCTTAGCAGACACCCTTATCCAGGGCAACTTACAATTGTTACAAGATATCACATTATTTTTTACATACAATTACCCATTTTTTACTGGAGCAAACTAGGTAAAGTACCTTGCTCAAGGGTACAGCAGCAGTGTCCCCCACTGGGGATTGAACCCACGGCCCTCCGGTCAAGAGTCCAGAGCCCTAACCACTACTCCACACTGCTGTAAACATAGCAACTTAGTTGTTCACTAGGGTCTCAAAATCGACAAATTGCCATCAACCAAATTACATTTCCCTGTTGAGATTTACTACCTTGTTAAAAATGGTTACAAAATGTATTATTTATTTTTAATCAAGTGCCAATCAATCTCCAGGGTCTCTGGAGATATTACCAACTTGATTGAAAAAAAACCACAAAAAAAAAACCACACCACACTGAAGAAAACAAATCAAATACTGTATCATTAGCCATTCATTTGAGCCAATTTCATGGACATCTTATCAATTCAACAACATTTTTGAAACACTACAAATTATGGCACCTAATGAATGTGTTGGGAGACTATTCGAATGCCAACTGATTTGGAAGACAATTTTAAATACTTTATATTGCAATGCAATTTGATCATAATGGGACTTACAGAGCTTTTAGCAGACTCCTCCCAGCGGTCCAACACATCTTGTAGATTACTTATGGCTTCATCTTTTTCATGACATATCTCCATAAGATGCTGTAATTTCTCATTCTGCGCTTCAATTTCCTTGGGGGGGGGGGGGGGGGGGGAAAAAAAAAAAAAAAAGGTTTCAAACTGTTTTAACTAAACTCTGCCTTTATAACAAGGCATGTTAACAGAAGCTTACCTTTTTTGCTTCTTCCAGATGGTCATTAGGCGCTTGTATTTGATTACCAATTAAGGCTTCTACTTCTGTAATTAAAACACAAACAAATTAGACAAAAAATTAAGCATTGTTCACGCGATACCAATTTATGAACTGGAAATCCATGCTATAAAATTAAAATATTCCATAACATGAATATTACACATTAAATATTAAGTCACCGCTGGAGTTTATATACTGTAATTGAGCATCTAATGTATTATAAAACTCGCCTTTTGCTTTCATCCAAAGCTCTTTCTGTGTTTCGGCTAGTTTTTCAGAAACTGTGGCAAGCTGGGTCTGAAGAGTGGCAATATCTTGGGTTTCAGGCAAGGTTACAAGACACGTTTGTGCTGCTTCTGCTTGCTTTTTTATATCAGCAAGGTCATCTTGCATGGACCCCATCATCCCCTCCAGAATAGTCTCGGTCTCCTCCTGTAGTATAGAAATACTATTGAGATCAACAGTAATATACCAGTTTGACAGTTTCTACAGAAGTTGCTACTTATGTTGTACATGCAAATGTATTTAACACTGTTTAAAAAAGGACTGGCAAGGCCAATGACCTTTGATTCGCAATTATTTGGTTCTTTTTCGGGACCACCACGTTGTTTGACCAGCAGATTCTTTAAAATATCAAGTCGCTCTTCAGCTCTCTCCTCAATGATCTCTCTTTCTTTCTCGAGACGTTCACTTGGGAGAGAAACAGCAATTAGGGAAAAACACACAATATTCTAACATTAAAACGTACTGTCAAATGACGTGTATATAAATCAATTAAATAAATAAATAAATAAAATAAAAACACGGAGAACATTTCACCATAGTACTGAAAGGCTATCCCTGGATTCCCCAAAAATGATTAACACACTATGCAAAAACCATTACACTACTTAAAAGCAGGGGTGGTCAAAATTGCCCTTTCCACTCCTGGGACGAGTTGCGCCAACTGAGCTATGTCCAACTTAAAACTAGGAGTAAACCAGGGACGTAAAATGTACATCTGTTGCACCACACAGACGGAAGTGTGTGTTACACCTGGGCTTACATCCTATGCCTTATAAAGGGTAGGCATATCTCCATGGACATGTCAGTTTAGAGCTAAATCTCTCCACCATAAAAAGCACAACTGAAAAGTAACAGGATGACACGTCTCGTCATACTCTGAAACCAGTACCAGCGGGCAATGAGGCGTGAATGGGTGTTGAGGGACAGGAGTAATCCCTTGGATATGTTCAAGGACAGAGAACGGTTCGAAAGATTTTCTTGTCATCGCCGAGAACTAGTATTTCAGTTGATTAACTTTTACGACGATTTGCAATTTGTTTATACAATTGACGTTTTTAAAGTTAATACGTTTAGAAAGTCTGACAATTGCAAATATTTTGCTTACATTTAACATTACCCATAAAATAATTATTAACTACTTGACAATTAATAATCCTTGAGTATTTTTTCATAAAATGCTTAGCGTTTCACAAATGACAGCTATCAACCCGTCTAGTAATACATGTTTTAATTAATGTACTCACTTTTATTTCGTGAGGGGCAGGTTGTGCTTACTTTGACAGTCAAATACAACATCAAAATGCACTTACATCCTAAGCAAGTTCAGTAGCATTTTTTTTTTTAGTTATTTTTGTAGTTATAGTATGATGTCATTTTCTTGTTATAGTTAATTATATTTTACTTTTAATTATTACAGCTAAAAGGGCTATTCACACTAGCCGTTATATCAATCATATGTGTTAGCATAAGTGTATCCCCCCCTAATAATGTAAAACACTGTGCTGTCTGACGTTACATCTGCATTGACAGTACCGTCTACCTGCGTTTACTGTGTTTATTAAACAATAACAATTTGAGATTATATAAATATACACAGTATATTTCAGCTCTTGCACAATACGCTGGTACTCTCCTAGGGTTTCCCATTGCTTGTTATAGGGTGAATCCACATTTTTCTCTTTCTGTTTCTTCTTCGGGGCAATAACTATGCAGCAGCTTGCACCCGATCCACGTTGCCTTCAGATTATATCCAAATTTAGCAGACATGGGGGTGATCGCAGCTTTTTTTGTCCAAAAATCAAACCCATTTCGATTTTTTTTCGCAGCGATTAATTACTCTTAAATATGAAAAGGTAGTATTCAATTCCACAGGTTCGATTTTTTACCATTGAAAACGCAACGAATAAACGCTACAGTGTGAATAGCCCTTAACTTGTAATTTTTTTTTAGTGCGACACTGGTTCGGTTACCTTTTTCCTTTTGTCAAGTCTCTACAAATGGAGAATATTTTTTCACTATTTAGCTATCATTTTACAGTATTTTTAGTTAGTTACCATTAACGAATATGATTCTTTCGTTGACATTTTAACAGTTAATAGTAATGGTTTAAAATCTAGATTACTATAGCCATCATTGCAGTCAACTGGGCCTAGTTTAGGAAACTAGGAATTAATAACTACACTTTTAGGTCAGAGTTGTTTTGCTTTGCAGATGTGTCAAAGTTCTAATTGTCAGCAAAGTTTGGCTTCTTTTAACACTTCGTACATGCATTATTTTATTTTAGCTACAAATTGAAAGTTTGGGTGTGCTGAGTTACCAGAAGTTGTTTCACGACTGCCTAGCAACAGGTTAGAAGCTGTGTTTCTTACTTTACAGAGGAACTCAGGCAGGGATTTGACAATATTAGCTGAAAACAAGGCAAAAGCATTCCAAACAGAATATGTTTACAGTTGGTATGCATTTTGCCATTACAAGCATTGTATGATTAATTAGGCTTTTTACATTGAATATGCAAATCTTGTTCACATGAACGGGCATTCCTTAAACCTGACAGAGAATATTAATGTCTGACGTAGTTAAGCCAGGCTAAAATTGTCGTTTGGTGCAACAGACATAATTAAAATATTTAAGTCAGATGTAATAACATCTGTCAAACTTTAAGACCGACTTTTAAGACTTGGACTTGCGTCCGGTTGGTGCAATCCACCCCTGGGTCTTTGTTCCAACCCTGTTGTAAATTGTTTAATTGAACTAATTAAACTTCCATCCAGACCCTGAACTAGTCAATACAATTAACCTGTTAAACCTAACCTAGATATTTTACTACCTGAAATCACATTCCCTTTGTTCGAACAGCTGCATGAATTCCTGGAAAACTTCTTCTCGAATCTTGCTTTCCACAATTAGTTTGTCCGTTTTTTCTTGAACTAACTTGTTCTGCAGTTCTGTTATTTGTGCAAGCATTTTCTGTAAGTTTAAAAAAATAATAATTATATATTGCCGTTTAAACGCAGCCATTTAAAACAGCAATTTATTTCCGTTTTTGTCAACGTTAAAGTTCCTAAACTGCCAATATGTACCACATAATTTGAGAAATTTAAAAGGGTATTGAAATTGTATCAATTCCCCTCATCTAATTCATAAACATCTGTTAACCGTTAATTGCAACTAGACATACCTTGTATGATTCCTTGTCAACTGTGATTTCATCATCATCACCTTCACCCTCATTGTGAATGGTCTCTTCCATATTTTCCTCTTCAGAACTTCCCTCCTCATTCTGAATAGTCTCTTCCATATTTTCCTCTTCAGAACTTTCCTCCTCATCGACACCATCACTGGTTTCTGGCACGTCTTGCAAACTCATATCCCAGTTAACAAAGGAGCTTTTTCTAGACCGCCGGTATTTCTTTCTGTCTGCATTATCAATAAGAAAGGACACCTCCCTAGCCGATTTCTTGGGAATAAATGGAAGAGGTTTTACTGTATTGAGAACCACCACCTGCAAGAAAATAAAATCAGAACTTGAATACGCACAAAACAGGCAGTAACTTACTAAATTTAAAAAAGGTTCTACCTTTAAGTCATCATTTCAATAAAACCATATCAAGGCGTATCAAAAGTCTTTTCATAAGAGTGTGAACATAACACATTGGCAATTAAACTCAAAATAGACTCCACCTAATGAAGAATGTCCTATCTGTAAAAGACTAATTAGTGATCAGACATAAGACAGATTTAAAAGTCAGCCTCATACAATGCATTTTTATTTATCAAGTTTATTTGAAGATTAGACTAACTTAAAACTTCCAAAAGCACCACTTAATGAAGCTTGCTGTAACAAACGTTATTTGTATGCATTCCTCTTGAGATTGGAATATGCAGTTATTTCCAAGTAAAGGTTGATGCTACTTCCCAGTACAAAAAACCCTTCCTGTGCAGTAGTTCAGTTTTTCCTCTAATCGCCAAGCTGTAGTCAAGGTTATGCAACCTACCATAGCATTGCATTTTGAAAAACTGGCACTTTGAAAAGACCGGTTTATGATCAACTAAATCAGCTCCATTAGAGCCAGTTCTAAAAAACAAAGAATGGGTCAGATTTGTGATGCAAGCGTTGAGTTTAAGTGATTGGAGGCTTATCCTGTGAAATGTTTACAGAGGGCGTACTAGGCATCTGCTGGGACTTCACAATCGTTCTCGTTGCCACAACTGAGGAACTGCATGATTGGTATCATATGTATTTAAGAAGTTATGTGTCTCACCTTCTGAGCAACTGCTGAGAACTTTAACACATTAAGGGTCTCATCAAACATGGAGGCACACTGGTTAATGTTCACAATCATACAAGCTTTTCCTCTGCCGCAAAAGAAATCTTTAAAGTACTGTGTCAGCTTGCTTTCTCTAAAAGGTACATGTTGTTGCAGCCTACAAGGTAAAAAGATGATGTATTAGTAAGATTATGAACTGTGTTTTATATTCAAAATGTGTTTATGCATTTACTGTGCTAAACAAGAACAGTTTACACAGAACTCAAAAAAGAGTTAAAAAAAAATAAATCCTGTAGTACTATGACACTCTCTAGTGGTTTACAGTTTACATTGCAAGTATACATTTAAAGATTAGAGGGGTGCTAATGCACACAAGGAGTCAAGCATATTTAACTGCTCGAGTTTACTTCCAAAGCTGGATAGGAACAGGCGAAAATTAACATCTATGTGAATTGTAGGAAAGCTGTTGAATAAAGTATTAGTCCAAAAGTTTAACATTTATTAGATACCAGCAAGTGAAACAATACTGTTGAATGCATAAGCAAAAAATGCATAAAGTAGGTCTTGAACAGTATTAACACAAACTTACTTTGACTGCTGGTTGTGTCTCAAAGCATTGATACATTTTCCCAGAGTCATCAATGAGGTATTGATGTTTCCAGATTCTTTTAAGCGATCTCCCTTATTCTGAGTCTTGGCACATCTCTCTGATCCAGCAAGATCGCACAATGAGAACCTTAAAATAAAAATAAAATGTGCATTTTATTAAAGCAATACAGCCCCCTTTTTTAAAAAAAAAAAGAAAAAAAACACACACCACACCACAACAACTCAGAACATTAGATGCTATGTTCAATGTTAAATAAACAATAACAAAAGTTAAACAAATATGCAATTTAAAATAGCAACAATTGTCCAATTGACCATCATAATAAAACCCTGATTGTGCATTTACACTGAACATATCTGTTCACCAAATGACCCCGCTCTCCTCCTGACGCAGTAAACTACAAGTAATGCCTTCTTATCAGGGATCTATTGCATAAGGCGTCTCTACTACAGTCTATGTAGTTTCAGACAGCCTTGTTAGTCCTATTTGTTTACATTCAGGAATTTTTTTGCGATAGGAATGTAAACATGAATGCCACTAAAGCATATGACTTGCAGCAGTAGGATGTTATATACATAGTGCTGGGACAAAAGAAAAAAAATCAGCACCAAGTTTTGAGACTATAGTGAAGTTACACTGAATACTTACTCATTGACTTTCAGCACACGAGGTACTCCAATGTCTTCAATCTGTAAAATCCGAATACTGAAAATACTATGACTGTGGGGAAGGGGGGGGGTGGGGGGGGGGGAATAAAAAATAAAATTAAAACTACAAAACTGTCTTTGTGAACCAAATTAAAAAGTAAGGATGCAATTTTACCTCCTGCTTGAAAGGTTGTTGAGCTTGGTGCAGGAAATCGTTTGATGTTTCTTCCCAAGCTTCAGAATTGTATACGCTTCTTCCGGGCTAGACACTTGAACCCACTTCAGATCTAAGAAAGACATCCGATAAACCAATATATTGTAGGGAATTAGCCAAAACTAGCTACAGTACAGGATTTTGCAAGCCTTTATTTTCATCTGTATAATATATATATATATATATATATATATATATATATATATATACACACACACATATATACACACACACACACACACACTGCTTTCAATTTTGTTACATGTTGCACCAAGTTTATAGTAGCAAAAGGATTAAATAAAATGTTCTCCTAAATATTGCCTAGAGAAGTGAATTTACCTTTTACAAAGGTGTTGCCTTTGACATCCTG
The DNA here is from genome assembly GCF_902713425.1 of Acipenser ruthenus. Lineage (NCBI taxonomy): Eukaryota > Metazoa > Chordata > Actinopteri > Acipenseriformes > Acipenseridae > Acipenser > Acipenser ruthenus. The sequence continues at coordinate 27,392,966 of NC_081201.1, forward strand.
TGCAAGTCTAAGTGTATTTCTCTTCAGTGCGCAGTTTGACACCGGGTCGAGTAAATCAAAAATATTCTCATTATAAATTTCACAGAAAGACACCCAGAGTGAAAATTTTATATTAGTGCCAACACTTAAACTAAACCGTTCTGAAGAATCAAGCTGTTCTTCAAAGTCTCCAAGAACATCGATGGAGGAACCTGTTGACATAACATAACTTCAGTTAAGTTTAAAGCACATACTGTAAAATTAACTGTAACATTGTTTTGTGAATTCCTTCAATTTTTTTAAATATCTAGATGCAGAACACCAGCCTATCTCTTAAAAGTTCAATATACAAACATTTGGGTCTATTGTGATCTAGGCAGGATTTGAAGGGGGCGACATTTTCTCTAGATTCACTGTCATGGATAAATAAAGTTATACTATTGAGTACAGTATATCTACACATTAAAGTGCACTTATTCAAAGAGAACACTTTGATCACCTTCTGATCTGGACGAAGACTTGTTGCTTGAATTTAGATAGTTTTGTGAATCCACCTACAAAATAAAATGAAGATTTTTGTAAAGAAAGGAAAATGACAAACAGTTGTTTGGTACAAGTTTGTATCCCATTGAGAAAAGCAGTTTTGTAAAATATTCCATATTAGATGACCAAGTAAAACATTTCTTCTGCATATTAGACTGCTAGCAAACAGTTATTCTCCAATTTCCCAGCGCAGTTAAAATCAGAGGATACTAAAAGGCCCTCTTTTTTGCAAATGTCCCCACAAAAAAAAATATATATATAGTTGAAGAGCTAAAGCTTTACCTCTTTTATTAAGCGAAGAATAGCATTTTTATTGGCAATTTCTTCCGATTGCTGTTCTTTGGTGAGCCCTATGTGTTCTCTACACCTTTGTGGTTTCAGATCCATATTCTCATAAAGTTTGTCGTCAATACTTTTAAACAGCATATTCAAAGACCTTGGAAGAATCCCCATGTCATTTCCAGGGCCTAGAATATTTATATATATATAAAAAAAAAAGGATAGCAGATAATTATTTAACATTTGTCACAATATACCTGAAGTTATTTTCTGTCTTGGAACAAAACAGTAAATTAAATTAACCAAGTTACACAATCCTACTGTAACTTCGATTAACTATAACCTCTTTTTCAAGCAAACCCCCCAAAAAGATGACCATTTACTGTACTTAAATACATTTGTTTCAAAGCTGCGATTTCCCATAATCATGTAACATTTTGCTGCATCCTATATTTCAGCATTCTACAGGGTGTCCTTGTAAGTCAGGCATCACAGGCATACCTGTTAATATTGATGGTCTCCCTTTCTTTCAGGCGTCAAATGTTTTTAAGCAGCAAGGAACAAATTCAAATAATTTTGCTGCGTGGTCGCCAGATTTAACAAACATCACAAATTGGAATTATATACAATACTGCCTATGATGCCTGACCTTTCATTTGATCTGAAACAGATAAGCCATTAAGAAATAAAATGTTGTATTTTTAATGATATAAAGATGATGCTTCACACCTAAAAAAGTGAAGGTTTTCCCAGCATTGGACACTCCATATGTAAAAACCAGAGAATTCGCCCCATCAAGAAAGTCTTTAACCATAGATCTGACAGTGCCGTTAAAGATCTCCTCCTGTGTGGTTTCAGGACCATAAACCTACAAAGACAAACAGAGTAAATATATGAAACATAACCAGGGTTTTCAAAATAAGCAGACGACCGGCACTATCAACCTATTTGCGCAGGCTGAAAAAATATTACGATTATTTACAGGTATTATCAGATCAGTCCATTTTTGCCATATTATCATACTGTAAAGCAATATAGGCACATAGCTATACATAGGCACAAAAAAAAAAAATCATTCTGTTGTGATTTTGTGAAAATATGTAAAAATATGAACCCTTGTCAGAGGTATTTGGGGTTCATGTATAGTGTACACCTTTAAGAAGAAAGGCATGATATTAGCTGCATTTAAACCAGCTTAAAAGTGCTAAATACGGTTTACGTACACACTATTGTGTCAAAACATAAGAGCTGTCATGTGGTTCCAGGTTTGTTTTTTTTTTTCACCCAGCAACGCGCAAGTGGTCTATTCTGCTAAAATGCAATCAATCCTTATTGTTAAAGGCACAGTAGCATCTGCAAGATGGACGGAACCCTGTATATTATAAGAAAAGAATGAGAGCTTAGTTATAAAAAATGAGGATGTAAGCTTTTTTCTTATCTGAAGAGATCCCGGTCCGAGCCGACTCTTGAATCTGGTCAAAACATGACTTCATGCGGTGAATTGGGAAAAGCGCTTACAGTAGTTTCATATTAATTTAAAAACTAACTTTGGCAGGTAAACAGGATCTGCTTGCACAGGGGATTTTTAGAAACAGAGAGAGAGAGAGGTCAAACTTAGTTTAAGAATTAAAAAAACAATATTAGACTGTACATTTAACTATAACTAGGTCTGTAACTATAGGTTCAGAAGTTTGTCATGAACTCTCTAAACAATCCTTTCCAATCTTATTTTGTTAACACACAAAATACATGAAACAAGTCCACCCTACTGAAAATAACGTTTTTGATGTTAACAGGGAACTATGTTTTAGACCCAGGTTAATATATTATAATAGATATTAAAAACAGTTCACCTAATTTTTAGAGGAAAGAGGGGTGGAAGATCATGTCCAATTAATTTTAGAAAAGGAGTCACTGGTACTTTTTAGATATATTGTTCACTTAAATATAGAAGCTGTCAAAACAGAGTAAATGTTTTGATTCAATTAAGACGTCTGACATATTAAATGGAGCAAAAGTTCTATAAAAAGCTGTAGTAAGATTTCAGTCAAGCATCACTCAACTTTCTAACTACAAGTTGTGTGTGGTCCGTGTTTTGAAGATCTCTGAAAAAAGCTGGTTGCTGTTTGGTCGTATTCAGAAGTCTGTCTTTGAAGACAGCTCTTGTTTTTACATTGTATTCTACAACTACACTTCCATATAGTGGTAGGTAAGAACAATTTTGAATTTATATCTCATTTATATTGACGCATTGCTATAAGGTATAGGAATTATATTTTAGCTTTGGAGTGCGATCTATTGGATAGCAGGGATCCAAAGTGGCTTACAACCACGCAATCCATTTAATAAACTGAGGGAGTACTAATACTGCTCTGATTCGTTAAAACTTCACATTAAACGAGTCGCTAAAACTTCACATTAAACGTTATTTTCTTGATTTTAAAGTTGTCTGGATATGTTTCAAGCCCAGAGCATGAACAATCCACTACAGGAGTCCAAGACATCTGTGTCCTCCTTAAAACGTCTCCCAAAATGCAACACTCACTCCCCCATCGGCCCTACGTGCCACAATGAGATTGGTGCCTCCTACTACCTTGTAAATGCCACGTACCTTAAAACGAATTGAAAACCCTGCATAACAAAGAAAGTATCTCAACTAACAAGCCACCACCATGGGGAGCTGGTTTTACAACTACATTGAATCCATCTTCAGTGATATTTTCTGTAACACTTAATCAGAATACTTTTACTTTACTCACATGTGAAAAATGAAAGCGTTGAGCCACCTGCGGTAGGGATTTATCACTGAGTTTACATGTTAAGGTGTGTCTTGGAGCTTTTAGGATCACACTGTTTGAGTTCTCAGTTTCAACACATTCCTACAAATTAAGGGAAAAAATATATCTATTAAAATATGTATTAAACCATTGCATTACCAGTTGTGTGGAATCCTGGCTGATATCTTCTGAGTTTCTATTAAATTGCTATTAAATCATTTACCTGTGATTCATCTGTATCTATTTCAGATTGCCTAAAAGGTCTTATGCGAAGGTAAACTTGCAGATGTTCCTTTTCCTGTGAACTATCCTGAAAAAAAAAAAAAATAATTAAATCTTAATATATTGCATCCCTGGGTAGAGGTAAGAAAATAAATAAATAAATAAATAAATAAATAAATAAACAAGGAGAAATGCAGTGAACTAGTCTATAAAAATGAGGCTAATTCAATCACATTGTATAAACATATTGATCAAAATACCAATATGTCTATATTAAATATTCCATTCAGGGAGGCAAACTAACTTACAGTACCTCCACTACAAATGGATACAGAACACCTAAACCAGTCGTGCCCAAATCAGAAGTAGGTCACAATTTCTTGATTTAAAAATCTACATATTACCTTCTTTTGTTTCAAATCATGTTGTGTTTGGATTATATGGCAATATTATATAAAAAGAAGCTGAATTTAGTAGGACAGTTAAATTAGTCAGAGATTAATGCAAATGTTTTGCTTTTGGATATAAAACGTTAACAGTAATGAACAACCCATAGTTCAGATAGAAATTTCTTCTGTCAAAATAAATTTATTATTATAATGTTAAAGGGACATCTGATGCGGACGCACGCATATTTTCAGTTGTTAAACTCAAGTTCTTTGTATTATTTTTTTTTATATAATCTATTGCTTGTTCTTTATTTGGAAAAAAAGGCAATGCATCGATTATCGTTGATAAATGTCTATATTATAATCAAATATGAAATTAGGGTGCCGATTGTGCCACTAATTAACATCAATACATAGTCACTTATTCTCATTCATTCCACATTTAAATGAGAAAATAAGGACTTGGAGGATTTAAAAGCCAATTTAAATTGTTTCACAGCCAAACCCCGTAACTTACTCATTTTACTGTTATAGCATTGTTATTACAGTATACGTTTTCTTTATACTAGTCTGGTCTTACTAGTAACGCCATTAGTGACTTTAATCTACAATCATTGAAAAGCATTTCAATTTGTTTATGTTTGTGAAATAAAAAGGTATACGGTAGTAACAATACTACAATAGTAATAAAATCTGTTTAATTTACGGTGTTTTACTGCGAAACAACTAATCAGGCCTTTAAATCCTCCAAGTCCTTACTTTCACATTTAAAAGCTGGGGTTGCTTAAGGTTAGGGTTGGGGTTGGGTCTGGGTCAAGGTGGGTTGATGTCAGAGGTCATCTGATGCCCAGAGGACAGTTTCTAGTGGATAGTCCTTTCCGCTGGCTGATGGAGTCAATGAGCTACGATAGGTCTGAAACGACACAAGCTCTGTGAACAGGGATTGGTCAGATTTAACAAGGGGTTGGTCAGATTAAACATTATCCCTGCCTGGGTAGTTGATCGAGTCAATCATCCTCGAGGCCCACCATTTACCGTGGAGCTTTTACAATCGCCAGAAAAAAGTATTTCAGTCAGGTTGGCACCCCATTAATAACCTCATCGTGGCCTTTGATCTAAACACTAGAAAATAATATTAGGGTCACTGGAATCAATATCTTAGTGCAGCACAGAATGGATTTCACAAACAGTTTAGTAGCAAAACACATTTAAACCAGACAAAAGCGGTATGCAATATTTCTCATTTTAGGTTACCTGTGACAACACAGAAGTTGAAGACACAGAAGAAAATTCTTCAAGAAGATCTTTTCTCAAGTCCTCCACACTCATGGGTTCTGTTCGGTCAGGCTTTCCATTTAGACATGTCTCCATCCTGTGAAAATTGAAATGTAGGCAATGCAAGTCAATAGGCATGTCCCGGAGTTCATGGACTAACATGACATCTTAAGCTAAAATGAAGACTTTCTGGTTGTTTGCAAGAGGGGGGTACCTTTTAAACACATAACTCTCTTCAAGGTGAGAAGAGGAAATTCCCACCCGAAGAGACTTTCTGGCTTAGAGACAGAGAGAGAGGTTTTTGCTCAGAGACAACTTCCCAACGTTTCGGTATGTTTAATATACCTTTGTCAAGGGGAAAGTGTGTTTGAAAACAGACATTGGATGTATTTATAGGCTTTTGATGACATGGTAACCACACATTTATTTCACTTTAAATCTAATGTCTTTGTGATGTCATTCACTATATAGCTAATAATGTAACAATCTACTGTTCCTTTCTATTTAAACCTTCAGGCATCATGGTATCTAGTCTATCAATTTTTTTTTTTTTTATTCTTCTATACTGTACATTATGTATTTAAACCACAAACTTTAGGTCATCCATGGTGTGTATGTTCAGGTAAAGTGCTGAACTATTGGTTCATTTACTTTATTTCTTATATTTGGTAAGTGGTTTGCATTCTTTTATATAATGATATACCTGTCTCTCCTACATATTTTATTGTACTAGGCCTACACTTTATGCAAAATATACCATACAAGGTTGCTATCCTTGCCATGATGGATTTTTTAAGACGTCTTATCTTTATTTGTGATTTCACTTTTATTTTTACCAATATATTTGCACACTTTATGTCTTTTTACAGGTTTCAATGTGCCTTAAAGTATCTATGATCTCTTTATGCGGACTAAAATGACAGACAAATGCTACGATCAGTGCTTTCGGAAATATTTCTCATTTTGTCTGAATTACGAAGTATACATAAATGCTTCCAAACAATTCTTGAAATGTTGGGTAATAATTTACAGTATGTAATTAAATGGTACTCATAACCCTCTCTTCCATTTTCATGTAGTTCATTCTTATTGAGTTTGTCAACTTTTCTCAAAAATGTGTTCTTTATATCCTCTTAAGTTTTACTTTAATTCCTTTCTCTGTTTTTTTGTAGTCCTTTTCATCAGAACAGATTTTTCATTAGGTTTTGATTAAAGATCTGTTTTAATAGGTCCTTGATCAAGTTTAACCAAGGTGTCTATGTTTCAGATTGTGTCCACCTTAAATCCACTGAAATATTAGGGTGGATATAATTTGCTAATTTATGAAAACGTACAAAAGATTCTTCTCCATGTGTCCACATTCCAAATATGTCATCCACAGGTCTGATCTAGTCTAATGATTTCTTGTCTAGTTTATTCAATAACATTCCCTCCCCTTTGCCCATATACATGCTTGCAAATTGCACACCTTATTTTGAGCCTACTGCTGTACCATCATTCTGTTTGCAACTTCTATTTCCAAATGTAAAATAACAATTTTCTGAAACTATTGTGATCATATTTAATATTTCTTCCGTAGTTATCATGTTCTTTACATGCTTCTAAAGTTTCATGCTTGGGAACACTGGGGTACAGGGATTTTACATCCATGCAAAACAAAATGGTATCCTCTGGAAGTTTAACCTTTATATTATTAATCCTTTTCAGAAAATGTGTTGAATCTTTAACATAGCTAGGTAAGCTTTCAACATGTGGCTGTAGCTGCCTTTCAGCCAGTTCCAGAATAACATGTTGGGTTATAAATTATGCCAATAGTCATTTGCATTGGGTGTTTTTCTTTGTGTATTTTTGGGTTGCCTCTAACCAAACCTTTTCTTGGATTTTGTGGATACAAACTCATTTTTATATAAATCTACCAAAATTCTGACTTCTTTTACTATGCCATTATTATTAGTTTTTACTTCTTCATATGTATTTATATTTTGCAAGTCAGTCCCTACTGCTTTTATAGAATCATCTTTGTTCATTACTACTATCCCAGAACCTTTATCTGCTGGTCTTACAATGATACTATCATCCTCTATAAATTCCTTTAGTGCCTCTTCCTCATTCTTAGTTAAATTTTGTTTACCTTTACTTCTTAGACCTGTTACTATTTCATTTCTAACTAATTCCATATACATGTCTAACCAGTTGTTTCTTCCCTCTGGAGGAGTCAGTGGTGCTTTCTTTTAATTTGTATTCCATGTTGACACACATATTCTGATTCTGTGTTTCATCATAAAGGTATAAATCTTTCCCATTCTGTTTTTAACTTATCCTTATTATGTCTCTTTGCCAGAACATACCTATGCCCCATGCATAGTAATGCTTTCTGTGAGGTTGTTAATGTTCTATCTGATAAATGAAATACTGTGTCCACTTCATGACCCTTAGTGATCTTTGAGATATATATATATATATGTATGTATGTGTATATATATATATATATATATATACACACACACATATATATACATACATACATATACACACACACACATATATATACACACACACACTTATTTTTATATATTATATATATGTATTTATATATATATATATATATATACACACACACACCTATATATATATATATATATATATATATATATATATATATATATATATATATATATAGATAGATAGATAGACAGACACACACACAGATCCTTTATGTATATAAAATAAACAATATTTGTATATGTTGTTTATACATTGTTTATAGTGTAAATGAGGCAATAGAGAAGCCCCCAGAAATAATCATTGAGGTGCAGCAGTTTAGCGTGGGAAAGAGACCTGCAATAGCAAGGGATGAACCACACTATATCAACATTGATGCCAAGAAGTGATTTAGATGGGTAGAGGTCAGACAGCTGTTATTTATAAAATAAATAAATAAATAAATAAATAAATAAATAAAAACAACACACATTTAAGAGGTGCTGGAATTCAAAGACTACTGCACACGTTTTCAGTTCTTCGAAGATTATCTCTGCAGCTGGAACATGACACTGTGGAACGGGCCAGCAGTAACACTGAATAATTCTGAATGTGACTGAATTGGAAATCTGTTAAAAGCAACATGAGTCATCCAAAAAGTAAATATCCCCTAAAACAAGGATACCCTCCCCCACCCCAAATCAGCCTGTGTGACTAATAATAAACAACCAGAAGCGATATCACTGCATCAACTTCGTATCTACGGCTTGCACATTTAAACTGTAAAATGACATTATACATCATGTGTGAATGTTATATCTGACACAGTACTAGGACAATACCAGGTAAGGTACATGACTGTCTGACACATGATTCAATCAGTGTAGCGACTGTGCAATAAATACTGAATACAGTAAATGAAGTCCACACAATTCATTAGTCGAAATCCACATTACTAAATTTGCAATATACATTTCCATAGTTCAGAAATAACCATGCCTGTTGTTTCAACGTGTTATATTATGTTTAGTAAACATGCTCCATATTTATTACTGGAGTACGATTAAAAACACCGCAACTACGTACTCTTACAGCTATAGTATATATCGATTTGCACTTACATTTGAAAATTATGCCATCTGTGTTTTAGAACTGTCACCAGCGCTATATTACTGATTTATTATTTTTTTACTTTAATAATACACAAATAAACAACAACTAGTCTTCTGATTTGGAATCGTAATGCACGTTCCTATACGGGTTGCCCGAGGATTTCACACAGTGTTTGCGGAAACATTTACTTGTAATCCATACCAAAGACACTGCTTTCGTCTAAGATTGATAACGTATGTTGTTGCATACGTTAAAGTAATACAAATATAAGAAAACTTACATGACTGATGAAGACTGTAGACAAGATATTCACCCTAGTTTACCTGCGTTTTATCCACTTCCAAACTGCCGCGGTTTTATTTTAAATCCAACCAATCTCTAACTGCAACAAAGCGGGGAATCATGGGAGAATACAGACAGGTGACAAATACGCCTTTTAAATGCCAACGTAAACGTCTATTGTAAGTATGTAATAATGTTGAATAATAATTGATTTAATTACCAAAAATGAAACATTACTAAATATAGCTTCAAGAAACGAATACCGCCACAGATCGTGGTGTATTGTGGGAATTGTAGTTAGATAAGGAAACCAAATCAGACAGTGTTTAATTTTTGGTATTATAAGAAGGAATACAATTTTGAAAATGCTTGACATAAAATGTATCTGCACAACTAATCCCGGGCTCTAATGTGCAGTATTTGTGCGGTATGTGTTCACCGGTGTCAGTGAAATAGGTGGTTAAATCGGGACTTCATTCCCCAGTATACCTTGAATTGATTGTGAAGCTATCGAAACAGCTGCTCATCGTGTTCTTCGTGGTAATATGTAGGATTGTTTTTTTTATGCTAAGAACTGTTTTGCTTCTTATATATATATATATATATATATATATATATATATATATATATATATATATATATGTTTAGTATTACTATTAGTCAGGTCGAAGGCTTGTTCCAGAGGAGGATTGTACAATGCATTAAGAGAATGCAAATAAACAAAAGAAAGACACATGTTTGAGTGAGTGTTCATAAAGGGTAAACTCAGGAAAAGTGAATTCTATTTCTTGTTTTCCAGTTGGATAGTCAACAGTTGCTATTAACCATGTGGTTAACCTCCAAGAAAAGAAACAAGTAACCTATCTTTGAATATCGATTTTATAAAGTATACTAATACAGTTAAACCTATATACTTTATTGTGTGCCGTGGCAGGCCAAACGTAAATAAGTGTAAGGTTGCCCATGCCAACAATCAGTTACGGCTATTCCCCAGCTGGGTCAATTAGTGTATAAAAGGGAGAATTGGGAGTTAGTTGGGTGGGTGTAGGTGGCAGCAGCTTAGTAGTGAAGGTGAATGAATGCCTGTCCGACATTTGCTTGTTTTGTTTGAATCTTTATTTTGGCCCTTGTGCCTGTTTATTTCTTCCTGTGTGTTTTTGTGTATTAAATAAGTGTGCGCAATAGCGCCTAAACTGCAGCTTCTGTCTCTGAGTCTCTAATTCCTGCTGGTAACATCTTGGTCCACAGCGCTATCCTGTCACATATGCCCATAGAAATGTTCTGAAGAAAACAAAAGCAAATGAGCATAACATTACCCTCCCGTGTGTGTGTGTGTGTGTGTGTGTGTGTGTGTGTTAAAGAAGCTGTTGCTTAAAAGCACATTAAGTATTAATGTAAAAAAGTAATATATGTTGATGAACATGTGCTGGTCAAATATCCTAGAATTTAATTTTGGTTTTACAGAAGATTGGCAAACCTACTTGTGTGGCAGAACTTTTCACCTCTCCTCCCATTGTACAGGTAATACATTTTCAAACTAAGCAGTACTAAGTTCACTAGGTTATTACATATTTACTTGTGTTAACTATAATTAAACCTCAAAGTATTATACCAACAAACACATATTTATGTTATTCTTTTAAATAGTATGTTATCAAATCTTATGCTCAGACAAAGTTAATAATGCTAGTCAATATAAATGTTCCTACATTAATTATTTTTTCAGGGGAAATCAAAGCCAGTTAAAATAATCACCAGACTGACTCTAGTGGTTTCTGAAGCATCACATTGCAATGAATTAGTAAGAGTTTTGATTTGCATGAGTAAAAAATCTGAATTTATTAAAAGATGTTCTATTTCCAGAGAAGCTATTTCATGTTGGTATGTTTGCTTCTAGGAATGTGCTTGAATAATGCTTTATTTGCTGTGTAATTACCCATCTGCCTGCCAAGTGCATTTGATTTGTGTTTTGATACCAAATAAAATTGCCGTCAACATAATTTACTAAATCAATTTATATAGCTTGTAGTCCTTTTAAGATGTAGATGAACACTTATCCTTATAGTTTAAAAACTACTAATTAAAATGATCCACGAGTAAGAATGTTACCTTTTTTTTTTGTAAAAAATATAGCATTGATTACATAGTGCTTTATTCATGGTTAATTCATGGAAAGTTACATTTATGCTTCACTATATGTGCATTATAGAGAGGGAGTTATTTTATTTTGTATTTTAGTCAGATGTGTGTTATGTCTCTCGCGGCGCCCCTCACCCCTAACGAGGGAGCACTGTCTATATATGTGTGTGTGTGTGTGTGTGTGTATATATATATATATATATGCTGTACAAATAAAAAATCAGTATTCATAAACATTGTTTTGTGTGTTGCTGTATGAAATAGAACAAAATGATTGTAGAAATTGCAATGCATTTTTATTGTACATACGGTCTCTAAAAGAATAAATAGTTCAATATTTGCAAAATGTACATATATACTTTACATTAAATATAAAAATTACAGTAAGTGCATTACAATCCAATGCCTCCTATAGTGACAGTAAGGCCTCATAAAATGGTTTACTCTTTTTCCCAACAGCTACTCAGTCCTTCACTACATTCTCTGTCAGTTTAAATTCAGCAGTCTCTTGTATAATGTGGATCTGACACTTAACTAATTAAATCACATTCCACAGGCATGTGTACACCGGTCATCCAAGTAGTACTATATATATATATATATATATATATATATATATATATATATATATATATATATATATATATATATAATGTATATACTTACTGTGTTGCAATAAGACATTGCTAAAAATCTTACTAATAATCCTGAAGAGAATAATGTTTACTAAAATACTGAATACAGTTTATTGTATCATCAGTTCTGTGTGTAACAGAATTAGGTGTGCTGCTTCTTAAATGTCCTTATTTAATGTACTTTTGTCAGATCACATTAACACAATAGGCATTTTCTTCAAATAAAATCTCAGTATTTCTTTCAAAGATCGTTTTTATCATCAGGCTTTCTTGTAGTTCACTGGATCACCTCTGCTGATCCTTTTGATTAGCTACCAGCCAAATCAATTCATTAAAATATATCCTGCTTTCAACACAATGAATAACTAATTATTAAAAATACAAGTATTTGCTGATCATCCCCTGGTCTTTCCGTTAAATAAATTATTAAATAAATAAATAACAAATATTACAGTTTAAGCTTCAGAAGCAAAGATCAATAAAGAAGTTAACACGTTTCAGCATAGCGTGTTTTCTGAATGCAAGTTCATGACATGCTTTCTTCACAAAGTTGTACAACAACTGTAGGTAATTGTTGGTTGGCGTTGTCACATCTTCAAAGTGCTTTAATTTGAGGACTTGCTTGGCTCTTCCACAAAGCTACTCAAGATGTTTTTTGCTCCACTCTGCCACTGAAGTACACTCTCCATTGGGGACTTTCCATCCTGTACAATAAAATAAGTATTTGTATAAGTATGTGATATCTTATAAGCTTTTTGCTGTTTTGTGGAGGTGGATGTGCATTACACCACTGTGTGGCACAACTTTTTCAAACAGAGCACTACCATTAACTCCAGGGACTAAAGTTTGCCCCCCCCAAAAAAAACAAAAACAATTACAGCATTATAAGATATTTATTGCAATCAAGACCCCACCACACTACATACTATTCACTTATACGTAAGAGCTGTATCTCACTTAATTTAGGCGACCATTAATCCGTGTTTTATATTGTATTGATTCTGGGCTTTGAAATATGCTCCTTTAAACATCTTACAGTCTTACATGCTTGTGATTGCCCAAATGAAAGACTTGGACTGATGGTGTTTGTTAGGAAGATAACGAGACAAAATTAAGCATTTGATCAGAAGAAATTAAGAAGACGTTTGAGTTGTACTATGAAAAATACTGCTTGGAAAATAATGATCATTAAGAACAAAACAATCACATGTTTTATACTTACAGAATTCTTAGTGGTCACATTTGCTCCATACATAAGCAAAAGCCTGATGACTCTGAAGCGGTTCAACCTCACAGCATCATGCAAGGAAGTGTCTCCTTCCTGAAAGCAAACAGAAATCATTTGGAATTATTTTCCCTGTGTGCAACCAACAGTCAGTTGTATGTAATCAGTCAGCATGTTGTATTTATCTCACAAGCAACAGATTTAAGGATTAGGGGTATCTTCGGGATAGCTGTTTGCTGTTTTATTACTTCCTCCTGTTTGCAAGGTTGGAAGTTCATTATACCACTAGGTGGCACACTCTTCCCTACTGGCTTTTTTTTTTTAATTACAGCACCGTAAATTCAGGCAGGCATGGAAAGGTGTCTAATCTTGATAGTGGTGAATTGCGCTGTATATTGGATGTGATAGCCTTACCAGGTCTTTTGCATTGATATCTGCTCCACAAGCAATGAGATGTTCAGCACATTCATAATGTCCAGTCCTGACAGCCACATGTAAAGGAGTACTACGCAACTGTTGAGATTTAAAAAAAAGGGAAATTAAATACACAACTTTAAAAAAAGGAAAATAAATATATAAGTGATATGGAGAGAGAGAGAGAGAGATCCTGAAATATCTTAAAAAGTGCACTGGTATTACTAAATTAGATCAAACAGCAGATCTGAATACTGTGCCACCGCCCCCAAACTTCTAAAACCACCACATCTATCTGTTGTATTTGCTGAATAACATTATTAAGGTGGTCAAACAGACTTAATATAGATTTAAAGGTGTCAGAATTTCTATCTGCAACTCTTTAGATCAGTAGACTACAGTAGACACCCATGTCCTATTAAAAAAGGATTTGGACTGCTGATGTGTTCTGTTTATATTTTAAGACAACTCTGATAGAACAGCAGCCAGGCATCCTACCTTGTCTCTTGCATTGAAATTCCCCCCTTTGTTCAATAACAGCTCCAAAACAGGAAGGGATCCACCACGACACACCCAGTGGACAGCAGTGGAATGAAGCTATCAACAAATAGAAGACAGTTTATAAACAAGTCAGTCCATCTCAAGAATACATCATACAAGTACTATATTAAAAGTTCTACAGGTAAAGGGCTATCATTTTAACAGAATGGAGATGCTAAACTCATTAAAGGGACTGTCTGCCTATTCAGAATACAGAACCTTTATTATTCCAAAAAACGCAGTAGTTTACCTTTTCCCATTTCCTTCTCATTTACCATAATTTCACTAGGCTTTGCTATACTTTGATTTTATCACAGTATACAACCGGAAACTTTTATAAGGGTGGTACAATTTATACAGAGTCTTTAAAAGGTAATGGGAACTGCCTACAAATACTCCTGATGATAAAAACGGGGAAACATACCTTATCTTTGTTTTCAATCAAAGCCCCAGCTTCTAGTAATTTATTCACAATTTCCATATGACCTTCGAAGCATGCTCTGTGCAATGCTGTCCTTTGAAACTACAAGGGGAAAACTGTCTTAGTAATGTAAAGTAGGTATTATTAATGTTTTACTGCTAAAAATAGTAACCATACATAATGCATACGGTTTTGTTTTGAAAGCTTACCTGATCACAAGCATTGGGATCACCACCATCTGCAAGGTACTTCTCAATCACAGGTAATTTATTCTCCACTGCAGCTTTCAAGAATGTGGTGACATCCACTACATCGGGCTAAAAAATACATTTTAGTTTACATTAAATTTTTTATCTGTGAGTCTACTCTTGATTTTGTATCTGTGAATTTCTTAATATGTGTGTTCTGTGTAATTATATAATGTTTTTCATGCTTAGACCGTTATTTGCCATGCTTGCTAATGATTCCTGCTTCTGAATTGAGGTGGGAAAGCATAGATCACAGTCACAATGCTTCACCAGAGTGCAACATGAATGGTTTATTCCATTTTAAATAAGTGAATGCAAATGTTCAAATTCACAGTATTTAAAAAAAAAGGTATTTTATTTACCCTAGAAGATGATTTGTGGTGATAGACATCGTTCCTTTTATCGTGTTAACAGTAACTAATTCATATGACACATGATGCATTCCACATTAATTCATGTTTACCCTTTAAACTTACTATAACTTCTGGCTCTGGTTCCTTTTTTGCAGCTGGTACTCTCTTCACTCTCTTCCTCTTCTTCAGATTCACAATGGTTTGAAGATCATCCAGAGTATCAAGCTTAGACTTCGGTTCGACTTTTCTAACCTACACAGAGAGAATTATTACTCGATTTTTAAACATGAATCTTTCAAGTTTCAGTATTGTTTAAAAAATTGCTTTTTCCTAGGAGCTGCTGCTTTGTAGTTACTCCACAGCCACTGCCATACAGATGTATACAGTAAACGACAGCTCCACACGACAGAAAAAATATATACTTGTTTACCGTTGCTTCTTTCTGGTTGTTCTCATTTTGTAAGTTCTGTTTTAAAGGTAGGAGCTTGTTGTGTGATTTCAGATCATCATGCTTCTCTTTGGTAACTGCAGATTCATATTCTCCTCCTCTGAACTTCTCCTGTTCTCCATTCTCTTTGTTCTCGCACTTTTTGCCAGTAACCTACGACAGGAAGCAGAAATCAGTTACTCAGTGTCCTTTAGACATACAATCTGATATGCACACCTTTTCAAGATGTTCTTCAGTCAGAACATTTATATCACTAGCCTATAGCGCCTCAGTAATATTTTAAACCATTGTGGTTGCAGATAGGAATATGTTCAGGATTTCTACCTCACATAATAATAAAATTACACGCCAATAGCTCTACTTTTTTCACAGGTTGTCAAGCATGTGTTTATTTAGCAACTAAGCAGTTATCAGATCCTTGATATCCATTTTATTATTTTTGAGGGTCCAAGGACCCTATAATAAATGATTAAACTCCACTGTAATCTTTGTCACATTCAAAGTATTTTTTCATGTTGATACTACAGTTTAAAATGCAAAGTTTTTGCCAGATGGGCTAACAGTATAGAACAAAGAGATGCTGACTGTGTTGAGCAGGGATAGGCAGCTTTGGTCCTGGAGGGCCATTTCATTCTATGTTTAATAGATACACTTCAAATGATTAAGTACCCTAGGACCTTGTCTGAGGTTCAGTTTAAAATTTAGGGACATAGTTGGAGCAAAGACAGGGACTGTAAGGGTCAATTTGGCCTAATCTTGTGTAGAAGGAGAAAGATAAGCTATACTATGTGCAGAATAGTGTAAAAAAAACAACATTTCCTTTGAAATAATCCTGCATATATAAATTAATTTTATGTACCCCAGGGTATTTACATCTTTAGTAAGGGATTGGGTATATCAGGCTCAGCTACAAATCCACTGTCTGACCTTTGCCAATCAGTTTAACCTCTTTGTGTTTTATAGTGATTGTAAAATTAGGTAGAAACTGGACTTTCCAACTGTGAAATCAGTGTTGCATCCCTGTGTTGTGGTCAGGGGTAAAAAACACTTAAGTAATATGAAACCCCTGTCAAAATGACTTAATGTTATATACAGGTAAAAAAAAAATGACTACAGATAGAGTAGAACATACTAGATCAGAATAGAAAATGCAAAACCACTGAGCCTTGAAATTTAAACAGTGCTGGGTTAGAGAAGAAAGCAAAACTACCTATTGTTTAAAAAAATTATTAAAAACCTTAAAAATCCAACCTTGTCAGAAAATATATGATTATGTAATCATTCTGCTGAGCCTAACTGTTACATTAAAGCAATATGGATTCATACTACCAGCATCAAACATATTATTATACAAAATATGTTCCTTATAAACGTTTCCCATAGTAAAAGCATAACAAAATGTGATAAAGCATAGTAAAAACATCATAAAGTATAGTAAAGCACTGTAAAGCCCAGAGGAATGGTAGAGCATAATAAAAAAAACATGGCAAACCATGGCAGGATATAGTATATGCATAGTATAATAACCATAGTAAAAATGACTGCAAAAACACCATGGTAAACTTTTATAAGGGATATTCAAACTATGAATCCAAATAACATGTCACATACTGTACAGTGTATGCATAAACACCACAGTAAGCATAAACAAAAGAACCATACATTAATACCAAAACTATTACATTCTTAATGTACAAAAGTATATTCCCCAATACTGATTGTAGGGTTGCTAATATTAACGAGGAACAGTACGATAATGAAATCAGTCTTAGACCTACCAGCTCTTCCACTCTTAACATCACCATGTTTGCAAAGGTCTGTAGTATCCTTAGTTAGTGCTGAACTCCACAGGTGGCAATTTCAGATCTACTGAGGCCCATCAGGCCATGATGGTTTATATATGCAGAGGACTCCTACATAATTAGGTCATGTTCCATCCTGGGAAGGACCCATCCCAATTACCAACATAGGTGTCCTGTCATTCTTGGCATGCTGTCAGGCACTATCTGATGTCACAAAAAAAGGGGGATGAAACGAGACCACAAATGGGCCTTCCTGCTTGTATGAATCAAGGTGAAACTGGAGACTTGGTGCCAACAGTTGTGATTACACAGTCCAGCAATGCCGACCCTCCTACCTCATGCTTACCAGAACAGCTGCCCGTCAGTATTTGCACATGGACCACATGACTGCTCAGAAGGAAGCAGGAAAAGGTACATGAATGATGAGTAAAGCATGAGAGAAACATGCAGCATGAGTTACGCTATTAATAATAGTGTTCTTTTGTGGACATCTGCTTCTGTCAGTGGTCTATTTATAAAGAGCATCTTTACAGGTCTTTCTGACTATTCTATATTAGTGAGTTTGTTTCTTTTGATGGCTTTCTGTCTTAACTTTGTTTCCATCTGTACCAAGAGCAATCATTTATTTTTAATAATGTCTGTGATTAGTCACATGCTTTGCTACACAGAAGGTGTATGAATAGCATGAGCCATTTAAAGCATACTGACATATCTTTGCTGACATATTGGCATATAAAAACAAGTATTACATCATTAGGGGTTATTCATAGAACCCTTTTCATATAAAAAATAAAGATGTCCACGACATGGGGCTCAATATTGATGCCTAATAGGGTATAGTATACTTACTGGTGATGTGGCAGGGCTGAGGCCCTGCATGTGTAAGTCATGTATTTTGTTTGTTTTTTCTTTTTTTTTTAAGTATGTACTACATATGGCAGGTGTGGAGTTGGAACCCCCTCCTTCATAAAACAGGTGTGGAATGTAGCCAGGTGTTAATTGCATTGTTGATTATCAAGTCCTGGCCACATGCTATAAAAGGATCTGGAACGCCAGTTCCTTTGTCCTCTAGAAGCTGGGTGTGAGGGGTTTGAGAACCAAGTATGTGACCACTGTGTGCGGACCCAGGGTTATAAGTGCTACACTTAGAACAGCAATTGGTTTAGGGGATTTCAAAACCCACGCAGTTTAATTGAGGGTGTGTCAGGGAGAAGGTTCCTGTAGTGGGACCTCCCTTTTAATGGCGGTGTGACAATCTTATTTTTTATCTGCTTTTTACCCACTTTTGTTTTTGCATTTTTGTATTTCTTTTGTTTACACTTGTGTGTGTGTGTCCTCCTGCCCTATGTATAACTATTGATGGTACCTTAGAGATGGCTACCTTCAAAATATTGTGAATAAACCCAGGCACCTGTGTGGCATTTTGATTACAACCCTCTGTCTCTCCCTCAGTCTCTCACAGTGGATTCCCACACCCCTATTACAGTTGAATTTCATTGCAGGTCTATGTACATGCCCCACTGTCCATAACACAGGCAACCTCTATATTGGAAGCAATGGTCAATTTTTCAATAGTATTGTGTTAACCATTTGGGGACCAAGGAGGCTGTGTGGTCCAGTGGTCAAATCCCACCTCAGCCACTGACTCATTGTGTGACCCTGAGCAAGTCACTTAACTGCCTTGTGCTCCGTCTTTCGGGTGAGACGTAGTTGTAAGTGACTCTGCAGCTGATGCATAGTTCACACATCCTAGTCTCTGCAAGTCGCCTTGGATAAAGGCGTCTGCTAAATAAACTAATAATAATAATAATAATAAAAGTTGAGATCTGATATCTCCTGGGGCAATTCAGAATCACAGACCCGCCCCTCAGATTATCAGATCCAAGTGATGTAGATTCCAAGATTAATGAACACAAAAATACAGATCTCAGGTTTCCAAATTTCTCTAATGGAATTTAATTGTATACTTTTAACGGCTAGTTTGATAAACCCTCTAATCTTGGATTATTTTATAAATCCATGACTAGTGTGAATCTGAGCCTGTGAAGCCAGCTGTAAGCTACTGTATACTGTAACTATATATATCTCAGGCAACTCTATATATTTGAATTAATGAATTAATGTATATATTTTTATTTAGAGGGCCCAATTATTATTTCATTTAGAGTGTCCATTTATTGAATCCTCCAACCCCACAGACAAACCAGCCGTCTCCAGGCCCCTGGAGCTCAAAGGCCAGACCTGCAGGTGTCTGGCCACTAGAGACACTATAGCACAGTGAGAAGATGCAATCAACAGGTGAGCAGGGGCCCTATAAAATCACTAGCGAAGATCAGCGATTTCAACGGCCAGTATACCAAATCTAGAGGATAATGACAAAAATCACATACTTTTTCTCTAGTGATCCATAGGGGTAGAGCACAGTAAGGCTCAGGTTCAAATGCTGGTCCTACTGTCTTGTTTAAGACCAATGAGGTGGCCTGATAACATAAAAAACCTGTACTCTGTACAAAATAGTGTATGTGTATGTTATTTATTTTTTTCTACAGCTCCTAGCTGTACCTCATAATCATGTAAATAGGCACGTGGGGTTATACAGTTTTCTGAGGAAATGCAGGTCCTATTTTGGTTTCATGTACGGTATAAGCGTAACACAATAGCTGAAGGTGAGTGTAAATGCAAGGCGTGGGGGCTGGAAGGTTTTAAAATGTGCACTCATTTACACCAGCATGGTAAGTTGTGACAGCAACATTGATTAAACACCACGTTAAAGCCTTGTAATCAGATTCCGTATAGATTTTTTTTTTTTTGCTTTCTTATCAACTCTTTTCAAAAAGAGTGCCCCATTCAAGCCCAAGCTCATCTTGCGTATAAGCCCACTCCTAGGTACTTCTTGTGTATGAACTGTAGGATCTGTTTTCTTGAGCCTTTTCATACAGTTTTATTGAAATCTTTCTAATTAGGATGTTTTCAGAAACACCTCCTTTAGGGACTGGGACTTGCATTTCCTGTGCTAATACACATAGGATATAATAGCCTGAATTAACTAAGGAGGATACATGGGAGTGGCTAACTGATAGATACTGTAAGAGGAAAACATGAAAAGTGTTTGTTGTTAACATAGTGTTCAGTGAGTTGCAGTTCTCTCAAGGAAAGAGACAAAGAACCAGCGGTCTGCCTGTATCTATTTTACTGAATGTCAAACAACCTGTACTTCCTCTAACAGAATTCTGTTTATCTACTTTCTTATACAAATGATGTCTGTACTGATTCCTTTTCTTTTCTCCTTTATATGGTATGGGGGAGTAGGTCTGGCTATCAGTCATCTTACCATACATTCATTCATTTTATATTATGAATTTACTGTTGTTTACCATAGTAAAGGTGCACACAACTACTACTGATTCTGAGGAAAGATGTGCAGATAAAGCGAGAATAGTATGTGCGGAATCTCTAATGAGACAGATGTGGGATATCGAGGAAGCTCAGGTAAAGTGCTTTATGACTGTATTCTGAATCTATTGAAAAAGCATGGTTAATTTAATACTGAGGCCATGTTTTAAAGTGTATCTGCAGGGTTAATAAACCTCTATGCCATTAGCAATATCTGCAGCCAAATATAAGAACAGAGAGTCATTGCATGCATTCCCAATGCTTAGTTTTTTATTTTTTATTATTATGAACAAAAGGGGAACATTGTATAATGTAAGTGCCCCCATCACCGCACGAAAACTAACAGAAACAGTTTTGTCCATTTTCATCAATAATATATCCTATTGTCTTTAAGAATGTCATTTTTAAATATATATATATATATATATATATATATATATATATATATATATATATATATATATATATATATATATAAAAATTAAATTCTAGGAAGCTATAACTCATTCATGCTTATAACGTAATTTATAGATTGACTTATGCTCTTGTTGTCAATTTGCTGTTAAAATCGTTATCTGTTCCTGGGGGGGTTATAAAACAAAGTGCTTCAGTCAGTAACTGTAGATATACTGCTTGACAAAACACTGTTTTAATAGTGCAAGGACACTGGAATTGGTCTGAGCAGTCAGGTGTTAACACTTGGCACTGTCACCTTATGAGCAATAACTATACTGAGAAATATACATGTACATTAAATCAGCTATATCAGGGTCAACAGATATTCACACAAGTGTGGGTTACCTATGGCAGGTGTTTTAATTTTTTTTATATTTTACCCTGGATTAGTCCTACCTTCTTGTATTCCACAGCAACATGTATGGAGGACAGGGTGAGAAGCATTCATGGTAGATTAAACTGTTTTTTCAAAGTTATATAGATATCTACAATTTATTTTGAAAAAAATATTTTTTTCATTCAGAATGCAGTGCTTTTTCAACACCTTAATTTAATATATAACATTTTTATTTTTCTACAGAAATGGCAGGTCTTATTAATGTGACAATCTGATCTTCAACCAGCTGTCACAGCGTAATTATATCTTCCTTCCAGCTGTTTTTTCAGTTGCATGTGACTGCTTAAACACTTGCAGGCATTAAAAATGGGCAGGTGTATCACATCAAAGTATGTAGAAATCTGTTAATGTTGGTTCAATGTGTTTTAATTAAGGTGCGGAAACCCACACCAAATATAAATCCTCATTTAAATCTTAATCTATTAAATACCTGTGCATTCGCTATTGCAGTCTCAAATGTGCAGTTTTGACATTAAAGTTTTACAGCTAAACTGTATTTCCATACTATTAAATCACACATGGTACTTAAGCCATTATTGTGTCTTGATCATAAAAAAATCAGCTGGAATGGATGGATTGGAGCCATATTTTTGAACAGTAGCAACACAGATTATTGCTCAACCATTAGCCGATCTATTTAATCTCTCTCTTATTTTAGTTCCATCAATTTGGAAAGCTGCATATGTTGTCCCTATTTTTAAAGGAGGTGACCATTCAAACCTAAACAACTAGAGTCCTATAGCTGTACTTCCAGCTACTGCCAAAGTATCTGAGAGTTTAGTAAACGAACAATTAAAGAGTTTCTTAGAACAGAAGAATATCCTAGCCGATCATCGCTCTGGATTTCATTTGATATATGGTACATAAACTGTAGTCTTTAAGGTGATTAATGACATAGTGCTTGCTTTGGATACCGGTAAATTAGTTGGTGCTTTATTACTGAATTTATCTAAAGCCTTAGATTCTGGAGAATTTTTGTTTGTTTGTTTGTTTCGGATTTAGTGAGAGGGCTGTGGATTGGTTCAAGGATTACCTAAAAGATCAAAGGCTGAGTCTAAGGGGTTAACACGGGGTTAACTCAGTCTGGTCTTTGAGCCTCTAAGGGGTTAACTCAGCCTGGTCTTTGAGCCTCTGTGTAAGGTGTAGGTACCTCAGGGTTCAGTACTTGGACCAATCCTCTTTACCCTATATACAGAGCATCAAAAGAAACGTATCACTAGTATAACTCATTTATTTTCGAAAAAAAAGGTATATAAATGATGGACATTGATTAAATGTTTTGTTTTCTTTTTAATCGCTCGATCATTCATCCTTGACCATGACATGCTTGAGTGACTATGCCTGAAGCATATGCACTTAATCACCTAATTAGTGAGACAGTTGCTTGGACACTGGATATGGAGTGATTTCAGCTGTTGAATTGCAAGCTTGAACAATAGCAATAAAGAAAATCACAGAAAAAAAAACAATATGCCACATCTGTCAAGAGAGCAACATCTTCGTGCAATCGGCATGTTGGAGGCTGGACTTGAAATTAGGACCTAAATGATTAGGTTTTCTTTTTAGGATCAAGAAGAGTTTTTCCTTATCTAGCAGGTTAAAGTTATTAACTGCTACTATTCTCCTTGTTTTAGATTATTGAGATTATTTAGTCCTAACATTGTTTTTTACCGTATCTTGTAAAGCGCTTTGTGATGATGGTCCACTATATAATATAATAATAATATCTTTATTTTCACATAGCGCCTTTCATAGTGGACCACCATCACAAAGCACTTTACAGAGGTAGGCTGTGAACTGTGCATTATATGCAGAGTCACTTACAATAGGACATTGATTTAACATCTCATCTGCAGGATGGAGCACAAGGAGGTTAAGTGACTTGTTCATGGTCACACAGTGAGTCAGTCATTAACCTTCTGGTTTTTTAAGTCTTTGTACTGTACTTCCTTATTTGATGGCTCCTCTAAAAAGGACTAGCATTGGCTATAGTTTACGCTCTCAGGATTTTGTTAATTTGGCTGTTCTAAGGGTTCGAACATGTATGGAAGAATTATCTTTTGCATATCAACTCACAAAGATGTATAAAATTGTTTCCATCATAGTTTGCTTCTCCTTCAGTCCATATTAACAAATAGATATGTCTTATGTATTCTATTCTTTGATCTCTGGATGCCGCTGATTAAGTTTGACCTTGGTCTCAATGGGCAAATCTCCTGAGTAAATAAAAAAAATTGCACATCCTTGGTCATTTCACCTTGGTGAGTGAAACAACACATTCTTTCTTGTCATTAACCATCCAGCTGCTTCTCCTTTTGACTGACATGCTTTCAGCCAGCTACATGCTTTACATGAGGAGGCTATGTATGAAAAGGACTTGGGGGTAGTAGTGGATGAGTCTCTTATGCCAACTAGACAATGCAGAGAAGCTATAAAAAGGCAAATAGAATGGTAGGTTATATAGCCAAGACAGTTGAATTAAAACCTAGAGAAATTATATTAAAATTAACGACCATGCTTGCATCAAAGCAAGCAAGCATAAGTGGGCTGAATGGCCTTTTCTTGTTCTAGAATTTCTTATGTCCTGTGACACAGAAGACACTGCTGAGGTGAAAGGACTTAGGAAGTGAAGCAGTCGTCATGAGAGTAAGGGCATGGAAACTGTGAACTTTCTTTACCCCAGTGTAGTACTAGATGTTAGGATGTCTTGTCAAGGCTGGGATCAGGGGAAACGGGCCCAACCCAATATTAGGTACTGTCTTTATAAAGTGGCCAGTATACGTTCATGTTTTTTAGCTTACCTATCAAAGGCTTTATCTTGGTAATCACTTCATTTGGGCATTTCAATGACATGCTATTCTTACTTTAGTAACTGGTAATTGTGATCTATATTTCGTCATACAGATAACTCTAATTTTAGTTTTTACAGCAATTGTGAGGATATTTACGTTACTGGATTCTTATAGTACACATGAGAACTTTACTGTAAAATGGTTATAATTTTGTTGAAATACTTTAAAATGTATCTTTCATCAGGATGAGATTTGTTTTTTCTTGGAAAGAAGTAAACATATCCGTCACTTTGACTGACAGCTCTCATGTTTGCCAGTAAAATAGTTTTCTTTTTTCAGTATTTACTGGCCTTATCTGAAGCAGAGGCCTAGCACCACAACTATGAGAATAATGAACAGCATTTTAATGAGGGAGAAAAGCATTATTCTGCTTCTTAAGCTCTGTCATTGCCTTCAATGATAAGCTTTCAGGATTTCTTTGACAAAAGAAAAAGAAAAAGATTGGTCTAGCAGAAAAGGGCAGCCATGAATGAAAACTTTCATTGATTTAATGTAAGATTCAAAATCCATTTTCTTATTTACACAAGCAATAGTGGAAAGTGTTTTCCACTTAAACATTTATTTACCTATTTTATTTAATTAGGCCGTATTTATATCACACATTCTATAATTACTCCTACTCTTAAATAATCTTTTTTTTTATATTGCTTAGCCATTAGTACTATACCACCACCACCTCACTTTTTTTGTATAGAAGATATTTTGGTTCTTTGCTTTGCTAGTTTTGTATCCTTTAATTCTGGATATGCAGCTCTTTCAAATACAGTTGTAATAGATTAAATTAAGCATTGCCCTTTTTTCCAGGTATGGTAGCTAATCCGATTGCGTTCTCTCCAAATTTGGTAATTACTGGAATTTTTATTTTTTTCTATATGCTCATATCTTTATTTTGCTTGCAGCTTAGATTTCCATTGACTTTCAGAATAACACAATTTTGGATTAAAAAAACTAAACAAACAAACAAAAAAACACAATTTGTGTTTAAAGGACAAAAAAAACCAATATTGTTTTAAATGTTTTAAAACAAAAAGGGTGACTTTACCATATTTACAGTATCAATTAGCTCCTGGATCATTTAACACATGTATTGCACTTCTGTAGTGTGTAACATGTTACATTACTGGCACTTGAACAATACACTTGGTTGGCTTCTTGGTACACAGATGGTTTCTTGAGCAGTTGTTATGAGCAGGTTTGACAGTACTTTCAAACACAGGTAAGAAATTAACCATCTGTTCTAATCAAAACAGATTTGTAACCATATGTTGAAAACTTGTCTTAAAGCCTTTTTTTGTTTAGTTTATTATTATTATTTATTTCTTAGCAGACGCCCTTATCCAGGGTGATTTACAATAATTACAAGATATCACATTATTTTTTACATACAATTACCCTTTTATACAGTTTGGGTTTTACTGGAGCAATCTAGGTAAAGTACCTTGCTCAAGGGTACAGCAGCAGTGTCCTCACCTGGGATTGAACCCACAACCCTCTGGTCAAGAGTCCAGAGCCCCTAACCACTACTCTACACGGCTGCCCTTTATGGAGTCAAGTGGCTCTCCTAAAAGCCAATCTTAGTTTTAGCTTTTTTTTATGATTGACCACCAAGGTAAGCATCTGTGTAGTAAAGTGCTGTATGAATTATAAATGATCAGCAATAGTAGAGAAAGGTAGCTGTCACAGAGCACTGGTGGCTACAGTTAGAACATGATGTGCAGCACAGTCTCAAAACTACATGGAGCACAGGAGACAGGCCTTTGAAAGGGTGACAGCAACCATACTATTCTGAGACATGCACACACAAAATAGTTTGGTTAGAACAAATTACATTTCTCAGACACTTTTTAGCTGAAATAACATTACTTTTCACATTTTAATTTCCTGTTTCCTGTTTTACTTGATATAACAGTGACATAATATATTATTTTGCTCAATATTCACTACTATTATCATACAGGTTTGAGTTAAGTTATTAAGAGGAGTTGATTTTGGATGCATACTATTATTATTATTATTAGTAGTAGTAGTAGTAGTAGTCGTAGTAGTAATTATAATACCCCTCAGATATTGAATTTTAAATGCCACATCTCGCTTACTTATTTTTAAGTGGTCTGAAGCACAAATCTAATTTCTACTTGGCTGTTTTTAAGCAATACTATGGAAACCACATTCAAGCTTATAAAAATGAATATATTTACGTCTGCTTTCACAGACCCTTATTAGCACCAATCTTATACAACCTTATCTGTGTTGACATGGGTTAGTAAAAAATAAATAAATAAATAAATAAAAATAAAAAAGATTCATTAAGAACATAAGAACATTTACAAATGAGAGGAGGCCATTCAGCCCATCTTGCTTGTTTGGTTGTTAGTAGCTTATTGATCCCAGAATCTCATCAAGCAGCTTCTTGAAGGATCCCAGGGTGTCAGCTTCAACAACATTACTGGGGAGTTGTGTCAGCTTCAAGAACATTTCTGGGGAGTTGGTTCCAGACCCTCATAATTCTCTGTGTTAAAAAGTGCCTCCTATTTTCTGTTCTGAATTCCCCTTTATCTAATCTCCATTTGTGATCCCTGGTCTTTGTTTCTTGTACCCTGGGGTATATTCCAGAAACTACCCATGGGGGTATAATATGGGAGGTTACACCAGTATTCTGCATTTGTGCAAGGTCTTGCTTGTTAGAATCTTTTACCTATTTTTGAAGAGGGGACAATATGCATACATACTAAAACCTTTAGCAATCAAGGGGTCTAAGTAGGATTAATGGGGGAAAAAAAAAAATTAATACAAATTGTTTATTCTAAATTTTCTTGCTACCTGTCATTTCATTTAACAAAACTGAACAAACCCCTGCTTACTATTACCAAATTATACAAAAAAAACATGCTTCCCCATTCTGAATAGAGGCAGTTCTTTAGCCATACAATGCAACTACTCTGTTTATTGCTGACTGAAAGCTGCTTCCTCTGATATGTAGATTTTGAAGAAGAAATCTAATCAAGATGAATTCATAAACACCTACAAGTCTGGTGGAGATGCTAAATTAATTTTACCATTTTGAACGAATATGGTATGAGTGTTCAGATTTTATTGTTGCTTCCTCGCAAGAAAATGTTGGTTTCTAAAAATATCTGTTGGGAGATATACTGTACTAATAAAAGACTACAGTCACATGTGGATGGGTTTTGTGTTGTTGTCTACAAACACCCTAATGGATTGTTGCCCACATCATAAGCCCATAGCCATAACAATGAGATTTACAGATTTGCTTAAACAAACATGAAGGCTCAGCTGTCATTAACTCTTATAGAATTTGATTCCACAGGGCATGATTAAGGCATGTGGACTGAAGAAACTATAAGCTTGATGTTCTTGGTCCATAAACAGGCTTGATTGTTCCATTTGCCAAGTTACCAAGGTTTTAAAAGAGAACCATATTTTTATAAATCAATTCAATGGAACAACTGCCTTTCATTTTGTTGGTTCAAGAAATGTTCCAATAACAAAAGCGCTTTGAACTGCAAGCGTTGATACAGTTCTTGTAATTTTTTAACATATACTTTTTTAGAATACGGTGCTTAATCGAAATGTGTGTATCTTTTTAGAAAAATAAGTTCATAAAGAAGAATTTACATGTTCAAATGAACAATGATTTCTGAAGGGCCGACAGACTGGCATAAGCCATTTATAGAATGATACCACAACCACAGGCATAACATTTTGATGTTTGTGATATGCCCATGATATTAAAATGGTAAGCAATATATACTGACAGTCTAACAGAGTACCATGTTACAATATAAGTACCAGTGCCCTACCATATCAAGGCAACTGCAATGTTTGTTCAATATACGTTGGACTGCCAGTGCAGGTAAAGCTGTGGTCTGCCAATGG
Source organism: Acipenser ruthenus (assembly GCF_902713425.1). Taxonomy (NCBI): domain Eukaryota; kingdom Metazoa; phylum Chordata; class Actinopteri; order Acipenseriformes; family Acipenseridae; genus Acipenser; species Acipenser ruthenus. The sequence continues at coordinate 27,421,526 of NC_081201.1, forward strand.
TGGTACTAAAATCTGAGTAAAATGTTTTCTTTTTCAATGCCATTGATGGAGAACCAGGTAATAGAATTATATTATAATAGTATCTCCACGGTACCCATCACGCTTTTCTGCAAGAGGAATAATGTTGTATTTTTATACATAAAATAACTTCCAGGACTGTCACAACCAAACTCATTACATTAATAATGTGAATTGAAATGAGTGCCCCCAGAATAATTAGCCCATTAGAGTTCTATGGTACAGCAGTGTAAAGTATTGCAAGTCACAGAACTGTAAACCCCTTCTGAGGATGAAACCAATTAAGCATCAGAGCCTTCTCTGTCATTCCAAAAAGACAATGTTTGGAGAAAATTTATGAAAATTCTGAATAGTTATTGTGTTTACCATTTCTCACAGACAGATGGAAACGATCAGCTCAAAAAGGACCCTAATATTGCTAAACATAGAAGTCCGGGACTAATGTGTTGCCAACTTAAAAGTCTGCAATGTTAAATTAGTAATGAATGTTTGTGCAATTTGTATGCATTATACTCACTCAGGCTCGTTTCAATGTGACTCTGGGTTGACCTGTGTTTACTTCAATGCCTTTTAATGTATTATTAATGTAATAAAGAAACAGCAGGGAATAAAATATTATAGCCAATCAAGCTAAGATACTGAATAAACAAGATAACAAAAACAGGAATAGTATTTGGAGCAATAGACAGCACACATACCAGAGAAGCAGTCCATAAAACTGAAACCTGTTCCATTATCAAACTGGAAGAGACACTGCAGAAAGGTCAAAGATCACCTGCATGTATAACATTTTTGTATAATTTCCATTTATATACTCTATACCTACCTTCAATATTCACTGATGTTACAAATAACTCACAGTGGCATATGGAAACAAATCTTAAGTTGCTTTACCTGTTTTGGAGTAAAGATCCTTTTATGACATGTATTCTTTCTGAGCATGAAGACTAATATAACAGGGCATGTATGAAAGCAATAGTGCAAATTGGAGTGTGATCTACCCTAATTTGTTTCATCCTTAAAGTGGGTTGTAGCTCAGTGTCTATCACTTACTTTTTAAATTTACAATACTTCAGTGGGCAATTGTATTGTCTAATTCTCTTTCATCTGGGCTCTGATGCAAATCTCTTCCATTAATGTAATTAGTTTGTTTGTTTTAGTCTTATCAGTACAATTTACATATCAGGTGTGGTAAAGTAAGTGTTCCCAACCTTAATTTGGATGCTTTAGGACCCTGGGGATTAGGTAACATCTATTCCATCTACGTGAAGGTGGCTGCAATAGGTAGCCATCTTATGAAAGAAATTGGGTAATTGTTAAATTGGCAAAGGGGTTTAAATTAGCTAAGGGGTTCAGTTAATTGAGACACCTGTGCACACTTAGCCCCTGCATGAAGGGAAGGGAAACCCTGTGGGTGCTACGGAGAAGTGTGTAGTGTGTGGAGGAGAGAGAGAGAGAGAGAGAGAGAGAGAGAGAGAGAGAGAGAGAGAGAGAGAGAGAGAGAGAGAGAGAGAGAGAGAGAGAGAGAGAGAATCTGTATTTTTAAAATTGGATAAACTTGGTTACAAGAAAAATGGCTTAGTCGTCCTGTTGGTAGTTAGGGTCCACAATCTATGGTGTAGTAAGTGGTTCAAGTGAAGTTAAGTGTTGTTTTGTTTATTTTGATTTGTGTATTGGCCTGTTTGTTTGAACTGTAAACAAAGTCTCCAGACTGACCAAGGATGAGCAGTGCACTAAAAAAATTAAATAAATGGAGATAGGACCGCAGGACCACCCTGTGGCAGAAGACAGAGGGGAAAAAAGCACCTATGGACTGACCACCAGAAGAAGCTCCTGGATTTTGTCTGCAAGACTCCAGAAGCACAGCTGGTGGACATGCGACACCAGAGTCCTGCGCTGGAAGAGGCTCTTGACGCCATGACCGAGGTAGTCAGATGGATACTGAGGGATCAATGGGTAGGCGGAGCGGGCCAGGCTGGTCTGGGAGGGCGCATCAAAGTGCTTCTCGTGCCTAGAGTATGGACATGAGGAGGCAAAATGCCCACTGAGAACTGCTGAGCTACATGTTCAAGACAAAGGAGCTGGAAAGACAGCTTGAAAAAAAAGTGAGGAACATGAGCATTTTATAGTAGAGCTGCAGCTGATGAATAAAGCAAAGGATACAGAAAGGAATGATCTGGTGCTGCAACTTCAGCAAGCTCAGATGCAGTCCTTTGAAATGGGTAACATAACAGTCAAAGAAACGGAAGAGAAGTTACAGACTCTGGAAAGGGAGACTGAGAGTTTGAAGCAGGAGCTTGAACTCAAACAAGAGGGCTTTGAGAAGTTGAAAGTAGAAGTTCTGAAGAGTAAAGAAGAAAAACTCAGGGCAGTAGAGAATTGTGATGCTGACATACAGAAGAAGTGTAAACTTTCACAGGACCAAGCAGAAGGAATTTGAAGAGACAGTTGGGAAACTGGAGAAGAAAATCCAAAGCATGGTGTGAGAGTCGCATGTTATCCGAGAGAGTAAATAGAACCAGATTACAGAGCTGAACAACAGTGCTGATTCTTTAAAAGCCAAGTGGGAGGAAACGTTGCACCGTGTTGTGATGAAAATGGAACAGAAGTTCAAACTTCAGAAATACAGTGAAAATATTGAAGACACGAACTCGCACCCATCCAAGCTGGAGGCTGAATACTCAACCCAGTCTAAGGCTACGAGCCAGATGGTCTAAGAGCTGGAGGCCCGAGTGCAACAGCTGATGGTGAAAGCTGAAAATGGCAATTTACAGCGTCAGAAACTGACCCAGGAGAAAGTAGTCCCAGAGCATCACAAAGCAAACAGTATTACAGAACTGTACGAGGCCAAGATAAAGTACAATGCCCTCTGGGAAAAGAAGTAAGTGCTTGAAAATAAGTTTCAAGAAGCAAACAAAGAAGTTGAAAAACACCAACAGAGTGAAGCGGCTTTCTCAAAAGAAAGAGGAGGTGTTGAGCAAGCATACAGAGGAGATAAGGCTGCTTTGAGAGCAGCTGGAATCCCAGCATGATAGACTGCCACAAGCAAAGAATAAAGGATCTCAAGGAGAATCTGAACAAAATCAGTGAGAAAAAACCATGAACCCATTGATCTGGAAAAATCACTTTTAATGCAGATGCACAGATGCACAAATAACAAATTATATTACCTGCGACAAAGACTGAAGCAAAATTTATTTTAAACAGAATGTTACAAATTGTCAAATCAAGGATGTGGTTCTTAAAAAGGGATTCCTATTATTAGTTTATTTAGCAGATGCCTTTTTCCAAGGCGACTTACAGAGACTAGGGTGTGTGAACCATGCATCAGTTGCAGTCACTTACAACTACGTCTCACCCGAAAGACGGAGCACAAGGAGATTAAGTGACTTGCTCAGGGTCACACAATGAGTCAGTGGCTGAGGTGGGATTTGAACCGGGGACCTCCTAGTTACAAGCCCTTTTCTTTAACCACTGGACCACACAGCCTCTCATATTGACAGTGCTGGACATTTGCCATCCAAGACATTAGTTTACACTGGGTTCAAGTATATAAGGGCTAAAAAAATAAAACAAATTAACATTAACATTCGTTTTGCCATATTGCACACCTCCACAGAAGAATTGTCCCAAGAGAATCTATTACACAAGGAATGGATTATTATTATAATATGGGATAGTAGTGCTGTAGTAAAAATCTAATATTACAATGATATTCTTGGTGCATTAGTTATATCCTTGAAAACCAGTGTCATCTTTATAATTGGATCAGTATTTTCAGAAGCTTTGTGGCACAGTTCACTAGTTTTCATATCTGGACATTTAAATCTGGAAATAAAATGTAATATTGGTAATGCCACCCATGTCATGATGCTACAAGTTTTTACAGTACAAGGGGCTGAAGTAGGCAGCTACTATTGGTGCAGCCCTCGATATGGTCTGGGGCTTCCATTCAAATGACAAGTGTTGTGTTTTACAGGCACTTGTTTTCAAAATAGTTTATCCCACGTGGGAACGTTTAATTGTAATTTCAGCAAATACTAGATTCCAAAACTTTTTTTTTTCTTTTTACAGTACTGTGAAATATATTTAAAATGTAACTTGTGTATGCATATCGAACGTCGATGCAGGTGCAGTTTGTAAAAGTAAATCATAGTGTTGGGACCTTTATTGTCTATATTTGGATTGGACTCACAAGATATGAGGCATCAAAAACTGCTACTCGTGCAGACGCAACAATATCGAATAATTAAATAAATCATATTATTTCGGGCCATGTAGGCTATGCAACCTGCAACACATCAAATTACGTGCATTTAGCTTAAAGTATAATACAGTATTCGTTGTAATTTTAGATATCCTATCACTCATTTGTGTAGAATAAATAGAATTTCCGATCTATTTACCCGCTCATAGTTACTGTAGTAGTTAGTAATTGAAGGCTGCGCCCTAGTTTGTGTCCAATCAGAGGGTATATGCTGTGGAATGAATAAGGCAGCAATGCGTAAACAAGCTCTGGGAAAGTCCTCCGCCCCCTTTCTATCTGTCTCGCTCAGTGAAGCTAGTTCCGTGTTCTACTACTTTATTATTACAACACCATTCACTCTAATAACCCACCATCAGATTTACACAGTAGTGGATTTACATCAGATCCTCATGACCATGGCCTCTTGAAAATAAAATAAAAAGGTAAGGGATGCGGTTACTAAAAAAATAAACATTGCGTATGATTTTCACAAGGTAGTAAAGTTTTTGGGGTGGGATGGGATGCGATCATGTGTCAGGATATATTTATTATATCAAGTTGCTGGGCATGTGAGTTCGACCTTGTTTTGTCGATATAGCGTGGTAGAGAATGCTACCACTGCGTCTGTTTACAAAAAGTGCTACTTTGAAATCGATTTTGGATAACCTTAATTTTTGGACGACTATGTAACTCATATCAACGAGGCGTTTAGAGTCCAGTAACCTTAAGTAAGCTGACGCAAATTGTGACGTTTGTGGCTTCCTGGTGATGAGGGGTAGATAACACAGTGCGTTCACTGTTACAACTGTAAAAAGCAAGCAAGCTATGGATTTCTTTACTGCGTACTGAAGATTTTTCTAGCAATCTTTACTTCACCAGGTCTACTTGGCGATGCAGCAACGTTTGTTCTCTCTATTACAGAGCGTATGTTTCTGTACTATATAACCATTATGTATGTTAATTTACACAATTCTAAACTGAATTACTTTGGGGGGAAAGCAGTTTCCTAATTATAATTATCAAGCGGCGGTGGGTAACTACTGACAACTGTGATGTTTATTATTGTTGACGTACTGAGTGGCACCAGCACCTGCGCGTAGATATGTAGACTGACATAACGTACAGAAACTACTTGCTTCAGGTCAATGACGCTCTGTAGAGAGTCGAAAGTTAAATATTTATGTTTGTTTGGAATCTGGATATTATTTGCAAAACCATCAATTTAATGTAATTAGTCTGCCAGTCACGTGCAGTAACCAGAACTTGTATAATTTAGTTTTGGTGTAAAAGTGTCCAGTGGTTATTCTTACCTGTCCAATGGTTTTCACAATATGACCGTGCATTTTACATTTGACGAATCGTTTTGTATGTTTCTCATGACAAGAAGTCTCGGTTTCTATAAGCAAGTCATTTATTGCAGGTGCATCGAGGGAGAATACACGTTCTCTACAAGATATTTTAAATAAAATTAATTAATGTGAACTCCGGTAACCCCACACTAGTTAAAAATTAACTTATCATATGGTATGCCACTCCAGGCCATAGTCTGCACTGCATTCTGATTGGCTATCATATTATTGTTAATAAAACAGTGAATAATCCTCTCCCTACACCGAAACCCTAACCTTAAGGTCAGTACACATCTAAAGTAGTTCATGTTTGGAAATGAACAAGCGTTTTTGTTACTTTAAAAAAAAGTGACCAGAGGTGCTGACTTCCTCAGTTGTCCTGACAGATTTCGTGGTACCTTTGTAAGCACTGCATACATGTATGGTTATATGGTTAGTGCTGACTCGCCCTTTCTTGGAGACAATGACATTATTAAAATGGTCTTTCGCGATTACTTGCTCACATTTGTGTGAGCCTAATTCACTCAAGCTTCAAAAGGAGTTCTTGGTAGGCAGGCTACTGATGATCATTCTACAGGTGGTCTTCAGTTTGACTGTGTCTCTCAAATGCTAATTTAGAGATGGTTCTATGCCTGTATTTGACTCAATAAGTGGCTTTTGTTTTATTATTGTTATGCTCTTCTAATTTATTTTTCACAATATGTTTTCCTAACATACTTCAGCAGATGTACAACACTAAAACCTTTTCTGCAGCACCCCTGTGTTAGTAGATTTCTCCATCTTCAGTGTCTTCTATCCCTTGTGTTCAGGCTTACATGTTCAAGAATATTGTAACCTTATACTTACAAGATCATGTAAAGAGTTTTTTTATGTGAAATGTTAGACAAAAAAAACGTTTTTTGGGGGGGGGGAAATAAAGGGTATCCACTATTTTGCCTTTGTTTATATTTTCGTTTTGCTTTTTAGAGCTGCAGAACTGCTTTCAAATAAGTCAGTACATTCTGCAGAAGGAAGTAGCATGAACAAACCATGTTAGGTTTACAGAATGGAAGCTTCATTGAGATTGGAAGCTTGTGTGAATGCAGTTAAACAAACAGGCAAGTCAACAAAGTTGGGTTTGTCATAAAGTAGATTGCACAGAAAGTATACATGCAACCCTGATTCATATTTTGGTATAAAACTGAGATACTGTAGCTTTATCTTTTAAAGCATCCCTGTGTTATAGAATAACCAGTCCTGTACTTTTGTGGCTTCCCACCCACCTTTTGAAATAGATAGCTTTTGTAATGTAAACCTTCCAACTTTCAGGTGCAGAAGTCCTACAGAACCAGGGGAAGGTTACAATGAAGCACCCTTGAGCTTTCATTCAGGAGAATGTATTTTTCACAAGGTGAAGATTCGCTTGAAATGAGACCGATGCGGGGAGCATCCCAGCTGTGCATTGTAGCACAGCAGCTCCTGTGAGCACCGACTGGCCCCATCACCTCTCCTCCCGTCTCCACGGATCTGCCAGCCTAACCTGTCCTAGAAATGGCTGCTCAGAGGAAGCACCTGGTCAGAGATTTTAACCACTACATTACCTGCTACGTCTGTAAAGGATACTTAATCAAGCCCACCACAGTGACCGAGTGCCTCCACACTTGTAAGTATTGAAACCATGGCAGTACTGTAAACCCTGAAAGTACACATCAGACACAGGTTCTGAATTAAGCCAGTGATGGGGTTAATTTTAACAAGTCAAGGATGATTTTTAAGGGTTCAAAGCAGAGTAGGACTCCTCCATGCACCATTCAGTGTTTAATGTGGTTGCTGAATTGTGTGTGTTTAGGTTGTAGGGAATATAAATATCAGTTGACTGTTTTATATGCTGAAATCAGCCACCTTTTCTTAAGTAGAAAACACTTCACTACACCGTGGACCATATAAAGCCCCAAAAAGTGACCACCAAGTTGCTATCAGTAATGTCAAACATGACGAATAGCTGAAGGCCATTGACTGCATGGGCTGTTTGCAACTGAAACTGCTCATTTAAGACTACTGTGATTGCGTATCTGTTTGCATGATGTTTGTAACCAAATATTGTGATGGCATTGCACTAAAGGTTTAAAGAACAATTCTGGTAGCTATGTGGATTTTAAGACTGGTCCAGGAGCCAGTTAGATAACCCATAAATGGGAGCGCTCTAGACATTTAAACATATTCTAAATAGTTCTCCTCACTTCAATCAACCATCTTTGACTTTTTAGCTACCATTTTTGCAAATTAATTGGAGAACAGGTTTGTTCTTGTACTTCCTTATGATTTGTCTATAACCTGCACCTGTTAAAATTTCTATCTCTATGTTTAATTACATTTTGAAATTAAGAAAAGTATTACATTAACAACTACTCAATTTAGGGCATATCCTGTGTCCAGGGGTTCAACACATTTATTAGACCTTCAGAGAGGTCCTCCCCATTTCTTTTGGTCTGCTTTTACCCAGTCCCCTGTGAACGTTTCTGATCTCTGATAGAACATTTAAAAACAGTTCCATAATAATGTCTAATATAGACACAAGCTTCAAGCCTTTCAACTAGTCAGTCGTTCGGTTATGTATGCTTATTGGTATAATGTGCCTTTCCTGAACAAGCTTATCAAAGTACTTTACAAATAGTAAATATCACTGTAGGAAAGTACCAAGCTAAAAAACCATGGGTCTTTCCTGGCAGAGAATTCCACACATTGGGAGATCCAGGAAATGGAAATTGGAAGATGCTTAGTCAATGCTTTTTAAAGAAATATATGGTATTAAAAAAAAAGTACATATGTGTTTGAAGCATATAAATGAATAAACCAAAGTTGCATAGTTGAGAACCATAATGTAGTCCTAAATTTCTTCTTTGCCGATCCTCAGCTGTCAACTTTGAAACACTGCCCATTATATAATAATGCACACAGTGTGAATGGAAGTGCACACCATAATAAAGGAGAGATTTTGAAACCTTGCCAAACCTAATTAAGACAGGACCACTTTACTCGCCAGTGCCTAAAGCTTTCCCCTTGTAGAAGAAGGACTCTGTCTACCCAGTGTTCTGGTTTCTCAACAGAGTGATGTGGTAGTGAGATGAAGCCTTTTGTTTGACAAACCATCTGGCATCACTACTTTAAATATGGTCTCTATTAGAAAAGCGAGCAACTAAAGGAGAAGTTGTGTAGTATGATTTCTAATTTCTGTACAAAATAAAGTTATTTTTTAGGGGTTGTACAGTAGTATAATTTAACTTCAGACATGTATAAAACTTTATATGTTTGCAATCATTCAGAATGGTTCGAAGTTGGTCTCATGATATTGTGAACATTACCTGCTCGTAGTAGAAGTGAAGTCAAGTTGAAAGGTCACAATATCACATGACTTGGCAAAAGAATTGTTCAGTACAGTGCAGAGTGAATGTCCTCATCATCGCATGCTGTAAATATTTGGAAAATGTATAAAATCAACAGATTATCAGATTACGCTGATGGAAATAAGACTCCTATTGCATTGCAGTTTCACCCATGCGTCAAGTTTTCATGAATGCGTCACCTTTTGCTAACAATAGTAATTTAAAATAAATTACTCGGTAATACAACTTTTTTTCTTTTTTCTTTGTGCTTATGCAGTTTAGTAGTTTGCATCCTAGTACACGGTGCTACACACAATTTAAAGACTTCTAACAAAAGAGCAGAAATAGAATAAGCAACCTTTAAACTAGTGGGAAAATATGTGAAAACAATGCTGCAGGTTTTATACCTTTACCTTTGTAAGTACCTTTTACGCAAGCAACACTTATTTAGGAGTCTACATCATTTTTGACACTCACTGCAGGTTCAGTTTTGCCATACGCAATGTACATTTTATTGTTGGTTTTGTGAACTGCATATTTGGTAACAGCACCAAGTTTCATTTTTTTTTTATTTTTTTTTTTTTTTAAAGAGCTTAACTCAGTAGAATATATTTGCTAGACAAGCGTGCAAGTAAAAAGAAAAATATGGAAAATCATCTAGCAAGTATATTTCTTGCGAATAACCTGAAAATGTAGCAACACATGCAAATTAGGCTATGACATCACGAAACGTCACAGGGAATTCCCTTTGACTCACTAGAATTTGCAATTTTACTGATTAACTTATAAACTCGCTCGATAAATGGATGGAAAGCACACTTTGTGAAAATTCATGCAGCTATTGTGTTCACCAAAAAAAAATCAATAGTAGAGAGCAACAAAACATGGATATATATCCTTGAAACTCAATGTGTGGAATAGCTTTTTGTATAAATGTCAGTGTAAAATTTTGTCAACTGGTCCAAGGGTTTCCAAACTAAAGCTTTCAAAAGCTTAGCCAATCAGTGTTCAGTGAGTACATTGAAAAAACATTAACAGGTTGTTGAATACAATAAGGTCTTGTAACAAATGTCCAGGCAAAGTTTTATCAAACTCAGACAAGCACAAGTATTGTCTTCATTCGGCCATCCACTGCATCCATGTTGCAGAGCAATACATTTTTTTTTTTTTTTTTAATTTAGTAGTCGCCAGTTGTTTTTATCATTTTCTCCCAATTTGGAATAGCCAATTATTTTTTTTTAGGCTCAGCCCACCGCTACCACCCCTGCACTGACTCGGGAGTGGCAAAGACAAACAACACACACTGTCCTCCGAAGCACGTGCTGTCAGCCGACCGCTTCTTTTTCACACTGCAGACCCACCATGCAGCCACCTTAGAGCTACAGCGTCGGAGGACAACGCAGTTCTGGGCAGCTTACAGGCAAGCCTCCAGGTACCCGGCCAGACCACATGGGTCGCTCGTGTGCGGTGAGCCGAGGACACCCTGGCCGACCTACCCCCCCCCCCCCCCACACCCCGGTCGGCGCTCAGCCAATTGTGCGCTGCCCCCTGGGAGCTCCTGTCCACGGTCAGCACTGGAATAGCCAGGACTCACAGAGCAATACATTTTAATTGCCTCAGTTGGGTGTGTCCAAAACCTTGTATAATTTCTACAAAAACACAGTGTGTGATTGATAGTCTGTGCATGTATGCAGAGGCGGGGAGGGCATTCAGAAAATAATTGTAGATACATGTATTACTATAAACTTGTAATAAATATACTTTCCATTTTACAAAGGTACAGTACTGTAACAAGAAGGACTCTGAAGTTTGTTTTATTTTTGCTTTTCATTTTCAAGCAGGGATTTTTTTTTTTCCCCAAGAGAATTAGCAGGAGTCATTTACATAAGAAAGTAGAACTGCACACTACAAACATCCCAGAGGCACACTGAAACTGCTAAAGGGTGCACAGTCTAAAGATTTTAACACAGAAGCACCCACTCCCCTTCTCTCCCTAATCATGTCTTTAATAAAATAAAATGCTAAGTAGGGAAGCTGAGAATGCAGGCAGTGGTAAGACAGGAAACAAGTCAGGTCAAGCAGCCCCGATCATCATTAAGCCTTCCTTTACATCACCTGACAAAACAATTCACATCATCTTTTGGGCATTATTGCTCGGTCCCCTCCTCTTTATAAGCTTGGGGGCATGTGTGTGACATTGCTATGGAGGATGGTGTGCTACATGTAACTCTTGAGGGTAAATGATCAGCAGACTTCCTGGTGCAGATGTCACCCTGCCCACACTGCTTCACGTAGCTTCACAATCCAAATAAACTTGAGCTGTCATTACACTTCACAAGCAGCACTGGGGGAAACGGAACTAATTGATGGCTTCCCAGCAAACTTTTTTTTTTCTTTTAAACTTTGCCCACTGTGTTTTGCAATTCAAGTCCAAGATGTGACAGAGTGTCAGTATTACTGAAGATATTGAAGTGAAGTAGTTCATATATAATTGGAATGTATCTTCTAAAATGTGTAAAGCCTAGTGTTAAAGCTAGCCAACTTGTGATATATATAGTTTATGTGAAAGCTGCAGAGTATTTATTATAGTTGCATTTACTCTAAGTGTAATAAAGAGAGGTGATGAGTTATTTAGGGATATCAAGATATTAGTAAAATGAAAGATAAACTGCTAATGTAACATTACATTTGTTTTATTTTTTAAAAGAAAAACTGATATTAGCTTTTCACAGTGATAAAGGCTTTGGGAATTGACCCTTAGTAGATTATGTCTTTTGAGTTTAATTTAAAAATTAAGAGAATGGCAGATTTAGCAGTAGTAATACACTCAGCTAAAGCATGTACCGGTACATGTGGCACCCTAACTGGGTTTTGCCCTGAATCCCATGGGGGTATAGAGTTAATTAGGACAAAGTCAAAGCATGAAAATGTACTATAACTTTGTCTTTGTTTCCGTGTTGTTTAACTTACTGTAGATTGACAAGGAGTAAAACAGGTGGAGAAATGCCACTGCCCTGGGCTGTTATGATTAGACATAATAATCTTATTAATAAAGTCTTTAAAGGCAAGGAGCAGTGTGGTGTTGTGGAATAACTTGTGTGTGTTGGAGGATGGAGTGATTGTGAGTGTGTGCTGTGCATCTTAGTGGTGGTAGCAAGAGGAAGGGTGTCCTACATTTCCATCTTTATAAAAGATCATTTACAAATTAGCATGTCACATTTCTATAGGAAAGATTGTAATCAGTAGATGCTCTTGCTATTCACTAACTACAAAACCTCTAAATGAAGGTATGCAGATTGTGACTCTTATAACTTGTGAACAACTTGTTGGATTGATTTGAAGATTTGCAATTTGTAACACAGCAATCCTCAAAACATTGAAAACATCTACCCACTTGCTAGGCCTATGAGCATATTGACAAATTTGCTGGTTTAGGCAAACACCCTTCTAGTTCAGGGTGTTTCTAGCTGATTGTGTTTGTTCTGTTCAAGAATATCAGAGTCTTCGTATACAAGTAAATTCCTGATTCAGCAGGAAGGAATGAAACAATATATAATTATTCAAAAAGTCATAAGTGAATGAGGGCTGAAGGGAACAGGAACATGAAACAAATAACATAACTGGTCGCCTGGTGATCTGTAATAGCTGTTTCTGTGGTTGTCTAACTGTGGTCTGTGTAGTTTTATATTATACACAACTTCAAAAAAATCAATAAAGTGTACACTGATGAGGCACAAGCCAAAACATCTGTCTCCTTAACCTGGGTCAGTATAATCAACCTGTATCCCATTGGATCATCCACAGCTGGATATTAATGAAAGATTTAACAGAACTGGGGAGTCGACCTGGATTGCATTAACCACCTGGTTATCCCAGCAGGGTATGAGATGATCAAAGAAACCCCTTAGGGTGACAATATATTAGGTTTTTTCTGGAATTATGTTACCACAATCCAAATCTTAGCAATTTTAAACAATGTTATTAACCTTTTTTATTACAGTTTGCAAACGCTGCATCGTCCAACACTTTGAAGACAGCAATGACTGTCCCAAATGCGGCATCCAAGTTCACGAAACAAATCCGTTAGAAATGCTAAGGTAAGAGACAGAAATGTATTACAAAGAATTGAGCAAAAAATAACATGTAAAGCTAGTGAAATGTAAAAGAATCAACTGTACTGAAGGTAGATGCCTATGCTCACCAAAAACAGAAAGCTAAGTATTGGCATGAGTTTTCAGGCGTGCCACAAAATGTACATAAAACTTTCTTTTATATGCTGGTATATGTGGGACTTGGGGTAAGAAATGTGTTCCCTTTTTTACCCCACTCATATTGCTTTCTTTCTAAATATCTTGGGGACGAATAAATGATTGTCCCCTCATCAAAATTAGGTAAAAGCTTTTAATAAAATGTTATCCATTTACTGCCAATCCCAAATGACTGGATTATTTTTTTTTATTATTTTAACTCCCAAAATGAGATTCTGCCATAGTAACTGCCAAGACTGGTACAGCACTCAATGTGATACCTGTCTTGACGGTTATTATTTTAGAAACGCATTTAGGTATAATTAAGATCAAGTGCTGTATACCATCCAGTCATTCTGCATTTGTAGTAAATGGAAAACATTTGGGGATGGCATTGCATTGAAATCATTTTTGAACAGTGGGCAACTCTCTGTTCAGGTGGTAGTCATTGTGTAAAAATGAACCATTTCACTGCCGTATTGTTTTAACCTGACCTCTGGCAATATCAATGATATAGACCTTATGCTTTGACATAGTGCCTGCATAGTTGGTACACAGTGAAGTTCAGTGATAGGTAGTAGTGTGCAGTAGAAACCCTTTTACTGCCACATTGTTTCAACCTCTGGAAATATGATATAGATGGTTTGTTTTTTTTAATGTCCTCAAAAATGTATATATATATATATATATATATATATATATATATATATATTAGATTCCCAAACTGATTCTTTACTTTGCCTTTGTTTGACACCTCCCCCCCTTTGAAATGTTTGCATTCTCATGGTGATGAGACGATTGAGTTCTAAATTCAGCTCCCTCAGCCCTTTCCCCTGCCTCACTCTGCTGCTGTACCTGGTTCATTATTTCACTCATTCAGTATTTGTTATTTGTCACCTGCATAGGGCCTTCTCTACGAGTCACTCTTCTTAGCCCCAAACTTCTGGTATGTTTTATGCATAGATTTTTAAACATTGGTTATAAGTAGTAATAAAAAAAATGGAAAAAGGGGCTGTGCATTGCCGAAATCAAAATTAGTTTCTTCTTTAGTTCCACAGCTTTCCTCTACCCCACAAAGGACTTGGAATGAAAGTATTGTAAGTAGGGGTACTGGAAACCAGATCAAAACAAAATGTTTTTTTTTTTCTGGGGTTCCGGAGGTAAATAGGAGGGATGTCATGAAACCCCAAAACTTGAGCTTGACATAGCTTTGGGTCAGTCTTCCAGCAGGTTATCACTTGTATATCACTGTATTGGTAGAAACATGTGTCTACTCTTGTGCTGTTATATATTTACTTAAAAATTGATGTGTGAAATTAATCATTGAGATTGCAGCATTCAAGTCCTCAACAGAGGAAATGGTGGCGCTGTTGCCCCTATGCTATCACCACTTTGAACATCTTCTTTGGTCATCTGCTTTGTTGCTGGGACTTGTTGATCACCTTGTATATTTTAATTATTCATTTAAACTGCTTTGAAGATTCTATTTTCAGCTTGGTTGCAAGAATAAGCAGTTCAGTTGTGAGGAGTTTTATGGTGTTAAAATAATTTTACTGCTGTCTGAAAATGTTCTTTTGCACTTGCTTCATGGATGTTCTTCCTGTTTATTGCTTCAATAACACAAATACAGAGAGATTAATAAATTCAATCATATATTTTTATTCACCTCCTTTTATTTATTTTTTTGTTGTATTATGTGGTGCCTCTCTGATGATCTTTTCTGTCATCCAAAATCAATTCATGTGTGACCTTAGCCAGATTAGAACATGTTAGGTTATTCCTTTTTCACTCCAGAAGTGAAGCCCACTGCATTAATTTCCTACTTCACAGACATTGTGCAACCAAGTTGAATGCCAGATTGCAGATTCAGTGCAGCTCTAATCTGACAAGGAAGATTGAGGTTGAGAGGCACTCTGTCTGGAATGCATTTTCTAGACATATAATGGCATTCTAAATTGAATTCTCCATGAACAAAAAAAAGTCCCTGACTTACAATTTGGACCCTGTATCTCATTGCCTGCATAATTACCTACAAAAAAGGGGCAAATGTGCATTTTTTTCTCTCTCAAAATATTTGACATATTTTCATAGAGAGAGATACATTTCTGCTTCAGCCTTTCTTTGTCTGTATACTGCAATGATAGGTCATGCATTACCTCGTAAATACTGTAGGTGATTCCCAGGGTTTGAATTGGAAATCATCCCAGTGTTCATTTGGCTCATAACTTCTGTTAATTTATTTTAATTGCTTAAGCCCAGATAATTGAAAGAGTTACGAGAAACATGTTTGATTGCAAAAAACTTCAAAATAGTTACAAAATGGATGAATAATGTTTTGGAAGATTTTGGGCCCCTTGTTTGCTGATGTTGTCTGTACATTAAACAGCATTACCTCATACATGACAGCATGTACAGGTTTGCACACAGCTGCTTTTCAGTTCTTCAAAGGGCTTACTGAATTAGTATGTGACTCTCACCAAACAGTTCAGGAACGTGTCCTTGTTTTTTATGGAATGACCAAGCCAAAGGGACTGGGACCTTGCTGACATGTTGCTCTCAAGTTTTCCCAGTTTTCCAGACCGTTTTTGCACATTCTAAAAGCTTAGCGCAAGATCTGTCTCTGGCTTTTTGTTACTACCATCATAAACATATCATATATGCCTGTTTGACTAATACAGTACCAGATACAGTAAACTTGATGTACATGTTTAAGTACACATGTTTGCATATATGGATTTGTCTGGGCATGAAATAAATCTGGTGCGCCTATCCTGTTCTGATGGGTGTCTGCTCATCTCCTGACCAAGAGATCATCTAGAACAATTGCAATGAGGCAGATTTTAATATCTGAACATGTTTCCCTGGTTTATAATCATTTGTATGTGAATTTGATCTTTGCTATCATGGCAAGCCACCAGGCAGCTGCTGGCCTGCGTGCCTCAGTGAGCTCTTCTCCAAATCATGTCTAGGTTAACCATTTCTGCAGGGTGCTCAGTGGAACATAGATTTGCACAGGTGCAATAGCTTTAGAAGAACTGTAAATCTGCAGAAATGCATTAACCCTTGCAGGTTATGGGTTTTGTGTTAGATGAGTGTTAATAATGGAATGCTGAGTTCTGAACAACAGTTAAAGGATATACTCCAAACTAAGTACAGCAATTTTCTGGTCACTTTGGTCAGAACTATGGACTCATGTGACACAGACCATTTTCACTTTTTGTGTTAGCATTTTATAGTGTTTGCCACCATTCTGAGTGGATCTTATTGCAATTCCTGAAATACTGTCTTTTATTCACTTTTTGACGGTCTGTGTTAGTGGTTTTAATCTGAGTTCACATGCAGTAGGCCAATCAACTTAGTGCCTATATAGCTGTAAGAAGAGGTAATACCATCTAGATAGGCTGAACATTTGGTGTCCTGTGCTTTTTTCTTTTTTATTATTTTGATAGAATGCAGTACCTATACCACAGTCTGTTTTCAGACATCCCACACATACTTTCATATTCTTGTCATCAGACAGGAACTTGTCAGTTTCAAAATGACTTTTCGCTAACAAACATCTGTATGATCTGTGTTTGGGTTATTGTAATCGCCTACACCATTTTCACAGAACTCTCTTAATTGTTGTTTTCTTTTTCTTGGTAAGGCTGGACAACACATTGGAAGAGATCATATTTAAACTTGTGCCTGGACTCAGAGAAAGTAAGTTTGCTAAATTGTTTTTTCTGTGTTTGTGTGATAGAATCAGATATGTGAGTTAAACCACTTAATACTAAACATTTTTTCTAAGAGGGCTAATATTGTAGATTTCTATTAGACCCATGGTTGTCTTTATACAAACTTGATGAATGTAATGCTCTTTAAATGCGGAGAGACCATGGCACTGGCTTAACTCACAGTGCCAACAGGTGGGAGATGCCTGTCTTTCGATCTTGAAATCTGTCACTTCTGTCCCCTCAACAACAACTTTTTTTTTTTTTTTAATGAAAATGAGCATGATATAAAGTATGCTTTCCAGGTGCTGTACATATTTACACACTACCAAAAATGCAAGGTGTTACCAAAAGGAGGAATAAAATGTAAACTTTAGTCATTGGAACATGAAATTAAGACATTGTAAACGCAAATTCACACATCAGATCCCGCCTTCACTTGTACTAAATACCATGTACCAGGCCCAATACCCTAGTGCAAATTTTCCATGTAGAAAACATGAAACACTTGAGTGAATATCCCCAGTGCATATATACGTCATTATCAATCCGCAACAGAAAAAAAAGTTAAGCATTTCAGATTCATAGTACAACTGTCTTCTACTGTATTTGCTTCAGATACAGTAGAACTATGATAGCACACTACAGAAAGAGAAGAGTTCATTAAGGATCATTCAGTCTTTATTGATGTACTACATTAAAATAGCAAAAACACAGTGCAATGCAATCTATAAATATGTGTAACATGATTCCATGCAATCTTCATACCAACAGTAATACCTCTAATAAACGTTTACCATAGTAAAGTGTAATAAAGCACAGTGAAAGCATTGTAAAGCCCAGAGAGGTATGGCACAGCATATTAAAAAAAAACATGGCAAACCATGGTAAATGTGTTGTGAAAAAATAGGAAATGTATGGGAAAACTGCACATGTACTGCTTAAAACTTGTATATGGGACAGTCTTGTCTTATTTAGATTTTTGGCAACTGGTACAAGGTCATGACATGAGAGTTTGATTTGTCTGAGCTGCGCTGTTATACCTGCTGAAACAAAAAAGCAGGCCTCTGCCTGACCCATACCCAACCTTCTAACATGAAATTGCAAGCTGACCCAAACCTGTCCACTTCTGTGGGGTTCTGTCAGGTTCAATTTGTTGGCCTTGAATGTCTATGTAAAAGATATAAAATGCTAACATTAGTTCCCTCAGCTCATTACATTTAATTCTTAAGGGTCTTAAAGCAGACATTGTTTCTTTTTCCTCACAAAATTAACAAATGTGCTGGCCCCAGAGGAGAGTTACATTAAGGACTCAGTGTCAGTAACAGTGTAGGAAGCTTAAAGCATTTGGGAATAGCTTCTGTAGTTCCTTCTGATACGTGTGGTGTACAATGTGCTGTGATTTATTAAAAGGAAGGATTTGGACTTCAGTTAATTTGAATCTGAAAAGAGCTAGGCTGTGTTAAAAAAAAAAAAAAAAAAAAAAAAAGATAGGATAGGATAGGTAATTCTGAGATGATATGTTTATTGATCATATTTTTCTATCTGTAACTGACACTGATCATCTTACTGAACGATGCTTGTGCTCTATCTTTAGATTCAGGTTGTTTCAGTTGTTAAAAGAAAGCACAAGACACTCTCTTTAATAATGTGTTAGATCAGTTGTGCTAAAAATAGAAACTGGCTAATACTCAGTGAAAAAAAAAAACCCTGATATGTTGTGAATCTACAGAGCACTTTTATTTAGAACTGGGGGGGGGGTAGTTTTATAAAGCATTGTTTTTGCAGCTTCAGATTCCATGCACTGGTAGTGAAAATTAGAGCTATGGTAGAAATTTGATACTGCCCTTTGGAGGCATGTAATTACACTGTAATACCATAGTAATTACCAGTGTTTAAATTGGAGGTCGGCATGGGTACCCGAAAACCCGGGTAAAACCTGGGTTTTAATTACCCAACGCTACCCGGGTCTCTTTTTACTACCTGGGTTTAGATTTATTAATTTGAGAATGTAAAGTAAATGTAGAAAATATGACAATACAGTTGTAAGCGCAGGTCTTTGACCAGCATAATAAAGACTAAAATAAGCTTTTGCATTAAACCTTTTCTTAACTGACAGGATATCAATGTTTTACAGAAACCAGTAACACGGCGAGCGGCAAGTACACCTCAATAATAATAACTGCGGCGACTATTCTCAGGAATTAAATCGGTAACATAACAACAGGGCCCTACAGCGCGACTAATTTGGTCGCTTATGCAACTAAAAATGTGCTTATCTGAACGTAAATTGTAATTTAGACGCACCTGTGCCACTAGAAATTCCTAAAGGGTGACAGTATAAAACAAAAACAAAAGAAACAAACAATCAAAAAACTTCTAAACTCTGAGAGCTCAATCGTAATGTACTCTGGGAATGTAGTTTATTGGTGTCCACTGCCCACTGTTAATCACACATTAAAAACTACAGATCCCACACCCTGCCAGTTTCACTGATTTATCAGTGTGATGGCTACTCATTTCCAGACAGTTTGAAAACTTGTCAAACCAAGATGAGGAAAATAACACAAAAGAAAACCGCGATGAACAAACTTCAGATATATTGGCGCCTTTACGAGAAATGAGCAATGAAAGTATTATTATTATTATTATTATTATTATTATTATTATTATTATTATTATTATTTCAATGTTTCCAAGGGACGAAATATATGTGTACTATATGGTATTTAAATATGTATCATGCACTAAAACATTAATATGTGTGATTTTTTTATTTTATTTTAATCATTACCCAAAAAAGATCCAGGTACCCAGGTGTTTTTCACGGCAGGTACCCGGTTACGGATCTTCTACCCGTCCCGACCTCTAGTTTTAAATTGTTCTGGAGTGGTACATGACCATTGGATACAAATACATCTGCCCTATTATACAGCACTCGCCCAAGGTCTTGTCCATTGTGACAAAAGCTTGCAACGAAGTGATACATCTGTTAGATATTATGTACTGTATTAAACAATATGTGTAAAGAATTCAATTTGCATAGCCAATGAATCAATGTGAATCTAATGTATGCTGCTTATTTTACATATTTATAAGTTACATTTCACAAATTATGTTTGCACACACTAAAACTTTGTTAAAGGAACAGTATTAATGTTTTTGTTGTATTATTATTGTTGTTGTTGTTGTTGTTGTTGTTGTTGTTGTTGTTGTTGTTATTAATAATGTGTTTTGTTTCTTGGCTAGAGGAACAACAACAGGAAATAGAATTCTGGAGGAAGACCAAATCAAAAGAAAATGGAGGAGGTAAATATGAATGGCACCCATATCTTATAAAGTCCCATTGAGTCCCATTCCTCTTTCACAGAATACAAATTAAGCAGACTAGCGCAATAACAGAGTCAAGGACAGGATCCCGCAGCTGTTTCATTCAGGTTACCTATACCTTTGTGAATTTGGGATATCATACTGATCCTATCTTGAATTACCTCAAATTGTTTCCCTTTGTAGTCCCATGTATGTCATTGCACAGTTAATTAAAATTTCTTCACACACTACTGCTATATGAAAGACTTGGGTGGCTACCATTAAGTAATTTCAGTCATATTTATCAAATTAGCAATAAACACTCATCATATTTTTTTTTCATAAGATCTGGTGCATAAATATACATTGTTTCCTTCCTGATTCTCAACATACAGGACTGCAGCTGATATGGAAGATAGATATAGTTTATTATTTCCATTTGGGGATGCATTGCCCCAGTGAAGGGGATAAGGTGGAGTTGCACATGTATTTAGAGTCTGTTATCGTAACAGTGTCATAATCTTGGGGATATTCATGCTGTCACTGAAAATAACTTTTACCCCAAATTATAGAGGGTGTCAGAATCTGGGGATATATAGAAGAACCTGTCCATACATCATATCTTCACAGCAGTTCCTTACACAAACATGAAAACCTTATCAGATCAGTACTGTTAGTCAACCAGAAAGATGTTGTGACAGCTGCAACATGAGCAGAACACTCAACATGATACGGTAGTATGGCCTTCTCTAAACAGTGAATCCTGAAGGTACTTTGTCAATTTGTTGTGCTTGCTAGCTAAGCTTCTTATCACTGTCAGTTAGCTCCTGTACATCAACCAAACACAATGTACCACCTACATTGTACTATTTAATACATATCTTGCAGTTGTACCAAGTGCTGTCCTTGCGGATTAGCAAAGTGACTAAAGAGGTAAAAACCAACACAGATGACATTAATTAGTCTCTCATTTCTTGGGCTAATGCAGTGTTTTCTGCAGTGATCAAAGGAGACATCTCTACTGTGCAGAGGTTGGGTTAAAAAAATCAGTGCAAAGGATTGCATTCGTCCTTTGAACTGAAAAGAACGGAATTCATTTTAAAAAATGCAATTGTTTGCTATGTAGATGGGAGAAGATATTTTGAACGCCTAGGGCTCTATGACTTTTCGTAGGTTTTTGTGACTTTGTAGACCTGTATCTTTGCCAGAAGGCAGTTCTAAATCTTGACTTTCGACATTGGGAATCTTTTTCTAATGAGATGCAAATTCTGATCTCTCCTGTATAATGAGCAGTAATTTATTCTGTTCTTAAATTTGCGGTGATATTACGATAATTGTTCATGAAAAAGAGCTGTTTAGTACATCACACGCATAAATTCTATGAAGGACGGAGGCTACAAATTCGAGGTATTTACGAACACGTAAGTAATATTAGTACGTAGAGCCCCTAGTCTTTTGTAAGCAATCTAAAGGTGTATTGCCTCGTGTAGTTTTAAAATTAGAAGAAGGTTATTACTAGAGCCTCGTGAAATTCGTTTTATTTTTTAGAATTTTTCGTTTTATTTTTCACAAATTTCATTTCATTTTGTTTTATTTTTCACAAATGTCGTTTTATTACAGATACACATTAATAAAACAACTCAAATAGATGTATATCAATAATATAGAGTAGACATCATGTTTTAACTACATACATATTTTTTTTTATTAAACATCCGATTTTTTTTTAACATTTTGACAAACAGACCTCACACAGAAAAATAATTTAGTTACCAAAATCTCTCATTAGCAGCAGTAACGGTAACATACAGGCCCCTCTGCCTATTTAAAGTAAATACTGCCCATGCCCACTACAAAAATACAATAAGATAAAATAAAAATATATATATTTACACTGCACTACTATTGTGGGGCTGTCATAATAATTGCACATACAGCAATCTACCCATTAAAAAGAATTGTATTTCAATCCCATTGTATTGAAGCAGTATACAACAAGCTTGGGGTTTCTCAGTATTTAAACACAAAACAAAGCAGATTCAATCATTCAAATCCAAAATAGCATTTACTCCAGTGCAAAGTTTGTACCACTTGAAATAAAACAAAGAATTGGCATACTAATGCAAAATACTGTACAAGCAAACAAGCCATATTTTCCCAAAAAGCAATAAATAGCTAATCATGCTTAACAACGGTATCTTTCGACTCCCATTCCAGCCGACAGTAGATAATCTGCACATCATTATTTTGTCACCGTCAGCTGCACACATCCCCTCAAATTCTTTGCAGCATTGTTTAATTGTTATGCATGGTTTAGGCATTTTAGAAACAAAAGTCTCTTCTCTTACATCACAATTTTAATTACCAAACGACTCGCTTCAAAATCTGCGCAAGTGCTAGTCAGAGCTTCCATTTCCCTTCAGACTGTGTCTGTGGTAACGGCTGAGCCTCGACAACTACGACTGCAAGTATTTATTTAAAGTATTTTCTGTAAATTAAAAAAAATGTTTTTTTTATAATGATTTTTCACATTATTTTTTTTTTATATTTGCATTTCGTTTTGTTTCATTTTATATGTTACATTTCGTGTTATTTCGTATTTGCGAAAAACAGGGCTCTAGTTATTACCCTATTAAACAGCATTGGAAATGGCAGTATTATAGTTGTTTTCTGTAAAATGGTATCAAAAACAAAAACACCATGTGGAAAAAAGGTATTCATGATATCCATAGCTACCTTCTGCATGTAGTGGCAGGAAGGGTTCCAGCTGCTTGTGTGCCTGCAATTGAAACTACCTTTAGGGAATGGAAACACACTAGACAACCAAGAAGCCTTTTTTTAAGGTTTAAAAGTCCTGGAAAGGGAATAGCTCAAAGAGAACTTGTTGAGAAAAGCAGTTTGACTAAAATGAAATGTAGGCAATCCAGTAGGCGGTGATGAATCACAACAATATGGGTTATACAAAGGGTAGAAGAAGATTAAATATCTCTGGCACCTGGTAGACAGAACTGAAAAAAACAACACAATACGGTAAAAGCTGAATACTTTCTTTGTAGTTGTCAAGGTTGGTTCTAGAAGTAAGAAACTTCTCAAAAGGAGAGCTTATGTTTTTGTAAATCTTCTGCGTGTAACACAAACCGTTTGAGATACAGCTGTCATATGTATGGTGTTTTGTAAACGCTGAATGCAGAATGTAACGGTACCCTTCACACACATTGCCACATGGTCGCTATAATAGTTACTAGATGATAAAGACCAAACGTTTTGAGGTATTGGTTCCATACTCTGTACCCAACAGTATTCAACGATTCTCTAGGCCAAGTTAAAATAAGTAAGATACCTCTTTCTGGTAGTAATTTTACAAAGCTTTCATATGCACTCTAATCCTTCCTCATTACAGTAACACTGTTCAATTTAAGTTCTAGAGTATTACTTCAATAAAACAGTTCCTCTTTGCTACAAGATGATCAAGTGCATGGTTTCAAAACAGGTTATATATATTTCTCATAATGTGGGGTGTTTCTGTGTGAGAGAGAGAGGCGGGTTAACATTTTTTTATAAAATTAAGTGAAGATAAAAAGAGTACAGTTTGCTTTTATTTGTACAGTTTCATTCTTTCAGACTGAGATAGGTTCATAGACAGAACAAGATAGGGAGAGAAACTTTACACAGAACTGAAGAGATGCATATAGGGACTAAAAAGGTAAGAGGTCAGTTAGACAAGATAAACACCTTTTTGGTGATATTCAGCCTCCATTATTACTAAACGAGACCCATGGTAATTTACAATGTTTGATCATTAATAAGCTTTAATTGTCTGTCAGAGTATTCATTTGGCAGTGTCTGGAACTTGGTGCATTATGATGGCAGTAGTTCCTTAACAGATAATTGCACAGCTAATGTGGAAAGAAAAAATACTAGTGCAGGCAGTCATTGCGGTTAAACAAGGCTGGGTTGCTTAATTAGCTTGTCAGCTGAGGATAGATCATAGTTTGGGCGGTTTCTAAATAATATTAGTGGTAAACTATACAGAGACGTTTACACTTGGTTTGTTAAAGAGAACTAACCCAGTTCATGGGATATACAGACAGCTTTTAAAAGGCTGTTTATTTTCTTACATGTAGGCTAGTGCTTATTGTTTATTTTTTAACACTACACACATGACTGCCATCTATTGCATTTCGTGAAAAATAAACCACGTTCATTTCCATAAATGTGCTGTTTTACAGTCAGAGATGGGGGTTGTCTGCCCTAAAGGAATATCTTATTTCCATATTAAAAGTTATTTGACACTTCAGTACAAACATGCACATTTCTCACTTACTCACTAATTATATACTACATATGAGATTTTCAATTGTTTCTGAGGTTTCAGACCTTCTAACAAGACACTGGCATTGATTCATAATACAACACAGTTGCTTCCCTTGTAAAAGTTTACCATAGTAAAGAGTGGTAAGGCATAGTGAAAGCATGGTAAAGCAGAAGTAAGCACTGTAAAGAATAGCGAGGTATTAATAAATATGGTAAACTATGGTAAAGCATTGTAAAACTAAAAATACCCTGGTAAACTTTTGTAAGGGTTAATACAGTTTTCTTTGTTATCATTGCTAAAGATAATAAATATAGATGGCCCTGATCCTAGCACAAATATATACGTATTGTATTAATTGTGTTGGTAAGAAGCTCTTGTCAGGCAAAAGGAGGTCTTTAATGGGAGAATTGAAAGCTTGTCTTAATTCTCTCTGTCTTCTCGTCACTCATCAGCTCCTCAAGATTGTACAATTAGCCAATGAGCACTTAATTCTTACGGAACATAAAAAAAGACAACCCTCAAAACAGTTGTCATCTGGACTAACCAGAAGAAATACAAGGCTTTTAATATGTTAACACAAGTTTTTTTTATTTTCTTTTACACTTTTGCTATTGGTGTGTTACTGGTAACTGTGTAACTTTATGCAAGGATTCTCTGGATCACACACCGTAACAAATTTAAACAAGCACACACTTTTTAAGGTGCAGGCAAATGGAATAGGCACAGTAAAGTTTCTTTACTTAACCACTAGCACCCTTGGTAGTACTATCTTGCATGAGTTTGCTGCTTTCTTAACATCTTGATTGTTTACCACAGATGACAGTCCAAGAGCCAAGAGAGCCCGAATGGATGATGACGATGAGGAAGATGGAGACCACGATCACCACAGAAGTGACCCCCAGATAGCTATCTGCCTTGACTGCTTAAGAAACAACAGTCAATCGGCAGAAAACATAGTGAAGGTTAGCTGAATTACAGCATATAAGAGTACACTATTTGGGTGGAGTCAGCAGGATTGCAAGTGTATGTCTAGACTTTAATGTTAATGGGAGAAATAAACATTATAAAGTTTTACAAGCATTCTGAGGGAGACATTGTAAGTTCAACATCTATACACGAGTTTGGGTTTGAGTAAGAACAGGCTTAGGATTTTCTATGGTTTACTGAGGATTGTTTTTGGAAATATTACTTTCCAGTATTCTTTTATGTTTTTGAACCATAATGGAAATATCTTTTTTTTTAATTCCTGTCTTGTCTAACAGTCTGAGTTTCTACCCAACCTTGAGAAAACGATCTTGTTTCAATTCCCGCTCCAGGGTTTAATGAAGAAATTTATACGCTGCTCAACTCGAGTGACGGTTGGAACAATAAAGAAGTTTCTTAGTCTGAAGTTAAAGCTTCCAACTTCTTATGAGGTAAGCTATGTCCGGTAAACCTCAAGGGGTAACGCTTTATCATAAGTTGAGAATTTTAAAACATTGGTGTGTCCCACATGCATACCTGCTATTCCTTACGGAACACATTTCTGTTCTTGCTAAGATAAGGCCTGTCTAGTTTAATAAATGTGATGCATCATCCTTGGGTGAAAATACCAGGTTAGCTCCTTCAGCACTAAGGTTGATTTGATCAACCTATACTCCGCCAGGATTAGCCACAGATGGATTTTTTTTAGAACATTTTACAATGTCTGGGGATCCTCCTGTACAGTGAAATGCTCTGACAAAATCCAACCATATTTAGACCCTGTGAATAAGCAACCACCCAAGAATCGAATAATTACACTTACAATGTGGTAATACTGTCCTTTTTTAGTTAATTTATTCATTTAAAATCTTGGATATGATCACCAAAGTTTAACTTATCTTTTGTGATGTCTGTGCTGTAAGTTTTGTTTGGGAGTAAATCCATTTCTGCTCCTGCTTTGATTGGCACACACATCTACAGTACTGTAGCAACCATAACAACACATTCTGATAAAGCCTTAGGTTACGTGTAGCATACATCTACCAGAGTCAATGCAAAACAGAAGTGTCAGTCCGATTTGGTTTTTGAAGTAAAATGTGAAGGTAGTATATGGGAGCTTTTAATATAGAATATACAGAAAACAAAACAGTCAAACATAAAGTCTGTCCAGTTGTATAGAAGTGTGCTACACCCCCCCTTTTGATACATGTCATAGGTTCGTCTACCCCAATTCAACATCTCTTTTCTTTTTGTGTTCTGTTTGGCTGCAGTGCATCTTTGTTTTGCATTGTTCTGTGATTCCTTATGGTATACTTGGGAGTTGCTTTCTTATGTTGACACCAAATTCATTGCTCACGACTTCAGAAACAGAGGCAGCGATATTTTGTTACAGCATACCTATTGCAGTGTTATCTGTAACTGTAATGTCATGTCTGTTTTGGTCACAGCTGGATGTACTATGCAACGGTGAGATCATGGGGAAAGATCATACTATGGAATTTATCTATATGACAAGATGGAGACTTCGGGGTGAAAATGTAAGTAGTGATTCATCTCTCTGTGTATTCCATTGCATCACTCTTTGCGTTTCTTTCCTGAAGAAAGTCTGTCAAATAGTTACACTGCTAGAGTAAGGGTTTGCCATTAGTTGGATCGTTTAATAAAATGGCCCTACTATTTATAATTCATGTCCCTGTAATGTGAAACATTTGATCATTTACAAAACACTTCTTACTGTCTGTACACAGATAAGAGAGCTAACCAAGGGTTAAAATGTTATTTATTTGTATTTTTTTACCGTATTAGCAGTATCAGCCTAATAGCTCTATTTAATCTTTGCTTTCATTCATACTTTTATTCAGATATACAAATTACATTGCGGTTCTTCCTGGTATCTAATCACCTCCTTGACCATCTGAGTAAAATTGAGCTACAACACAAAGTGATTTTGTACCAAAAAGCACCAGCAACTTGGACTTCTGTCGCATTGTCTTTGAAATGTCTGAACATTCTAAATGGAAGTATAAAATGTAGTGCTTAGTATGAAATCAGCTGACCTGTGTTGATCTGCTACTTGCTGTAGCCGCAGTAAGGAGGACCTGTCCTAACCTAAAAGTTGGCCTGGAAGTGCAGGGCCTGGTAATTGGATTTAAGAACCGAGAAGCTAAAGATCTCGGTTTCCAGAGCCAACTTAGCCCCTGGCATGCTTTCAGCCCACAGCACTTCCACCTACCTGTGCTTTTGCTCATTCAACTGTGAAATTGTGTGCCATTCGGAAACCGAAGAAAATTGTATGAGCTGTCTGGCTATTCTCTCTAAATGTCATTTTTTAGGAAATCTGTGAGGAATTGGGTTGACAGGGCAAGGTTTCAGAGCTGGCTAGGATTAGGTTCCATTAGACCTAAATAAAAAACAATGTCTGTGGAAAATGGGATCCAAACCCAGATGAAACACTGTTAATCCACACTAAATGGAGGCCTCATCTATATGGCATAATAAGTTAGACAGTGTAGAACAACCCACAGGTAACTCTGTAATACATCTGAATGCTGCCTTTTGTAAAATATGGGAAAGTACAGGGGTTGGAAATTAAAACCATATATAGCACACACTGTTGTGCAAATTGCTGTCGCTAACATTAGATTAATTGGTTATGCAAAATGCAGCATTGATACTTATTCTGTAATGCAGGGCTGGTCTTAGGTCCCTTGACTTGCGGTATAGCCACACATGCTGTGGCTTATCTAGCTGATATAAAGTGCTCAGTTTTGGTATTGGCACAAAACAAGCTGTAGGGAACACAGTCATGCACACAGAAAAATACACAAAGTCTGTGTATAAAGAGAGCGAGGTGCTTTCTACTGCCTTACTTACAGTATGCAGTTTACTTTGTATTCTTAAAGGAAAAAGAAAGGCCTATTTTGTTGGAAGAATGTGGTGCTGGCACCAAGTGTGAATTCAAGGAGCCAATAATATTTATAGGAGTTTTTTGTACAGAGCTTTGTTATATTGTACTGTACCTTTCAAAAAATTTGAATAGGAAAATATGAGCAAAGAATAAATTGTAATAAAATACAGTGTACAAAACTAGAAATTACATTAAAAATACTAATTGAGAAGTACAAAACAGTAATCCATCATAATGATTTAGGCCAGTTAGTTAATAAATATGGACCTTTGACTTTCTGGATAATAAGGATACAACCTGTTGTAAATGGGGGGGGAGGGTATTAATACAAAAAAGCACCTGTGGAGAGAATCAAAAATCAGATGGTCATATTCATTTTATAAGCCAGGACCTGCTAACATAAGTGTTTGACTTAATGGCTATGCTGCTAGAGGAAACAGTACCAGACCAATTATTTAGCCACCTGACTTTGGCACTGAATGCATCCCCGATAGGTCAGTTTAAAAGTCTTCTAGAACTATGTACCAGTACCATTTGTGTGAGCCACTACTATTATCAGTTGTGACAAGTCAAACAAATGCCTGGCTCTTGAGTAACATTACAGAAGTTCAGCCAGCATCAGGAAATGGCATCAAAGGGGTCAAATTTCAACCTCATCTACAATCCATCAAAGGTCATTTCGTACTGCTCTTTTCTTTTGTGTAGTTATTTATTACAACATGTAAGAAAAAGTGTCTTTGTAAGGGGCACGTAAATGTTTTTTTTTTGTAAATTTGGCACCTCTCTTGCTGTACTCTCCAGCTATATTCAGAAGCCATTTCTGATTTATATTTGTTACATTCTTTCTGTGAAAGTTAAAAATGAAACTCATCCAGTAAAACTGCCTTTTTGCAGGGACATTTATTTTATACTTGTTTTTCCTCTCTATTTTTTTTTTCAAAGTCTGTTTTATGCATAAAATTAAGTTTGATATTCATGGAATTGTTCTAGGCTTTCGTTATAGAAACCAATGACTTTTTATTTTTTTTCATAAAAATAGGCTTTGAAAAAACACCCTTTCAAACCAGTGATCTAAAGCTTTGTGAATAGTGTCAACAATATTGAAATTTGGTGTTGTGTGAGTCTTGTGTTCACTTAAAAAAGTAGTTTAAATTGTTGCTGTCACCTGGGTGTTTTTTATTTGTATTACATTGTGTTATTCTTTTTAAACTTATCACATTAAATAAACCATAAATATACAAAGTACACACTAATCAGAGCTTTGTGTTGCTCTGTTATTGAATGACCTATTATGTATTACAGTTGGACAGCACTTTGTGTAGCAATGTTATTTTACTGAGACAAACTAATGTGTGTATCTGTTTCCTCCCTCCCTCCCTCCCCCCCCCCCATCAGTCTTACCCAATGGTACTACAGTATCGACCGCGGATTGACTTTGGCTAGACCACAGGGAGACAGAGTGAACCTGCTGAGGTGACTCCTGCACTAAAGTAAACCCATCGACAGATTGCACAATGAATGGATGTGCCTGGACCAGGGACACAGATGATTCTGTTTCTTTGCTGCATGCAGATAGATGTCTATCCTGTTAGAGTTTGGTTTCTTTAAGTCAGTTTTATATTTTAATTTGACAACAAATTAATGTGTGCCAATCTTGCTTCTTCAACATCCTACCTAGAATAATTGTAGCACTTGGCATGGGTTTTTCGTAGTCCAGAAACTAGTGTAACAACAGAACTGTTTCACTGCTTTTAATTTGAATACACAAGCTTATCTGTTGCACTGCAATGACACAGTATACAGATTTGTGAAAGTAAAGATTCAGTTTGCTGTTGAATGAGTATGTTGGACCCACTGGAGTAAAATCCAAATTGAACTGATACCTTCAGGTTGTTCAACAGAATTCTTTCTGGGTTGGATAAGCTTATAAGTTATAAGGTATCAATCTATTGGTCAAAATACATTGGTTATGAAAATAGCAAGTGAGTTTAACTCAGTGAGAGGTGTTTATGGGAGGTCTTGAGATATGTAATAGTTAAAGCAGGCTACTAATCTGTATTTAAGGTTTATAAATGTGTTATTGGTTAGAAATAGATATTGTAACAATCTAAAAGACATGCTTAAAACTCTTTCAGAATATATGTTGGTGGTGGTGATGATTAGAGAAGAACTGTTTTGAATTTTGAATACCAAACAGATGATCTAAAGATTCCTAATAAGGTAATTTCATCCACCCAACACCTTTTTGATTATTACTGTATCACACTGTGGACAGATTATATCTGCCCTATTTTTAAGGGTCATGGCCACTTTCTTAGTTATTAATGTCAGGAAGTCAGACAGTTGTATTTATTCATAGAGTAATTGGTTATATTTTCCATTGTAAATGTCATACTGCAAGAGATTTATACAAGTTTTATCATTCCTTCCTTTAATTCCCTATGCATTCTTAACTGTAGTCACTGTGTATAGAGTGGTGCCAATTAAATATAATTTACACATGCCTTGGATAAACCATACAGTAATGCACACTGATTAGGCAAAGGAAATAGATAATGGCTTCAACTGTGGGTTGGACCATGTACTGTAGCTCACAACGCATTGTTCAAATGGAAACAGGTGTCTAGAGTTAAAGGATTCTAAAGGTTTCACACAACTTAGATAGGGCTAGTGGATCACATGACACGTCATATGACCACATACATTCTGAGGTTCAGTGATTAGGGAGAAATTTTCGAAAGCATTTCCAAATCTCGAATCATTGTTTGGGAAGAAAA
Source organism: Acipenser ruthenus (assembly GCF_902713425.1). Taxonomy (NCBI): domain Eukaryota; kingdom Metazoa; phylum Chordata; class Actinopteri; order Acipenseriformes; family Acipenseridae; genus Acipenser; species Acipenser ruthenus. The sequence continues at coordinate 27,452,733 of NC_081201.1, forward strand.
TATGAGCTGAAAGTATTCATAGAAGCTTTCAGTTCTTTTCCATGGTCAGACTAAAATGTGATTACCCAGGCCTGTTTTTGTGCCAGTTTTATGAACAGGTAATAGATTTTTTTGGCAGTGCTATTAGGAATATTGATGAATTTTAAAATTAGATAGATACTGTACGAATACAATATATATAAAAAAAGAATTTAGTGAACATTTTGTTTTAATTGGTTTTGCCTTATTTTACAAAATACCTGTTTTATTATTTTTTTTACACAAATATCAGTGATTAATATCGGTGTTGTTTCCTCTCTCTACTTTACTGAGTGCTGAATTCTCTAAATTGAGCCCAATTGGGAAATAAAATATCTTTAAAATATGTGTTAAATTAGATAAACAGTTCTATTGTTCCCTTGTATAACATTGGTTGTGCCGTTAATTTCATATATGCTTGATAACTGTTGCATTTTATTTTTATAGTTGTTTTTTTTTAATTAAAAACTATCAAATTGCTGTCTGTCATTTTGAAAAGTCAAGAAAAAGTCATCTCTATGATGATTAAAATAGAAGCTTTTTTTTTTTTTTTTTTTTTTGGTTTGTTTGTTTTTTGTAGCTTCTGCATGTTTGTAACTAAAGTCTAAACGATACAGTGAGGCTTTCATCTAAGACTACCTTGTTACAAGTGTACCACATTTACTGTATTGTCATGCCACACTGCTAGAATATGGGTATAATACATATAGTGATAAAGCAATAATGTCTGCTTTATTAAGGAGCTTTCTGGTGGCCTGCAAAAGTCAGATATATTGTATAGCTGCCTCCTTTATGTACAAATCTCTAGCAGTGAAGTGGGCAAGTTGCAGTGGGCATTTGTTAACAGCATCCTAATTGCAGGTATGTTTGTTTCTTTTCATCTCCAAAATATTATTACCAACAACTTGTGAGAGCATCTTTAAAAAAAAAACAAAAAAAAAAACTCTTGTTTGTAATCACTTTGAGTTTTTATCCGTCTTCAAAAAAAAAAAGTGTTTTATAAAAATTTAAAAAATTAAATAAAAAAATAAAAACGAATAGTGGTACATTGTTTAGACTAAATAACCTTTGAAATGTTCTTGTGCTAACCCGCTATGAAGAATATTCTGTATTTTTGTAAGAAGCACTTGTAGATATTTTATCTTTAAAAGGAAATTAATGTTGTATGTTATCCAAACAAAAAAATGCTGCTTAGAATAATCTATTCTATTTTTCAATGTAAATGTGCCTGAAATGCATTCCTATAGAGTTTAGCGATCTGTGTGTGTGTGTGTGTGTGTGTGTGTGTGTGTGTGATATATATATATATATATATATATATATATATATATATATATATATATATATATATATATATATATAAAATAAATTTCCTGACATTATTATAAAAATAAAAAAATGAATCACATTGTGTGACTGGAGGCATTTTACTATTATACATACACATGCAAATAATCTCATTGCTGTAAGACAGTAGTTTGGAAAATATCCTTCCCATTGTTGACTCCATGGGTCAAATTATACAACTTTACACAGACTACTGTAGATTGCGATTGCTTACATATTTTTTTAACCTGCTGATCTCAACCCCACCCACATCATATTGTTATATAGTGTTACTAATGTCTGGTGTCACTGTATAGTGAGAATCGTACATTGAATAGCAAATAGATTGAATGGCTTTGCAGTGAGCGTTCTCCAGCAAGGTTAATGAAGTTCATTCAAACCACAATAAGGAATGTCTTAGCTGTGCATAATTCAGTAGTGTTTAATGTTTTGCCCTGGATGCCTCCCAAGTAAACATCTGCAGGGTGATGCTGCTGTTTGCCCAGCTCCATGAACAACAGCCAGGGTGACTGGAATTCTTCATGGAAAATCTCCCATGTTGCTAAAGCACTGACTGCCATCCATCAACGAAAATTAAGGTTATTGTCAGATCTGATCCAACGGATCCATTCTTGTTGAACAATGCCCAATACTAACAAACTTGATACTTTACCTCTGTTGTAAGCCTTCAGTCTATTTGGATGCTTTTAATTTTCTTTGTAATTTATTTTTATGTGCAATAAAAAGATCAAATGAAGAGACTTGTCTTTGTTGGCTTACGAGGATCAGTAGAACTGAACACTGATTTGGGAAAATTACTAAACACAATAATATGAATGGCTCCTTAAATTATTGAAACCTCTTTATTCATATTTATTTATCCAGCTTGACAATCACATGAATTCATTCAGTATTGAAAGATAAACACAATGTAAATCAAAATAATTCAAGCTCATCTTAATACACCTCCATATCCAATATACTGAATACTGGATGTAATGTAATAAAGTAGTGTTAGAAATAACAGTTCAGCGATGCAATACACTTTGATGATTTTTTTTTTGGTTTGTTTTTTTGGTCCTGGGCCCCATCCCTCAATCCTGATTGCTCTTTATATAAAAGAATATCAAGGGCAGAGAGCATTTTACACAGGCAGCTCAATATGCTGAAATGTGCTGGATCCTGTGAAAGAGTTGCCCTTAGGGTTCTACAGTATCACCCCTGGACTAAGGATAAAATTACTTCTGAGTTGCACATTTAAGTGAAATTAACTATGAGGTACAAATGTGTTCTTTTGGCAATCTCAGATAACATTTACATAACATAAACCAAATTCGCTAATCGCAATTCACAACCAAACGACTGGCAATTACAAAGTAATGCAAGTCTCAGTGTGTTTGGTTGCATTAGCATGATGTGTTCCCCAAGTAAATGCTTTGAAAATATGACCCATTTTATTCTTTGCTTTGCTTTGCTTCCAAATGTCAAACAAGTGCATTCAACTTGCTGAAACCTTTAGCACTGTTGCATGCATTCAAACATAACAAAACTGAAAAATAGTAAACAGAAATACAACACATAACTGCTCCTGAAATTACCTTTGAAACACAGTAGCCCCACAATGGTGGTTCTGTACTGTAAGGGACAATGATAGAAAAAAAGATGGGTTTTCTATTGCAGTAGCTTTGTATCATATCTGGGCTGAGCTCAAGTACCCAAACATCCACACACTACCTCTCCAGTTTGCTAGTTTATTATTATTATTATTTATTTCTTAGCAGACACCCTTATCCAGGGCAACTTACAATTGTTACAAGATATCACATTATTTTTACATACAATTACATTATTTTCTTTACACATTATTTTTACATACAATTACCCATTTATACAGTTGGGTTTTTACTGGAGCAATCTAGGTAAAGTACCTTGCTCAAGGGTACAGCAGCAGTGTCCCCACCGGGGATTGAACCCACGACCCTCCGGTCAAGAGTCCAGAGCCCTAACCGCTACTCCACACTGCTGCCCTAGTTAGCCCATAGCTTAAACAAAAGCAGTAATGTTAGCCCTAATGCACAGTACAATAGTTCCAAATCCATTGTGTGACACTGTTGGTAATGCTGTTGTCAGCTTTTGGTTCTTATAGAGTTTCTTCAAGGTAATAATACCAGAATTATAATGATGGTGACATTCTCTAGCCATAGAGATTTTTACCTTAATCACTTAATTCACTCAGCAGTCAGAAAATAAGGCTGTGTGTAAGGTTGGAAATGATTAAATAACATAGGGCCACTTAGGCAGCAGACTGTTGCTGGTAGTTTGTAAAGTAAGCACTGTAATCAAGTGGCACACAACCAGTAATGTCTTTCGCTGAAACTTCTACAATCTGTACCTCAAAAAGATACTGTAAACTACACCCAAAAGGACACCCTTTCACAGATTTTATGTTACCCTTTCTGCTGTTCTTCAAAAAACTTTGCTTCCCAAAACAGAGCACAAAATAAAATATTCATTTTTTATCATACCATTGGTATTGCAAACCAACACACAAACCAATATATCCATTGCAATACCATAGTATCATATCAGTACTACTGTGGAATTGTTGTTACCATACTAGTCATGCTGTTGTCAGCCAAAGTTACTTGACCAATTATAGAACAAGTGCATGATGTCATGTCTTGTGGTAAACTAATTAGGTGAAGTCATTTGAACAGGATTGGCCTTGAGCTTCAATATTCCCTATCATCATACATTCTTCACGTCCACATGTGTAGTACTTGCTGCAAGTTCCCTCTCTTATAAAATGCACAAATACCATCCCAGTCATAGATTATAAGGTAAAAACGCTAAATAAATCTGTAGTGTAAATGTCAAGCTGCTAACTGTATTCTGTATTGCTGTTTTAGGTAGATGAACCCACCTTGTTAGAGCAGCAGTCATTGTTTGTATTACCTGTGCCACACTTCTGTTGAAGCACAGCAAGGTTCCTGTACAGCCAGTCTCTGACACGTTCTTCATTTTATTAGCAAGCCTCCCTGCTGTTCCAGTTTGCAGTTTCAATATAACCGACTATTCTGCGCCAGCTGGCAGAACTTATGGATGGATGTACTTTTATTTATGTATTAGTTTCTCTTGGCAATTTGTTGAATATGTTATTTCCCAGTCTTTTTTATTTGTATAATAAAAAAGAAAGAACTGGCATGTGTTCAGTCTTCGGTACACACATCTTGGTAAATGTTGGCAGACATACATATGTGTTTATTCCTCTCTGTGATCTTGCAATGTGTTAGTTTGGTAACTCTCTTTAGCACCTCACTGGCCAGCCCTGTATTATCATGTCACATTTCCAACATACTGATTCTAACTCATTAGCATAATGGCAATGAGTACTGTAGCAGATTTTATTCAAAAGTAAAACTACTTTAAAGATGCCCATGGAAATTATTGCATATGCCCGAATTTCCATTCTGCATATGTTTCCATAGCTACAGAACAGAGCAGGTTTGAGTCCCAGTTATAAAATTGGTCCCTCATAAAATAACGGTTCACACTGAACCCCAATAGATTTTGCTTGAGAGATAAGTAATGTTAATTGAGCTTCCAGAGTCATTATACAGTGACACTAAGTACAGCTGGTCTTTTGATCACCTGTACTGAGGCAGCTCAGTGTGGCATGTCTGCCATCAGTTTGATTATCGATATAACTTTATGTGCATTTTAAGCTGTCCAAAAGCTTCTTAATCCTTCATGCGGTTTTAATTAGTATTCAAATGGATAGTATTCAAGTCGTCGAATTCCACTGTGGATAGAATATCCAGTCCTACTGCTATCACTTCAGATGGAGAATGTGACTGTGGCTGGATCGATTGTCAAAGCTGCTGTAAGGCTAAACAAGATATTATGTGATATTATGTGTTGCACCAGGTTTTCTAACCTGTGTAATAGTGTACCAAAAACTTGATTTATAATTTCTCAAATTTTAAAGTGTCTCAGGTGACACATTAAGTATCCCTAACTACATTGTAATTAAGTGTAATAACCCATTAACTACGCACACTGTTTCATTAATAAATGCAACAACACGCTTTATTACAAAATGAAAAATGTTGGCAGATGTTAGCTCCTTTTGTATGTACACTGTATGGTTGTGTATTAACAATGTCATTACTATGTAGTGACAACAGTACTGACAACAGGCAAGTAAAAGATAAGCCAAGTGGCAGTGCCTCACACGGTGTACCATGGCTATTGTACTTCATAATTCTGCACTTTACCATGATGTATCCTGTTGTCAGAAACCTCTCTGACATACATCTATGGCCAAAAGGTTTGCATCACCCTATAGAATTAACTAATTTTACTTCATAAAGTCGAATTGAACCTGCTGAATAATGCTATGTTAACATATTAAATTACACACCGTTCTGTAGTTTTCTATATACTTAATTAAAAACTGACTACTACTATTATGGCTTCCGGTAGACTTTTGTGATATCATTTTGTAGTTTCTTTGATTACATGATGTAAAATAAAGGATCTAAATTATGTTTATATAGTTTTGTTTAATTATGTCTCAATCCTAAAATTCTAGGTGGTAAAAAACTTTTGGCCATAGCTGTAGTGTTGCTAGACAACTGATTTTGTGAGTGGATCAACATCTGTCAAAAAACTGTTGTTAATTCAAGTACATTCTGCAGTGAACATCTTAAATGCAGGGCGAAAATTAGTACTTAATAGAGTTATGGTTGCCTACTGGTTGGAAAGCTAAATCCATTGATGTTAGGAAGGAAATTCCAAGCAAGTTCAAGACAAGAATTTGGATATTTAAAAGGACCACAAATCTATCGATCTGTACTGCTCAAAAATAGAGTTTTGAATGATGAAGTTAACCCATAGAAAATGTGTTCCCTTTGTGCTTAATATCCTAAAAACAGGTGTTCTTAGTTATTACAGCCTTCTTTTACTGGAAGAATCCTCTGTTGGTTAGTATTTCAGTGTGATCTCCATATGCTGGTTTTGCTTAATGGGAAGTGCTCTTTTCAATACAGGGAAAATATATAATTTTCTTTTAGGTTGCTGTCCCCTTAAGTTTTTGTATTTTATTGTATTTTTTGTTTAATGTATCCTGAATGTTTTTGAAAATGTGACTTGTATACATAATAAACTCTTCCTCCTTTACAAAATCTGGTTCCAAGGCCTTTCAAGATAACTGTACACCCAGAGTAATTTGTTTCAGGTCAGCAAAAGAAATCACTGCCTCTTTAGGAACACGCTCAAGATGTGACACAGCTACAGTAATACTTTTGACTCACTTTGGCAGGAGGAAACCTAAAAGAATGTAAGAGCTAACACTGGCTATGGTTAATATGGTTTCATCTGAGACCATGATGTCATCCAGAATCTGCTTTAGCTGACCCTTTTACTGCACAGCCTAAATAACTATTTATTATATAGGTATTCTGGTAATCACAGATACCCCTTGCTGTAATAATAACATGCTTTTATTCATAACAACTAACTTACATTTTAATGTGCCAATGTGGAGTGTTTATAAGGAACATAGGTGCCATTAAATCAAAGACTACGGAGCTGCGATAGCTTAATTTAGAAATAGTTAAGCGCCACCATCATTTTGATTTATTCTCTGTACATGTTGTAACATATTTGTGAGGACAGATTTGGTATCTCCTGACCTGACCTGAATAATTGCGTAAGGTCCCTGCTTTCATTTAATTTAAGGTTTGAGGGTGGCCTATTGCAGTGTGTCTGTTCTTTCTTTCTTTCTTTCTTTCTTTCTTTCTTTCTTTCAGGAAAATAATCTGGCTTTTCTTGCTCAAACATAACTGACACTGTTTTATAACTGCATCTTTAATTTGTTCATTGCCACAAATACTAGCCAATCTAGAGTTATACCAGCTTTAAATCAAAATATTATAGTACATTAGTTACTACCTTTGGTGTAACCACTAAAATTTAAGCAGAAAAATATATTTATTTATTTTGGAGTAAACAATAATCATTCATTTATGAGTAAAGAGCACTGAGGGATGGCTGGGTTATGTTGTCACTCATTTGTTTTTCTACAACATGCTCTACAACATAGTATTTCTACAACATGATCACAATGTTGGGGTGGTTCTTCCCTCCTAATGCATTCTCTAAGTCAAGGTTTAAAGAGCTGTGCCACCTTTAGTGTGACTAAAATGAACACTGAAATGAGTTGAGTAACGAGATGGTTATGGAGCTGCTGGGTCGCAAAATGTCTATCAAATGAGGGAAAACAAAAGTAAATCAGGCTCTACCCATTGCCTGTGGGTACAAATAAAATAACTTCCCACAGTTAAATTTCCCAGCCCTTCAAGCTAACAAGGGGATTTTAAAAATAGGTAAAAAAGTTCTACAGCCATCAGAAATCCTTGCAGGATCTCTGCCTGTGTTGCCTCACGTGTTAGATGCTGGAAACATAGCTTCTGATTGGTTGCTCACTAAATAGTCAATTAAAATCTTATACCAGTATACACATAGTGCTGTCCTGCTAAAATCAGTATAAACTTGTATATTTCAGTTATCATGTTTAATATGTAGACACCTTTAGACTCAAGGCAGCATAGCAATCTTAATGATTTTGATGTATTCTGTGATAACTTTAGCATTTTCAGTAGCTCTAGTATAATGTTTATTACATTTTTTTTGTTTTGTATAGGCTTGTGGTTTTCAGGTTCAAACATAGATGGAGAAAATATTCCATTATTGCAACCAATGTCATTTGAGCCTTATAACCATGTTGAATCCAGCATTTCAGAACTTGTTATTTAATGCATGGCATGTCTAGTAAATATGTCAGCTATTATAGCAGTCCTGGGTTTTAATGGTGTACAATCTGAGTTTTGAGATACACAGGGTTTATTTTACTATAAAGACCACCTGACACAGATACAAGCATTGCATCAGAAGCAGGTGCATCTCTTTAAATAGCTGGTGACAGGAACTGACAAGGGGAGGGGGTTTGTGCTGTTTCTTTGAAGACTATCTGTCATGGGCAGCTGTTATATACATGTAACAAGATTTCATCATGCTGCTTGAAATAAAATGGACAGGCTGCTTGCTGTTTTAAACATGTTTTTGTTATTCATTGGAAAAAAAAAGGTCCACTGCTCTTTAAGATGCAAACTAAATACCATTTTTACATTTCTTTATGCTAAAAAAACCAAAACACATCTGTTATTTAAATTGGAATGTAGTGTGTATACACTACCTGTACACAAAAAAAAAAAGTGTTTTCTTTGTATGCCACTTTAGGTTGAGCTGTTTATTAAAGATAAAGCCAATTGTAAAATAGAAACCTTGAGGTTCTATAGGAAAAAAAAGCTGCATTATATAAAAATCCATTCCCATTTAATTACCTTTTTGAGAAGTATTTCCAGTCAGTTAATTATTTTTAGATTAGTCTCCTTTTAATCTTTCTATTACCGGAGTGAAAATGCACAGTTAACGTTTAATTGAATATGTATTCTTGAATTGATAAATGTTTATGGGTATTAAATTATTGAGTTATATTGGACCAAACTGTGGGGCAGTTTATATACATAAGTTATAATGTAATTCTTATTTATTAGGACAAAGCACTGCGCCGCAGAGTCACAAAAGAGCAGCTACCTGAGGCAGCTGGGCTTGCAGATGTTCTGAGTAGCTGTCACTGCATAACCACTGACCTCTAATAGAAAACAAGCAAACTATCAATAGTGTTGTTTGTTAGTTCTCAGAATTTAAAGAAAGGCTGGCATGGTTAAAATAAGTTACCTTGACGGTCCAGTGTGGACGATTTTTAATATCTAAATATCTGGTTGATTCTAGATAGACTTTTTAATTCCACATAAATGAAATACCTGTTTCATCATATCATACTTGTAAAATCGGATTACTGTAGAGAAACAGGTTCCATTTATCACAATTGACCATTTTATATGTACTGTTTGTATTATGGACATTATAATAAAGCGTGCAGGTTGGTATTGATCTTATGATACCCACCATTGTTTCCTATATCTGGGTTGGATTCATATTGTATGTCATCCAGATAAGAAATGGAATGGACTGGTACCCATTTCTTGTGTATTAGTGGAAAGGAATGCTTCCTGCTCTCCTTAACTGCTAAACAAGTTAGAGGGTGTGTAACAGGGCGAGGAGCCCTGTACAGTGTTGATTTGTTTATTTTATTTTAGAACGGGATTTCCCCCTCCTGCCCCGTGTTATTTTGTATTTTATTATTATCGTTATGGTTTATTTATATAGGACGGCGAGGCGCCGTGTGTTATTATTTCTGTATTGTTTTATTTGTATTTATGTATTGTCGGCGTAGCCATGTTGTTGCTTTATAAAACTCGTGCAGAAAGTGAACCATCTCCCGAATTAATTACGGGATTTTGTTGCTAATTGGGAGATGGTTCACCTTCAGAAAAGCCTGCAGCTCTCGGCACTCGGGGTGAGTGTTGTAGGAGCGAAGAGAGCGAGAGCGGAGCGGAGCGATCGTGTGAAAACGAAACTAAATTAAATTATAACATACAGGAACAGTGACAGCGACTGCCCAGCCTGACCTGTATGGTTTATTTATTATTTATTGTTGATTTTGTGTTCGAGATTTGTTTTTGTTTACTCTTTTATTTTGCTCTGTGAGCGCCAGTGTTTTTGTTTAAATATTTTATTTATTTTTGCTGAATAAAAACGGCACAGCCGATTCTTTCTTTTGAACTGCAGTATTGGTGTCAGTTTGTTTTCGTGCCTGCTTCTGCCGTGACGTCACCACTCAGCCACCCTGTCACAGGGTGATACATTTTCAAGTACCTACTGTATCCCGTTGATAGATTCATTATTTTATTCATAACTTCAAGCACTTATTCATACATTTAGAGGTAAAATTCGAGTAGATAAACTGAATACAACTGGGCAGATCAAAGTGACCTCTTATAAACATGGTCTGCTGGTCATGTCAAAGTTATTTCCATTGTAGTTTCTTTGTAGTTGCTGCTCGACCTGCAACTCAAAGCTGCTTCCACAGCCTTGGTACAATGCCAAGTCCTGTTCACAGCCACAGCTTGAATCTGAAGTTGGGAGACAGCCACAAGGCTTTTTAGTGGTAGCCTCTGCCTCTTCTCTGGTGTATCCTTCGGACTGACCTAATTTATCTTGTTGACAGTTCGGAGGTGTTTTGTCACCTACACAGCTGACCAAAATGAGCACATATCGGGTAGCTTAAAAAAGACACTAGGGAGGACTGTGATAAAGCACTGCCGTGGAGAAAGTAAGACAGACTTGCATAAACCTCAGCGACAGCCAGATAAAACACAACCATGCCAACTAAAATATTTCAGATATTACAAAAGAGTTCTTTCTTTTGGAGACCATGCTTCCTATTCTCCCTCCCAGGCCTTATTCATCCCCAGACTTCATTTCAAATTCCAGCTCTCAGAAGTAACCTTCTTTACCCACAATCCCTTTGAAAACGTGTACATCCCTTGTTCCAAACTAGATAAGATGATCAATGTTTTTTTTTTTGTTTTGTTTTTTAACTCTGAATGGAGTAAACACCAATTTGAATTCTAAAATGAATAAGAAACCACTTTAATTAAAATTATCTAGTAAAATATTCAGTTAGTACATGAATGTAGAGAAACAAATTATGATTAAGTACATTGATAATTAATATAAAATTGTAAGTGAAATATATAATAGGAAACAAGACACACTACCATGAAATAGTTCCTTTCAGAATATAGAACATAAAAATCATTAATTTATACACTTTGGCTTCTTGCAGAATATTTGAACTCTGTGGGATCATGTTGCCCTGGTGGTGCTATTTCCATGATTACTTAACTATAAGTAAGTAATCATGGAAATAGATTCTGTATCCAGTGCCAACCATGCCCCCCTCTTCCCAGTGGTCTACTGCTGTTACCTGCCAAGTGTTACTGCTCTTTGGCACGCAGCCCTGGCATCTCTGTGCACTGGTCCAGTAAAGACGTGGATGGGTAATGTTTTATGGCCATGTGTGCGCTATTTGCATGAAATGGACAAGCGGCAGTAACAGTTCCAATTAAACTTTCCTATGTTTCTCCAGGACTTTTTCCAAGATAATTATTGTACAGTATTTTTCTCTCATAATTGCTTTTCTATTTCTGCAATGAGTGGGACAAATTAACAATAAAAACAATTCTAAACAATTCTAAACCATTTTAAACCATCATTGTGGTTTAAATGACATGAATCCAGTTAATGTCAGGTTATAAAAGTAATGCATATTCCTTGTTTGTTAGGTATTCTCAGTCAATCGCATTTACAGCTTTCATTTTAAACACTGTTACATTTTTTACACCATAATTGCCTTTGCCTTTTTCAGTTGGTACTTTGGAGGGGAAATATTGACATTTACAGTATGTCAAAAATCCTCTATAACCATTGGCTCAGGCACGATATATTATAGGAAGGCTTCAATTCAGACCCTACCAGTTTGTTGAAATTCCTTCTCTGACTGTCAGTTGGTCTCACATTGGAACTGGTCATTCTCATTAGTCTTTCTTACTCAAAGTTGCGCTTTGCATCCACTACTTTAAACACACAATCATGAAATATTCAGTAAAGCTTTCTTCAAATAATACTTTCCACAATTACATTTGACAGCAGATATATTATAAGTAGCACAGAACATCATATAACTCAAATATATATATATAGAATATATATATTTGAGAGAATAATAGATGGACTTCAGTGAGTTACAGGAAAATAATTCCATCTAGGGCTTCTGTGATGAATTTATAAACTATCACAGAGACCCGAGATGGAATTGTTTTCCTGTAACTCACTGAAGAGGCCCATCTATTATTTTTTATAATATATGGATACCCTTGTGATGCTAATATTAAAGAAGACTTGGTTCAGCAGTACAGTTGTTTTTTTTAAAACATAGTGTTTTAGTGCTGGACAGCCGTTCTATGTTGTTGTCCGTTAGTGCTTCAACTTTATTTGGATGATTGCCTTTACCTTGTTTTAATTTCCCGTTCCTCTCCAGTTTCTCTGAGATCCTCATTGTTGATCATTAATGAACATTTCTGTGCTGTGTGTTGTCGAGTGATTGAAAATGAGACATTTTGTGTTTGAATTGAAAGTGACGGTCTCGAGGAGTCGAATGGGTCAAAGTTCAAGTATCACTTTTTGATGTCACTACTGTGGTATTATGCCTTTTTTTCGAATGGCTCAGGATGCAATATAGCCTTCATCCATGTATTATAACTGGATATATACACAGTAGTTAATACAACTTTAGATATATACCACATGGTGTCTGTCTATTGATCATCTGTATTTGTAAGAGAGAACAATGGTAAGTAGCTTGAAATGTGAAACTGAAAGTGTCTGATGTAGAACAACAGATTGCCTGTGCCATATGAGATGGGTTTGTTTACAACTGGGGGTCCTTCATGTGCCCCTGAACCAGATTTACAATAAACAAATGTATCTGCTATGCTGAGACATTAATAGGTGCTCAACTGCCAAACTGAGTTTACAAGATGCCAAATTGAAAGACAGTAGGAAACAAGTGCTCCATATACCGAAACATGTCTGATGTATAAGGTAATGATTACCTCCTATTAACTCACTTTCAGAATCAGCCAGGACTGATGTGTTTCCCATTGTGAACTGATGCGCAACAGATAAATGTAGCTTTTAAATATTATATCATACAGAGAAGGCTCTGCATATAAAATAATTGGACTTGTGAGGGACAGTTACAGAAGTTCCCTGTAATAACCAAATAATGATTATAAATATAAACACATTTTATTTTTTTATTCTGCATACTTCTCACTAAAGAGTATTTTTGTGAAGGTATAATAAATTCCCCAGTTATGATAACTAATTATTTTTTTCCTGTTTAGAACCACTTTGTACACTGGATCATGTTCCCTCTCAGTCATCTCAGTATTGCTGTTACACTTGCATTCTTATTTTTAATTTCTGTGTTAAGGTGCTTTGACTATGAGTTCAGGAACAGCTCTTCAGTTCCCATTGCCTGCCACAGACAAATGTACAGTAATGTAGGTTAGATGATGCAAGTGTCTTTCTATTAGTAAGCAAGGACCAGTACCTAAATTAAAAGAAACTTGTTTCGAAAGTGGCGCTGGCTCTTACTTCTGCAAAGATAGTTTGGCTAATCTAGCCTAGGTTACATGTATCTGTGGCACGCAAATAGAACTGAAGAGAAGCGCCTGAACTTAGGTGGAAGTTACTCAACTCAGATTTATCAAAAATAAAAATAAATAAATACATATTTGGGCAATTAGAACCATTTGTAATAATTGCAAACATCATGAAAAGGTTAGGAGGAGTAAGAGTAAGCCCTGGTTGAGACAAAAAGATTCTAGATGGGGGATCTCAAGCACAGTGGAAAGAAAGTTGATGTAAAGAAAGGTAAGTAAGCTGGGCTTAGCTGTGTGGGGGACGGAGGGGGGTGATGCTAGGATGCCAGAATCACTGTCGAGCCCTCTTAAGGTGTCATGGGCTAGTCGACGAAACACCAAGGATGGAAGGTTCCCACTTGAAAACCCCAGAGAAGTACCCTACTCAGCTCAGTCCAGACGGTTGTCATGCTGATGGGCTGGGGAGGCCGCACTGTGGTTGATCCCTGGAGCCAGCATTGCATATCTACATCATCAGATGGAAGGAAGCGCAGAAGTTTACAGTAAAATAAGCAATGTCTTAGTTGGTACTTATCTTGGCGAGAGCTGAGTCCAATATCAGCAGGAAGTTTTAAACCTACTCTCATGTAATGGAAATCAATAATCAAAGAGCATTTGCATGTGTGCAGTGCACTCATGAAATAGTTGTGTCAAGTATTTTACTACGATTTAACAGGTAATTCTCAGGAAAGTAAATACTTATTTTTTGTATCATGGAATTAAAACAGTTCTAAGCAACTTAAAAAAAAAAACATTGCTTTGTTTTGTAACAGTTAAGAGGGAGTTATTTAGCTTTCATGAGAGCTTTCTTTAAATTGTACTTTTCTAATCAGATTTTTAGATAAAAAAAAAGTGTGGTTAAAATGTGCTAAATAAATTCAAGTGCCATAGAACAGATACATTTATCTCATGAAGCTTTGAATTTAGCCTTTTGAAATAACATCAGCAGTAAAGCATACATGATCAAAGCAGAATGGCTAGCAGCATTCGTATGTCTTTCTATCTGTAAATATTTCAAACTGTATCTGTTAAAAATATCCCTGACCTCAGTAGAAACCCACTAATCCATGCATTGGTTCTTCTATTCACTGAATACATCCTTATGTTCAGACCTGCTCCCAGTGGGAGTGAATATTGTATTGTGTGTGTGTGTGTGTGTGTGTGTGTGTGTGTGTGTAAATGAACACATTTAAAAATAATTTGATCACAGAGAACATATGTGAGTTAGCGCCACATGTTGGTTGCATGCTATCATGCCATGTATTATTGCCATCTTGAGATATGCATCTTCTATTGTTTATCTATTTTTAAAACACAGATGACAAAACCTACCAGGATCCTTTATGGTTTTTTTTCCCCCTCCAAATTCATATTTGTTACAGCTGTTAACATAGCTTAATGATGATTACCCTTAATATATATTAATCTTTGGTACAAAAGCCAGTTTACTTTTTGAATGCTCTTTTGTGATGTATGTGCTGTATGTGTTTTGCATCACTGTTTAAGAATCTGTTGCTTATAGTAACCAAAGCAACAGATTTTAAGAAAAAGACGTGTCAACAAATTGCTATCTAATAAGATTGATTTTCCTTTGGAATGCAGTAGTTTAAAATGTTTGCTTATTTATACAGACAAAGCCTGAACATCAAAACTAAAACTAAAGGTCAATTTGAGCAATGTAATTATGCAATACAGTTTTATGTGACAAAAGTAAGAAATCCATTACTTTATTCCCACCATTCCCTCTCATTCTTTTACTGATAATTGCTTCCCTACATGTTCTTGTACTACAGCACTTTCTTTTTGATTTTGCGGGTTATAAATAGTTTCTTTCCTGGCCACAAACACTTAGGCCAGCTTCTCACAGCCTCCTACTGCTGTTCACTCTGACACATTGGTGACTTCTCCTAACTTCTGCATTCTCTCTTTTTATAGGTTTTAAATTGGTTCACCTTGAACACTCCCTAGATGCCCAGGCCTCCACATTTGTGGTCATCTTCGGCCTCCCAGATTGCAATTTTAACATCAGCGATCAGGACTACGGACCGAATGCATTTTCAATTATACAGACCACTTAGAATCTCAACAGCAGGACAGTGAGGATCATTTGAAATGACACGTATTACTGAGTGCACAAAATACCCAGCTGACCTGTGAAAACCCCCAACAAATAGTTAGTTACTTCCTTTTCAATTAACCAATTTTGTGTGCTCAATACCTGTTGCTGTCAGAAAATGTGTAACTACTGTAAGAGCAAAATGGAAGAGCATGATTCTAATCAAGCCCTGCTGAACAACATTGTATTTTCCTTTAGGGCGACTCAAAAAGAAAAGCACCACAAAGTGATACTCCAATGCAATAAACAAACCTGGCTGTAAACATCCAAGAAACCGTCTACAGCTAGGCTTAATTTAATGTTGACAACATGAGCAATTTCAAGTTGGAAGGTGCCATTGCCATTTGAGACATCTGCTGAGCTGGAGCCTTTGGCTACAGACTAACACTTCCGTTACTTTCAGGAATCTTCCTGAGACTAACTGGATTCCCTGAAGAGACCTGATATGGTAAAAGCAAGCGTTCACAATGCACCCAGTGCCCTGTCAAGCCTGACCTCGAAGCAATCAATCATGATGTCAGGATTCGGAACATGAAGTCACATGCAACAGAAACACTGTGAATCATGCCTTATTGTCAGCTCAGATATGTCCTTGTGACATCATCATTATTTTTAACTGTGTGTCAGGTGGTGAAATGTATTTATTACACAGGCTCGAGACACCAGACCCAGCACTGGGTAACTTTTTGCTGGGGTGGGGTACACTGTTGCTTGAGCAAGGTACGTTACCTAGATTGCTCCAGTAAAAACCCAGCTGTATAAATGGGTAATTGTATGTAAAAATAATGTGATATCTTGTAACAGTTGTAAGTCGCCCTGGATAAGGTGTGACTTACAACTGTGCTAATAAATAAATAATAATAATATATAGCTCATCATTAGCCCACCAGCCTGTGTGGCTAGGTTTTAATACTATAAATAGCTGTTACCTTTTCAATGCTAATTCAAAGTCATAGCTTCTCAAAAGCGAGTAATATATTAATTGAATGAAGCGTTACTAAGGTTGGACAAATTTTAATTTTTTTTTTTTTAAACTTTACATTTTTTTTAGTTTTTTCTTTTTTTCTAATATTTTTTTTAATATAATAATTTGTACCTATTGATAATTTTAACTGGCTACCATCTTGCTTGCAGGCCTGTGAGGTTTTTCCATTACCTCTTGTTCATGACTCTTGAGTGATCATGACCTTTAAACACTGTTGACTCCATCTGCTGCATGGTAAAGCACAGCATCAGGTGAAGTCAGTAGAACAGAGCTGAGAGTTATTGCAAACATGAAAAGTTAAGGGAGGGGTAAAACAATGAAATGGCTTCCTAGCCAGGTAGACATCTATTTTGTAATATAGTATATTAAAGGTCCCAGTTGGAAGTCAGTTACAGTGATTTAGACAGCAGATATGACAAACTGGTTTATGGAGGTATACAATTATGGATGTTTCACAGGGGAGCCACCTATCTATGTGAAATTCTGTAGAACAGACTTTATTATCCATCTCCAACTTCCATTAAAGAATTAGAGGGTAATTACTGAGGAATGATAACCCCTTGGAGACTTGTTAGGTCAAAACAGTACAGTCCTGGCTGCCAATGATGGCCCTACACTCTATAGCATTGTTGGTAATCATTTGTATATTGATGTTTTATTTTTTAAATCATATCCCTTTTTTTACTCACCAAACAGAACATATTGCAATTGTATTATTAATTATTTCTTAGCAGACACCCTTATCCAGGGTGACTTACAATTGTTACAAGATATCACATTATTTTTTACATACAATTACATTATTTTTTACACACAATTACCCATTTATACAGTTGGGTTTTTTACTGGCGCACTCTTGGTAAAGTACCTTGCTCAAGGCTACAGCAGCAGTGTCCCGCACCTGGGATTGAACCCACAACCCTCTGGTCAACAGTCCAGAGCCCTAACCACTACTCCACACTGCTGCCCCGTATGTATGCAAAATGTATTAAAAGGTGTGTGTGTGAAATGTTTGTATAAACTGAATTATATTTACAATTGAAGCAATATTTTATGGCAACCTTAGAAGGGGGTATTATAGATTATTGCCATGTTCACAGTTTACCAAGTCCATTTGTCGCCTATACAGTTTAATATAGGATCTAGGACCTTTCTGAAACCAGACACTTTTTTAATTTTATTTTTAACCATGGGTAGGGTGCTTCTACTCATGTGCTGACCACTAACGCCATCTGTTGGCAGTTTATTGAAATTAATTGTATTTAGAAAAGGTAATATTTTGAGTTAAAGGGGGAACATACGGTAAGTCCTACAATAATATGTGCATTTTCTTTTCTTGATACTTGGGGGTAGATGTAAGGATACGTGGAACGTGATTTGTCGGTGCAAAACCCCATTTTGCATCCACAATTATTTGCACTGCGCCTATACTTACATCTGACCTTTGATGTTTTACACATACGGTACATAGGTGATGCCGTGGAGGAGCCTGTAGTGGATATGTAGACACAGACATTTTTTAAATGAGTACACATAAGGGTAGATGTATAGGCGCAGTGCAAATAATTGCTGAAGCAAAATTCTAATTATGGAGCACGAAAATAAATAAATATGTCAGAGGAAGGGCAGCAAAGTCCTCTTGGCGAACAGAAAAGACAAGAAAAGTTTTCTGAGAAGGAGCTGAGCATCCTTGCGGCTGAGGTCACTCAGCATGAAAAGGAGCTGTTTGGAAAAGCCTCAGCCAACATCAGTTATGCTAGTATCCTTAGGAAATGATATGTATAGGCCTGCCCTTTTCAGCATGACATCCATAGATTTGTCTAGCACTCTGGAAAAGGTGGATTGGGCTATCCCTCCAGAAAGGAACCAGAGGCTAAAGCCCCTTTCACACTGGCATGCTCTACCCGGGTTGGAACCTACCCAGGTCAGGACCCGGTGTCATGCAGGTCGGGGTATGTGATTTCACATTGCTTTTGACCTGGGTGACAGACGCAAGTACACAATGCACATATCAATGGAAGCAGCTTGATACCTGGAAGCAGCTTGTTACTGACAGTTCCATCCAAGCTTCTCTGGATTGAACCGTCGGCCCAAACGTTGATTAGAGCAAATGTTTCTTTATCCCTGCTGCAATCTGGCTCATGGTGTGTCTCAATCAAAAAAAATATAGCTAAACAGAAATGTTCCTTGCGGAAGTGAAACCTTCGAACAGACGTTTGTTATTTCGTCGGCTTACGAACGGCCGTCATGCATTTTGTCTCGCTCAACCCGGGTCAAAGCTCAAAGCATGTCTCTGGGACCCGGGTCAACCCGGGTATGACCCAGGTACGTGGTTTCACACTATGCGGGATTGTGACCCGGGTAGCCAGAACCCGGGTCGGGACCCAGGTAGGAGTGCCAGTGTGAAAGGGGTTTAAGTAGTGCAGAGAGCAGCACTTTCACATGTGCAGGGATAGCGGTCCCTAGATTGACGCTGGGGTCTGGCTCATCCCTCAATTCAGGCATTAGGTCAAGGATGACCTGTGGAGTGAGACGCTAATGCTTTAGCAACGCATCCTCCAGCACCGGGGGGCACCTGCAAATCACTTTGTGTGCATCCTTACATCTACCCTATAATAGTGTTCTTATTATTTGTTAAAAATACTTTTTTTTTCAATGTTTGTTGATTAATCAACAAGAACGAAGAAAAGAAGTGATACTAATGTAATACTGGTATATTGCTTTGTTGCTATACTATGAGTATACTTAAGGCCCCTCCAGACCTAATGTAAACTATAAGAAATTACAGAAGCACCAAAACATGTGTTTCGGCGTAAAGAGACAAATGTTTCAGGTCATGCACTGATGAAGATGGAATGTCTGTCTACCCACACAAAGATAGTTTTCCCATAGAGGCTGAAACTGTGGGGGCAGTATTGAGAGCAGCACTGAACCACCACTTTCACATACTACTTTAACTGCCTCTTATTTCAAGCAGCAGCCTGCAATTCTTGCTGTTGCCCAGAGGGGAAAAGGCAAGAGAAGAAAATACAGTACAGTACAGAACACATCCCTAGAACTATTTCCAGGGAAGGTTCTAGAGAAATGACCATACAATGAGTTTAACTGCATTCCTAATAGGGCTGCTATGTGAACACTAAAATAAGGGACACCATCGTTCAAGATGTTTTTGCATGCATCTACTCTTTTCTAGGAGTAGACTTAGAGGCATTTTATCTAGTTTTAATTAATCAAAAACACTGAATCTGAAAATCTGAAAACACAGAGCATCTGATGAATGTGCTAGGGACTGCCTTCTCTCAGAAGAGTGAAATGGAGTCTGGACTGGGTGTGACAGCCCTGCTCAGTCCAGTGCTGACAGCACGGGACTAAAGGTTCAATTAAAAACAGCAATACAGCCAAGCAAAATACGGAACATATCCTGTTCTATATTACCTGGAAACAGAACGTTGCATTTTACTATCAAATAAGGAACACTTAAATATGCAACAGGTGACAACTCTATTGACACCTGAAGAGTAAGTAGTGGGGTTCAGAAAAATAAAGCGTTATACATCATGTTGCTATAATTGTTTAAATAACGTACCTGTAATTTATCTTTTCATTGATAACATAATGACAACTTTTTACACTTATAACTTTAAAATCTGTTTCAAAGTGCTTTTCAAAATAGCCTCTGTAGTGCACTGATGATAGTGTAGGATTATTGCCCACATTGTCAAACAGGTAACAATAACGATCCATGATGTGGTACTGAATAGAAAAGCCAGAGCACTTGCTATGTTTTTTATTTTTTTTTATTTTTATTTTTTTTATCGCTCTTCCTGCAGTGATTTAGAGGACAGATCTCAAACCCCAGTGCACTGGAGCTCATCTCAATCTCAGCCACAAAGCACATCATTTGTGGCTGCAGGTTTTAAACCAGGCTGTTATGAGGTCTACAGAGGGTGTAGTGTCTGGGTATGTTGGGGCTTGAACAAAGTTCTTTATTGTGCCAAAAAAAAGATTTTCCATTTATATAACATTGAAAAACATATGTATTGTTCACTCAGTAGCTTGTGTAGAACTACTGGTATAAATGTACACCTACTCTTATTATAATGTACGTGTGTCACACTTCACACATCTGTGCATATATCTGGAGAACCACTTATCCAATTGTGGCAGTCTGTTTGTCTGTCTGTCTGTCACAAATTTTTATATGTATCTGGAGAGTCACTTATCAAATTATGATTAAACATTTCGTTGCTAAGTCTCATTCTTTACAATTCTGTTCAATTGTTGACATACCTGATGGTCATAAACCTTTTCATCATAGTGATAGCTCTAACTCTGAATTTAAAGCTGGTGGGTTTGATGGTTGTTTATGAAAATATTAAAGACATTGAGGAAGATTGTTTTGTATTTGTTACAAAGATGTATTTAAGAGAAAAGTTTGGTTTCTTTGTTTAGCTCAAATATGTCAGTTTAAATGGAGTGATATGCTGCTGTGTGTAATGGTACAGTTCTAGAAAGTGTTCCGTTACTGTAGCAAGCCAACTCAACATTTTTTTCTTTTCTTTTTTTCTTTGGTCGCTTTAATACAAAAGCTAAAACATGCAAATGTATAAAGCCTATACAAAACGGCAGACTGAGAGCATTGTATTTTAGTTTTGTTCGTTAGGCATATAACTATCATTGGGTTCATGTTTGTAATGTTGGTGAAAATTATTCAAATAGAAATGATGTTCTCTTCTGATGAACAAAGACATGAAAGCAACAGCAACTACAAAGCAAACACAGCTGCAAACGTAATGCATGTACCAAAGAAGTCCCGTGTTTTGTACTCCCTAATAATAAATCACATCCTCACTGGTGGCGCAACGTTGTCTACTGATATTCACGAAACACTGGTAGGCAAAGTGGTTAACATTCTCTACAGAGAAGGAACGCAGCAACCCTTTGAGCACAAATATATTGCCGTATGCAAGATCGTTTCTATGAACCTCCTCTAAACAACATGGCGCCACGGTTTGCAGCTATAGGAGGATTGAGACTAGAAAAACACATCTAAAGCAGAGCAGTAGTTTCTTTAATTTTTTTTTTTATTTCTTTACTTTTTCAGACTGCAATGTGAGATAACCTGGCATTCTGCATAGCATTATATTCTGCAAGCACTCTGGGTTGTAAGTGTGTACATACGCGGCGATGCAGTCGAAGCTTTAGAACAGTTACCAGACTAGCGATGACAGGTTAAGTATACTATAGGCTACTCACCTGTTATGACGAGGACGTTTTTCTGATGGTAGAGCTGTCTGAAGTGACTCCTAGGGAAAAGACAGAATAACTTGATGTCTAGAGAGGAAATTAACTCCAGATACAACAGATGCTGCGGAGAACAAAATGTGCATTAGCATTAGGCATAGTTTCCAATAACGCATGCCCTCGGGGACACATAAAGCAAGATATCTAATTTATTATAGTCAGGGTTAGAGAAATAAGCTCCAAAATGAATGAAGACCATTTTTCTTCCCATCCTCAAGACGAGAAAGAAAGAGAAAAACTGCCTCCAATATTGACTTCTTCTGCATCTCGGGTAAGTGAAAACACGTATTTATGTGTTGGGTTATTTATTTTTTTCTGCTAGTTTAACTAAGAAACTTAGCAATGTATTACATGTAAGTTATGTTTGTGTAATATTCGGAAGGCAACAGAGTACAGCCCATATTAATTTATGGGGAATTAAAAAAGAACAACAGTCAGAGCTTTTTGTTTGTTTGTTAGTTTGCAGATAACAAATTGTAGTTAAATAACTACATAATATTATACTTTACTATTTATAAACAATGCGTTTATTTATTTGTTTATTTAAAAGCTGATTAACGGGGAGTGTAATGAATCAAGTCGTTGTCTGGAAGGGACAAACAGGATGTAAAATGTAAAAATTGCAAAGTACAAAAACAGACTTTGTTTCAGAAAAACTACATTAAATACAATGCTGTGTTGTATTCAATTTATAGGAACAATTACTTTTAATTTTGGATTCTACCATTGTAACACAAAAATAAATCAATAAGATAAGGTTTGAATTTTTTATAATACAACTTTTTCTTGATTTGTGTATCGTTTCTTTTTGAATAAAATAAACACTAATTAAAGAAATATCTTAGAAAGTGTGATAAGCAAAGGGGTATGTTAGCATCTGTATGCCTGTGGTGATTATTCTTTGATGTTTTTAACTGTGAACAATGTCGCTACCAATACCATGCGTGCATTTTATATGATTTTCAAATGCGGACTTTGATTGAACCACCAGATCTCTTTTCTTTAGATCTATTTACAGCATGCATTGTTTTTCACGTTCACCATTGTCAGAAAGCCCCCTTTCCACCAGCCCCATTTTGTCCTACATCAGTTAGAAAGAACTGTCACTGCTTCAGCTGAGAAAATCAGTTTGAATTGGGCAAGTTCTGTGCGCTCAAAACCAGATTCATTACTGGTAGAAGTAGTGTCCGAACCCGAGGGATCTGCTATGGGATTAAATAAAAATACGCACAGTAGGGACGTGTTTTTTTTTTATATAAAAGCCTTTTTAAAGCCTTTTTAGCACAGACAGCAACCTGTTTACTGTATAGGAACCATGTTGTGTAGCTAGTTGCAATGTCCAAGTTTCTTGCATATTTACCAGTACCATCTGTATTATGCAATTCAGATTCTCAAACGTTTTCACAGAAGCCTGCAAAGACAATTGTTGGCATTCAGCTGCAAACAGATGTTGTTTTTTAGGAGCCTCCCCTTTGGTTGCCTTGGTTTCTAAGGGCATAAAAAACATGTTTAAATACAAATTGTATTATCAATTACTTATTGTCATAGAAAATACAATGTTCTTTTTCTTTCTTTCACATTGTTCACATTGATTTTGTTTCAAGTACATGTTATGTGAAAAATGTAAGGTAGATTCCTCCAGTTTCTCAGATGGCTTGGTCCCCATTATTCAATAGACCTGCTGCTTTAAACTCTTTCAATACTAAGTAACTCATTTATCATTTCATTGTATTATTAAAAAAAAACAAAAAACAAAAAAAACACAATACCCATGAGCAGGACCAATTCACTGATCTGTTGTGTTGAGTGAATCTTTTTCCCCAAAATCTCTTTAGAGGTAAGCAATGTTAAAATAGTTAAAAACATGGTTTATGCCTTTTGTCAACTAATTATCATTATTTTGTACATTAATTTCCCATCTATTTAAAATGAAAACCCAAGGATAAAAGCATCACTCATTTCCAGGGGAATTAGCTGTTATTTTTAAACAAATCCTTTCCTTTGGTACAGTAATAACAGTTATCAGCTGCTAATCATTCAGCTATAAATATTAACACTCTAAATATTTAAGCCTTTTCTGACTCTAAATGGAATGTTGTTTACTTTGTAAAGGCTGATAACTGACTTGCGGCAGATGAGGCTCTGTTGCTTTGAAAATATGATTCTGAAAACTGCCTATTATTTTAGGATATACCCTAAACTATAAAATAACAATTTCTGCATGTCTGTTCTGTTTGCCTGCATCACAGGTTGATGATATTTGAATTATCAGAGTACAGTAGACTTGCATTATAAAAAATAAAAAAAAGATTACAAAAGCCCTTCTAACAGGCATTGTTGAGTGATTCCTGTTATCGGACTACTATACAAGGTAGTTTTTTTGGCTTGGTATTACAGAATCCCAGTACGACAAGCAACTTTACCGTACCGTATTTACATGCGTAACAAGCTGAACGCAAACCATTAATTGTGTGGTTCTCAGAAAAGTGTCTTGCACAAAAAGGACCAATCTCCCGCGAGAAGTGTTTATTTTATTTTTAGCTGGTATAATATTACCTCATCTTCCACCCAGGATTCAACAATATTTGTAACATCACTATGGCAGGCTATTGATTGAGGTAACTGAGTGTGTTTAAAGCTATAAAGTAAGATGATTCAGGACAGGACAGTCCTGTCTTAAAAAATAATCTGTGCTCAGTCCATTTTCTTTGAGTGGCTGTTAATTCCTGATATGTTTTGGGGTAAACTGACAGTAGATTTGCAGCCCCCATACAGTGTCTCATTTTTTTTAAAATGGAATGCTCTAACTTTTAGTTTCCACATGTGCTTGTTTAGCCTACTATCTTGGTGCAGTTACCAATTTAATTTTGGAGATATCTCTCAAAATGCATTTTAAAAAGGAAAGTGTAAGTGTGAGCTACTTTTTTCCAAGAATAGAGGCAGGCATTTACATTCAAGCAAATTGCTAGTTTTGGCAAGCATTTCGCCTTTTACAAGACCAATGAAAAAGAGAGTTGTAATGCTGATTTGAGCCAACAGAAAGGAAATTATGTAATCCAGAGCATAACAAACACACAAAACCCAGTAATTCGGAACATTGACAAACCGAGGAGACCGTGTGGTGCAGTACAGAGCAGTGTGAAGCAGAAGACTTATGGTTTGCAATGAATTGAATATGCTTTTTCTGACAAGAACATAACTTTAATTTGGTTAATCAACCCATTGCAGCAAACAGAAATGTTACAAACAGATAAAGTAAATAATGTGGGAATTAAAATACAGTTTTAATATGCTGTGCAAAAGCACTGACCCCTTAAAAATGACAGCTGTATTGTTGTGAATTTCTCAGTAATCCTTGGGTGCTGGGTAACCTGTTCCTTGAAGTGGCAGTTTAAGTGTCCTTACTATATAATTGTCAGAATGATGCTTTGTAACCAATTCTGGCATCTTATAATATGCATAAAAAGGAAAGTGTATATGGTCTAGATTTGCATATATTAATACCTGTTTAATATTCTATTAGTAGTGTTTGAAATAGCAGGTAATTTAAACTATAAAGTCTATGTTTTTTTTTTTTTTTTATATATATACAGTATGTATTTGTACTAGATCGCATTAGATTACCATAACAGTTCAAGGTAAGGAGTCCTTTTATCTTAGAGAGCATTTTCCATTAGGCAATGACCACTCTGCTTGGAATCTGAGTGGCTAAAATCTCTCAGGTTCATGAAAAAATAAAGAAATAAAGCCTTTTATTTTCATGTCAGCTGTTAAGCATATGCTTACGGTAACTTTGCTTTCCACTCACCTTTTCAGCTTCCTCTTGTCAAGATGTCAAAGCCTGCTGTCTAAAACGTGGCACAGTTACAGATTACAGTCTATAGTGGTTCAGAAAGCCTTTCCTGGACAATCACAGGAAAGAAAAAAAAAAGATTGTCGAACGCGCACCATGGCAATATTGGAAAGCTTTCAAACTGCAGTTCTTTGTTTGGCATTCTTGTAATTGGCCAATTTTCTATACCCAAGTAACCTGCCACTCACACTTTTAAGTCCTCTGGGTTGACATATCTTAGCCTTCATATATATATATATATATATATATATATATATATATATATAATACTGTATTGTAAAATAATATTATTTAGCACTTTTATAGATCTTGAATAATGATTTCCCGCACCAAGAAGCCGTCAAAGAATCTTTGAGAGCAATTTTGGACAGTTGCAGGGTTGGAATTTGAAGGATTTATAGGTTGTAAATAACAAAAAAAACACTTGGTATGTTCTGACTCTAAAAGACTGTGCTATAGCAGATTGAAGGCTTACAGCAAAATGTCAAGCAAGTACTGTACATATGCTGTGTCAAACTTATTTGTATCAATATAAAATCATTGGCTATAATAGTTGAATAATAACTGTCTGGGACATCCCAAATTAAGTACCACTATAGCTTTAAACCCTATGGCATTGTTGATCAAACATTACTAAAGTGAATCAGAGATCTTCCAATGTGTACCTTACGTGCCATCAAAGCTTTCTGCATCATTACTCTATAATAGCTATCACAACAAAACAATGACATAGCTATTTACTGGATCTAAACTGGGTGTACTAAAATAGAATGTGTATTTGTATTTATTTCATTCACATAACATGTTTCTGATGTAGGTGCATATCAGAAGAACAATATGAAATATCTTATACCTGAAATGGGAACTTTAGTAGGATGATCAAATGTGAGCAAATACATTAGTAAACAAAATTGTAATTCATATTTGTGTACCCAGAGAAGACTGAAGTAGCCAGATACCTTTGTTATAGACTAATACATCATTCACACGGTGTGGAACAATGGTAGACGCTTAAAGGGGTTTATTGTTGTGGACCCCAGTGACCTTAGTAATTGTATTTGTTAAAGAACCTGGGGAAAGCCTCCCTCGACTACATTTTCAACAACCCCTCTTGAGGTTAAGGACTTCTGTATGTAGAAAAAAATAGCATAAACTATATTTAATATAAAGTTTAAGTAGTATTTTTCACTCAAGAAAAAAAAGTTGTCCAAATGTGCAAGGTGCATGAACAGTAATATTTAACAAGGTGCAGTGCTAACATTTATCCGCACATGTTATAAACTGCGTGACCAGTGTTGAACAGGTCTTTGGAGGTTTTTTTTTTTTTTTTTTTAAATTAAAAGCCAACCTCAGTATCCTGCAATATTTGATGCAAGGAATGTTTGTTCAAAAGGGTTTTTAGGTGATGTTGTTTGTGTTGGATAAAGCTATTCCCTACTGCATTTACAAAAACATAAAATTAATAAATGTTGGTGTGCCACTTATGTGTATGTTTGAAATTAAATGTTTGATCTTTGCACGGCAGGGTACAGACAGAGCAACAAAAAGCCACTTCACCTTCAGTAGTTTCATCTCAACCATCAACCAGAAGAAAGAAGCAGCGAGTAGTCGGAATCTGGCATCACATCTTGTCAAACAAAATGGTAAAAGTGGTAAGAAAATGTGCCTTATGTCTTACATTTGTTGGACAGCTGCTGAATCTTATTCTGTTGAATCCAGGATCAACTACTGATGATTTGTATACAGTGTGTTTTTTAATCTTATTGTGAGCACTACTGTTTTTGGTGATGTGATTGGCAACACTGGAAACTGAAGTCTGTTTAACATAAAATTTATAACATAATTAAGCTGGAGGTCACCGCTTTCTTGAGGATGAAGGAGCCGTTCAGTCTTCATGCACAAACCAGAGTCCATCTTTTTAGATTGCCAAGGTCCTCATTGCTACAGTAGTTGTGCCAGATTGTGTGGTTGTTTTGTGAGGAGGGCTACTGGCTGTAACAAGCTCTTTATGTGTGTTTCTTTACCTTAAAGGTTTCTGTTGGGAAAGGGTCTTCTCCTTTGAGACACATGTAAGCAAAGTAGTAAGCTTGCCACTTGCCACGAGTGACATTTGGCCTGAGAAAATGGATTATTTTCTTACCGATTCAACACTTATCATTGTTTATGCCACTTAAAACATTTCTTCCTAATTGATACTTGTTCGATAATGAGATTCAATTGATTGTTAATTTCGTAATTGGATTTGGTTTTTGCTTTTTTGTTAAGCTCAGTTCAAACAGTTAAAATGTTTGTCTCTCATATTGTGAGAATGTTGTCATTGGTTACTCTGAGTACTATGTTTAAGATGTAGAACATGAAAGTGACATTAGAAAAATAAAAATGCAAAAAAACAAAGGAATGTGAACCAGGAACGGGGAGTAAAGTTATTGATCGTTTTCCCAAACCTAAAATAGATGAAGACCTAAATATCATTGCCAGTGATTGGTTTTCAAGTACTGAGGCAAAATGTAAGTGGGCTGTAAGCTTGTTTGAACAGTGGTTGAATGAAAGAAATGCAAAAGCTGGGTTTAAATCAAATGTCTGTGTAATTAATGGAGATTTATTAAGAGATAATGAAATTGCTATTGTTCTTGAACTTGTCCAGAAGATATGTGAAATAAAAAAAGGAGAAGGTGTTTATGTGGACATGAATTTGTAATTATGTATTTTAAAAAAAAAACATTATGTTAATATATAATTGTTACTTTTAGAAAAAAATATGAAGTGCTAAACTGAAATCGCAAGCCCTTTTCTAAGTGTTACATGTGAAATGTGTAACCCTATAATGAACTAATTGTTGAAACGATTGTTGCATACTGAAATGGTATTCACTTTTCTGTTGAATTTATCTGACTGTGGATTTGTAGCACAAACTGTGGATTCGTTAATAAACAGTGTATCTGCCCCACACTCCCCTTCTCTTCAAAGCCACACAGCCGCTTTTAGTTAGAAGATTCGTAGATTTAATCAATCAAAAGATCACAGGGTGATGTCACAGAAATGTTTTAAACATTGAAAAGCACCCTGCCCACACATGTACAAAAGCCACTAGTATACAGAATTATATCAAGCAGTAAAAAATGTAAATGCTCAGATCTTAAAAAAATACTTGTATTACTTCCCTTTCAAGAACTTCAAAGCAAGACTTTTTAACAACTTATTTGAATTTCAAACTGACACAATTCAGCTTCTTTGAATTCATTAGGCTCCCTTTATACACCAAAGTGTTTTGTTTTTCTCTACAGACAAAAGGAAACACCTATAATGAACATACTTTAATAAAACTGGCATAAGGCTATTTGGGTCACAGGCTTCAATCCTTTTCAAAGGACCCCTCGGATCTTTAGTGTTTACTAACACGATTATTTTCTGAAGGGTTTTAATCAGTAGTTTAGTTTGTGTTGGACGAAGATGTTCCAGACTGCATTGAAGAGCTGGAGTTTCCATGGCAACATATGTATGTCATTCTTATAGGAACTGTAATTTGAAAAGCATTTCTGTTTGTATTTGTTTATACATGCCATACATTGGTATGGCAAAATGCAAACACTGCTTTATTATTAAATATAATCTGGCAAAGACGTCCCTAACAAAGAAATATATTTTAAAAACATATTGAAAAAAATATGATGCTTATTGTAGACTTCTGGTGATACAGCAGATTATTTTTCATGTTGTGCTTTCTGTTTTATTTTTATCTTATGGCAGTGAGAGAGCTGCCTCCCATCTGTCCTGATGTACGACAAAAACAACGCCTCTCCATCGAGACTCTCCCCCCAGAGATGAAGGCTCCTATCCCCCCAGAGCCTGTCATTCCAATCCGCACTAAGACAGTCAAAGAGTTTCAGTAAGCCCATGCTATGCTCAATACCCCTTTCACTAATACTTTCACTAAAACTTAGAGTCATGCAACTTGAAGCAATAGCTCTTATCATAAGCGTCTGTTTATATTGTTTATTCTAGTAGCCTGGATTTACTAATATTACTGTTTTTTTTTTTTAATTATTACCATAGATTTTGTAATCTCTGACACGGTGTGCTGTTTATTTTACTGCCTCTCACATTCTTTGACATGCACCATCTTGACACTCTGGACTCTCTGCACTGAAGCATAATCTCCGAACACAAACAGCTATGCCCAGGCTTTGAAACGTACTACCCAAAGACATAAGAAATGTTAACTTCCTTTTGTTGTTTAAGTTCTTAGCTTAAAATCTATTTATTCATACCTATGACTAACGGTGTTGAGATTGTGGGCAGAGTTTCTTTTGCATGAAAGTTGCTATATATGTCTGAACTGGTTTTGTTGTAATATTAACTTATTAGACAACATCATATTTTAACTTAGGTCCTAACCATCTGCATGTCATTTTGTTCAGGAGAATTTGCTGAAGAGGTTTAGTTCAATGTAGTCATAATGGTGTAATTGCTGAACAGACAGGAAGTAGCATTTTTGTTATTTTATGCTACTTTGTTAAAGACGTTATTATAAATGCATGGCCTTTTTGGGGGGCGCTGGATTCACTGTAGTTGTATAAAAAAAAATCCTTTGAAGTAATTTCCTCTGAATAATGATGATGATGATGTCACCACAACATATGTGACAGACTAGGGAAGACTCAAACATCTTAAGTATTGTAATTGTAAACAAAACAAGGCTTGTTTTATAAGATATAATAATCTAAATATTCAATTCAATATGTTCTGTGTTCCAGGGAGGATATGGAAAAAGCAAAGACATCAGGGGACTGGACATCTGTGCATGATTTCTACCTCACTACATTCGACTCCTTTCTGGAAGTGAACGCAGCTTTTAAGGTATGGACAATCAGAGTTACAGTAGGTATTTTCAGCATTCAATTTTTTATCTTTTCTAATATTTATTGTGGTCTTCTACTTGATTGAATATTAATTACACATTTGAGGTACTCTGAGCTTTCTTGGCTTAGATATGATGCATACTACATTCCATTTAAAACCAATGTCAGGCATATTTAAAGCCAACTTGCTTTAAAATCTAAACAAAGCCATATAAGCAGCTAAATCTAGAGGTTGAATAGCTGCCCACAGAATATGACCTCATAACTGGCAGTGATTCACTGTTAATTCCACAATCTGCTCCAATTTAAAAAAAAAAAAAATCTAATAGGATTTATCGGTCAAAAATAAGCCTAGAGAAAATAGCTTTTATCATTCATCACCACATGTATTAAAAATAACAATGTGTTTTTCTTTCAGAAAGATGCAAATGCTCCATTTAACACCATTGAAGATTCAGGGATTAATACCAAATTTCTAAATGCTGTTTATGATTCCATACTTAGTACCGTAAGTAAAGAAAAAAAATCAACATATGCCATATATTTCATACAAACTTACGCCAATGTGCTATATTTGGGTGCAGAGAGCGATATTGTATTTCATTATTGCTGTATGGATTGTATTTTTAATTATAATGTATTAAAGAGGTTTTCTCTTTACAGGAAGGTTTTAAAAATCGCTAACCAAAATAAATGGAGAAATATTTCCATGTGTATTTAAATAAATGTGTAATGGAACAGGGAAACAAAGTCATATGTATTTAAATACTATATTTTATGAAGCTATACCAAACAATGTAATTAACACTACATGTAAAGGTGACATTTCATATGTTATGTTTTATGTTATTATAAAATAACATAAAACTAGCAAGAAAATTTAGCCACCTGCAACTAAAAACGCTTTCTTGGTTTTATTCCTCTCAGACATGTTCCCTTACATTGCTGTCCTTCAAAATATGAATCTCTTAGTTTAAAATGATGTATATATATATATATTTTTTTTTTCTTCATTTGTAGCCACCGGACACACAAAAAGCTGTGCTGAAGGGCATCATTAACAGTTTATTAAGAGAATGGAAAGGGTATGTATTAAACATTCTGAATATGTACTTGCTACTGTTGTTAAGTTAGTGCTCTGGTATAAAATAGAAAATGGTAAAGATTCAGCAACAATAGCAGCACCAACCATTTTCTTATATTCAACTACACTGTACAGGAAAGGGAACCGAATAAGTCTGGCTCATGCTTAAGCCTTTAAAAACAGTGCTCCCTCGCTGTAACGTGGGTCTCAGGGTCACACAATAGGAGCTTTATAACTGAAGAGCGTTATAAACGGGGGAGGGGGTGGGGTGCGCCGCGGAACACATAACAGCACACATCTGACTAAATTACAAAATAAAATATCTCCCTCTCTATAATGCATATATAGTGAAACAAAAATGTAACTGTCCGTGAATTAACCATGCATAAAGCACCATGTAGTCAACGCATTTTTTTTTACAAAAAAAAAAGAAATAAAGGTCACATTCCCACTTGTGGATCATTTTAATTAGCAGTTTTTAAACTATAAATAGCCTGGCTAAATGGTAGTTTGAAGCAACAGACAAGCAAACCAAGTGTGAGGAGGAGAGCGGGTTGGGTGAGGGGATGAGGGAATGGGCTCGCCCCAGGTTCATCTGCCGGAGCGGGGCTGAAGTGAAGCTGAAGCGTCTCGTCTCCTGGAGAAAGCTGCAGCTCCTCTTGCAGAAAAAAAGTAAATACATTAGGAAAGATAACCACGTAATAGGCCTAATATTTATTTAGTTGTAAAACGAATGCCGAGTAAGATGTCTGTGTTATAAAATGCCAGCACAGCTTTTCTTCAGATACTGTATCAAAAGGGAGAGACAGAAATGGAAGATAGACTGAGATGTTGTTAATAGTTTGAACAACATCTATACTGTATTTACTGTAGACATATTGTATGAATCACTAGTATAGGGAATTGGGGGACATGCTGTAGTGTTATATCCGAGGCGCGTTATAATCGAGAGCCTTAGAGTGAGGGAGCACTGTATATCATTATGTTGTGTGTGATAAATAAATTGGACAGGCAATGTGATGTTCCATATTCTTTAAGCTATAAGTCCCATAGTCTTTAAGCTATAAGATATTGAAATACAATTGTCTTGATGTTTTCTGGGTATGTGTCCCCTTACAGGCACTGTTTGTACAGTATATCTAAGACCCAGCATGTAATAAAAGGCAAAAGTCTGGCACGTAAGCTTTTGTGGTTTACTGAGACTAAAATAGCTAATAATTAATGTCTGAAGGGCATGACTCAGCCTTACCCTTAATGAGTAACTTTCCCTATTTGCCAGTCTGTCAGAGCAGACAGGAGGGAAGTCAAAACAACTAGCTGTGACAGAAGTTAGGTGCCATAATGGTTAAATCCAGTTAATTTTATGCTACTAGAAACATGGGTTAAAATCTATCAACAAGTTATATTACAGTAGCTGGGGAGAGCTCTGCATATTTACAGAGCAAAGGAACCATTTAATTTAACTCAATTATAAATCCTCTTTATTGTTTTTCTTTTCAAATGCATGGGTTCTCAATGACCTTCATATTATATTTAAATGTATTTGTTTTGGAAAGTATAAAGAATTCCTTTCTTATTACCACCATATTGAGGATTTAAAAGGCCTATACAGCTTAACAGCTTGGCACAAGGTTGGAGAAATGATGTCATAATATTAACAGTAATACTGCCAGTCTTTAACTCTGTACATGTAGAACCCCACTTGTGTCTTCCCCCCATATTATAAGCATTGTAACAGGCATGGTGAATCCGGTTAAACCATGCCCACTGCACGGAATAGAACGGGGATCAAAGTAAACCACAAAGCTACTGCAGTAAGCTTTCATTAGGGGAGGTCGACGTTGGTTTTAGGTCATCGTTTGCTTTATTTAGAATTCAAGGTTCATGTACATCCTTGTCAGTTGTCTAATTCTACCGCATTGTATAATTGCATTTTTTTTTTTTTCAGTGCTCGGACTAAAGATGACCTTAGAGCTTACTTTACACTTGTACAGGTAATGAGAAATAGTTTAAAAATAAAATGTTGGCTGACTTTTAGTCATAGGTCAGCCAGAAAACCTTCAAATATACATACATAACTACATAACTGAATACATACATACATACATACATACATACTAGTGTTTAATTTCCTTGTCTTTTCAATCATTTTATTAATCTGCAGTATTGTAAATAAATAACCACAGAAGTCACAGCTTTAGTGCTAAGTAGTTAACATTGGAATGTTATTTCTGTGTACCGTTGCTAAAAAAACATACATTCTACTTCTATAAGCCTCTAATAACCAGAAGACACATCTTGTGTCAGACAGCTCCAATGTGAGCAAAATGTATTTCATATAAAAAAAAAAAAAAAAAACATGTACCAGTGGTTTTAAGAGTAAATATTATTATTATTATTATTATTATTATTATTATTATTATTATTATTATTATTATTATGTACCTTTTGTGGTAATACATACATTATATTTTTACAAGACATCAGACGATATTAAAATGAAAACAGGATAAAACAGCATACTGATGTTTTTTAATCCCTGGTGAATGATGACAGCAGTGGAAGTTTTCTACACGAGGCCAAAGTTTATCAAGTTTTATAGTAATTCTTAACTAGCCAAGCTCTGATGATTATTTTCTGCAACAGCCTTGTAACTCAGTTCTTCTGTATTAGGCTTCTAGATATAGAGACTGTCCTATGTTAAATCAACTCATCAAGTATGAATTATATCTGCATACACAAGACATTCAAATTTCACAAAGCATAAATCTATCTAATATGTGATAACTTTCAGCAGTAGTCCTAGGATTAGTGTAAAGCCTTCATTTAAGTAAATGCAATCGCCAAAGTCCGGAAATTATTTAACTGAGTTTGAAGTTGAAAAAGTTCCAGGGTTGTTATTACAAGTGACAATAACTTAGTAGAACAGTATTTTGTCCGAGCACAGTGATTTATTATAGTCCTATCCAAAAGGTTCAGTGGTTTGTCATCCTGTCACTACTACCCCCCCCCCCCCCCCTAGTGGTTTCAATGTTATTGTCTCAGATAAAAATGCAGTACTGTAAAAACACATGACAGCTTTTATCAGCTTCAAAAGCAGGAAGTAGTGTAATAAAGGGGCATGAGTAGTTTTGGTTGCTTTACAAAAAAAAAAACTACTTTCCATATAACGTGTTGTGAAATGCACACAAACTGCTAAAAATCTTTGGGTTCTGTCCATATTGCTGCCCCAGCCGGGATAGACAGTCATTTTCTCTGTGGGACAGTAAACGACAGATAATCATTACATGAATAGAAGAGCTTTACTATATACAGTATATATATAGGGCATTTTCCAAGAAATGAAACAAATACAGATTGTATTAGTGAAATAAAATGCTCTAGACGAGCACTTTTAAATGAATCTGTATGTCTGGACTGTGCTTGACATTGCTTCATGTTTCACTTGTGACTGTCCAGACTGAGTTATTTAATTAAACGCTGTGCATTCATTTTGTAGAATCCTCAGTACACAAGCACGTCAACGTATGTCATCTTCGCACACTTGCTGAGACAAATAGCCACCTTGGCTGAAGCTGACCACCATTTCTTAGTTCACTGGTTTAAAAAGTAAGTTGTTTTTACACTGTTCGCATCTCCAGTACTACAGTAATGTCTGTATCATACTCATTGTCAAACTAAACTAATGGTCCTATTAAAAAAAAAACTTTAAAGGACTGCTGGTTTAGGAATGTTTTTTGAAGTATGTACTGTATATAAACATCCTACGTTGAAATGCTTCAAAATGAAAACTGTGAAACCCTCTTTTGAATAGGAACCCAAGGTTTGTAGCACACAAAACCCCTTTCACCTTTAGCAGAGAGGGCTTATTGTTTATTGTCATTTTTCAATGCACTGTTTAACTCGCAAACGTAAAAAAAAACATTCCTTTAAGTTTTGTGAATAGGGCCCTATCATCTCATGATATGAACCAGTCCACAAAACTTGTTCAATTACTTTTTAAAGCCCAATTCAATGTATTTAGTCAAGTTTGCAGTTCATGAAACCTCTTTCAGTTGTTTTACAGAGGGTCTGAAGTGTATTCTTGTTTTATTCAAAGAATGTTTTTATTAATACTTTTTTGTCTTGGATCAAGAATACCTAAACTTATATGCGTTTGATGATGTTAATTAAAATATACCAGTATTCCCACACTTTTTAGTAGTATATATAACAGTTTTTTTTTTTTTTTTTAGAATAGGTTGAGATACATTTGAAATGATGTATTTGATTATGTGAACATAGAAAAAACTGTATGGCTCTTACATCAGTTTTACTAAACTGACGATTTGTATTGAACTTTTGCATTTGGTTTCTTTTTTCGCATTCCTGCCGGCTAGGCACCATGAAATTAATGTTTTATTCGTTCCTCAATATTCTGTGACATTTTTTTGTGCACAGTAATGGTTTGTTTCTACTGGTGCTCAAAACACCTTTTATAAAACAAGAAAAAAAGAATGCACTGTTTTCAAAGAAGAACTTTTATAATACAATATATCTTGCCTGTTTGTCAGGTTGGCTGATTAATTGCATTGTTGCATTTGTTTCCTAGGCTTTCTCAGAGGAGGTTCAAACAGCTGGTTGACAGATTGCTACAGTTCATATCCCTGCGACTCTTTCCAGCAAAATCTGAGGAGCTTCCACCAATGGGGAAATGCACCTGGTGGAATCCTTCAGCAACCAAAGTCCTTGCTTTACTCAGTGAGTGTTTACCATATTAATACTTTGAAATGTATGTAAGTAACATATTTAGAAAATATTTAGAGTCTCTTGCCATTGTTTTTTTTTCTTTAGTCCACATTAACATATGGGTGTGTCTTATTTATCGGTTCATTTTTGTCGGCTGCTGACTAAGTTTGAATCACACATGTATTTATTGTGTTGCTTGTATTTGTAATTGTTTTATTGTC
This sequence comes from Acipenser ruthenus, assembly GCF_902713425.1. NCBI lineage: Eukaryota > Metazoa > Chordata > Actinopteri > Acipenseriformes > Acipenseridae > Acipenser > Acipenser ruthenus. The sequence goes on from NC_081201.1 coordinate 27,489,466, forward strand.
TAACAGGACCCCTTGTAAATGAGACCTCGGTCTCAATGGGTAAATCTGTATAAATAAATACATATAAAATAAATAAAATGTACCACGCTAAGTTAGCATCTCTTTTTTGTTAAACAAAAAACCAACTGCCAAAAAGCAAAAAACAACAAATGTACGTTGAGTACTTGTTAAATTGACCCTGTGAGTTATTCATTTGGAGCTATTTAGCATCAGCATGTTCTTTTCAGAAAGAAATTATATTAAGTTATCTCATTGATAAATACCTTGTGAATATGGCCCTTAACATTGTGACTTCCGTGCAAAAAGAACATTTGTGTGCCTGCTGTCCACAGTAAAAATGGCACTTTAACACCGTTCTGTATATCAGTATTGGGAAGAGAACTGGAAATGTGAACGGCTTACAGTGGATCAGTACGATGACGGGTAACACTTTTAAGACATCTGCAAACCGTTTTGGAGCTTTCATCATATTCTTTTAATAGAGATTTAACTCACCATACATTTTCTTACTAAACATTATTAATCAGATGCATTTCTTCTGTATCGTACAGAATACATGCTCCAAGTAATTCATAAAGGAGATATCCACCAATGATTTGAACTGACAATTCTTAATTGCATTTGACAGAGCCATGCCCATGAAGGAACGTAATATACATTTAGTCCCATGGCCTTGTCCGTTGGAGCTCTGTAGACACCTCATGAGCTGGCTGAAACGTGATGCAATGATCATTGATTGATGACAGCTATAGCCAGCGGGCTGGACAAGTGGCACTCTGGGTCACCTTCCCCCTGGACAAGGCACGCTGCACGTGGAGGCAGGGGAGGAGGGGGGCCAAACAAAGGAGGCACAGACGAAATGCTATTTATAGGAACAGTTCGATTGCGTACGATTAGAGGGAGGATCCTCCTTTCAGAAACACAACATTGTTTCCAATGGATTTTATTTATTTATTTATTTATTTTATCTGTTTTTTATTAAGAATCCCCAAAACACTAAATCTGGATAACAGACACACCTCAATTGTCATTTTTTTTTTGTTTTGTTTGTTTTTGCAGATGCAGCCAATAGCATTTCAAATCCTCCAATTATCCCTTTCACGGATTTCTATAACTTAACACTGGATCACATTGACATCATGGAAGAGTATAACACCTGGCATTCCTATGGGAATTCACACAGGTAAGGGACTGAGAGCAGGTGTGTCACAGACGCTCTCCTAACAAGAAAAGGTGAATTTGCATGATGACAGTGACATCTGTTTAGCTTGAAAGGGAGTTGTTGTTTTGCATTCAATTGTGTGAGTTTATTATTTGCTTGTGCTTTTAAGTAATTCCATACAAAACTGCAGTCCTTCCCCAGTAGGTAATGTACACTCTATCAATAAACAGCTTTCCTTTCTGTTTTACCACTGGGAAACCATGGCTTGAGAGGGAAATATTACCCTCTCAAGCTGTTGTTTCCCAGTGTTATTTATTTATTTATTTATTACTCCTAGCAATGTATACTGTAAATATACCATCATTCTGTGGTTACTTAGCTGGAAACAGACCGTTTTCAGTAGTTAATTACCACTTCAAAACCAAAGAGAAATAAGCAGCTTGTGTTACATTAGGTTTATTAAATTGCATTATGGGATTCTCCTCCTACTGCATGTTCATTAGCTCTGGGGTTCATGTTGCTTACACTTGATGTTTTTCATTGTGGAAATGGTGTTGGCTTTAAAAAAAAACTGTATTACAGTGACATCTAGTGGTGTAAAGGTAAAGTGAGGTCTGAGGGGTTTTTTTTTACACTGATATCTTTCATCTTCACCAAACAACCTGTAAAGGATTATCAGATGAATACTTCAGAAATCATACATTTTAAGAAATTCAGAAAGGGAGGGATTCTAAAGTGTGCTCATTACAACTGTACAAAAGGATCCATTTTCACTAGTACTTGTAAGTGCTTACACCCCAGTACCACCGTCATACCTAGCTTGCATTGGCTTTTACTCTAAAGTCTTAATTACTCTAGATTTTTGGAAGATAAGAAAACACCCTTAGAAGGTATCAAATGAAACAAAAAAGATATCTAGTTTTATAACTCAACAGGTGTTTTCTACATTCTACACTTTGGACTAAAAAGCTTTGACTACCATTGTGTCACTCCACCCATTTCCAAGAAGCCCAAAGAGAAGGATGCACAAATAGACTTAAATGTAAAGATCATAGAAAAACAATACATTGAAGATAAACCAGAAAATAAACTTGTTAACACCCACAGTATATGGTTCTAAATTTGGACACAGATCATTTTCCTTCTTGTCAGCTCCATCCTGTGTTTAAAATGTGAACTGTCAAAGATAATATTAAGCTTTAGGCTTATTTGACTATTTGTGAATAGTGTTGTTGTTCTAAATTGAAATTGATACCATTTTGTGGTGTGTCTGCATCATGTAATGAGGTATCTCTGTTCAAAACACTTCAGAGTTATTGCCTTGAAACCATGATGTTTGGCTTTCTAGTGCAGTGCAGTGTAATGAGATAGCTCTGTGTTGCTGAATCTCAAACTGAATTTTTTTTTTTTTTAATATGTTTTCATCACTTAGTTTTAGCTAATGATGTTCTCTTATTGTTTTCAGGTTTTCTTTCTGCCAGTTCCCTTTTATTCTTTCAATTGCAGCAAAGAAAACCATAACCCAAAGAGACTCTGAGCAGCAGATGATCAGTATTGCCAGAGTGAGTGCGCTCTCATCATGTGTCAATGGCAAGACATTTAACAGTGTTGTCTCCCTAAATACACTATTTGAATAGAACAATGTAAAATTGCCATTTTTAGAGAACTGTAATTTCACACTTTCACATGGTGACCTCATATGGGGACGGATTAAAAAAAAAAAAAAAAAAAAAAAAACTTGCTTCTAGTCTTTATATGGGGACGTATGGAAGGCGCAAATGCATGACGACCTCATGAAAATACAATTTTTCTCCCATATAAAGCAATGGGGAAAAAAAATCTGTTGAAAATTTTTCCCCAGCTAGTTTTAATATTTCATCTATGAAAGGGCTAAGAATGATGCCTGCTTTGAGCTGGTGGCTGTGTGGTCCAGTGGTTAAAGAAAAGGGCTTGTAACCAAGAGGTCCCCAGTTCAAATCCCACCTTAGCCACTGACTCATTGTGTGACCCTGAGCAAGTCACTTAACCTCCTTGTGCTCCGTCTTTCGGGTGAGACGTAATTGTAAGTGACTCTGCAGCTGATGCATAGTTCACACACCCTACCTAGTCTCTGTAAGTTGCCTTGGATAAAGGCGTCTGCTAAATAAACAAATAATAAATAAAGAGCTCCTATATAATATGCATGTCCTACAGGTTACTCATACTTTAAGAGTAAAGAATTGGAACCCAGGTACTGGGGGGTACAAAAAAATCTTAGATTCCTGCTGCATACATTATTTTAAATGACTAAACAACAGCTTTTAAGACATTTTCACTCTATTTTAGCAAAGCCTTGTGGACAAAGTGTCTCGCAGACAGAGACCAGACATGACCCTGCTGTTCCTCAACATTAAAGTAAGAAGGATGCATCTTGTTAGCGACTCTCTGGATGAGGTAACTTTGGTTTTGAACAGTGGCCCAGAATATCAAAGCTTTTCCGACCGTCAGGGAGGGCTTTTGTGGCAAGGTTTAAATTTTCTGACTGTTTTTTGTGTTCCGAGCAAACATAAAAAAATGGTCAGGAAGGAGGAATGTTATGCAAATTAAGTGGGAACCTAATTAACATACCGCCCATGCAACAATCAAAAGGGTTGAGTATTTTCCATCTAAAATGGTTCCACCTGTTTCAAAGAGACCTAATGGAGATGGGAACCTATTTCCAGTGCATTTAAGTACTAAGAAAAAAAAGGGGTCTGATGATGTGGGTGCAGTGACTCTGAATGGTGATGAAACTCAATATGCTGCTAGAGGTTGCTGTGATTTTAGAGGATGAAAGGGATAATGTAGCTAACCCCAGTTGTTAATGTAACTATAATTTAATAAATGCAGAACATACATTTACAAAATTACATTAAAATTTTCTCTAACTTTCTCTTCCTTTTTAATTTGTCCTGATGTATTTGCTTTGTATGTTCTATTGTATCTTCTCTTTCTCCATATCCCCTGAAACGCCTGTTTTGTTTTTCTCCGCCTTTACTACCTTTCAGTCCCACCTGTCCATTGATTGAAATCCTGAAATGACATAAATCCTGCATCATTAACATATAGGTTTCTCATTTAAACCCTGAATAGTTATTCTGCCACCTTTATGCAGATTGCACCCATTCCACCTGTTGGAAAACAGCAGAAAAGAGTTTCATTTTATGATGGAAAACACATTTGGGATAAGAGTCAGGTTCAAAGTTAAAAGCGAGTTTTGGACTGTCGGAAGACACACTTGATATTCTGGGCCCGTGTGTCTGTACTGTTTGTACTAAAATCAGAGTGTGGCCTCACATCATACAACAGGGGGAGCCACACTGATGCTGTTATAGTAAACAGAACAGCTGTCTCACTGACAAGCTATTACAATTCTGCATTGTCCCTTTGCAGTTGACAAGAAAGAGAGCAGATCTAAAGAAGAAACTGAAGGTCACCTTTGTTGGGGAAGCAGGGTTAGACATGGGCGGCCTGACGAAGGAGTGGTTTCTACTCCTGATTCGACAGATTTTTCACGCTGACTACGGTGAGGCATCTGAGTAAATAGTTATTAACACATGATTTAAACAACAACGCTATTTAGATCCATTGCCATTCAAATCAGTTGAATTGATCCATATATTACATTATTGGAACAAAGTACATTGGACTGAGCTGGAACACCAGATTCATTGCCCTTCAGTCTCCAGTGCTATCAGCACAAAAAAAACCCACCCAAATAAAACTTCATGATAGAGAAACATTAATGAATAAGTATACCTACTTATCTCTTTTTTGTATCTTTTTCACCAACCATTTCTGTGTTATTATTATTTAATTAAGTTTAATTAAGTTTAAGTTTGTTTCTCGCTGTAGAAATAAATGTTTGTTTCATAATTTGTCACTTTGCAGGTATGTTCGCATATCAGATGGATTCACAATGCCATTGGTTTAGTAGCTTGAAATGTGACAACTACTCTGAATTCCGATTGGTTGGAACTGTATCCTTTTTAATACAAAATCAATGGCTTGATGTTGAACTTGAAAAAAAAAAGAGTAGCTGACCATTGTTTACATTGGCTGGCTGAAGTTATGTGGGTGGGTCTTGGCTTGCAAGAAGCCTATGGCTGTTTCCACAAAATGCAGCTTTTTGGTATAAAGTAAATTATCCTTCTCTCTTTCTATTATAAAAGTGATATGATATGAACAGTCTCAGATTCACACACACACAGTAGTCATTTTACAAATCTATTATTCAGGTATATTGGCCAAGTCTTGAAAATAACAACTATATTAATAATAATTATATTAACATTTGTTAAATCCTTGTTAAAATGATGGCAGATAGAACTGTGACAGTGTGAAGCAATGCACATTCACTCTCTAAAATTCCTCAGAGGAGCAGATAGACACAACACCAAAGGCAAAAATGATTTGAACAGGAGTCAAGTAAGGCAAGTCAGCGCCAATGCTTGGCAACGGAGAAATGTGGAACGGTTTTGACTACACTTTCCAATACACTGCCAGTCCTACAAAGTACATAAACAGGGCTTGCCACGACTAAATAGCCCATGACTAACAAAAGCAGCGACTTAATGAAGCATCCCCACAAGGGGAGCCTGTATGAATTTGCAATTCCACAATTTGTAATATTTCATAAATTATTTCTAACCCTAAAAGCTAAGCCTCTCCAAAACTGTAGGAAAAAGGATTATTGAAATACAATCTTGATTTAATTAAGCAAAATAAGCTTTAAAGAACAGTCCTTAGAAAAACATTTCTTTAAACAGCCCCTGCATTTTGTAAATAGGGCACATTGACTTCATACTTGTGCTCTTCTCAAGTACGGCTGTGCGTAAGAAAAATGGTTTTGTAGGTGCAGGCCATGGTGATGTACTTTTTCATGATATTAGTAGGTATTTCTTTTGATACTTGCTCCTGTGGGTTTTCCCCACTTGAGTGCACCATCACAGTACACCACTGTTTTAAAAGGGGCTCCAATGAACAGTTGAAGTAGCAGCACACCTGAAGCATTAGCCTATTAGATTATGAATGGTTCCATATGGAACTGTATGTTGGTCACAGTGGCTGTTTGCATTTACAGAGGGGCCGTATCAGAATGGGAAGAATGTAAGTAGTTATGTAACCAAGCATAAAAGTTCTACACCTGCTGTGTGCAAGATGCCTTTTCATTTTTATAATCCAGATCAAGCCTAATAAGAAAAAAGATTAACATGGTCACCATGACAGGTTTTAATCAACACAATACATGCTTTGTGTAACCTAATTTAAAGCAAATATCTCAAAAGTTTGTATACAATAGGAAATATCGGAGTTCTTTGAACTTTTCTTATTGTTTATAAGATTCATTTGGCATCAGTTTCTGTTTTAGTCATCACATCCAGGTAACTTTTTAAAAAGTTTAAAGCACCCTTGTTGCATCAATAGAGTTCTCAGAATCACTAAGTGCATCAGGCACACCAGTGTAACCATTAACATGTCCCCCTGCAACATTCTGCCCCCAGTGGATGTAAGAAATGCTACATTTGCTTGACTTGGGTTGTCTTAGTTCTAGAGTAAATGTGTTATGTCTTGCTTTTAAAAGTTCCCTGGGATGTTATGACTAAAATAGAAAATGTGACTCTAAATAACAATTAGTTAAAATAAATGAGATATTGTCCTTACTATACCAAGTTAATATGTAGATACATCTATAGACTTTATTTATAAAATACCCTGGACAAACCAAGCACACTCATTGGCTGAGCCTCATGCCACATCTGTTGGTTAATAATGCTGAGAATTCAATATGATGTGCTGTTTGATTGTGATATTACAGTACTGAAGGCAACAACACTGCATAATGAGGCTCTACTCCCTTGCAGCACTGCAGCTCAAACCTGCTAGACAGAGGAAGGGAGCTTTTATCTTACTCTTATATTTGTAAAATAGAAATGTAACCTCTGTTTATTTTACCAGGATGGTGAGTTGTGTATAAGAGGTAGGGTTGCCAAAATGTTTGATTGTTGTTTGCTTAACAATGAACTGCAGGGTGTTGGAAGTTTCTCTTATGAAAGTTTACCACAGTACAGTTCCCCAGTAATTGCCTGCATTCATGTGATGCTTTCATGTGCTTACCATGATTCCACATGTTCTTACTACACTCTGCTATGCTTGTTTACCATGGTATACCACAGTTAACAGTAATAGAGTTATGCCAATCTTCGCCTTGCACTGTACTTAACTAACTGTAGCTGATGGGCCTGGCTGTCTATAATAGCATCACCCTGGACATTCGGTTTCCACCTTGCTGCTACAAGAAGCTGTTGAGTCCTCCCATAGTTCCATGTGACCAGAGTACTCCTGTGGGGATCGCCGCTGTCAGCCTGGATGACTTGCAGCTAGTCATGCCTGTAAGTATATTACAAAAACTCAAGCCTTTGACCACACCCTCTGTATACCAACCTTTTCCCATCATATGGGTAGTCTTTGTCAATGCAGGAAGCAACCAATCACAATGATATTTAAAACTGCAAAATCCACAATTATGTTCACTAATGTTTCCCTGATAGAAACTGTTTGTTTGTTTTTTCCCTGAAGGGAACATATTTGGTTTGCAGTGACTAAAATGCGTAATGTTATATTCATAAAGCTGTAGCATGTTGATCAATGCATACACTATGACTGCAGTGTACTTTGTAGTATGGTTCAAAATTTCGAAAGTTGTCTGTTACAGAATATGACTTTTGAGTGGTTAAGTGTTACAGGTTTTGTAACATTAACTATTTCATTAGCCTTTACAGAAATTGGAGCAAATAGCCCCTATGTTTGTACATGATCATTAATTTAGATCCAGTATTATTTTATTCCTAAAGTATCATATGTTAGTAACCTGTTTTTTAGTGGGAGCTTCCTGTCTCAATAACTTCTTTGCTAATAGACCTTCTGCCTCCTCTCTTCTTGCCAGGAGCTGTGGCACATTTCATGTGTATCATATCCTACCATGCTGGTAAAGCTTAGTATTCCTCATTACTCTGGTCACCAATGATTACATGAACTTACATCAACTCATTTAAATCTTTAAAATAACCAAAAAGCAATTGATGATTGTGGGGTCTTTTTTAATAATCTAAACAGCAGCAGATTTAAACCGTACAATTCATTCATCCTGTTGCTTTTTAATAGTATTAATATAAAGAACAATACTATTTGCTCTATACACCAGTTTATAACTATATGCTTCTGACTGAATGATATCTGTGTATGTAAAACTGTTTTAGTCAAGACCTGATGCTCTTTACTGAATTTGTATTTGTTTCTGAAAGAATGGGTTAACAGATATTAAACACAATATTTTATATTGACATGCAATTAGAATAATTGTATTTCAAAATGCAGTCACTTCTAGTAAATTGTGTCTTTTACATACATATTCACACATTTAATATAAATCTAATTGGTTGTTAGTCATTTAAAGCAGTATCATATTGACCCATCAGGGGTCTCTCTGGTTTACCCTTTTTCTTGGCAGGCATACTGTATTATAGGGGAAAGCTGAACATCAAAGTATCTTAATGACTGAAGGGGAGAATTTACAGACAGATAATTCAAGTGAAGAGAAATATATATTGCTATTCTTTATGTTGACTCACAAGTTAATTAAGGGAGTTCCATTATTACCTCATAACAAGCTACAGCAATGTCATTATTGAGTAATAACAGAATGGCTGACTTCCATAGAAAATAATGGAATAGCAGTCCAGTTGTTGTAAAATGTATGTAAATGTGGAATTTGAGCACACACCACAGTGCCCATTTCAGTACTGTGACTGACACCGTTGTCCTTTTTCTAAAAAGCCCCCCGAACTGCTCTTTAAGTTCCACCTATTGTGTTCTTGAATCTACAGGAACTGGCACATGGGCTCAGTGAACTCTTAGCTTATGAAGGCAATGTGGAAGAAGACTTTTATTCAACTTTTCAGGTGAGAAAAAAAGAACAGCATCCATAACTATTTAATATGAAAAAGGAAAGTTATTCAATGTAAATAGGTGTTCTGTTGAATTAAAATGTGTGTAATGTGTGAGGTACTGAATAATGATACAACAGTGTTCTTGGAAGTCTACCTGTCTTCTGTGCTTATGTCCATTAATTAATTCTATATCACTGTGATTCTCTTGTTCTGCCAACAATTAAAAAAAACAATTGAATGGGCCAGTGCCACACAGAGCTAATTGTCACATTTATCAAAAAGGAGTTAGGACATCTGTGGCAAAGTGGTTTGCAGTGCGCTGGTGTAGTTGGCGAAGTGATTATGTAACAGAAGACAAACAACAAAGTTCACGCTCCAAACAATATGTTTATTTGTAATCCTGGTCTGTCAACCACGAAGAATAATCCCAGGCAATACATAGCAATGTTTATTGCATGACACACTTTCACAAGGCCAGAGTGATTGTTATTGTGCTTGTGGTGTAATACAATTTATTAGTGGTACAGTGGTGCAGTGTTGTCTGGTTTTAGTGCTGGCCTGTAGCGACAGCTCCAGATCATGTTAGCCATCTAATAATAACAAACAACTAGATTTTTAGACACGACAAAACACTTATGGTAATTTTACACTTGTCCTTCAGTGGTTAGCTCTTAACCATTACAAAGGAACAGATCACCTAGCCACGTCCCCTTTTGTACCTTCAGTCACGCCCCCTTGGTTAGCAAGTGCAACTGTTTCTCCTCCAATCCATGGTTGCCGCATCACTTTCCCTCTGGAGCGATGACTTAATGTACCACAGCTGTGCCCCCTTTCTAGATGGCCGACTTCCACCTAACCCTGGGAATGAATTGTCAGACCATCCAGTCCGGGCCACACTGTTCCCTTTACACTGCGTCCTCACAGGTCGGGAGAGAGATTTATCACCAAGAATCATTCTGTCTCTGTCACAACATCATTCTCACTTGGCTGCACCCTGTCTTAGCCTGTATTCCATATTTAACACTTTGGTTCACACACAGACTGTTGTCACAGTCTTGAACTATCCAGGGGTTCCTTAGCTGTGCCCAACTTCAACTTGACTTATCTCAAAATCACAAAACATCCCCTACAATTCTATCCTCATTTCAGGTTTTCCAGGAGGAATTTGGAATCCTAAAATCCTATAACCTCAAACCAGGTGGTGACAGAATCCCTGTTACCAATCAGAACAGAAAAGGTAAGTGTGTTACCGGCTGGTATGAATGCAGCCGATTAACTTAGCAAAGAGCTGCTTCAATGCTATTATCGTGGATATACTTCTTACATAGAATAGTTCCTTTAAAATACCAGTTTGTTTGGTTGTGTGGTTGTTTCTCCCTCCTGTAGTTTCACTTCAATAAAAGATTCAGTCAGAACTACAGATAGAGTTGTACCCTTGATCTTGAACTAATGGGTGTTTATGCAGGACAAATAGGGAACCCTTTTATATAACAGTACATCATTTTTGTGTTGCTTTTATAGTATAATAATGTGTCCAAGTCAAAAAGAAGAATTACGTTTCTAATGTTTTAATAAATGTTATTTAAAAATTAGTAATCCTCACAAGATTAACCATTATGGTCTCATCTTTATTTGCAGAATATGTTCAACTGTATGTAGACTTCCTTCTCAACAAATCCATGTACAAACAGTTTGCAGCTTTCTATTATGGATTCCATAGCGTCTGTGCCTCAAATGCACTGATGGTAAGCATCATTTAAATATCTGAAACAGCAAAGCATCAGCAGCATTTGGAATAGAAAGCAACAGGGATAATATCATTAATCCAGATTTTCTAAACAAAATGGGTGACACATTAAACCAGCATCCTGTGTGTTCTCTTTGTTGACTTAAAAGATCCCATTGCACTTTTCAAAGAGCTATCCTAACTAGCTACTGTACATGTTGCCATTTTCTCACATGTTTCTCAATCAAAAATGAAATGCCCTGCCACGTTCCCACCCCCATTATTGTTTTTGTTTTGTGAAAGCTTTACAGTCTGACATGATTCACTGCAGTCTTTCACTGGCCTGGCTATCAACGGCTTGACGGCATGGCGGCTCTGGAAAGGTTCCAATATGGCGGCGCCCTGCTTTTCAATTTGACCCAGAAAGCTGACAAAAAAAAATTAAATAATGGCGAAACGCTTGATGTTTTCCCAAAATAGGCACAGCGAGGCATATTTGTTATGTATGCAGAGCATTTAGAGAGCCTTGTTATTTTTGAGTACAGGTACCCTTTAATCCTGTTCAGTAAATCTGAATCGTTTTTTCAAAGTATAGTAATGTTACAAAATGCAGTAAGAAATACATATAAATAAGAATATATAAAGCACTGATCAATGACTTGCATTCAATTAATGTTGTAGTGGACAATGGAAGGCAGAAAAGAGAGTTCTGTTGATTTTATGTCAGCAGTCAGTTAAATACTGTAATATTTAAAATCTGTATGAAAAGTAAACAGTGAGGCTGAAGAAATGTTTCTGTGCTGTAAGTTTGGAAGCTCTGTGACTGTAGTACGGGTTTATATGCTTATTGCAGCTTGCTTTTGGCCATGTTTTTTTAAACATCTAGGTTGGAGGCCTGAATTTGATTCAGACCTATAGAAATAGTAGGCATTATTCCAAATAAATACTTAGGCAGAATCCCTCCTGAATTTTAAGCAGCCTTCACAAAAAGATTTCCGTGTGCATTTCTACCTAAATTGTGATTGGATTTGCCGGATTACTGTTTTATTTTTTGTCTGCATTTCATAGCATTTTTTTCTACCTCGCTCAATATTGATAATTCTATTTCCTCAGTCACTTGCTAGTTCTGAGCCATTCTTTAGCCATAACTGATCATGGTCTGTTGCCATGCTTTTTGTCCATGGCAACAGATCATGGCAAAAAACCTTTATGGATCAGGCCTCTGATGCAGTCTCGGATCGTTAACACATACTGATTTCAAGTTACAGTAGTGTTTTGTTCTGTTTTAAATCTGTCTACATTTTATTGCAGATTTTTTTTTTACATATCATTTTACAAACATTTGCTGCTTTTGAATGTTGTACTGTAGAAGCTTGCTTCATATTGCAGTTATTCTCACATGTCGAATGCCATTCATATATGGTCATTAATGGGTTTCAGAACACTTAACTGGGTTAATCAATGGCTTAGGCATTCTGTATAATGGCTTGCTTCAGATCTTGTCTCTCTTTCAAAATTCCCTGTCTGACTATCACCCATTGGTCAACAGTGGAACCTACCTGCCATAGGATTTGTGACTAGACAAAACTAAATGCCAATGCAGGTGTTGTGTAGTAGAAAAGTGAGTGTAAAGTTGCCTTAGGCACTTCTTGTTCTGCTGAAAAGTTATAAAAAGTTTAACACAGCCTATTCACCAAATGCTTTATTTTTCTTAAAGTACATTTAAATGATTGAAAATATCAAAAAGGACTAAAGATATATGGACGTTAAGAAGTTTGTGAGGGATGTTCACGTTAAATGTGTCCAAACCAAAATAATTTCGGATGGTTAAGCCATAAGGCAGCAGCTGTTGAACTGTTTGTTCAGTCTTTACAGGGTTTTGGCAGGCAACAGTAACAGAGGGGAGCTGAGTCTCTGAAATAGCAACACATCTTTGTTGAAGTAACTTAGTGTTCATTGGACTGCTTTACATGGGCTGGGATTTTTAAGGCCCAAGTCACATGCTTTAGAAGGATAAACTCTGGGTAAATGGGATGCTACTTTGACAGGCTGTAACTATTCTGCTGGGGATACATACTAAGAGGGATTACATTCTCAGTAAATGTGTGTTTCAGCTCATTAAGAACCACATCTTAATGTTTGTTTCTTGTTTGCTTTGCTTATGGGGAACTAAGGAAGACTCCTCATTGTAATTATTATTATTATTATTATTATTATTATTATTATTATTATTATTATTATTATTTATTATTATTTATTTCTTAGCAGACGCCCTTATCCAGTGCGACTTACAATTGTTACAAGATATCACATTATACATTATTTCACATTATACAGATATCACATTATTTTTACATACAATTACCCATTTATACAGTTGGGTTTTTACTGGAGCAATCTAGGTAAAGTACCTTGCTCAAGGGTACAACAGCAGTGTCCCCCACTGGGGATTGAACCCACAACCCTCCGGTCAAGAGTCCAGAGCCCTAACCACTACTCCACACTGCATGCAACTTACAGTTTTAAGCTGTGATTTTGTTCTGTGACAACACACAACAACAAAAAATGGCAGACAAAAACAGCCTTTACCGATTGATCTTTTTGCAATGCAATTCAGTGATACCTTAAAAGCAGTTACAATAATATTTAGTAGTATCACATAATGACAAACCATTGTAGTACCATGATCCCACTGTATACTGTATTAGAAGCCCTGTACAACATGTAAGGTACAGGTAGTGGACAAAAAAATGGAAACACCTGGGTAAATGAGGGACACCAAGTATATTGAAAGCAAGGGCTTCCACACAGGTGTGGCTCATGCGTTAATTAAGCAAATAACATCCCAGCATGCTTAGGGTCATGTATAAAAATGCTGGACAGGCCTGGTTGCCTATAATTATGGCTAGCATGGCTGCAAGAGGAGACCTCAGTGACTTTGAAAGAGGGGTGATTGTTGGGGCGCGTTTGGCAGGAGCTTCAGTGACCAAGACAGCTCAACTTGCTGATGATTCACTAGCAAATGTGTCTAAGGTGATGTCAGCATGGAACTCTGAGGGAAAGACATCATCAGCAAAGGGCAACAGTGGACGGAAGCGCTTACTTTAGGATTGTGATATCCGTGCATTAATTCGAAGTGCAAGGCAAAACAGGCGAGCAACTGCAGATCAATTGACTGCAAATTTCAACCTGGGGCGCGAGCAGCCAGTTTCATCAAAAACGGTCCTCCGAGAACTCCACAGAGCGGGATACCATAGTGGCCAAATGCCCTATTAAGTGACTTTACATTGGTGTTTCCATTTATTTGTCCACTACCTGTATAACTCCATAAGGAAAAAGGTGGCAACACAGAGGTACATTTCTTAAAGGGATAGATAGTTAATGGAAAATGTTACCAAAGTAAAAGGGGACATTAGGGGAATGTACAGGTTATCCCGGTAAAGGCAAAATGCAGGTTACATAGATTATGGGAAACACTTCTCTACGAAGCCATTTTCATTATTGTTCCAAAACCGTTGTGTTTCCATTGCTGATAATGTTTCAGTCTACTAATTGCAAAATGTGATCTAACCTTCACATACACATTCTCCCTTAACATCTTGATAGTGTTTGTTTTTTGTACAAAAGCATTGTTGCTTTCCTCACAGCTTCTCCGGCCAGAGGAGGTTGAGATCCTAGTGTGTGGCTGTCCTGAACTTGACATGCATGCTTTGCAGAAAGTAACCCAGTATGAAGGATACACCAAGACAGACCCAACCATCCGGTAAGCATGCTTTCATCAATATTCATGGAGGGGCCCACTAATCTAATAACGTAAAACCTGTCTTTACGGTCACCAGAACTAAACCAGCCAGTAAACCCACAAAAAGAATGGGTAATAATCAAGACCCCCTCTCTTAAGCAGCCACAAATGTTTAATTCAGGTTGAACTTTATTCTGTATGAAGTACTTTATATAAGAGAACTAGGTAGCACATTGGGTTAAAGAGATTGTGATATGAGGTGGGAAAAAAATAACCAATAAAAAAACAGGTGTTAAGACAATACCTAGAATTAGCAGCGATATGTTGCACACACTTTTGTGTGAATAGGGTTTCCCTCCCTTGCATGACAGATTGTTATTCAGATGGGATTCCTGACATGTATTCTGTGATATATAAAAGCGGCATCTTTTGGTTTCAGTCATGATGGCAAGACTGAGTCCCAGAAGAAACCTAATTTGAATGTCATCTGCTACTGTGACCACAACTGCACAAATTACTGATGTTTTTTCAGGAGAAGCAGTCTCAAGTCATGTCAGATTTTCACCCCCAACTTCCTGTAATCATTGAGAAGTATTGTCCCATGTCCTTCCAAAAACGCCTTTTGTCACTAACACTAAACGTCAGTTAGAATCCGGCCTATCCCAGCTGCCCGTGGTGGCACTACACCCTACAGTATTGACAGCGTTATGACAGGTGCTTCTATTTGTTATACATGGCTAGTCATTTCCAGTTAGATAGTCATTCTAAAGATTTAAGATGTATAGAGGAAAACTGTAATATATACATTTTTTATTTTCTTTCAGATATTTCTGGGATGTGGTTTTAGGATTCCCTCTGGAACTCCAGAAGAAGTTGTTACATTTTACCACAGGAAGTGACAGGGTACCAGTTGGGGGAATGGTAGACCTGAACTTTAAAATTGCAAAGCATGAAGTCTCAACTGATTGGTATGTTGTTTTATATAATAGGCCCCTTACAATCATTTTAAAAAACTCCTACAGAAGCATGTAGGAAATGTAATCTGGGGACTGAGTCTGCATACTGTACATGATTTGAGTGTATTTTTGTAAATGTAACCCTTTAATACAGTCGGCACCTCCTAATCGGGATACTGATAATCGGGATTGCTGCTTAAGTGGGATGTAACTCCGGGTGACGGTTCTTCCCAATGCTATTTATGTCGTTTAATTGGGACGTCACTTCATTTAATTGGGTAGCGTAGAACAGTGCAGTGAGTACGTGATTGCGCTGTGACTTGCGTAAATTGTGTAAACCATGTTGAACTCTTGAAGGAGCTGGAGTCTCCTGTGGTTTCTCAGTCTCCTGTTACAAAGGAAGTTGGCGCGTCAACATGCAGGTGCGATTAATTTTGCTTAGGAATAAAAAAAAAATATTCAAAATTTTAAATTATGTATTTAACATTTAATCATAATGTGATGTGATTTAATTCTTTTTTTTTCCTTAAAAATCTAAAAAGTGTGACTAAGGTCGTCTCAACTGCCTCTCGTTTAATTGGGACAGCCGCTTGGGATATTTTTCCTTTTCCCGAGGCGTCCCGATAAAGCCGCGCCGACTGTAGTCTCTTTTTTTATTGTTTTACCCGATTGACCATCCATTACTACCAATATGGAATAATAAAATATTCATTAATATTCAGTTAGACTGCTAAACAGACATTAAAAAAGGTACATTCATATTACTGCAATGCCTTATACAGACTTTGGTCATAAGCACCTAGATAAGCCTTTATCTTAGTCCTTATCATATTGAGTTTGTGAGTCTTTGCCAATGTCTATTCCATTAAGTTGGACCAAAAGTTTAATTTACATTACATAAAAAAAATGCTTTATCAAATTTAAGTTTATCATTAATGTTTATCTGGTGTGTGATATTTAAACTGCAATAAAGCAAATATTTGCTTGGTTCCCAGTTGTTGACAAAGTACTCTGTTTAGAAATGACTAGGTAGTTTGTATTTGATTAGCTGCTGATTGTATAAATGTATAATAGAATCACTCATTACAGTGGGGAACCTATAAAAGTAAAAAGAAAATCTGTGGTTTATAACTTGTTATAAAATGCCTTATCAGTACATAATCTATCAAGCATCAATAACTGACACCTTGTTTATAAGTGACACCTTGAGTGGAGATTGTACGTATTGCTGGCCTTTTGTTATCGTGATGGATTTAAACTGTAATGCATAAACTCTCGTTCTTTCTACTTTTTTGTAGGTTGCCAATATCCCACACCTGTTTCAACCAGCTTTGCCTGCCTGTGTACAAGAGCAAGAAAGAACTTAAGCAAAAGTTAACTATTGCCATTTCAAATGCAGAAGGGTTTGGTATGGAGTAGAGTCACAAAACGAAATATTAAACTGTAGACTGATTCACTCTGTTTTTACTGGGTCACTTACTTGTATTGTATATTTGTAACTGTTTGTGACATAGGGCTGTAATGAAAAGATCACAAAGGTACTTGATGACCAATGCAAGGCTTTTGATCAAGGAAACTGTTTTAAAAGGGAGGTTATAATGGCAGCCTCCTCTCAGGATTACAAGAGTTAGTTTCTGTATATTTTAATAAGGGGTTATAGCATGGCTTTAGCAGATATCAAACATTAAGCAGTCATTTTGGGGTAAGAATGACAACAGAAAAAGTTGTATGAAAAACTTACTAGCAGAAGACTGGCGTAGGCAGCAGTGTGGCGTAGTGGTTAGGGCGCTGGACTCTTGACTGGAGAGTCGTGGGTTCAATTCTTGGTGGGGGACACTGCGGCTGTACCCTTGAGCAAGGTACTTTACCTAGATTGCTCCAGTAAAAACCCAACTGTATAAATGGGTACTTGTATGTAAAAATAATGTGATATCTTGTAACAATTGTAAGTCGCCCTGGATAAGGGTGACTGCTAAGAAATATATAATAATAATAATAATGGGCAGGAGGCCAGTTGGCCAGTATTTTACCTGCACATTCACTTTAAATTTTGCATTTCTTGCATTATCCAGATGTATCAGTTCCTTCAATGAACCAAACAGCAGAAAACCAGTCCAAAATAGTTCAATGTGGCTTATACCTAAAATGGTTTTAGTACTGTATACGTTATAGCTTGTTTGGCCTTGTTATTTGTATTCTGCTGTCTTCTCTGATGGATATACTGATAGATAGATTGAATTAAACCACACAACATTGCTTTGTAATGAAATAGCATGAAGTTACAATAACTGTATTTATAATACTTTTTTGTATATACAAAGGCACACATTTCCAAGCAAAGGAGATATTCTTCTCATTACAGCCCTACTGTAAGCTTTTTAAAATGTTTGTAAAAAAGGCAATGCTCCATATGGGGTATATTGTTGAAGAGGGTCTTTTTTAATTATTTAATAAAGGCAGATTTAACTCTCTGTGCTGGTGTTTTCCTCAGGGGTGATTTATTGAACCACTTATTAATACTCAATAAAAATTAAATTCAATAAATATACAATGGAATGAGGTTCATGAAAGATCAGGTTTATAAATTGTATGGCACATGTATGGATCTGCTGCTTAGATCATTAAAAAAGACCCCAACAACTTAAAAGCTTACTCCTATAAGTGAAAAGCATATACCAAGTAAAGGCTTGTGCCACATGATAATTGATGTACAGTGGTATCTGTATCGCAGAGGTAGAGGTTGGAGAATGTGGCTCATTGTAAAAGTTGCCATCAAATACTTGCCTTAAAATGAAGCTGTCTTGGTGGAATCAAACAAAACACCAAAAATGGAAAACAAAATAGAAAAAGTGTGATTTCAGTAACCTTTTATGTACATCTGTCCTAAATTGTTTGAAGTAGCACAGCGGATGTGTAAACATACTTGTGAACTTTACCATTTGTTGAATCAGATGAGAGAACCTTGGTCAAAGTAGCTTATGTTTGGTTATTTGCTACAGTAGCTTGGCTGCCAGCTTGGCAGACCTTTGTACTGTAGTAAACTTTTACTTAGAACCATACCATTCAAGACTCCTGGATGCCAGAATACTGATCCAGATTCTACTGAAATACAAAAGGTACTGGACGTAGCCATAGAAAGGTACTGGACGTAGCCATAGAAAGGTACTGGACGTAGCCATAGTATGACAGATTTCTACAGTTGTTTTTATAGTTGGTGTGAATACAGTAAATCTCTTACTAGGAATTTCAGACAAACAGCCTTATGCTGAGATGTGTAACATTTTATAAATGGAATGTTTCAAACATGTATAAAGTGACTTTACCTACTGGTTTTACCTGAACAAATGTTGATTTTGAAATGGGTTATTTAAATAGCATATTGAAAGCATATTGTTTGCTGTCTTGTCTAAGCATTTAGCGTGTAATCTTGTTTTGTATATTTTGGTATTCAGGTCTAATTTAGCTGTAAATATGTATTGCCATGTTCTTATGTGAGCAACATGAAATAGAATCATGAAACAAAAGGCTTGTTTTTTTTTTGTTTTTTTTTTCTATTTTCCCATACTACTGCACAAAAACTGCCATAAACCTACCTACTGACAGTTAACCCCTGTGGTGGCCCCGAACCATTAACTACCAGTAAAAGTACCTGGCCTGATTTACTGGACATTTTGTAAAGCATCTGCAACTATTGAAGATGAAACAGCAATTTAAATTTGCTTCCTGGGTCAGACTTGCTGATAAACAGGGCACCACAAGAGTTACCTGTTCACCTCAAGAAAGTGACAGCAAGCTTTTTATTAAGAAACTGCTACTGTGTTTGTTGATGTTTTTGTGTTTAAATAAAACACTTCAAATTGAATGTGTTGATTTATTGTGGTAATTTAAAGACTATACTATATTTTCTATATTTTAGATAGTTGGGATCTTGTGAATGGATTATGAATTCCTATCTGGTACAAAACAAATAGTCTACTGTATACAATGACTCTACTTGCAATAATGACATCTCCATGATAGTTCCTTTAAAATATATATGTATATATATATATATACACAGTGCCTTGCAAAAGTATTCAGACCCTCTCACAGTTTTCACATTTTGTTGCTTTAAAGCTTGCAGTCATGACACTTTGATATAGGAGTTAATGTGTGTTATATACACAACCTACTCCACACATTCAAAGCAAAAACAATGAGAAAGAAGTAAACAGATCATTAATATGAAATAAAAATGGAAAAGCATAAGTATTCAAACCCTTTGCTGTGGCAAACCTAAATTAATTCAGGTGCACAAAAATGATCTTAACGAGCCACACAATTAGTTGAATGGCCTCTGTGTGCAATATTAGTGGTTCTCGTGATTTCAGAATAGAAACACCTGTCTCTGTCAGGTTCCTTGGTCAGGTAGTAAATTTCAAGCAAAGGAGCTTTCAAAGCAAGTCAGGGATAAAGTCATTGAAAAGCACAGATCAGGAGAAGGGTACAAAAAAATATTGAAGTCTCTGAATATCCCTGTGAGCACAGTCTACTCAATCATCAAGAAATGGAAGTGCATTATACCACCCAGACACTGCTTAGATCAGGCCGTCCCTCCAAAGTGAGCAGCCGGGCAAGGAAGAAACTGGGGAGGGATGCCACTGTGAGGCCAACGACAACTTTGAAAGAGCTACAGAGTTCAATGGCTGAGATGGGAGAAAATGTGCATCAGTCAACAATATCCAGAACACTTCACAAAATGTAGCCTGTATGGCAGGGTGGCAAAAAGGAAGCCATTACTAAATATAAGCCATCTCAAAGGCTGCATGGAGTTTGCAACAAAGCACCTGAGTGATCCTGCAAAAATGTGGCAAAAGGTGTTGTGGTCAGACGAGACCAAATTGGAACTTTTTGGTCTAAATGCCAAGCATTATGTTTGGCGCAGACCCAACACAGCACATCTCCCAGTCAACACCATCCCTACAGTCAAGCATGGTGGTGGCAGCATCATGCTATGGGGATGCTTCTCCTCAGCAGGGACTGGAAAGCTTGTTAGGATTGAATGAAAAATGGATGGAGCAAAGTACAGGCAAATACTAGAGGAAAACCTGTTTCAGTCTGCTAAAGACTTAAAACTGGGGCGAAAGTTCACCTTTCAGCAGGCCAATGATCCAAAGCACAAGGCCAAAGCTACACTGGACTGGCTTAAGAATAAGAAAGTGAATGTCCTTGAGTGGCCCAGTCAAAGTCCTGCCTTGAATCCTATTGAGAATCTGTGGAAAGACTTGAAAACTGCTGTCCCAAGCAACTTGAGAGAGCTTGAGCAAATCTGCCAAGAAGAATGGGCAAAAAGTGCACCAAGCCGGTGTGCAAAGTTGGTAGAGACTTACCCAAAAAGACTTGCGGCTGTAATTGCTGTCAAAGGTGCTTCCACCAAATATTGCGTTGACAGGTCTGAATACTTATGCAATCAACATATTTCTGTTTTTTCTCTTTAGTTTTTGCTGACATTTACTGTAACTTATCTTACCCTTAGAAGTCTTCAGTTTGAGCATTCAAATTTTGAATAAAATATTAAGTTTAAAAAAATGTGTATGCATTATTTTGTAATTTCACAAAATGGGACACCATAGGAATGGTCTGAATACTTTTGCAAGTCATTTTTTATGGTTGTGATAGAGATTTCACTGTATTTTGAGAAATGTGTTTTTTCCTGTGTGTTAAGAATAAGATGTACCATATATTTTGAATGTATTATGTTTATTTAGAAAAGGACATAAAAATCTGACACATTCTAATTGAAAGTTTTTACAAAAAAAAAAAAAAATCTTTCATGCATAAATCAGACTCTCTTGCTAAAAAATAAGTTGGATCAGAATGTTTTGGTTTTTTTTGGTTTTAAAAGTGTGCAATAATTGTACACCATCCCAGACTTGATTTTGCAAACGTGTATTTATTCATGTCTTTCCTGCCAGAGATATTTCATCCTGAACTTGGCACCACTGCTGTTTGTCAGTTATAAATAAATGAGTAGATGAAACTTCTGCTCTGTCATTCAGCATACTAATACTGGCATCGGCATTTGATGTGGTAGTTGGGAAATCGAGTACAGTAATGCTGCAATCCCATTGCAACTTATTCTCTGGAACACAATACTGCATTGGAACTATTACTCATAACTACAATGTCATCAGTATAGTAACTTACATTTTATTGTGGCAGGAACAGGTTTTACATATTCAACCAAAATGGAGGACATAATAGCTGTTTTAGCTCTCCTTTTTATGGTGTTTGTAAATATTCTGAATGGTTCTGAGATATTTTGCTCCAATATTAAGATTTTATTTTCTCAATCTTACAGGTTGCAATCTTGTTTTATTCTATGCCATGGTGCAGGTGGCGTCATGTCAAAATGTCACAATATCACATGATTTCTAAAGAACTGGTAAGGAAAAAAATGATTAGTGATGAACTGATGAATTCTGGAAGTGATAGGGGTACAGAATGCTGACATTTTGTTGAGTCTGGATTTATAATTATGGGGTCAGGAGAATGATGTCTTGTATGGTTGTCTCAGAATGTATTATGTTTGCTTAACTGCCTCTTTCTTGGTTTGCTTAACTGCCTCTTTCAATCAATCAATCTTTATTTTATATAACACCTTTCATAGTGGACCACCATCACAAAGCGCTTTACAAGATGCAGTACCAACAAGAAAATCCATAATACTTTAAATACAGAGAAATGCATAATACATGATATACAGTAAAAAAAACAAAAAAAACAAAAAAAAAAAAACAATGTATAATACATTAAATACAATGGAAAGTGCATAATAAATGATAGTAGCATAATACATGAAATAGTAGCAGCTAATAGCAGATATCAGGCTTGAAGAGCATGGAAAGCAAGAGAGAACAGGTGGGTCTTGAGAGTTGATTTAAAGCGAATAACGGTGGGAGCATCACACACCAAAGCTTACAATGTTATCTCTAGTCCTCAAATACGTTAAATGATTTAATTAAACAGTCCATCATCTTTCTGTAGTGTCTAAATGCCTCGGGAGCACATTGAAGGGGCACACAAGTACAACAGCCTATATCGCTTTCCTGCTGTTAAGCAACCGCAATCAATATTGAAACACAAGCTACTGAAATATGTATTCTATCTCTGCTGGTGTCCTTTACTTGTTATAAAATTGTGTAAGCTAAAATACCATCAGCACATGTGGCTCTGATCATAGAGAAGTAAAAAAAAAGACTCCAAGAACTCAAAAAAGAGCGAAATCTGCACGGTACACAAACAGAATTCTTTATCACTAGGATTCAGTATTTAATAAGATTATTGTGTTAAATGCTTCCTGTTGATTTGACCAAACTGACAAAATATTCAATATCCAAGGGCATAAAACTGATAAATAATGCGTGTCTTGGATCAGGCCTTTATGTCGGCTCACTTTTCTTGCCAGCCTGAAAATCCCCAAGCCAGGTATTATGAAACTGATGAGGTGATGTATCTCAGCAACCTGCAAGTCTGTACTATTTCAGAACGATTGCAATTCTGGCATTAGGTCAAGAGAGGACATGGTTGCACTTTTTATACAATAAATACATATATTTTGATGTAGAATTGTGTATGTAAAACATTGAACCTTAGGTTGTGTTCACATTGGGTTCATTATAAACAGTCTCAGTTCTGTTCCTTTGGTTTAAAAAGAATCAGTTTCAAAGAGATATAGCACAATATCAGAGAATTTGATTTGTATTCAGATTGGTTCTAGGAAATCTGGGTTTGTCATTGGGAGTTGCTAGGATCCAAAGAGTTTGGGGCAAACAATTCAGTGTTACATTTTAGGGTTCATGAAGGGCTTGGAGCCCTGACTTAGCTCTTTGGTTTTTAAATGACTGGTGGTATACATCAGACAGCGACTAAAAACTAAATATGCAAGTAGTTAATGCATTCTTAATATCTTAAGGTAAGGAAGGAAGATAGCTAAATATGAAACAAAAAACCCAAATCCTGTCCCGTGCAGTAATGGAGTTTATCTACTACCTCACCCTACTGTATTAAATAACATGTCCAATCCCAGCCTCATTCTTTCAAACATTGCTTCTAGATTGAGTCAGCCCAGACACAACCCAAAGAGATTTACAACAGTCTGGGTTGCTCTGCACTACAATAAACTATCAAAATCAAAATCAGTTCTACAGCACGGTGAATGAACATGTATTGTATTGGTCAGTGAATTTGAGCAGCACAGGTATTTATTTATTTTTTGTCACAAATTTAAAAAAATGATATCATTAGCCAGAATTCCTTTTTTTTTAAGTTTTCTCCAGAGAAAAAAAAAACAACTGTAGTTTCTAAGCTGTAGTTTCTAAGACATTCTTCATCACTACCCGACAAAGAGCAAGTTAACAGTCAACACTAATAATAGTAGTCGCAGTGGAAAGCACATACTCTGGCTGCCTTAGTCAGAAATACAATGCTGTGGAAAGGCCATGGCTTAAATATGAAGGTTGATAGATGTGATACAAGATTAGTGACCAAGCACCGACAGTCTGCAATTTCTATACTAAGATATGGAGGAATCTTTGGCTGGTGTATGATACTCTGACTTTGCTGGCATTTGATATCAAAGTTATAAAACAGGCTAACAAATCTGGAGGTCATTGTTTTTAAAGTGTGAGCTACCTTTCCAATAGAATGCCATATACAGGTAGACCTGTGTTAATGTATAATACAAGTATTGGTAAAGTTTTCTCAAAATCCATAACCTCAGTTTTGAAGTAACCAATTTTAATCCCAAAGGTAAAGTAAAATTATTTGTTGTGGTAGTTGGGACCCAGTAGTTGCATTCTGAGCTGGAACTCCAATGAAAGATGAGTTCTGGTGGTCTTTCCTTTTCTCCTGTTATCGCTCACCCTGTTCCATTCTGAATGCAAGTTTCCTTATTCAGCTGTGAATTCTTTTAAAGTCGGATCTTGACAGTTATTGATTGATGACCACATGGAAGCACAGGGGAGTCACTGTAGATTGCTTTCAATGTTTTTCTGGAAGAACTCCATCTCCCAACAGCTTTAAGTGTTTTCAAGTGCTCATATGAGTCAGCAAATCAAATACAGGTTTATTAAGTCTGGTTCTTTTCACACATTTGAGTATCACCACACTCAAGATTTTCTTAATATGTTTATTAGCTTGAATTCCATGTTTAGTGATTCATTTGCATAGACAGTGTTCTTATTATTCAATTAGGAAAGTAGCCAAGGACTTAAATGATCACAATGGCAAAGACCTCTGGTTGTGCAGTGGGCAGATAAGCAGGTGGTTTCTGTGTGTTTTGGCAGCACTTTCCATTACAAAAAAAGCATAGTCAGTTATTACTCATGAGGATCTTCTGTGAATGTTCAGCAGCTCTGAAAGATGAGTAGCTTGTGTACAAAATTGATCGGGGTGCGAATGACTTGAAATAACCCCCAGAAACAAAGAAAAGGAACCTTTAACATTCCAAGTTTATTTTGTGTGCAGTAAGGCACTTTACAAATTCCAATAATTATTCAACAAAAATATATGTCTTTATTGGTTCATTTAAAGTACCATGATTTCCATTACACGAGAGTAGATGTTAAAACTTCATGCTGATTTGAACTCGGCTCTCGCCAAGATAAGCACCAACTAAGACGTAGCTTTACAGTAAACTAATGTGATCCATATGTGTCTCCATCCATTTACGTTTCCTTCCATATGATGATGTAGGTATCCTTCTGTCTGGTGTTAATGACTGAAGTGTAATGCTGGTTCCAGGGATCAGCTTATTTTGCCTCCCTGGCGCATCAGCACACACAACGGCTGCGATGCTGGCTCCGGGGATCAACCACAGTGCGGCCTCCCCAGCGCATCAGCATGACAACCGTCTGGATTGAGCTAAGTAGGGTACATCTCTGGGGTTTTCAAGTGGGCACCTTCCATCCTCAGTGTTTCGTCGACTAGCCCACAACACCTCAAGAGGGCTCGACGGTGATTCTGGCGTCCCAGCATCACCCCCCTCCGTCCCCCACTCAACTCAGCCCAGCTTACTTACCTGTACATCAGCGTTTCTTTCTTTCTATTGTGCTTGAGATCCCGAGCCAGAATCTTTCCGTCTCAACCACAGCCAGTTGCTGCTCCTCTCTGCTGCTTCAGATAAGTTCTTCACTGCTGCATTTCAATGTCTGCGTAACATGTGTCTGGTTAGTTCCATATGGTTTTGCCTCAGGGTTTAGGCATCATTAAACATTTAGTTAAATTTCCAAAATCATGTACAAAATGACAAAGAAGCCAATTAGCCAATAGTTAGCATTAATGGACAGAGAAAATTAGATATTTGTAGCATGAAAGAGAAAGTGTTTTTGCCTTTTTCTCCTGGGAGACTTTGTCTAACTCCCTTCATTGCAGAGGCAGCAGTTGAATATAATTTTGATGATCAAAACCAACATCAAGAGAACGAAAGGAACAACATCCAGCACCCTATTAACAGTGGTGGCCAGACAGCAAAAAGAAGGGAGGTCATGATTGTTGAGGACTCCATATTGAGAAACACAGCAAGTTCAGTTCGCAGTCTAGACACAACAGTGTGCTGCCTTCCAGGAGCCTTTGTCACACACATCACTGAGAATGTGGACAGGCTCCTAGAATGAACAGGAGATGACCCGGTAGTAGTCGTTCACATTGGTACATACAACATCGGAAGAGACAGGCCAAAATCCCTGCAAAACAAATTCACAGAGCTAGGAAGGAAATTAAAAGACCAAAACTGTAGTATTTTCTGGGATACTGCCGGCACCTTGCAAAGGAGCTTACAAACAGTTGGAAATAATTAATCTAAACGCATGGCTGAAAACGTGGCGCACACAGGAAGGCTTCACCTTCCTTGAACATTGGACCACATTCTACAACAAGGACTATCTAAATAGGCAGGATGGACTGCACTTAAATAAAAAGGGAACGAATCTAATTGGAGAAAGGATCCTCGAGGAGGTTCAGAAGCATTCAAACTAGAAATGGAGGGGGGAGAAATCAACAAAAAAACAGAAGGGAGACTACATCGAAACAAGGGCAACAACTCAGGAAAGACAGCCATTAAATGTATTTATCTAAATGCTAGAAGTCTCAGAAACAAAATGTTAGAACTTGATCTGATTCAAGCATTCAAAATTCTAAAAGGTATTGACAGTGTCAACCCAAGGGACTTTTTTGACCTGAAAAAAGAAACAAGGACCAGGGGTCACAAGTGGAGATTAGATAAAGGGGCATTCAGAACAGAAAATAGGAGGCACTTTTTTACACAGAGAATTGTGAGGATCTGGAAACAACTCCCCAGTAATGTTGTTGAAGCTGACACCCTGAGATCCTTCAAGAAGCTGCTTGATGAGATTCTGGGCTCAATAAGCTACTAACAACCAAACAAGCAAGATGGGCTTTCTTATGTTCTTATGTTTGTATGTACATAGTGCTCAGCTATGATTACTGTGAACTATGCAAGTTAATAGCTCTCTTCAACCGCAATAATTATGAGAAGTGGAGCAGCACTCAAGCGCTGGACGAGGAGAACATGGTATCCTTCCAGATGCAACATATTTCTGGATGTTCTTGGAAGAAGGCCAGTGCTTAAACCATTAAAATAGGCCGCATTATCTTAAACCAAAATCAACAGCATGATCGTAGCAGAGTTCCTTGTTTATGCCTTCTTTGTATCACATCCAATAAAATCAAAGGACAATCAGGCGTTTTCCATTAATAATAAGTGCATTGGATTTGCATTGCATTGCTGAAGGCTTTAAGAGTCTCCTCTCATTGCATGAATTCTAATTGATCAATACCTCCATGTTTGTAAAGTTAAATATATGTGTATTGATTCTGAAGTGTGGCTTCTGCCTATGGGGTAAATCACTTAAATGCAAATGAACTGCAGAAGTCATTAGTTAAGTCAAGTTTAATTCAGCTCAGTACTAGCTCAACCTTGCATGGCCTTTGTGAATAAACTAGTGTTTCTTGCAATTCTCATCTGATTTCACAGTTAATTGATATATGACCTAGCCCATTTAAATTCCATTTTCACCATGCACAATTCTTTCACCATATACATATTCTTTATAGATACAGTGTCTGTATCTTTTAAAGTGTGTTATTTGAAATTAAGTAATTTATAATTCCTCTTCTGAAGCATACTGTGACTCAGGTGGCAGCAGTTGTCAATATGCAAGAAATCAATGATGTTACAACAGAGAGCAAATATGATTTGGTATTTCCAGCGATGTGGTCTTTTCCCCTTTGTTAAGAATCTCAGCAAATAGACTGTCTGTGTCACCAGGACCCCAATTAGCATTAGTCTTGGACTAATTTACCTAAAATTATATTAGTTAGTCCAAGATTAGTGATAATCAGGGTATGTGAAACCAGCCTTGTAAGTTTGATTATGGGAAGTATTTTTACCCAATCCACTCTACCTAAATAGCACACAATCAGTATGCATCATTTAGGTTGTGTGATTAAGGTATTACTGAGATGGACTGGCGTCCGATCCAGGGTGTAGTCCTGCCTTGCGCCCTGTGTCTGCCAGGTTAGGCTCTGGTTCACCGCGACCCTCAATAGGATTAAGTGGTTACAGATAATGGATGGATGGATTAAGGTATTAGACTTTCTTTATTGATAGGGGCACAGCTTTGAATAAAATAATATATTATCAGTTTAGCTGTGATGTCATTTGGAAAGTGTTTCATTGGCTCTATAAAGAACTTATTGAAGTCTCCTTTTCCAGTGCTAGTTTGGTTTGTCACTATCCTCTGCCATCTGTACAGACTGGATCACTGGATAATGTGAGGAGACTGGACAGTCTCCTCACATTATTTATGCAGTTGCTGTTGTATTCATGAATCAGATATACATTCTTTCCTTTGTACACACCTCAGATTTTTTTGCGATCCCTAGTAGAGACTCCTTTAAAATACCAGCGATGCGGGCGTGTGAGGGAACAAATTACCACAGACACGAATTTGTAATTCACATGTCAAATCCATTTAATTTAAACCACCTTTCATCATTTCAACCTGAGGCAGGTGTTCATATTGGTATGTTTCTGTTCTGTGGATCCAATTAAAATCTAATTTAGTGTAGTTACATGCAACAGGAATATGACAATCAGCCTGGTTAATACAGTATCTGACAAATGTTAGCCAGTATATGGAGTGTGGTCATTATTCCATTACACAGAACCAGTAAACATACAGAATGAAACTGGGTTTTGTTTTCGCACAAGCTTTTTGGAACTTTATTTTCTCATTATACATAAAACTTAAGTAGTCACTTATGAAGAGGCTCTGAGAAGTAAATAGGGTAAAATACTAGCTTTAACTCTATTAATCCTGCTGGTGTCTTCCAATTGACCAATATATTAACATAAATACATGCAAAAAGAATGCAGTGGAATAGGATGGTGGTATTAAGATGAGAGGGACTTTTTTACATTATGGTAACTTCTGATACCCAGTTTGGAATAGTGACAGAAAGTCATAACTATTAATGTAATGTCAGAAATAATAATCTTCTAATAAATAATAATAGTTCCTGAGGCAGAGGATGTTCGGAGGCTAGGAGAGAATGCAAATGTCAGAACTAATGTTCATCACATCCCTGATTGCATGGGAAATGTTTATAGCATGGCCTGTTCTTTTAAGATATGCATTAACTGTGAAACTAGTTATATCACAAGCACAGAAATAGCATGGTACATAAGCAGCCAATGTTCTTTCAGTTAAGGGGACACTTTTTTGGTATAAAATTAAAATATAAATCTATTTATAAATATGTCAATTTAATTTTGATTTAAAACAGTCACCCACCTAGCAACTTATTTTTATCCTTTGTTGTTTGTTTGTGTTCCCAATGCTTTATTTGTTTTCTTTGATTTTTAAGCTTTATGGAAATGATAAACTATGAATATTTTGTGAGATCTAGATTAAACATTCCTGGTTTGCTTGCAACAATTACTTACAGGTATCTCTAGGATGCCGCTCTTAAGTGTAATTTAGGTTCAACCTCCTCCTCTCTTGTATACTTCTCTCACATTCCTGTCAGCATGAGCAAGCAGCCCCTTGCCGGAACACGGCTTCTCACACATACAGTACACTGTAATCATATCAGCCTTGCTTCCTTCCCAACTCACAGAAGACGTCTACTGTAGCTTTCATGATGAAGGGTGGGATCTTGGGTGTCTGCAGTTTATGCGATTATACAGTAACCAAGACATATCCATGGCTTCTAACCAACAAAATACTTTTCTTTTTTTGTTCGTGCCCTACACTTTTCATATCCTGGTCTTCTGCACAATTCAAGTGATACATTTGGACAGCACTACTTGGACTTTCAATTGGCCCCGAAATGACTGTCAAAAAGGTCAAAATATGTAGATAGACATTAAAGTCATATGTATGACTTTCTATGTCAGCAAAACTGTATTTATGGGGGCCGGGGCCTTAGGATTGTTAAGATTGACAGGAAGTAACAACTGTGTAATATATTTGATACTTGAATATGTCATTAAACCACTCATTTGCCTCTGGTAGATTGAAAACGGAATGCTAATTTGTGGCACGCAAAGTATGTTAAGGATTTGCCTTTTTTTGGAATAGGAATACAAATAAGCAGCTGCGGCAACTCTTCCAAAATAGGCAATTTCTATAAAGCAGATTAAACTCATTACACTGCAACGGTACCTCTGTAATCCTAGTGTCACCACTGCATACCCACTTGCAGACTATAAGCATGGCAGCAGTGTGGAGTAGTGGTTTAGGCTCTGGACTCTTGACAGGAGGGGCGTGGGTTCAATCCCAGGTGGGGGACACTGCTGCTGTACCCTTGAGCAAGGTGCTTTACCTAGATTGCTCCAGTAAAAACCCAACTGTATAAATGGGTAATTGTATATAAAAATAATGTGTATCTTGTAGCAATTGTAAGTCGCCCTGGATAATGGTGTTGGCTAAGAAACAAATAATACAGAATTAACATTTTAATTTTTTTTTGCTCAACCTTTATAAAAACCTGGAATAATGTATTTGTCCTTTTTTTAAAATGATGTTCTGTACTAGCCAGGTTTACTTTTAAAAGGCTGTTTTAGTTTGTTGCTATAAAACATTCAAATAGAATCTAAATGTAGGCTCTATGATCCCTTGCCAGACTTAGGTTGAGTAGGAAACTGCAGAATTGGAGCATGGAATATTGGGAACCCTCTTAAAATGAATTGAAAATGCAGTGCATGTGCGGGACGGCTGTCCCATAGACAATACATGCCAGATAATGCAGGACTTGTATTCCTGTTTGGTGAATATTTGTTTGAAGTACTACTTGTTAAGCTCAAAGCTAGTGCTGTCTCTTTTTATCAAAGTTGGAAGAAAATGCAAGTGGAATGGTTATACTAGAATTCACTGCATAATAGAATGTAGCCCTAAATAATTGTGTGCCTGTTAAATGAATGAATGACTGTATAATATGTATCTCCTTATTATCTTGGTTGCACATAACAAATGTTGAATAGAATGAATAGACTTGAACAAAACATGAAGTGAGAATGTCACAAAATAAAACATCTCAATTTAAGAAATCTGGACCACTGTGACAAAGATAGAATGATTCTTGGTGTTTAATCTCTCTTTCTTTGTTTTTTTTGGATGAAAAGTGAGGGAAAATCTTTCAGTAATAAAGGGGAAAATCTCACCAATCGATTCCCCTTTCTCTTTTTCTGCCATGTTTACATGTGTGGTCGGGGCTGCCATTAATTTCAGCAATTGCTTATAGTTTGGCCAGTCCCGGCCAAGAATTACTGGGTGTGGTAGCCTTTCCGCCACCCCTACTACCAGTTGACGTTTAATCGGGTCTACCGACAAATACACTTTTAGTACAGGGTATGTTGCCGGGTCTCCATGGATATAGGAGATAGCCACCTTGCCTTGTGGCTGTCACAACATACCGCCCAAGAGAGCCGTTCGAATTAAGGTCTGTTCACACCCTGTATCCACTAATGCATGGGTTTTCACATTCCCTAAAACCACATCAACCATACAAGGCCTCTCCCG
Organism: Acipenser ruthenus; assembly: GCF_902713425.1. Classification (NCBI taxonomy): domain Eukaryota; kingdom Metazoa; phylum Chordata; class Actinopteri; order Acipenseriformes; family Acipenseridae; genus Acipenser; species Acipenser ruthenus. The sequence goes on from NC_081201.1 coordinate 27,521,104, forward strand.
ACGATTTTCCCCTCGCTTACCCGCTTCTGATGCCCAATTGCAAGTCGCCACATCACACTCCATTGCAGATGGGCAAGAACTGACCTGGTGTCCTGGTTGGTGGCATCTAAAACAGTATAGGGGGGACAGAGGGAGCAGAGGTTAAATATCTTTCCTGTTGCTGGTATAGCAACGGGGCAGGGGCAGCAAATTTACCCCAGTTGGCCTCCATGAAGTGGAGGCAAGGTTGCCCATTGGGGTCGGCGGTCTAGGAGGTCTCGGTCCCAGTGATGGTGGAGCGGAGAGAGGAGGTGGTGCTCGGCTACTCCATTGGACTGGAGCGGTGAGTAGGCTGGTTTTGGCGAAGACCAAGGAGTCCTCGAAATCCACAGCCAGTTTCACCGCATCTTCCAGGGTGTCGGGGTTGTGGCGCCGTATCCATGCTTGTGTTTCGGTGCCGACCACATGGCAGAAGTGCTTCACTACTATAGCCTTGCCCATCTGTAAGCTCGTCTTCTGGGCAGGGTCTAGCCAGTGTACCATGTGGTCACACAACTTTTGCGCGACAACCCTGGGGCGTGTATCTCTGGTACCTCTGGTCCCTGTGATGTTGAGACGGCGCAGAACGGCTTGCTTTACCAGGTCGTTCTGGGTGGCTTCGGCATCCTTCATGGCCTGGTATGCTGTCTGAGCCTCCCCGATCAAGCAGGGTCCCAGATGGCTCGCCCAGAACTCCTTTGGCCACGTGTGGCAAAGTGGTTTGCAGTGCGCAGGTGTAGAGGTGATGCAGTGCTTAAGACAATAACAAACAAAGTAGTGGTGAAATTATGGTTTATTTATAATCCAAAATCTGATGACAACAGTAAAGAATAATAAGAACTGGCAATACACAATGATGTGTATTGCTCAGTTAAATCCACGGGTTCAGTCCCAAAACAATAAACATGGTATTTAAACACACCTCTGCTTGGTCACTGGCATTCTCTCTCTAAAAGTTAAAGAACGGGCGTGACCTTAAAGCAGAGGTTCCCATAGCAACAATCAAGGTTGGTCATGATAATGCTAGTGATAATGAGCCATACTTAACATGTTGTAGGGTATTTGCTCTCACATCCTTTATATTCTCATTGAAAACAATGTTAGAGCTGAGTATTAAATCATATGAACACAATATCGACATACTGTCTTTATTATGCTAATTTTAGCTAGTGAATGCTGTCCTTCTTTTTAGAGAAAACAAATTGAATGACAACTGGCTGTTTCCTTGAGTTTTTCCTTTAGTAAAAAACAACCCCTTGGTCAAACAAGCAAGCTATTTACTCAATAGACTGCATTGTGCTGCATAATAGCTCTGTTCATAATAACCCCATTTTATCAATCTACCTGTCAAAACATGGTTTACAGAAGTGCTGATCAAGGCCCCCTTCTTCTTCTGTTAAAGATTGTTTGTTTCTTGAATGTTACATTTCAGTTTAGCATAAGCTAATATTTCAAGGACAACGCAATAGCTGAAAAGTTGCAGCTGCTTCTTGTGTTGTAGGTCACTCCACTGGTCTAGTTGCAATCATATCATGTGACCTACTTAAAATACTTTTAAATATTTGCCTTTTTATAATGAATGTAAAAGTTGAAGAAGTAAATGATTCTCCCAGAGAAAGATTCCATGTCAAGCTTGAATTTCCTGTTTGGATAAACCATCAACTACATGCCAGAGCTTTTTAAAACATAAAACTCAAAAGCAGATTTTCTTTTTGTAGCAAAACATTATTAGGAGGACATCAATTTGTGTCCTTTGGAGGATCAAAATCAGCTAATTCTCTTGTTGTTTTTGGGGTTCCACACGGCTCTGTTCTTGGTCCGTTACATTTAAATTTGTATATGTTACCACTGGGTAATGTGATCAGACAACATGGTTTTAATTTCCACTCTTATGCCGACAACACCCAGATTTATTTTAAAAGGAGTTCAGATGATGTAAATGTAAACTCCAGACTATCAACTTGCCTTGACAAAATAGGTGGCTTGGATGCCAACATTTTTTTTGCAGTTAAATGCAAATAAAACTGAATTTCTTTTAATTGTCTCTAAAACAGCATTAAATAAAATCCCACAACCAATGACCTTTGGCAGCCCCCCCCCCATTAGCTCTTCGTAAGCTGTGAAAAGTCTTGGAGTCTTATTTGATTCTACTTTTAGTTTTCAGCATCACATTTCAGCTGTAGTGAAGTCTGCTTATTATCATTTGTGGAATATATCTCAAGTCCTTTTGTATCTTGCAGTATCTGACGTAGAAATTTGAATTCATGCCTTTGTTTCATCCTGTCTGGGTTACTTTAATGTCCTATTGGCTGGTCTACCTTGTAAACTTATCAATCGTTTACAGCAGGTTCAGAATACAGCTGCAAGAATTCTGACAGGTACAAAAAGATTTGAACATATTACACCTGTTCTTGCCCGCTTGCATTGGCTTCCGGTGAAGTACAGAGTTATTTTTAAAATTGTATTAATTTAAGGCTGTCTCTGGAAATGGCCCTGCTTACATTAATGATATGTTATTACCTTATGTCCCTGGACGCCAGTTGAGATCTGCTAATGCTGGGCTTCTGATGACTACAATGATAAAACGTAGCTCTTGTGGTGGAAGAGCCTTTAGTCATTATGCACCTGTATTATGGAACAATCTTCCAATTGAAATCCATAAAGCTGACTCAATAAATGCATTTAAATCAAAGCTTAAAACACATCTTTATGCAGAGGTCTTTTTGTAGATTGGGATGGCCTATTTTAGAATTTTGTTAATATGTATGTTATTTATTTATTTTATTTATTTATTTTTTCCCATTTGTTTTTGGATGTTTGTTTTTTTTAATATATTTTATTGTATATTATATTATATTATATTATTGTATCGTATATTTATTTGTCACGTGAAGCACTTTGGGATGCCTTGGCATGAAAGACGCTATACAAATACATTTGATTGATTGATTGATAGTGAAATGATAAAAACTGAAAAAGTAATCACATGATTATATGAGGCTGCTTTTGTATCTAGTGAGTAGGTTTATAAAAATACTTTTCAATATGCGTGAAGACATGTGTGCACACATTAATACAGCAGGTTAAGTAACTGGAGCAAGCTGGCAGTGACACAGGGCTTCATTTCAGCTTTTCAAAAAAATTGACAAAACCAATTTGAGGTGCATACAGTCATGCCTAATGGCGTGCCAGGCCTCTGCCCTTGAGATTCAAGTGTTTATGTTTTGGTTCTTACTGTTGTAAAGGTCTACTTACTAACTACAGAACCACAGCTGACTGTTAGTTCAGGAGCTTAAATGCGAAGGGCCAAAAGCTCTAGACATTAAACATGTGATTGAGGTTAGTGTATCAGGTTCAGAGCATGAAATATGAAGCATCCCTTACATGATTGAAAATTATACTGTTATACCTCTATTTGTCACAGCATTTGACATATTAATGAAAGGATCAAATGAGCATGTTTTGTCAGTTTTGAAATTAACAGACCTGACCATTACCAACCATTACGTATGGTAGCAAACTTTGCATTGCTGTTTTAAAAAAAAAATGTTAATGAAATATGTATAGTCACTGAGATCTATTCAAAGGAAAACAGCAACCTTCATTTAAATTAAGAAAATATTGACCTTCCTGAGTGTTTTTTTTTGTTTGTGTTTTTGTCATGTATGTATGCAGACATAAATAAACTGTTGGATATTTCATCTTCATAATCTTTTGACTATTATTATTTATTTAACCATGGAGCTATTCAGATCCACTACTGTTTTGATGAATTAGATGAATAGACTCTGTTAACAAAAAGCACCTGCCATGACACTGTGAACAAGTGGTTTGCAGTGCGCAGGTGTAATGGTGATGCTAGTGCTCCAAACAACGACAGACACAAAGTTCACGGTTCATTTCTCTTGGTCTGCTTGAGACTGTTAAATAATAATGCTGGCTTGACACAACAATGTGTATTGCCAGCATATAAACCACGGGGTTCAGTCCCAAAATAATAGTAACACACAGACACACAACACAGATACAGACACTTCTCCTGATAGTGAGTTCTCTTGGTGCAGGTGTGGTGTCAGACAACAAGTATATTTTACAGGTGCAGTGTAGTCCGGGTTTGGTGCTGGCTCGTAGCAACAGCTCCTGGGTTCGTGTTAGCCGTCTAACAATGACAAACGCAGACAGTTAGCAACAAACAAACAAAACACTCACGATACGTATAGTAATGGTCCGTTTCCTTTCTCAGTCCTTGCGATAAGCATAACAAGGGAACAGATTACAGCGTCACATCCCCAGATATACCCTTAGTCACGCCTCGTGCGATAGCTAGTTCAATCACGTCTCCTCCAATCCATGACTGACACATCGCATACCGCATTAGGGCAATGACTTTGGGCATTGTGACTCCGCCCCCTTCCTGGATGGCTGGCTATAGACTGACCCTGGAATGAACTGCCAGACCATCCAGTACGAGGCACACTGTTCCTGATACAGCACCCTCACAGATCGGGAGGGAGATTGTTGACTAGGATTCATTCGCTCTCTGTCACACACTGTCAATAGGGTGCAGACCGTGCTGGGTAACCAGAACGGATTGATTTACCATGACAGGCCTGCAAGTATTTAAATAGAGGAAGGATTTGTAATTATTCCTCAATTACCATCCCTAATTCCTCAAGGGTGAACATCTGCAGCCATCTGTTCTCGAGAACAGCCCACAGAGTCTCTACTTTAGTGATAAGTAAACGGTGCAGACAGTCTTGTATATGGAAACACCTTCCAGCTGAACAACTTTATCAAAGTCTACTGTCACTGACTTGTAATAGGGAGATGCAGCTTTTATATATTACAGAGTACATGTCAGGGATGCCCTTGACATACCAAATTAACATTATGAGGGACAGCCTATGATCACAAACATGTGTGGTACAATACAAACAACATTTGTAAAGGATTAATACCTTCCCAATTTAAAGAAAGAAGAAACCCTCACTTAGAGTTAATATCTGGTACTTTCTTCACAAGTAGTAATTAACGATGGGCTTTTTCTTGTAAACATCTCCTGCTAAATGCATCAAAAGCATTTTTAAATGAGTATTCACCCTCTCACTTGCCAAGCAATATCTGTCATTCCACATTCATCAACAGCTCCAAGGTCATTCCACTCCCTGCAAACTGTCTGAGCAACCCGGTCACATTCAATAAGTTTTCACTGCTCACTGTTGCAGCAATGTTTAACTCTGCATGGAGACACTAAATATTGTGCAGAAATACAATATTCTTGTTGGAAGAAGGCTGAGTTCCTTTAGTTAAGATTACAATACATTAGTTAAGATGACTCTGATAGTCATACCCATACCAAGTTGTCCCTTAAGTCCCAGTTGAAAACTAGCAAACTATCAGGCAGCTCTGACCAGGATAGACACATTCTGAAAATATACATTCCAACAAAGTGGAGTTTTTTTGGTTTTTTTTTATTAATCCAACTGTACTGTTATTTATTTATTTATTTATTTATTTATTTATTTATTAACACAGGCATGTCATAGTTTGATTGCATTTGCTGTAGTGTAACATATACTGGAAAATGAGAGTTTGAATCAAGTTTAGCCTTCTGTCAAAACCAGACAGTTTTCAAGCTCTTGCATATAGCAGTTCATGGAAATGTATTCAGTAATAAGGTGTTATACAGTAAATTAAGTTACGGTAGGCAAACGTTTTAACAAAGTGTACTTTTAAATGTTGACATTAAAATGAAGATATCATATTTGAATACATTAACTCATAATAAAGTCAAATACAAATATATATATATTTGGAAGCATATCAGCTGCACTGTATGACCTTCAGAATTAAGGATACTAAGCAGAGTAACCTGGATAAAGCTCATTGTTTAGTGGTACAGTAACAGCTTTGATTCTGACTGAGTCAGACCTTTCAGACTTCCCTGGTTACTAGCCTTTGAACACTGCTTCTGTTCCCCTGGAAGAGTCTGGACGTCTGCCAGTCACCCTCTCTAGTGTAATTGTCTAGCTTGACATGGGGGCTAAAGAGGGAAACCTTTTATATTACATTTGAACTTATCCTGTTGGCTGTATTAATATTTCCCTGCAATGAAATTGAAGGGATTAAAGGGAAGCTGTTTAAATATAAACCATTTTATATTGAATCTAAATATGACCCATTCAGTTGTCAATTTCCAGGCCCTAGGCAACTCAATTCCGGTGATACAGATATTTATTCAGAATAGTTGAAGTTCCGCACTGGGAATGAATTTCGAATAAAGGCAAATGGCTGTTTTAAATAAAGTAGACCATTTTCACTATATTATAGAATCCCCTTAAAAGACAAGTTTTCAAAGGATGGTTCAACCGTCATATTCATATTTTAATGTATAGTTTTAATCCTTTTTTTCTAATATTTTCTTATTGTGGAATTGTGGTACTCTATTGGAACCTCCACTCAAATATAATCACAGTAAAAGAAACTTCCAGGTGTATACCTTAGGCAGCATCCATTACGTGAGCCCATCTATTACCAATTTTATTTTGAAAATAAAAAAACCTTAAACCATCTTGACTTTCAACAATACAAATTTAATACAGAACTGTCTCAGACTCTCTGGTTCTTGTTTATGACAGCAATAATGTACATGTCAAGTACTGTGAGTTAACAGGTGTTGACAAATTGTTTTTCCCAAGATACGTGATGCATTCTGTGTTTTGAAAAACAATTTGATGGTTTTACCACCAAGGTTCTTACTGTTGCATAAACATTACTTTTTGCAGCTAAAAACATTTGCCAAGAAATTGTCACATAACTATCTTAATCCCCACAATCTATTTACACAAAACAGAAAGAAGTATTCTCTTTAGTTTCTATTTGTCTAGGAGTGACAAAAAACAAAAACAAAAACAAACATTTAGTAAATCAGGCAGTTTCTAGGTTGATGGATGAAACTGGAAGGCTTCTTCATTAATCATGTGCTTCTGTTTTGCAATACCGTTAATGAATACATTCAGAATTTCTGCTTATTCATAGATACACAGTGTATCAGAAATATAGGGCAGTCCGTTCTTGTGAATATATCTTTCCCTTGATCAATCAGCTGCCAGAAGCCCCATTTTAAATGTATGGGCTTTCTAATAGCGACACATTTATTGGGAATCCATCCTATTTTTAAAATAGAAGGTTGGTCACTATGGATATTCCATGAATTATACTGATGTGACCGATCGACTTCTCTTGAACAACCGTAAATCTAGGCCATGAGGGGAGTATGTGACCAAGTTTCAGATCTCTGCTGTAAACCGGTTCCGAGACGATTTTTTAAAATGGTCCAAAATTCTCGAAAAATCCAATATGGCCACCACACCATGTGACCTATGACCTTCATTTTCGCTCTGACACAACTTCCCTTAGGTGCCTACCACCCTACCAAGTTTCGTGAGTTTCTGTGCAACAGTGTTGATTTTAGAGATTTTTTGAAAAGAGTAGAAGAAAAAAAAAAAAATCCTAACAGAAACAATAGACATCCCAGCCATTCTGGCTAGGAAGCCTAATTACAGGACAGGACTTCAGGTAACAGTGGGTTTAAGAAGAAGACACAGTTCAGTGATTTCATTAATGACCTTCTACAAGAAAACAGGAGAGTAGACAAACCCAGGAATCAATATGTTTTACTGAGGCTGTGCATTCTTTGGCGATATAGTCATGCAAAAGCCCTGCGATGCTTTTATTAACCAATAGAACAAATGCACTAATATATATATATATATATATATATATATATATATATATATATATATATATATATATATATATTAGTTAAGGCTTTTAAAGGACATCAACAGTGGATCTGCCTGCTGGAGCAACATTCTCTAGCACCGTATGGGTCAGGATTTTTATGAAACTGCTGTATTGTGTTTTCTCTTTTTTAAATGTCTGCAAGGAGATATAAAGCATGAATACACTATGCTGCTGAAACCCCTGTGACTGAATTAATTAAAGGCACTCATTTATGACGGAACACATGCACAAAAGGGTTGCATTAAATCATTTAAAAGCATGGAAAATGTATTTAGGCCAAGTGGAAGCATGATAGCATAAGCAAGCATTATGAAGCACATGGCAATGGTAGGGCTGACCCCAAAACCGATCTTATTCTTTAGATTTATTAGGAATAATGCATAACCCAAATGTTTTCAGATTCAGGAAAATACTACAGAAAGAGCACTTTCCATGATCCCCTTTGTCAGTGTGGTAGGAAAGCCATAGTGACTGAAATGGGTATCCCAATGGAACACTGAATAAGCAGAAGCAGATACCAGTACAGTATATTCAGTAAATGACTTATTTATTGTTATTAATTATTGTTGCTTTTACAACATCTACAGATAGTGTAAACCAGTGCAAGAGACCCACTTCCGATAAGAAGGTGTCACAGGCCCAATTGTATGAGTTACATAACTGCTGGTCTGGAATTTTCTCCCCATGCCTCAGTCACCTAACTCACTGTTTTCCGTCTCAATTTCTGAACCTACTGTAGCAACCCCAATTCCACAAAGCCTATTTATATAAATCACTTGAAATCCTGCAGACCTAGGAAAAGCAGATTGATTTCTGCTGCTCAGTGTGCATCTATCTATCTATCTATCCATCCATCTATCTGTATAACTAAGATGTTCATTATAGTTTGTCAGTGAGTTCACTGATCCCAACTCAGCACTTTCTCCCATTATATGAACTTGAGTCAGGGACCGATCACATGCTGCCTATTCTACAGAGCCAATCAATGACTTTAACTTAAAGATGTTGCTCTGCAGCACCAAGTTCTACTGCAAAAAGATGGAGCTGGACACTGAATCAACTCTCACGTCTTAGTAAATCACTAAAAGTAAAAATACTGTAGTTGTTATTCATATACTGCTTTCTCCTGTTGCCTCTAAGTATAGTGCCATCCTAATATTAAGTCAAAGCATACCAGATCATTGAATCTTTTTAAGTGAAACGCAAACTTAATCCATTTACTGTTTTCCCAACTGTTCCATTATAGCTAGATGCCTATGTCATGCCTGTCAAGTTAACTTTATTGATTACTGATTTATTGTATTGGTGAGTGGTGACGTTGTTTTACAGCCCTGGGGGGCAACCGGTGCTTCCTCTTTGCAGCTTGCATGTAATCCACCCCTTTCTGCATATGCTGTTTGAATACATTTTACACTATATATAAAGGGTAACACTATATATAAAAATATTACATTGAAAACAATATTCTTTTTAATAGATGGAACTTGGAACTGTAATGCACATTTTATGAACACTGTAAATCTTTTTTCAGAAGCTCATGCTATATAATAAAAGGCTCAGAGACAGTGGGTGATTGACGGGGACAGAGCTCATTCACTGTTCTGAAATCAGAATAGTGAATATAGAACAGTATTTTTTGCAAGGGCCAGCATACAATTATAGGTAATATCGTATACAAATAAATAAATGAGCCTTTTATTGCTCAGTTCTCAAACATATTTCAAACAAACTATAGCTGTATATTTAAGGTATTCACAAATCTTCAAAACGTAAAATATTAATCAATGATATGTACATGTTTTTCAAAATGTTATTCAGCTAATTAGGCATTCACATCTGATCCCATTTCTGTCCAAACTGGTAGAAAGTATGTTTGAAAGTACGGCTCCCAATGGAATCCCAAGAGAAGATCAACGCATAGTGAGGAGGAAGCTAATCAATACTCCCCTGAGTGTATGACACCCTGCATACATCAAGCCTTTACCACTTGAGCCACTCGGGCACCCCCAAACCCTTCATTTCCAGCAATCCTGCAAGATAACTGGGATATGGCTGGCGTTTGGGTAAGGACATCCACTGGGGTTGTTCTACCTCACTTCACCACATCAACCCCTACTAGACAGGTACCAGACAAGACCAGGGTTCAATCGGCAGGAAACATACATTGCTTTGGTTGGTTTAGTGAATTTACAACCATGTTGATAATAAATAAATAAATAAAATAAATAAAAAAATAAATAAGGTTAGTTTTTCTCCTGAGGATTTTACAGAATTCATTTAGTATTTTTCTAGATGTTACACTGACCAGTACAGTATGCATCATAAATTCCTCAGAGAGGTTTGTATGTCCTCACAAGGACTAGCACAAACTCTAATGCTTGATTGAAATGTTTAGTCCAGCAATTTATCCTGACAAATTGTCAACTGTACGACCATAATGGAACAGAAAAGAATTTGAAACAAAAATGGGATGTATTTTTGTTTCATACTTTAATGCTGATATGGTGGGTAACTTCTTGTTACAATGGACAATGGTTAATTCCTAAACTTGAAAAAAGAAAAGGCTAACCATTGGCTTTAAAGGGATACGTTATATAATTTTTTTTCTAATATTAAGTCTTTGTTTAATATCCTATTATGTGTGTTCTGTGTTATTTTCTATTATAACGTTCCTTTGTTTGCCATGCTTACTTACTATTACTTTTGGTGTCACATTGCATACTGAAACCTGTGCAACACTGATATGCTTCCCCACCGATCAGCCCCGTGGAGTCTTTTCTAAAGCAATTTACTCTGTAATAATGAGTTAGGATGGCAAATAATGATCTAAGCAAAAACAACAATATCAAGGAATAATTTAATATTAAACAGGTAAGAAATTAAATATGATAGCATAGTGAAAAGAAAGTTATGTCTGGGTCAGAGTAAACCTACAAGAAATGTGGGTCTGGCTTTTGACTTGTGGGTCAACGAGTTCCCTGCTCAAAATTCCGGCCTGACACACAAGTTGCCGGTAACTCCAGTTACAGTCTTCAGTGTCAACAGAAAGGATATCCTGGTTGTATAACCACAGGAAAAAAAGATGTTGCAAGTATATTTAGCAACAACTGAGTGGAATGTCAAACAAATAGGTGTTTATATATTTGAGCAACTGCTAAGGGAAAGCATATTCTTGTCTATAATATCCACAGCATATATGAACTGGGGGAATAAAACTTTGTTATGACAAAAAGGAACATTTTAAAATTATTAAAATGCAGGGAGAAAATGGTCCATGTCTGTAACTTATTAAAAAAAAAAAAAAAACTTAGTTCCTTGGTTCCTTAGTTCCTGTTCCTAGCAATTGGTAAAACTGTAGTTTTAGAAATTCCCTTAATCCATGTAGCTTGTTAAAAGAAAACAAGAACTTATTAAGGTACTGTAAGTAGCATTGTTTTATTTCTTCCTCATAAAAAAACACCCTGTAATGTTTACAAACCTTCTGACAGTTCCTGGTTGCACAAGGGGGACTGTGATGCCTGTATGACTGTTTTGCAAGAAAATAAAGACATGCATGATATACACATTGAAGTTCACAATATATTTTCATTGATGGCAGCTTTGATTTGGATTCCAGTAAATAAATAGACAATGAAGGAGATACTGACAAGAGCCCACACATGTTTCAGGTCAGTAAGAATCCTTGGGGCACCATTTGATGGGAACACAATGACTACATCAGTCTAAATACTCAATGAATGATTGATACCAGGGTGCACAACATCAATCATTGTGCATCTATCAAGTATGCCTCAAGAACAAATTAACACTTTGTTGACACATCAAATCGAAGAGGCATCCTGGCCCCATGTTGCTAGCGCCATGGTATGAAGTTTAATTGATTTGTCTAACACCCAAATAGCCAAACCCATTGCCAGTATCCAAATAAGCTTATCTTTAAAACGTGTAGCTATATTCATTCACTTCATTTAGAAGTTGTGACTACAGGAATCTGCCCCACAAATTGTTTTGCTTTTTGCTGGTGTTTTTTTTTTTTCTGCAAACAGAAGGCTATTCTTTTGGCTGCTGGCACCAGTATATGAATGCCTGTGAACCATCCGACCGTATAGACATTTCTTGTGTTGTCCTTTGTCATAGTGTTTGGCACCAATACCACTTTCCCACACATGCCTAGTAATTTCTGCCTTCTATTCTGGACAGTGTATAAGCAGCAAGATATATTGGCTCATGTGCTTCTTTTTATGCATCAAGACAGTTGTCAATAAGAATTTCCACTCTTTTGGATGATTTACTTTTACTTCTCAGAGTACAGTAGTACTAAATGCTAAATGTTCCAGGAAAATTCTTTTATACAGTACTTTTTTTTTGCTGGCTTTCAGCTATACCCTACAAATGTTATCCTTAATTAAAAACTATAAAAGTGGGTCATTTACACTGCCAGAGTAATTGGTCATCTGTATAAAGCTCTAAAATTGGATATACGTATGATCTTCTCTCGTCAACACCCACAGGGCTTTTGATCAAAATTTGGAAGGAGCTGTGACAAAAAGGAATCAAACTAACACATGTAAGTGGGCCATTGGGACGGGGGGGGGGGGGGGGGGGGCAATAGCTGATCCAATGTCACACAATTATAAAATGTCTTAAGGAATACAATTCTGTGCTGCCAATGGCACACATTTTCGGCCTGCTAGCTGCCACTTTCTATATGAAGGAAGTGGTATGACATCCATCCTTCCTATGCCCTGTCACCTGAGCTCTTTGTTGCCAAGGGAGTAAGGCCTCATAAAAGTTTACCATGGTATTTTTCTACAATATTTTGGCAGTTTTACCATGTGTTTTCCATAGTTATACTATGTATTTATCATAGTTTGCCCTGGTTTGCCATGTTTATTAATATGCTTTACCATACATTGCTATGCTTTTCCGTGCTTTCACTATGCTTTATTGCACTTTATTACGGTGGTAATGGTACTATGGTAAACTTTTATAAGGGAGTTACCAGGAAATCTGAGTGAAGAGCACTACCTACTTCCAATATTTTGATAAGAACCAATCATCTAGTGAAAGATGCCCAAAACAACTCCAAAATGTAACAAGATTAATTAGATTAAAATCATATTGCTGCAACTCATTTTAACATCTTTTGATCATCTTTAATTTTAGTGGAGACCAGAAAAATGATATTCAGTCACAAAAGTGTTACTAGGAAATGAATGATCTATTCACTTGGGTACAATTGGAATTTTTAAACATGCTACAGTATCGTGTGTTTTGGAAATAATACAGTACAGTAGTTCACAATTTACTGTATAATTCAAGAATACAGCCAGGGTAGATTTGCCATGGAATTTGCCTTTTGCCAGGAAAAAGAAATATGCATTGAGTCAACTACAATTAACAGAATAATAAGGCACACGTTTGTTGTTAGTGACCAGCCTACTTGAGCTAAAGTTCAACAAGATTTAACTTGAAGCCCATTGCATGTCTGAGTGTAGATATTGACTTCAATTCTTATGGCAGTAAATTCAATAACTTGGGGGTAGAAGGAACGCTGTGTGAGATTTTATTAAATTTTTAACTCCAGTGAGAAAAGACAACAAATGAATACAAACACACTGACTTCAGTACTTAGGGCAAGGCCTCCCTCACTGCCCATCACCAGTCTACATGAGTTAGGAATGAATCTGATTTATATTGAGGAATGTTCTCTCCCAATTTAAAATACTGTACACCCTGTCCTAGGTCATAAGGTACATTGGGTGCAACTGAAAGGAGCATATATATATATATATATATATATATATATATATATATATATATATATATATATATATATATATATATAGTTGCCAAGTGCTTAAAATATTCCCTATACCAGAGAGGAGATACTGTGAGAAAAGTGCAAGCCATGTTGGAGTGAATGTTCAGCAGTGTCATTGGTCTGGCTTATATAACTTTATCAAGTTTCTAAAAAAAACTTTGATGTATGTGAGTAAAGCACGTCCCACCTGAGTGAATGACATTGCTGCATCACTATATCTTGACCCTAAATGACTGTCCAAGTAAAATGGGATGTAACCATGGAATAATACACCCAAAGCAACTATTCTTCCTTTGTGCCAAAATGGTTACTATGATGTAAAAATGTCTATACTCTATAGAATGCACTGTCTTGCAGAAAGCATTCAGTTGTCTAAATGATCTATGAACTGAGCAAATTATCATCTCTTAAAGCTTTCAAACAATACAATTTCTGCCTCAACATTCTACTATGTTGAGTGCTTGATAATTTCAAAAACAAAAAAAAGGTCATTTGTTGACATATTATCTTATCAGCTGAAAAATAAATGCTCAATTTTGTATCATGTTTTAAATTAATGTTAAAAAATAGTGCTGGGCCCCCAAGTGGCGTATCCAGTAAAAGCGCTCCGCGTGGAGTGCGGGATGTGTCGTATAGCCTGGATGTCGCCGGTTTGAGTGGATGACCGTGGATGGGAGCTCCCAGGGGAGCGGTGCACAATTGGCTGAGTATCGCCCGGGGGGTGGGGGGAGGGTTTAGGTCGGCCAGGGTGTCCTCGGCTCACCACGCACCAGCAACCCCTGTAGTCTAGCCAGGTGCCTGCGGGCTTGCCTGTAAGCTGCCCGAGAGCTGCGTTGCGATCCGACGCTGTAGCTCTTGGTTGGCTGCATGGTGAGTCCGCAGTGTGAAAAAAAAGAGGTCGGCTGACGGCACACGCTTCGGAGGACAGCGTATGTTCATCTTCGTCCTCCTGAGTCAGTGCAGAGGTGGTAGCTGTGAGCTGAGCCTAAAAATAATTGGACATATCAAATTGGGAGAAAATAATAAAAATAATTGGCAGTGACTACAATAAATAAAAAAAAAAAATAGTGCCAAGAAATAACAAGCAGCAATAACTGCCAGGTTTGTAGGTGTCACACTTCTTCATTTCTGAAGTCAAGCTTTCTGTTTGTTAGGAGTGGCACAAGGCTGTAAACTGTTTACAAAGCGCAAAGCCATAGGCCTTAAAGGGATTGTTCCTTATATAGTAGGCCTTATATGCATCCTATGTAATTTATAATAGATTTTCAAATTTAAATTCTAGGGTGATTTTAAAGTTTTTAATACAGTTCTGCACAAATACTGCCTTGAATTCAGCCTTGGTTCTAGTCATTCTGCCTTAACTGTATCAGTGCATGCCGGCTGAATTGATTGGAGAGGAAAGGCCTGTATGTGAACTGGAAACCAAACATTTAAAGATGAACAATTCATCATTCAACTAAAAAGCAAGATCTGTAGTACAGGTCTTATGCTGATGTCAGTATTATTAACTCATCAGTTGCTAGGAGGAGACTCGTTACAATACAATTATTATTATTATTATTATTATTATTATTATTATTATTATTATTATTATTAATGTCCTCTAGTTGTGTGTAAACTATCCAAGGCGTCCTGTGTCACCTTTTCAAAGATTTCTCTATATATAAGTGCTGGCGGCCTAGAAGGATTTTTAAGGGTGCATTTTGATCAATTTTTCTTTAAAAACTCATCAGAGCAAAATGTTTCTTGTTGTATCCCTGCACATAGATAGATGTACAGATTTTGCAGCATTTTATTTTTAAAATAAAAATTGTGAAATAAGTGTTGTGCTGACCTGCAGGACATTTTGAGTCAGTGATGAGGGTTGAGAAAATAATTTAGTGAAGCTGATGATTTAGTAGAGCTGTTTCTAGTGCAGTATAGCATTGCAATGACACAGCATATGAGTAAGAGAGCTGGAAGAGATTCACTTGCAAGAAGCAGAAAACGATGCCTGGCTCCTTCACAAACCGTTAGGTAATCTGGATGGTGTTTAATCTAAGAACCGAGTACTCTCAGTAGTACACATTACTTTTGGTCAATTCATTTTTATTAGAGAATTATGCGCTGGATATGTCATTTTAATACAAGGTCTGTTCTATAAAAATACACCTCGGATGGTTCTATTTAGTGATTACAATGTACCTAGATCAATTTAATAGACCCCAATCATTTCTTTATGAATGATATGTGAAGCTGCTGTTTTGGCTGGGACACTCCTAAAGTGCCTTTTCCTGTTAAACATATATAGCATATATTGTGTTATGGGACCACAAAAGTAACAATGTACAGTATACATGTAATTGTTTTCCATTTCTGAGTCCTAGGCTTGTAAAAGGTGAATAGCATTGGCTATAGCCAGGCACTGTGCCAGTAGGCTCCAGGAGAGCATCCCCTACCAGCTCTGTTGGAGCACCTCAGTCCTGACCTGAACACCCCTTGCCATAACTGTAGCGGTTTTGTCTAGATTTATCTTGAATTCTGTTTAAATAATGTTGTTAAATTTGTTAGCAGTTCGAACACATTTTACAGAACTAAAAAACAAAAAAGATGAAGAAAAAATAAACAGGCCACAACATTTTACAGCTGAAAGATCTTACAAAATTCAGACTGAAATATACATAAAGGTCAAAGCTGCATATCAAGTGTAGAATTTATTTTTGCAATATAAAGAGTGTATAATGACACGGTGCAGTTTGGGAATTTTAATAAGCATGTATTCGGCCAAAATGCCATGTTTAATTACAAGCCCATTTCTGCCGTTTCTTTCATAGAACAACAGGGAATTAATTTTAATTGTAGTAAACAAAATAAAAAAGCATGTGAGTTATATTCAAATAACGATGGGTGAATGCTATTCAATATAGTGTGAGAACTGTTCCCTTGGTTTAAGAGTTTGTGAAAGGGCACCTGCTTTAAGTAGTTTATTTCAAGTGTAGTGTTCACTGGTCAAGCCTTTTAAAAAACTTGCTCCAGGTGTTTTGTTGTCGGGTACAGGCAACGTTTGAATACCTGGAAATGTTTAGAACTTTCTAAACTATTTCCGGATTGAACAAGAATTTGTGACCTGCCAAGGGTTTTGTTTTCCATTGGCTGCTTTACAAAGTTCTGGGTCTTGCAGATAATTCTACGATGCATTAGTTCCTAAAGAATAGACAGGCAGCTAGGTTGAGAACTGTCTCTTTATGCAAATTAGAATTTAATATCCAAGCATACAGTTATCTGCATACTGTTATATAATTGTGATGGCCACTACACTGGGTATTTATACATGTTCAAAATATTCACTAGGGGTGATGCACAGTTAGCCATCAAAAAGGATCTTGAAGTTTAATTCATAAGTTATGCTGTAAAACCATTTAAAAGTGTCAGTGTCTACAACTCTTGTGAATAGTAGTGCAGGATAAAAATAAATGTTTGAGAGGATCGTGTTTGATGTCTCTTGACTCCCACCTGTCTTGTAACACACAAGTTTCACGTGCAGCAGTGGTGGAATCGATCATATTACTGTCCACACCTCAGCTCTGTGATTGAGATCAGAAGCGTAAGAGTGTTGGGTCAGTCCATTCCTTTTCAAATATACATATACATTTGACTTCTTTGTCCTCTGGGACAGAGATAGATTAATTTTAAATGGCAAGTTATTAAATAGTAATCTCTTTACTGCTCGTTTACCAGTCAGAATTATCATATCCATAAATACATAACATTTGAAAAAATAAAAATATGTATATAAATATATGAGCACTAAGAGCAACACCTGGCAACTTGCAAACCCTTCTTTTTTATGTTTTTGTTTTTAACAAAGTCTGTTAATATGATTGCTGCATGTTCTAGTGAGACCCTGATGTTGACCCCATGCATCAAAGAATGTTTGCAAAGTTTTTAAATGTGCAGTTTTTAAATATTAGATATAGAAATATTGGATTTCAATTTAAATCATGACAACTGGTACTTCACTAAGTTAAAGATAGTTCTGTTTGCAATACATTGCTTTTACATTGTCTTGCACACTCTGGGTCATTTCATCTAGAGGGCAAAATTGTCTCTACCCCTTATCTGGCTTCTTTCTTGTCAATAACCAATCAGCTGCTTCCCCTATTGACTGACATGCTTTCACAAGTCTCTGCTTGGATGAAATCACCACACAAAAAAAAGGAAAAGAAAATGAAAATACATGTTTGTTGTAACTTGTGTTTATTTATCATTTCAGATCTATGTAGCTGATGGAAGAGCAACATTGGTAAGATGTATGGAATTAATTTGCCAGCTGCAATTACTTTAAAAACAGATGAGTTCAGTGGGCTTTAATTACATTTGGGGTTATGTATGCATATCTATTACAGGCTTTCAAATACAGCATATGAGCTCAGAGTTTGAAGTCATACACACACATTCATACAAGTTAGTATTTTAAAAACTATAGACCTCAATTTGCCTTCAGATTTTATATACATTTATTGTTACCTGATACACTGCATTAGGGCCCTGGACACTTTCACCCAGTTGTTATTTTCCATCATTATTATGCTGGCTGAATTATTTATTTATTTATTTATTTATTTTAATGCAATGAGCTGCTTTATTGGATTGCATTGTAATTTAATTTAATTAGTTTGACACCAAATAAATGTGTTTTATTCTTTTCAGAACTGGCTATTGCTGCAAGACCCAGTTAGAATGTGAGAAATTCAAATACATATCTGCCTGGGCAGGTTAATGCTAGGTCAAATTGACTATGCCTGCTTTCTGCCTATAAATCGCATCCAACTAATTGGATTTCCCTCTAAAGCAGTGAAAAGCAATCCAGGCTGAAAGTAGCTAATTTCAGTATCTTTTCTTTTCAGTTGTCACTAGAATAGCCTCCAGCAATATACAATGGTAAAGTTGGAATGCAAATGGGTTCATGCATACCCATATCAGCACATTAACTCTCATGGTAGTATGAGTATTGGATCCTTATGATCAATGTTCATGCTTCTTTATAAAGCTGCAAAATTTGCAAAAACATTTCCCAGACACAAAGCAAGAACTTTCACTTGAAAATGTATTCATTCACTTTCTTTTGCTTCTGTGGTTGGTACAGTTCTCAGATAGCTGTGCAAGATGTGAGTGGCTTTGGCACTTCAGCACTTTGTATTGTATAAATGTTCTATATACAAATCACATATTTAGAAAGATATGTTACAGAATCTGACAAATTGAACACTGTTAGCTTGTCAGTTTGCAATAGTGCTGGGACGAACAGTTTTTTTCATATTCGAATATTCTTTCAAAGTGTTAAACGTTTTTATATGTTTTAATATTGATTTCCATTACACAAGAGTAGATGTTAAAACTTCATGCTGATTTGAACTCGGCGCTCGACCAAGATAAGCACCAACTAAGACGTAGCTTTACAGTAAACTAATGTGATCCATCTGTGTCTCTATCCATTTGCGTTTCCTTCCATATGATGATGTAGATATCCTTCTGTCTGGTGTTGATGGCTGAAGTGTAATGCTGGCTCCAGGGATCAGCTTATTTGCCTCCCTGGCGCATCAGCACACACAACGGCTGCGATGCTGGCTCTGGGGATCACAGTGCGGTCTCCCCAGCACATCAACATGACAACCGTCTGGATTGAGCGAAGTAGGGTACAAAAGTATGATTTGTACCAAAATACAGTAAATACAAAATACTTTTTTTTTTTTTTAAATACTTCAGGAGTAAAATAAAACTGGTACCATATCAAATGATCTATTAATGAAAGGAGAGAAACAGCTGTACTGTGTACAGTAGAATGTGTTTTTTTTTAGATGTTATTTATGTATTGGTTTCCTGTGCATGGTATCTCTTTAATATAGTCGCTTATAAATTCTGTTATAGGAACAGGGTCATGGTCATTAACACTAACATGGTCAAATCTTGTCCTGGCACTAGTTTGAAATGATAGAATCTAATTGAATGTGTTAAACTTGTGCACACAAATATTTAAGTCATGAGTTTAGGTGAATCAAATCCATCGTGATGCTCTTGAAACTGTTCTATACTGCTGTCGGTTGCTTTAAATAACTCAGCCCTTTTGCAATATAAAAATGTATTTCTGAAAGGAACACATTACAGAAAACAATTCTTTCATACAGCGACATTTCTTTACAGTAGAAAAATATTTATGTGTGAGGCACTAAGATTCGTGCTACACCAGTTAACATTCCCCTTTACATTGCACTTCTAAAAAAGTAGTTCAGACAGTGTATATCACTCAGAATACAAAAGGAGACTGACATATCTCCCATTAACACTGACCTGCATTTATTAACACAAAACGAAAATAAAATGACAACACCTTTGCATCCACTATCACACAGTCCCCCTCTCGAACTCATAACAACCTCTCACATTCATATCCCCACATTCCTTTTTCACTTAAATATCCCGTAGCATCGTACTTCTTACGCCTCAGTTTCAGATAGTATGCTATAAAACATAGTTTAGGATTAATAAAAGCATTATAGCCAATACACCAGTACACAACATAGCAGCAATTATTGTGTAGTGAATAAAACTGATGAACAATCGAAACCTTCAAATAGTGATTTTAAAATGCAGGCATACATTTATGTGCAAGCAGGAAGACACTCCATATTTAATTATTTCAACTTTTTCTTGAAAGTATTTAATTATTTTAAAAGGTACCACGAAATGAACACCCTTCAATATGAAGGATTTTACAGACGTACCTATACTCTCTTGATTCACATTCAGATTAGTAAAGGCTTATGTTCAAACAGTGCAAACTGTTCACAGCTGAATAAAAAATAAAAACACCACAACATTCACAGGTGGTTTACATCAAATATAATACTAGAAAATGCAGTGACAGTCACGTCATTGCTTTGATCAAAATAAATATTGTTTTAACTAATCTGTATAATTACAGCTTAGTCGAAAGCCTTAATTATATTGGGAAATCACACAAATATTAAACATTTTGGCATCTGATGACAGCAAAAGGCACCTTTTTATGAAATTATATTATTCATACCGTACAACATAATCTTTACTCAACAACCCCACGACAGCTCTCATTTTAAAAGTTAAGTATGAAATGGAAAAGACAGAAGTTTGAAAACCATTTATAATACTAATGTTTTTTTTTCTTGTTTTTTTTTTTATTTGATTTGTCTTGCATGTTGGTATCAAAACTAATTGATAAATAATAAATCAAATGTTTTTTTTTTTTTCCTAAAGATAAAGTATGAGCCTCCTTATACCTTTCAATCATTGTAACAGTGCATGTTATTATTGTATGCATTGAAAGACTATGATAGCATAAACTCAGAGGCATACTAATGTGCTTTCTATATATTTAGAACTAGACAAAGCAAGTTTCTCTAGAACAATCACAAAGGCATCTATTAACTGCATAGTTGTATGTGTTATCATGCTTTTACTCATAGTATATACACTTTCTTAGATGTTTACTACACACTGTTCTTAATAAGTTGTTTTAAGCCTGTTGGTAATGCTTGATGTGATGCTTGAGACCTGGTTATTTATAGTTTTTACAAGCTTTACTAAAGGTAGTCCAAAAATGTTTTTAAAGAATTGTAGGGGGTACTATAATCGATGTTAGTCAGTCGCATAGCAACTTCCACCCCCCCCCCCACCCCAACCCCAACCCCAACCCCAACCCCAACCCCAACAGCAATGTTGGCCTCTATCTGGATAACTTTGACTATTTGTATAATATTTGCAACTTTTTACTATTATTGATCCAAGTAGCATTTAACCCTTTAGGGTTTTATTTCCTGTAGAAGCATTGCAAAAGCTTTTGAGATAACAGCTGGTGTTCATGTGTTTAAAGGTGTTGCAGGGGTTCACCAATAGGGGGCTGTGTTCTCAAACCTGCCCCAACTTTGCCATTCGGGAAATAGTCCATTGGACGTCCTTGGACTACCAAACTGATCAAACTCCACTTGTTGAATTTTACTGTGATTTTTATAGGATGGACTTTCATTCTGGGTGGATGGTGGAGCCTGAATACCATCAGATTTCCATTCAGTGTGGACCACTCTATAGTTCTGTCCATCATTATTGTCCCAGTATGTTTGGTCTTTGCTTTTGAAACAAACACAGAACTCAATGCGCTCGTGAGGAGCCATAACATTAGGCAGGTCAACTACGAAAGAGAAGGTGTCTGTTTCAGAGCAACCATAAACATTGTTCATAAAGGTACATTCAACATCTGTGCAGTTTTTCCAAGTGTCAAAGGTTATCCGGATATGGACAGATTTCTCGAAGCTTACGTTCCTCACTTTTACAGTCCCAGCAAGTGATCTTTCCTGCAGGGAACAGTTTTCCAGGCTGACAAAGTTCTTTTTTAGCCGATTCCTGAATTCCAAGTAATCTGCAGCAGGCTGGGAAAAATCCAGAACCAAGTTCTTTTCTTCATTTAGTTTCAAACCAGCCGTTGCGTCTTCTAAATCAGCCAGATCAAACTGCAGGTCAGACATCAGATTCTCTTCAAACTCAGAGAAGATGTGAATAGCAGTAAGTGACAGACCCTTTGAATCTGCAAACACCACTTGTTTCTTTGACTTGGGCTTGGGGCTTCTCCATTCTGGGCTTTTTGCCTCTGATTCGTTTTTTAAATTGATACAAGGTCTCATTGGTTTCAATCTGTTCACAAGGTTTCTCCCTCTGCAATCTTCATACGAGCTAAGGAAACTCCTCAGGGGAGGTGAATGAGAAAGACAGAGCCTCATTGCTACATCAACGGGTATAATGGGGTTTGGCAATGGTCTTGGATTCAAGATGTGCAGGACCCTGAAACAAAAATACATACTATGAATTACTGTAAAATTAAACAACTGTCGCTTCTGTAAATCCATAAAATCCATTCTCATAAACAGCCGGTAAATAATCTGTAAAATACTACACATTTTTTTTCAAAATTTAGATCAATATCCTGATACTTTTTTATTGACAATTTGCAATTTTGAGTGCAAAGAGACATTTTCAATGTTGAATATAATCATGTGAATGGCATAAAGCTACTAAGAAACCAGAACTTGCTTCAAAACGTGGTCCTATATGGGCTGTATAATATATCCCTTTACAGTAGTTATAGGAGCTAGAATAAGCAGGGATGAAAATGAACAGCATTGGTTTTGTCATTTAGCCAAGGTCAATAAATACAGAACAAATGCATTTGTTTTATCCAATGATTAGCAAACAAACAAATAAACTCCACACTACTGTTCAAAATGTTCTTCTCTTTTGTTATAGCCGTATTATGGTACAAAAAAGTTTTAATTAAAATGCATTTATCAAAAAACATAAGTTGTTTTTTTTTTTACCAAGATAAAGTAACTTATTTATCATACTTATTGTATTAGAAATATATTTTAGAATATGCTTTTAACATACTCATACTCTTTGCAACCTGTAAATTCTGTACATAGTGCCTTTAACAAGTGTGTATATGTATAGTTATATTTTTCAGATTAAACAGCTAGCATCTGGTGAGTACACCAAATTTGTCGAGTCTGTGATGTACCCAAATCTCCCTGCAGAATAGTAAAGGAGTATTTTCCCACGGTAAGATTCACATATATTTTTGCTTGAAATTGTTAGTCTTGTTGATGGAAACATAGCTAATATGCGGTTGCAAACTGATGCAATTCACTCAGTCCCAATGTGCATCCAAATGGTTAATCAAAAAACGCAAACTGCTTCAAACAACAAGAAATATGGGTATGCATTCACGACTACTTCTCCGTTCAATAGAGTAACCATATATGGACAAAACCAGTCAAATAAGGAAACCTGGGCAATCTGACACACATAAATAACTTTTGTAGATTAAATATCTCAAGTTTTTCGAAACTTGTGTGTTAGAAACATGTAGCTTCTCCGATGTGTTGCATTTAAATTATACAGCAATCAGCTTTATGAATTAAATTGTCTGTGATTTCTGAGGGAGCAACACATTTTGTATTTTTGGCTCACCCTGGCCAGGCCGGTTACACTTATTAACAACACATTTTTCCACCGCTTAAAACTAACATTTTAATTCACTAAGAAATGCGGAGTACATAATAGCATGCTAATCAACACATTTACAAGTGCTGTAAATAAAACTGCACAGGACACTACAACAAAAACAGCATTCCATTAGAAACACACTTTTAATTTTTGAGTTAATAAGCAATATTTTAAAGCTACGTAGGGAATTAATCACCATGATGATAAACATGCCTGACAATACTTAACAATAACACCTGTTTTAGTATTTCCTGTTAAAAGTGGTATTTATTTATGCAACACTATATAAAAAACGACCATTTCAAATGTAGTTTATTCAACTCCTGATGTTAACGTTATGCAGTATACAGCACTAATTATTTTTACTTTCTTACCTGGTGCAATTCATCGGAATGGGTATTAAGAGCCTAACCCCCAAAGCAGGAAGAGATTGTGTTGGTGTTAACGGTTTGCGTTTTCCTAATTGCCTTCTTTATATTAATAATAATAAAAGCAAACGTGGGGGTTAATATGGCTTGAAACACGCCCCCTCTTCTGTCTGCAACAGCAGCTCTGCTTCAACTGCACCTTGCACAGCTCTTCCAAGCAAGATATCAAACACCGAAGCATATCGCCTCACGTGGAACACAGCAAACCAATCACAGAGCAGATTCAGTGAGCAGTAATACTTCACTCACCGTGACGCAATAAAGTTGCGTTATCATTTTTCAACTGGGGGAGTTTTTCATCCGACATTATGAGGTAATGTGGATATTACCGATCTGTTCACAGAATGACCTCTACTGGATACAGTACAGTAAAGCACAGATACAAAAATGGAAACTGCGTAGCTAATATAAAAC
Organism: Acipenser ruthenus; assembly: GCF_902713425.1. Classification (NCBI taxonomy): domain Eukaryota; kingdom Metazoa; phylum Chordata; class Actinopteri; order Acipenseriformes; family Acipenseridae; genus Acipenser; species Acipenser ruthenus. Next base: position 27,545,665 of record NC_081201.1, read on the forward strand.
TGATTTGAAAAAATACGATAACACTGTAGCTTACTCTGTTACAACTCTTTAGCGATCCTCTTGTGCTACTTTAATTACAACTAAAACGATTCTGAGACAAGATGCTTTAGTCATTGAATCCTTTAAAATATTTAATTCAGCAAAAGGAACTGTGCACCGATTGCACCCCTGAACCACTGTTTACGGTAAAGTTAAAAATAACTTTGTTTTGTGTGTTTTTATTTTATTATAAAAAGTTAACACTATAGACCCATCACATTTTTTTAAATTTGTTTTATAAGACATTTAATTGAAATATCTGTAAACGTTCAAATAGAATATTCATGTATTTTAGTAGTTCCACTAGTCTGATTTTTTTGGCCTTTGAACTACAGTAACAACAAATATTGTATTTTCAATCTGGATTCATATGGTTATGGTTAACATTTCAAGCACTGTATTATTGAGCTCAGATGTTAATACAGAGAATATACTCTACTGGATCCAAAAACTAGATAGATTTCAGTAGTTGTGAATGGTAAAATGCAATAAGCAGTGGCATGCTTCATCTGTTATTTTAACTTAAGCAAAGTATGTTATCAACATGTTCCAGCAGTCAACTATATGAGGCAGAGGTTTATAGTAACTGTTATGACAGTACAGTTGGCTAAAGGGCTTTAAAGAAAAATCTCTTAGTAAAATCCTGTGTGTGTTCAATAAGCTGTTGCAAACTATTCTCAATTTCCTACCCTGTGTTTGGTATGACATGAGTTCAAAAGGTTGTGACCATATTGAAAAACAAACTGACACAGGAAAAGTAATTTATTATACTGTAGCATACTATATGGGTTGACAGTAGCTGACTAAATAGTTAACAGACAATAACTCATGTTAAACATATTCAGTATTTAGTTACATGATGTAGTTACTCTCTGTTGTTACACAGAATACAGTATGTATACTTCCCATTTAATAACTTGTTAGAGTACAATGTCTTTTCTTGCTTTGAAATTATAATCCTTCCCAAATGTGAATTGATCTGCAGTTGTCAAGAAACAGCACTGGGGATCAAATGGATGCAGTTGCCTAAATATTTTAAAAACAAAACCTCTGTCTGTGATTTGTAAAATAGGTGGTAGGGTAATAGGCTTTGTTGAAGAAAGCAATATTTATTTTATTTTTCAGTCGTATTTTATACAATTCAATCCCATTTCAAAGCAATGTGCCATTTGTAATACACACTGGTACAGAGTATCTTTCTCTTTTCCCTCTGGGCTGCTGAAGTGAATTTGGTTCATATCTAAAATTACCCTTTTAAATAACTTGTCACTCATTTGTTATCAGTCCACAGCAGTTTCCGTTAAACCAAACTTCTTAAAATGCCAATGTACCCGTATGCAATATAAAGTTTGGATATTTATTGAAACTGTGCTTTACTCTTAATGATAAACAGTCCAGAACATTTTCAGGGATATCAAACTTGATTCTTCTCATAAAACAGACTTTGAAAAATAAATAAAAATTTATTTAAATAACTCATAAGTTGAAGCTTTGTGAACAGAACCCTGTATAACAGCTGTTACTGCCAGGTCATAAACATGTTGTAATCTTTCAACCATGGCCCTCTGCCATAATAAACAACAGACCTGGGAGATTGCTCTATAAATAAATGTTATGCTAAATATAATAGTGCATACAATTTTAATCTCAGCACCCAGCCCCTCTTCCTTTTGCATTTTGACCTAGATTTCTAATAGACAGTATCAAACATCATTACTTTCACTTTCCTCAGCTTTCCACCAAAAAAGGCATACAAGCCTTTTGTCATTAACTGCACAATGCAGTAGTTGAACCGCCTGCAATTAGCGTAAGTGGCCCTATGCACATTAATAATAAATTGGAAGACGGAACTATTTTAATTCTTAATGACCATTTCTCCGATGAAATACCAGGGCTTGCCTCGGTCGAATTAGTATGAAGTACAACTTTGCAAGATGAAAAACAAAACACCCACTATACGTATAATCCACTGTGTCCTTTCAGGTTCAATAACACAAACCACACAGGACCCCTTGGTAAATGAGTGCAGCCACTCCTCCAATCTGCGACTGCCACGTCGTTTCCCTTCCGGGTCGATGAGTTAATGCACCGGAGTTCCGCCCCTTTTCTATCTGGCCGACTTTCCTTGAACCCTGGGAAAGAACTGTTAGGCCAGCCTGTCCAAGGAACTCTGTTCTCGCTGCTTAGCGCCCTCACAGGTCGGGAGGGAGATTTACTATCAAGAGTCATTGTATTTCTGTCACAGGGTTATAATATATTTCAATATTTAACAGTATAGATCCACTAAGGTTCCCTGCCCCTGTTTATAATGGTACTGTTTATGAATTAGCCTCTTTACTATCTTCTTGTCTGTCTACATAGCCACTAGAGATATCTATTTCGAACAATCAGTAAGATGTTATTGACAGTTTTGCAATTTTCAGGGGACTTATTTTTGGGGTTGAAGTACGCTGAAGTGTCCATTCTGGTTGCCCTTCCTACTTCTACGCACAGTGGTGTTATTTATTAAGGTTCACTGGGGTGAACTAAGCCAAGTCGGTTTTCCACCCCAACCAGTTAGAGCACAAGCCTAATGCAGTGTTCCCTGTGGGCCCCCAGCATGACCAAGATTCCCCCTGCACTCACACTGTGGTCCATTTACTGGATGAAACACTAGGGAAGATGAAAAGCACCCCAAAAGAATAGTCTGAAAAATACTATTAGGATAACAACATATTAGCACTCTGAATAAACCCTAGCAGAACCACCAGCATTGGCAATACAAAGGATTTGGAACAAGCATTGCACAGTGCTCCTGGAATGATCCTGAGGTGTATTGATTCCAACCACCGTGATGCCAATGCCAATGTGTTACATTATATAAATGACTCATACCATTGTTGCAGCTTTTGTGTACCCTTGCATACCTGCATCCATTATAGAACCACTATATTGTAATTGGAGATCATTTGCTAAAAAAAAAATAAAAAAAATAAAAAAAACCTGTTCATTAAACTAATTAAAACTGTGAAACAATGTGACATGGGGTATTGCACGTTCATAGCTGCAAATGTATGATGCAAAAACATTTTCAGGGAACCTGTTGTAATATCAGTTACAAAAAACAGGAACCAAACTTTGGTCATAGACTGAAAATTACTGTGGTGTCATTCTTCAGTGGTGACGTTCAAGTAACACAGATTCTTAAAAATCAGTGTAGTTCTGTGCAGCCAAGCATTCTTCATGGCCAGCTGCATGACATCACAAAGCAGCTCAAGCTTTACCTGTTGCTAAGTGACCACCAACCCAAATTCTGCCACCTTGACAGCTGAGGATAATGAATAAAGATATTTTATTTCATTTTCTTTGCATCACATTCATAATTAAAATAATTTAAAAAAATGTGTCTACATAAGTACCAACAGTATTTCATGTAGATGTTTAAATGTATAAAAAATATTTTTCAATTATAAATAAAAGGGTAAAATGACATGAGAACCACTTAGAATGATTACATACATCATAAAAACATTTAATTAAAAAAGAAAATTAAGGAAAAACAAACACAAACAAAAACCATAAAGCAACATTTCCTTTAAGGCAAATTATACAAATTTATAGTTAAAGAATAAGGCCAAAACAACAACAACAAAAAAAACAGTGGTCTATTAGTTTTGTGCACATATTTGCATTTTGTATGGGCTATTATTATGTTTAAATATTGAAATAATGACATTACATTATGTTGTGTATATTATTGAAAAGCAGCAAAGCAGGGAACAATTTATCAAGATGAGATTTTATTGTACTGAGATGGTTTTGGCATGCTGCTGGTTCAAAGAAATCTAATTTCCTGAACAAACATTTCTGGCTTGGGGTTGCAACTTTGTTGACTTTGTGTGATCTTCAACATTTTCCCATCTCTTTTACCAGATGTTTATTTTTTGTATGTGTTATTCATTTTATGCACAAATATATACCTTTTAAACTCCCTAATAGGATAGTAAGTAATAAGTTAGCATCACTTGCTCAATATCTTTAGTATTTACCAGTTTACCAATATTATAGGTGACTATTAAAATGGCATGTGTAGCTAAATGTCTATTAATATATTACTGTTACTCTGTTGTGATATCTATGTAAAGGTTGTTGTGTTGATGCTTTTGACTTGAACCTTTGACACCAATAATTCCTCCTTGCTTCTTTAGGTGCTCTGTGGTCTCTAACACATGCACCTCCACACACATGCAAATGTGGAAATGTATGGTTTATGTCCTGGCAAAACTTTTATCTCAGTTCTTTATTGTTCTTATCTGACACTGAACAATCTATGTTTCTGTCTTCCATGCTGCTTGTCCTAAAAGGAATATAGCAAATTCCCTGAAGCAGTTTTATCAGTCATCGAGCCTTCTTGGCAGCAAATTGCACTTTCAATTATTTGGAATACAGTATAAGGTTACCTCCATTGTCAGCACCAGATCTACGTGTAATAAGACATGATACCGACAGTATAGCAGTTGTAATTCCACTAATGGCTACACAAATAGAGAACTGCTATCTACAACAGATACTAGGTTTTAGTGGCTTGAGACACTGCATTCCCTTCCTATATTAAAACTTAAATAACGTAAAGAATAAGTAGCTTCAAATGCTATTTTAATGATGTTGTGGTATTCCCCTTACTGTGTTATGGTGTTTGCAAGCATTCAGAGCGGTTCTCAGTTATGTTTCTCTAATATTGAGTTATTGTCATTTTTCTTTAAAAGCTGATTTCACAGATCCCGATTAGCACTAATCTCGTTCTGCCTTGCCTAATGCAACATTTTTTATATTTTTGTTATTATTAATCTGCAGTTTTATTTTGAGAACCACATCTCAGATGTGGAAAGTTTAAGCGCCTGAGTCATTGTACTCCCTATATTGAAGACCAGACTCACTTTCATGGCGTAGCAAAGCGAGGCTGGGATCATGGGGATTACCTAAAGCATCAGAAGGGATAAGGTACTAGCAAACTCCATAAAAAACATTCTCTGCAGCTTCTCCCAATTAACTGGGATACAATGGAAGTACATACACTGTAGCATGCCCTTTATATTCATGTGCAAACATTTGCCTTTGCCTTTGCACTTCCTTCAAAATATGATCCCAAGGTAGAGTTACAACTTTGACTTTAGGGTTAAGTGAGTATGGTATTTTCCAGTGGTGTCACACTTATGAATGTATGGCAATACTAACACCATAGTGAAGTGTTGGATAAAGTGTGTCTAATCTCCAAATTATTTATCTTAAAATAAAAGCCAATCATTATTATAGATATTAATTTATTTAAAAAAAAATTAAACTCTTATATTTTAAAATCACACAAATTATTATACATGTTCAGTGTTGCTTTGCTGAAAACCCTTGCCGTAGAATTTTCTTCCAAGGGCCTCTAACTCCCTCTTGTGTTTGCAAAGTAGAACTTTTTGGGGTTCGCAGTCCCCTACTGAAAATACAAACCCTTTCATATCACTTGAAAGGGGTTTAAGCCAAAAAGTGCTAACCGTATAACACATATCCATCTGTGTGAAACTCCAAATACACTTTTATACTCGTAAGTATATTTTATTTACAGTAAAAAATGTAAACGTGTGTGTGTACAATGTACACTAGATAAACCAGGTTATTCTTTGTTGTGGTGTCAGCCAAACAATTCTTTCTCTCCCTAATGGTGGCATAGTTTAAATATAACTTTCCCAAATGAAAATATTAGATTTCTTTACTCTCTATACCAGGCCATTCAGATGGACCATAGCATATACCTTTACATACACACACACACACACACACACACACACACACACACACACACACATATATATATATATATATATATATATATATATATATATATATATATATATATATATATATATATATATATATATATGCACGTGGGCCTCAATGTCTACACGAAAAAGAAATCAACATAGTGTATTGAAAAGTCGAGATGGTGAGATCATTAAACTTGATCTGGGCATAACAGTTTGAAATGTTTTACTCGACATAACACAATGCAATGTATTCTTTCCCCTATTGCCCTTCATGAACCGCCGTATTTAGCACTTTACTATTAATTTGTATTATGCTTACCAGGATTTTAATTAAACGTAGAAAAAGCGACCATTGCCACCAGAGGTTATGTCATTGCGGCAAAAAACATCAAGCCAAAAAAGAATGGCACAGATGTTTGTTTCATCCTGGAGCTGTACCAAGAACTGAATACAGTATTTATTTTCACACAAAATAAAATTTGTGATTTTTTTTAAAATTATTATTAGTTGTAAGTAATATCTCCCAGTGTTTGTATTTCCCTGTTGTTATCCCTAAAGCTAAATCCCATTTACTACTAGACCCTGCTGTGCGTAGCTGGTGTGAACTGCCCTCAGCCAGCACTGTTTACAAGCGCCTTGCAGCCTCGAATCACGTGACGTGGAAAACGCAAGCATCCATCACACGCCGATTAGGTAGAGGACTCCGCGCTGCTAGAAGAGGGGTTCAACTTTTTACTGAGGAAGTTTAAGAATCAGTCAACGTTATTTTTAAGAACAGATTAATAAAATCAGACTGAGTTAGACTTGTGGACTGTGCAGATCGGATTTAAAACAAAAAAAGAAGAATCGAGGATTCTTAGTAGAATGTTTGATGACATGGAAGACTGATCATTTTTGACCGATCAGATTTAGATTTTTGTATCTTCGACTCAGTTTGAATTCGCAACAGAGTTGCACACCTGCTCCCAGTGCTTACGGTGGTTTGCACGCAGTGAATTTTTTGGCTATGATTTCCAGAGATCGGTGAGTTCGAGTGCACCGTTTGGCCTCGGCCCTGAGCGTCTGCGCAGTCGGACTCTGGATCTCTGTTTGTTTGGGTAGAAGAAATCAAGGCAATCTGACTATGTCGGCCCGGCGCTGTGCAGGAGCCTCGGGTTCAGGTGTTGGCTCGGCTCTACTAGGGCTAGAGGCAACTATGGGCGGCGAACCGACCAGAGAGCTCTTCGAGGCCTGCAGAAACGGAGACGTGGAGCGAGTGAAGAAGCTAATAAACCCAGAGAACGTAAACAGCAGGGACACGGCTGGCAGGAAATCTACACCGCTGCACTTTGCTGCAGGTAAAACAACGCAGGCCATCCATCACCCAAACACTAGCGACCAAAAGCAATGTTTTAAATTAAACTAATTTCTGATATGCTTAAGTCACACGTAAAATGTTTAACGGTACATATACCAGATATTACGTAGAAAGGTAGACTTGTGCATTACTATAAAATCGAACAGACATTTTTGGCTGAGATTGCAGGGATAGTATGTTAATTTACAGTAAGTATGTGGTGAAAATGCCAATGACAATTCTAAAACCATTTCTCGTCTTGCAAAAATAGTATACCTTGTGTATGGTTGCGTTCCTCGATTGTGTTCATTGCATGTATATGTTAAAACACATTTTTATAATTGTAATAATGGTTGATGATAACAGCAGCTTGCACTGGTTCACAGTTATTTGTAGTACATTGCAGCCCATGGCCCTGCCATGTATCAAACTAAATAATACGGCGTGAAGATTTCATCCAGGCCTATTACCTCCTACTGCTTTTGGTCGCAATCGGGGCTGTCTGCTCTGTGGGATATTAAACAGTATGTCATCAAAGCTTAACCACCAGCTGCGATTTATTTTAGCAGTTAAGTCACCTTTGTGTGCGTTTACTGTAGAAATACTGTTGTTAATTTAATTGAAGTCCAAAAATTACCAAGACGTGTTTAGTATGTTTTTAATGTTGTATCGTTGTCTGTCTGGTTCCTCCTTCAACAGTACCTGGTTTCATTGCTGTCATTTTTTTTCTCCCACAACTAGCTATTCAAACTGGTAAAAAAAAAAAAAACTTCTGGGAACCCCTTCTTCAGTTTGTTTTAACACTATGAATGTGTATTTGGAGTGTTAACATAGGTTAATTTGCCCACCAGAACATACATTAGATGAACATGGCAGACCGTACCATCCTTAATAACATTGTGAAAAATGGTGCTGCAATTATTAGGTTTATATTTAAATGTTAAAGGAGGGACACCAAGTATATTCAAAGCATGGGCTTCCACACAGGTGTGGCTCTTGCGTTAATTAAGCAAATAACATCCCAGCATGCTTAGGGTCATGTATAAAAATGCTGGACAGGCCTGGTTGCCTATAATTATGGCTAGCATGGCTGCAAGAGGAGACCTCAGTGACTTTGAAAGAGGGGTGATTTGTTGGGGCACGTTTGGCAGGAGCTTCTAAGGTGATGTCGGCATGGAACTCCGAGGGAAAGACATCATCAGCAAAGGACAACCGTGGGTGGAAGCGCATACTCCAGGATTGTGATATCCGTGCATTAATTCAAAGTGCAAGGCGAGCAACTGTAGATCAATTGACTGCAAATTTCAACCTGGGGCGCGAGCAGCCAGTTTCATCAAAAACGGTCCGCCGAGAACTCCACAGAGCGGGATGCCATAATGGCCCAACACCCTATTAAGTGACTTTACATTGGTGTTTCCATTTTTTGGTCCACTACCTGTACATAGACTTGAATTTCAAATAAAACAAAAAAGCTAGAATGAAAGTTCAAATGTTCAGCCTCGTTAATTACATATTGGTCATTTTTGGATGTTCCATTAGAGTTGAGTATTAAATAGCAAATGTTTAATAATATCTTACATTTTCTAGCGCCTGTTTACTGTTTCAGGATTTGGCCGGAAGGACGTGGTTGATTATCTCCTTCAGAATGGTGCTAATGTCCACGCTCGTGATGACGGAGGCCTGATTTCTCTTCACAATGCCTGTTCCTTTGGTCACGCTGAAGTTGTCAATCTCCTGTTGCGGCACGGGGCCGACCCCAATTCAAGAGACAATTGGAACTACACACCCCTTCATGAGGCTGCCATCAAGGGCAAGATTGATGTGTGCATAGGTAAAGTATGATCTTAATAACTAACGCTAACTGTTTCTGCCTGCCACTGGGGTTGGAAAAGTGATTTGAAATAAATCCAGTTTGATTCCATCAGCAGAAAAGCAAATTTGATCCAGCACAGTCACTGATGGAGATGCAAAATGACACACACTTTTAGAACATAAGAAAGTTTACAAATGATAGGAGGCCATTCGGCCCATCTTGATCATCATCGTTTGGTTATTGGTAGCTTAATCTCGTCAAGCAGCTTCTTGAAGGATCCCAGGGTGTCGGCTTCAACAACATTACAAAAAACGCGATCTAAAACAAAAATTAAATAAATGGAAAAAAAAAGTACAGAACAAAATATTGTATTATGTCTTCGTTTAACATAATCATTTTGTCATAGTCCAACCTCTTAATTGTGTATATATATAGTGCACAGTACAGTTTTGATTTTGTACTTTATTTTGTGCATTTCTGTATTTATATAGTGGATATTTCCAATGTTAATGTATGAGTAATCAGAGTGCTTCAGAATCCTATATTTCATGGAATGTTTTCATTTCCTATAGTCCTTCTGCAGCATGGGGCTGATCCAACAATTCGCAATACAGATGGAAAGACTTCCTTTGACCTGGCAGAGCCATCTGCTAAATCAGTCCTGACTGGTAGGTGCAATTTAGCGGTGTAGGAAGTTTTAACAAAAAAAAAAAAAAAAAAAATTATAATACAAAAATAGACAATAGAAAAGTTACATTGTTGAAATATGTCTGCTTGACTTTTCACCTTGAGAGTTTTTTATTTTTATTTTTTGGTTTAAGTAAAATTAAAAAAATGTCATCATGGGTTTTAAAAGCTTTAGCTGTTCTTGTTCACTTTAAAGACACAGTCTTGTTAAAAAATGAATGAATGGATAAATACATAAATAATGGCATAGCAGTAATGAACTTCTAGTTGGTATTGTAGAAAGAAGGAGCCAGTTGCAGCCCATGTCAAGAAGTCAAGCCATGTGAATTTCAAACAAATGGTCAGGAATGTTATTAAAGCATGGGTGACTGATCCTGAAGAACTATCCAGAACAATATATGGTACTGATTTAGTGGCAGCATGTCTTTTATAGAAGAGAGGAATGTTGGCTGGGCAGCATAGTTAGAACCTCTGCTCTTTATCAACATAGAGGATAAAGGATTTTTATATCCCTACCTCTCATCTGAAGGACACAGTGGAACAACTGAATTTGCAAACCGTATAGTCACTTTCTTTGAATATTGGTTTCCAAGGAAACAAAATGACAAATCCAGTCAGGTCTAAGGTTGTGGTATGCATAACATTTTTAAAGCAGAAGTATTTGTTTATTTACAGGTGAATACAAGAAAGATGAGTTACTTGAAAGTGCAAGGTAAGTCGCTGTTTTGAAATATTTATGTTCTTTTCAGCTCAGTGTTTATTCAGGATTGTAATGAATATGAGAGTAGGTGGGGCCGTGATAGTTGAAAAGGTCATATTGTCACATGATTTGAATGGAAGGAGGTCTGTTCAGTCCAAACCCTTATACCCCATTTTCCACCTGCACTCCCGAGCCGTGAGGGATTTTTTTAATGGGGCAGTGCTGTAGCAGGCTCCTCAAACAACCATTCACCAACGTCTCGTTCTTATAATTGAAGACAAAATATATATGGTTTATTTTGAAACACTAACAGGTCATTTAAAAAACCTTGACATATTGTAGATGGCATTTAAAAACGACACATAATCTGTAGCTCTGGCTGAAATGTGATAAAATCAACCAACCCACGCCGATTTTTAAAGAAATTTTGTGCGTACCGGCACTTTTTCAAACCACTTTAAACACTGCATAATGCATCATCAACTTGCACGTTCATTATGTGTGACGTCTCTCAGCTCGGCTCGCCTTTCTCTAGTGTAAACTCAAGCTACCCGAGCTGTACCAGGCTGGCTTGGGTGTGCAGGTGGAAAAGGGGTATTATGATTTTACTGATGAGCCCAAAGTAAGTTCAAAACCAGGTAAAGACAGAAAAATGATAACCCAGTATTGCTCAGAATTATTGCAAACCCCATAAATAGTAAGGGAAGATAAAAAAAAAAAGCAATTAGAATTACATTTGAATTTACTTAAGTTTTTTAATGTATTTGGCCCATACTGACCCAAGTGTAAAAGTATGGTCTGGAGGGCTATTCAGTTTTTCATAACATTCATATAGGCTAAATTATGTGCTGTGTTTTTAACAGAATTGGAAAATGTGGCTCTACGTTAAAGTTTAGATGTTTACTGTATCTACAGTTCAGCATGTTAAATGCTAAACCCTTGTGCACCTATTTATGTTCAATAATATTGGGGATGTCTCTGATGTAACACACATTTTTCTTCCAGAGGTGGAAATGAAGAAAAAATGATGGCTCTTCTTACACCATTAAATGTGAACTGTCATGCTAGTGATGGAAGAAAGGTATTATTTTTTTGTTTCGTAAGAGGTTCAGTCCAAGGCTCCTATTTGCATTTTATTTCCACACTCTGACACACATATCCTTTTTTCCTCTATCATAGTATTGCTACTTGAATTTGTATCCACACAGTCCAACCAGCTGTGCTAGCATGGTGCATTATGGTATTGACTGCATATTTGGTCTTTTTTCTTTTTCTTGTTGATGCATTAAGATAATGAAGTGATCTTTTACAGTCATTTTGTTTAATTAAATTGATTAGTCTGTTAAACAAGCTATAAATATCAAGAAGCACTGCAAGTCCTTTTATGTATACGTAGATTGATTTTCAAAACAAACACGTCACTTGTTTTATTGTGTTTCAGTCGACGCCGTTACATCTGGCTGCAGGATACAACAGGGTTAAAATTGTACAGCTGTTGCTGCAACACGGAGCTGATGTGCAAGCGAAGGATAAAGGGTAAGAACATTTCCCACAAGCATTTCCTGGCTTGGAGATACTGCATACTCTGTACTTAATTTGTATTGTTGTATTGCAGGGATTTAGTGCCTCTTCACAATGCCTGTTCGTATGGACATTACGAAGTGACTGAACTGTTAGTAAAGGTCTGTATTTCTGTAATTCCTTTTTTTTTGTTTTCAGGGGTATTTTTATCAGTTCTGTTTGAAGCAGATATTCAAATCCACACAATCAAATCCTCTTTTGGTTTCATTCCGGTTACAGATTTCTGCAAGCATAACGTAATTATAAAAAAGGCCAACAAAATGCTCGGATATATAGTGAAAAGTGTTGAATTTAAATCAAGGGAAGTAACGTTAAAACTTTACAATGCATTAGTAAGACCTCATCTAGAATATTGTGTTCAGTTCTGGTCACCTCACTACAAAAAGGATATTGCTGCTCTAGAAAGAGTGCAAAGAAATCGACCAGAATTAGTCCGAGTTTAAAAGGCATGTCCTATGCAGACAGGTTAAAATAATTGAATCTATTCAGTCTTGAAGAAAGAAGACTGCGGCAATCTGATTCAATTCTAAAATGTCGACCCCCTTCAAGGGACTTTTTCGACCTGAAAAAAGATACAAGGACCAGGGGTCACAAATGGAGATTAGATAAAGGGGCATTCAAAACAGAAAACAGGAGGCACTTTTTTTACACAGAGAATTGTGGGAGTCTGGAACCAACTACCCAGTAATGTTGAAGCTGACACCCTGGGATCCTTCAGAAAGCTGCTTGTTGAGATTCTGGTATCAATAAGCTACTAACAACCAAACAAACAAGATGGACCAAATGGCCTCCTCTCCTTTGTAAACTTTGTTATGTTCTTCAAACAATAATTATAGGTTTGGAAAAAAGTATTTTGATAAAATGCAACTTCATTTTTCTAGATTTGAAGATTAAACATTTATAAAAGCTTAGGAGTTTCAGCATGTATGCAGATTTATTTGGAGTCCGCAACTTGCTGTGTGACTTTATTTGTAGATCCATTAAGTTAACCCAGCAGGTGTCACTGTTTGATAATAGTATGTGCTTCTGTTCAGTTAAGATCATACGATTCAGGATATTAGCTAGTGTAAGGCAGTGTTTATAGTGTTGGTCTTTCTTGTTAATGTCTTTTCAGCATGGTGCTTGTGTAAATGCAGTTGATCTTTGGCAGTTCACATCACTGCACGAAGCAGCCTCCAAGAATAGGGTAGAAGTGTGCTCCCTGTTGCTAAGTTATGGTGCTGATCCAACTCTCTTAAACTGCCACAACAAGAGTGCCCTTGATTTGGCACCTACACCCCAGTTAAGGGAACGCTTGGCATGTAAGTACATTAAAAAAAAAAAGATGTAAAGTAGAATATTTAGCATTTTCTTGTAATCAATCAATAGTGGGGCCAGGACTTTTAATTCAAGCCTATTAAATGAATAAACAGAAAGGAAAGTCTACTGTAAGACCAACTAACTTTGAGAGCTGCAAATCAAAAGCATACAGCCCAGTTAAGCTTTGTTTTAATAACCTATTATTCCCAGTAAATGTAAAAATCTAATATGACCTTTTATGTCCACCATATGCATATTGCTCTGGTTTTAATTTGGTTCCTAAAGCAGCATACTGTGAAATGAAAGCCCACTGTCTATATGAGAGAGTTATAATGTAAACAGCATTGAGTGTACTGTATTTCAATATTTTTATATTATGTCATAATTATGACCTCATTGTTGTAGTGGTATACTGAATGGTTAATATTGTATTACTGAACCCAAAGTGAAAGCAGAATTTTAATGCCACTAAATGCTGAATCTTTAATTCATATTGTTATTTTTCCTAGATGAGTTCAAAGGTCACACATTATTGCAGGCTTCAAGGGAAACAGATGTTGCACGTATCAAGAAACACATTACCTTGGATATAGTGAATTTCAAACACCCTCAGACGCACGAAACGGCACTGGTAAGAACCAATATTTTAAAGTCCATAACCTTATTAAGTAAATAGAACTTCATACAAGCAATTTATGGATACAATTTTGTAGTTTTCCATGGTTTTACTACACATTTACCATAGTTTAACATAGCTCTAGGATTTATCATGCTATCAGTATGCTTTATTACACTTTGCTATTCTTTTACTATGGGAGACTTTTATAAGGGAGTACAATAGGTTTGTTTTTATACTCGGGTTAGTCTTGATTTCTGTGTTGGAAGCCCAGCTTAACTTATTTTGCATGAAACATGTTTCTCTTTTCATGACAGCACTGTGCAGCCACTTCTCCCTATCCCAAGAGAAAGCAGGTGTGTGAGTTACTGCTGAGGAAAGGAGCCAATGTGAATGAGAAGACAAAAGAGTGAGTGCATTTCAACGAATATTGCCAAATATGCTTGTTTTCCCTTCCAGTTTTGAAAATAATGGACTTCTGTTTGTAATCCATCCACTTTTATGAAAGAGCTATGTGTTTCTCTAAGCATTTTGATAATGTTTTATTTTTTTATTTTTAGTTTCTTAACACCACTTCATATGGCATCTGAAAAATCTCATAACGATGTTGTCGAGGTACTTTTAAAACATGAAGCAAAAGTAAGTACAGTGCTTATTTATTTAATTTGGGGGGGGGGGGGTGGGTGGATATAGCAGTGCAAAATTATAATGTGATAAATAAACCTACAACAGTACAATATTCTTTTCTTAACTTAGTACATCTGAACATATTGTACCTACTGTTGGAGGACTAGACTGGTGCTACAAATAATTTAAATACATACCTGACTGTAACAATTACCTGTAAACTGACCTGTAACAATTACTTTTAGCATTTTATTGACTGTGCCAAATTCACAAAAATAAAAGCTAACAACCAACTTTAAACATTGACAAAACAATGCAAGCACAGATTTGCACGCTCATAGTTTGGTCACTATTATTTTGGCAGGTCAATGCCTTGGATCACCTTGGACAGACTGCTCTGCATAGGGCCGCCCACTGTGGCCATCTCCAGACCACCCGCTTGCTACTCAGTTCAGGATGTGATCCCTTAATAGTGTCCCTGCAAGGCTTTTCAGCTTCCCAAATGGGCAATGAAAATGTGCAGCAAGTACTGCAAGGTAGGTGGACAAAATAATTACTAATCCCTGCTGGGAATGAATTTCTATGGAACCTTATCCAATTGTGATTTAGGTTGGTACATTCTTTAGCTCAACTTCATCTTATCATCTATAGTCAAGTCCCACTTTAAATTCAAAAGTAGCTTGGTACCTTCAGGACTTCAGAATATGATTTTGAATTCTTGTTGTTTTTCACTGCAGACCTGTATACAGGTATTGGGCTCCACTTAAATCTGCAGTTCACGCTAAGGCAAAGATATAGTGTTATATTGTCTTTCTACTGAAGATACTGAAACTATTTAGTTAGATATCCTATCCTAGTTCCCGTAGGATATTAAAAACTTAAGAAAATAGGCCTCATTCAAAAGGTCCTTTTTTTTCATCTAACAGAAGGAGTGCTAATTGGAAACTCTGACAGCGACCGGCAGTTGCTTGAAGCTGCAAAATCTGGAGATTCAGAAGTTGTTAAGGTAATTTTAGTCGCTGGGCAGGATCTGTATCTAACACCTACAACCACTTGGCAGATTTTCTTACACTCCTTGTGCAACATGACCTTTGACTACGTGCAAAAATTTGATAATGGAATAAGAACCAAAAGGCATAGACCTATTTAAAATGTTATATTTTTGGTGTGTCATGCCATTGCACTCTGACGGTGGACACAAAATGTCATAGCAGTGCGATGAAAACCTTAAAGGTCCATAGAACAGTCAGCAAGATTTTAGTTTAGCTCCTAGAAGCTGTGTGTATGCTTGAGTTGTGACCAGACCTACTTGTTTTCTTCCAATTTAGTTTCCATCTTATGTATTCATGTGTTAAGTCCCAAATTGGCTTTTTTCTTTCGCTGCCACCATGTGGAGATCCTATGCTTTAAAACAGGCCATTATACCCCTATAGGGAGAGATGTTATTTTCACATCTTATATCAGCAGAGGCCTTGAGATTGATGGCATTTATTATCTCTCTCGATGTTGGACGGCCCCAGTTTGGGGATACTGATTGAATTAATGCGCATATTTAGAGGGGAACTCTTGGCTGCATGACCAGGGGATTTTCCTGTAGGATTCTGGGAAGGAGAAGCAAGTCACTTCTCACATAAAGCAAGGACTGTTTAGGGGCTACATTTGCATGTACACAAACTGAAAACGTGAGGGGCATGGCAATATACAATAGAAGTGCATAGTTAACCCTGGAATTGACAGCTAACAGGGCATCTTTGTTCTTCCAGAAACTTTGCACCCTGCAGAATGTTAACTGCAGAGACATCGAGGGACGGCTTTCCACAGCTCTCCACTTCGCTGCGGGCTACAACAGAGTTGCCGTGGTAGAGTACTTACTGCAGCATGGTGCAGACGTGCACGCAAAAGATAAGGGGTACGGACATGTTTCTTGCCAGTACCTGGAAATCATACATTATTGCAAGACATGTTTTTTTTTTGACGTACTAATCCTACTAATACGTAACTACCTAAGCCATTTGAAAGGCTGTTATAAGCAAGATTGACTGTATAATTCCCTTTAAAAACTGGCTGAAAAAAAAAAAAGTCTGAATAAGACCACTTTGAGTGGTTGTTTAAAACAGTTTAGACTGTAAAATTCTAGCATTTTGGCATGGGAAAATGTTGTGTCATATTTTTGTATTCTCCATCCTTTGCAGTGGTCTGGTTCCGTTGCACAATGCATGCTCCTATGGGCACTATGAAGTAGCAGAGCTGCTGGTGACACACGGGGCTGTAGTGAACGTGGCTGATTTGTGGAAGTTCACTCCTCTGCATGAGGCTGCAGCTAAAGGAAAATACGAGATCTGCAAGCTGTTGCTTCAGGTATTTCTTTTTTGGCAATCCAGAACCAACATTGCATCCAATATTGGGATCTTACAGAATAGAAATCACTCACTACATATTCATTACAATGAAAGAAAAATAATGTGACATTGTACATTTAAATTGGTGACTGTGAAGAGACTTGATTTGATCAAGAAAGAAAAGGATATTCCCATAACTCTGCTGACCTTCCATTATAATTTTAGCCTGCATAGATCAAAACACATGCGCTGTCGGTCTGGATCCTAATGTAATGTCTACAATAATGAGCCTGGGGCTTCCCTTAGACATAATCCTTGTCAGCAATTGGCAAATGCATCACATTGCAAAACCTTCTGCATTTGGTTTTATTCAGATGCAAATTCACCTGATGGGTACTTTAATAGTCAACTGTTTAGGCTACTCTGTTTAACTGCTGTAAGATAAATACAGTGATGTGCTGCTGTTGCTTGCTTGAGTGCTTTGCTTCTATTCACAGCATGGGGCTGACCCCACCAAAAAGAACAGAGACGGGAACACCCCCCTGGACTTGGTGAAGGATGGGGATACGGACATCCAGGACCTTCTTAGAGGTGATGCCTCTTTATTGGATGCTGCCAAGAAGGGCTGTTTAGCCAGGGTTAAGAAACTCTGTAACCCTGAAAATATCAATTGCAGAGATACGCAAGGCAGGCATTCAACACCACTGCATTTGGCAGGTCAGTGCTCTGAAAAGTCACTGTCTTTATTCTATCCATTTTTTGCAGATGGCTTAGAATAACATTGTGTTTTTATACAAAACCCTATGAATTAGATTTTAATTAAGACTCTGCTATACTTCTAGTAGGTTTAAAAATGTGGATTATTTAACGCTAATACTGATTAAAATAAAATTTAAAAATGGTTTATTTGTTTTATGTTACTTTTTATATGTCGTTATAAGAATAATGGCACCGCAATTATAAATAAACTTTTATTTTTTATTTTTTTATCCTAGTTAGCGGTGTTCCAGCATTTTGCTTTTGTTTGAAATGTTTTTAGTGGAAGGGTACTACTGTATTTGTATAGCATTCATAAAGTGTTACAGCTAATTCAATTAATAGTTAAGTTAGAAAGTGCGCACAACCCATTAAAACAGGGATGCACAATTGCGGTCCTCAAGGTCCGGAGCCCTCCTGTCCTTTGATCCTTTGATACTTTAAATGACTTAATCTTGCATGTCTACCCAAATATGGTTGTACGATTCGTTGGCACTCTCCGTATATATAATTCACTGATATAATACTGATGGAATAATGCACAGCAGTCGGGTAAGTCCCTGTCACTTATCTTCCACTTTCTGTGCTCTCTGTTTACTAGCTGGGTATAACAATCTAGAAGTGGCTGAGTACCTGCTGCAGCACGGAGCTGAAGTCAACTCCCAGGACAAGGGAGGCCTCATCCCATTGCATAACGCAGCTTCTTATGGGGTGAGTAGCAAGCTTTCTAAAGCAGACCTGGCATGAAAGCCTTTTGTGAGACATGACTGTAATTGCTTTTGAGTTGTCTGGCATGTTGGGCAAAATATATTAAAGTGCAGAATTTCTGCGTGGCCCAGAGGGAAGCGAATGTTATCTGCCATTCTCAATTTGTGTATTGTAGTGACATTTAAGAAAATCAGTTGTGCTTTTGCTGGTTAGTATGTTCTAATTCTGCATGGCTATACAGGAAAAACTGTTGATTAGGACCAGTTGACCTTGGTACCCTACCCAACTTATTTACACATGTTATTAAAATCTTTTGACATGCATTAAATAATAATAAGAAAAAGATGTCCATGAAGTCACATGGTTTATGATATGAAACAACCTTATTAAAAATGTTTAATGCATGGCCTCATATTATCGTTCTTATAATTCCACTGTTAGTTCAAAATCTTAGACATAATACAGTATGGGATTCTACATTGAAATGAGTAATTTTAACCCTTTCTCCCTTCATTTATTTTTATGGCATACCTGTCAGAAGGCCAGCATTGTGATTTCTGACCGCTGTACTGAGATGATGGTTTTATGTAAAAAGCTTATTGTGTTTTTAGACCAGGTACACCCGCAAGTATGTTTGTAAAAGATCCAAATCCGTGCTTACACAGTCAATCCTGAACCACTTTGCCCCTTCAGTGTCCGTTATAATAAAGCTTAACTGTAGTGCCAGGGGGAAGGGTTAAAGGCACAAGCGATTGCATCGATTGTGTTTCATTTGCAGCATGTGGATGTGGCAGCTTTGCTGATCAAGTACAACGCATGTGTGAATGCCACAGATACATGGGCCTTCACCCCCCTACACGAGGCAGCCCAGAAAGGCAAGACCCAGCTGTGTGCCCTCCTGTTAGCACATGGGGCCGATGCGTCTCTGACAAACCAGGAGGGGCAGTCACCACTGGACCTTGTGACGGTATTAGTGATGTCTCAGTGCTGTCATACCGAGCTCGGCACAATGCTTCGGAAATACAGGGTTGATAATTAACGTCACCCAAGCATTGCCAAAAATAGTGTGTTAGTAAATTACATTTCTTGCATTGGTTTCTGTTTCTCAAAGCCTGTAAACAAATAAAGAAGATTCACAGCCTGGGTCAAAGTACTTGTGTATATAAAAAATTGGCTATGTCATTCGGTGGAAACTCAGACTACATACAGCTCCAGTAGTTCATATAGATAACATTGTTTTTATTTACAGTACTTCAGAAGCCTTCATTGTTATGTGTGTTTTTCATTCCTTCATATCTTGTCTTCAGACGGACGATGCCAGAGCTTTGCTAACAGCAGCCATGCCTCCTTCAGCCCTGCCATCCTGCTACAAGCCCCAGGTTATCAGTGTGGTTGCAACGTCAGCCACGCCCGTCTCTGCCCTCTCCTCTATCCCATCCAGCCCTGCCACCCTGTCTGCAGCCAGCAGCCTGGATAACCTGTCCGTGGGCTTCCCCGAGCTACCTATCCTGATAGGGGGCAGTGGGGCCGAGGGCGCTGTGAGGACAGACAAGAAGGAACAGGGTAAGGAGATCATGGAACAGCGCCTTACTGGTTTTACCCTACAGGCAGTCGCTCACACCACCTTTAACAAACCCAGTAGTGTACAAATGATTCTGGGTACCAGTAAATAAACAATATGCATATAAAAAGGTCTCCAGTAGGTTTAAATATGTGCAAAAAAGATACACTGGTGCACCACAGTTTATTTTCACCTTCCATTTTATATTACAATAATGTGTTATTTTCCTAACCCAACTTTCAAACCTATTCAACCAGAATGCATTAAAAAGTCTTCAGTGGTTGTAAGGGTGTTTTATTATACAAGCTTAGACCACCAATACAGCCTTACAATGTCATAAACTTGCCACTTCATGCAGTATAGTTGTGATTACTTCATATTTTACTATTTTAAACTTGAATATAGTTTGGATTTATGACAACTGTAACCTGCATTTGTTTTCAGTGGAACATATGTTATATTTTATAGTACATAATTTGTTTTTATAAGGCATTGACTATATCAACCATAATCTAAATCTCTCTCATTTCCTGTTCCTGGGATAGACATGAACATCAAACAGTTTCTGAAGAACCTTGCCCTTGAGCATCTGTTAGAAATCTTTGAAAGAGAGCAGGTAAACACAATGCTGTGTATCTTGATTTCATTTTAAAGCCAGAGCCAACCTTGGGAAATATGAGCTGGCTGATTGTCTGCTGATGTGTGGACAATATGATTGCTAATCACTTGATATAAAGTCGCTAAGGTTTTAAAGGCTGTAGAATTCAGTCTGGTAATAGGTCATTATACAACACTTTGAATTGGTATGATGTAAATAGAATAGCTGATTACATTTTCAAGCCGCAGCTGAGCAGACATTTATTTTGTGAGAGCACTTGTAAGGAATTCTGCATTTCAATAGCCTGATCTTGTAATTTGCTAAGATGGTCTGTTGTCCTTATCTCATTTAGAAAAATGTGAATAATTCATGTGTTTGCCATTCAAATTGAGATTAAGCTTTAGGCTTTATAGTTAAGTAGGTACTACAGTATAACATTTTGCCAAGTCCAAAAGCATTTATCACAGAAGAATGTATTGGTTACATGTGGAAATTATGTGTTTTTATGTAGATGCTACACACGTAACCAAGTAATCTTACTTATTAATGTGATGTGTTTGTGTTGATGTGAATATGAAGAGATGATATGCTTCTGTGTATTAAGCAATGCTGAAAGCTTGGTTAAGAAATAGATCTTGGATTTGCAGATCACTCTGGATGTATTGGTTGAAATGGGCCACCAAGAATTGAAAGAAATTGGAATCAATGCTTACGGACATCGGCATAAAATCATTAAAGGAGTCGAAAGGCTAATAGCTGTACAGCAAGGTACAGTATAGTCACAAATGCTGTACAGCAAGGTACAGTATAGTCACAAATGCTGTACAGCAAGGTACAGTATAGTCACAAATGCTGTACAGCAAGGTACAGTATAGTCACAAATGCTGTACAGCAAGGTACAGTATAGTCACAAATGCTGTACAGCAAGGTACAGTATAGTCACAAATGCTGGTTCTAATACTTCAAGGCCGAAAAGGTTCTCTCTAAAAACTTGTGGAATAGGTCTTAAACATTTTGAGAATATTACCATGTTACTATTGTAAATAAAATAAAATCTATTAATAATATAAATTATACACTATATAGCATGTTCCAGTTGATAACTCTGTCTATACGTACAATACAATATAAAGTGATGTTTCTTTTTAAATACTTGTTCTAGGTTTGAACCCATATCTAACGCTGAACACTGCAAACAGTGGGACAATCCTTATAGACCTTGCACCGGATGACAAAGAGTTCCAATCTGTGGAAGAGGAGGTGGGTTGTTGAGAATTGTGGTCGGATTAACAGATTTTGGTTCAATTTAATCCCAGGTCAAAGTTTCTATGTGGCAGAGATCACAAGTCCTGTGCATTTATGGTTGGGGGCAGGCTCGAGCCTGCATAAAACATTAATTTCAAATATTTGCAGTATTACATATCATTCACAAATATGTATGCATTCATTAACACTTGAATACATTTTTTATGTAAGCTTTTTATTCCTGTATCCCCCAGAATAAGAAGTGAAGCTATGTAAAGGAATCCGTTTTGCTAACACACAGTGAAGTTGGTTGTCTTGCGTAGGGTAAACCAGAGGTTTGTTCTTTCAACAGTTGCAGAGCACAATCCGAGAACACAGAGACGGGGGCCATGCGGGGGGAGTTTTCAACAGATACAACATCATAAAGGTAAATGGAATAATCCCTGAGGATTCTTATATTGCCTCAGAAATCCCTAAAACTTTTAGTAAGAAATGGATCACAAGAAGTGCTGCCTTGAAACTTGATTAATGTTCTTTAAGCTCCTGCTTTTAAACACTGGAAATGTGAAAGAAGTAAAAAACCCCACCTGCTTTCTGTAATTCCAGATACAAAAAGTTTGCAATAAAAAGCTATGGGAGAGGTATACTCACCGCAGGAAGGAAGTTTCTGAGGAAAATCCTATCCATTCTAATGAAAGGATGCTGTTCCATGGTAAGTGCAAGATCTGGACTATAATACTTTAATGTGTTCCAGCACTGTTAGTGTCAAAACTTGCCCTTGACATACAAAATGCATATGGTGACACCAGCTGGTTTCACAGACCCTGAATAGCACTAATCCTGAACTGCCTTACCTACATTAACATTAGTTGGTTTGTAAGAAATATAAACTAATACCAAAGTATACAACTCTGCATCGCCAACAGACCCTCTTGGGTCTGTTGTATATGTCATTAGCACTGATTTTAACAATTATTTGTATATTTCTTTTTGCCTGCAGGCTCTCCATTTGTGAATGCAATTATCCATAAGGGTTTTGATGAAAGGCATGCATACATTGGAGGGATGTTTGGAGCTGGAATATATTTTGCAGAAAACTCATCAAAAAGCAATCAGTATGTGTATGGAATTGGGGGAGGCACTGGGTGCCCAGTACACAAGGATAGGTCTTGCTATATTTGCCAGAGGTAAGAAGTACTTTATACTGAGTAAGATGATGTATTCGTGTTAGATTTTTAACTCTACCCTCCCTGAGGGCTTTAGGAAATCCACAACTTAACTTTCAAACACATCATATCTCAAACGTACAGACTCAATTTTTTATGTTACATAAACTCCTTGGACATAATTTGTCAGCGTTGTGTAACTTTGATTTCCATATGATGATCAGATTTAGATACTGGCTTTGTTTGTCACAAAGCTTTATTCTAGGAACCCTGTTTCATTTTTGATAATAAGTATAGCCTACCGAAACCATTTTCTGGACAATTTAAAAATAAAAAATAAATAAAAACTTTCTAGGCTACAAATGAAACATTAGTACATTTTGCATCATATGATGCAGCTAGGAGAGGTTTGTCAAGAAGTTTTCAAAACTAATAACATTTTGATAAGTATATTTTCAAATTAAGAACTTTTTCATACCTGTTGTGCTCCCTTTTCAGACATTTGCTTTTCTGTCGTGTAACCCTGGGAAAGTCATTCCTGCAGTTCAGCGCAATGAAAATGGCTCACTCCCCACCAGGGCACCACTCGGTTACTGGCAGGCCCAGTGTCAATGGACTGGCTTTGGCAGAGTATGTCATTTACAGAGGAGAGCAGGTACATGTTATTTTGATCATGTCATTTAAATAAAGTGGCTAAATCTGTCTATACATACAATAGTTTCAAAGTAACCTTGCAGGTTATCAGAATGGTACTGCTCAGGCCCAGTTAACTGTGTGTTATGTTTTACTTTTTTAGGCTTATCCAGAATATATAATAGCCTATCAAATTATAAAGCCAGAGCCAGCAGCTGAAGGATAAAGAAAGAGAAAGACTACAAGGATCTCTATGTGGCAACTGAACTGACCCAAACCATTCTTCGTTTTTACAAATGTCAAGTATACAAGCCTGGTTGAAGACTTTAAGAATGTGACAAGCATAAATGGCTAACACCTTGCATGAGGAATCTTTATACAATGTATAAAATAACTTTTTTTCTTCTCAAATGCTTGTTTTGAGTTTCAGCACTTTAGTAACGGAAACCATTCCTTTAACAAAAAAACAAACAAAAAGGTGTATGCATTTTCTAAAGGGGATTTGCCCAGGGACAGTTTGAACCTATGAGTGGGTATGAGTGACCTGTACTGTTTCTATGGTGACCCAGTAATGATAATGGAACTCGCTTGATTCCAGTACCCAGTCATGCACCCAGCACAGCATAACGGTGTACTATTGTTTTGTTTGTTTGTAAAATGGTTGTAAAATAAGAGTTTTGTACTAGCATGGTAATTTATTTACACAGCTTTTTTTTTATTTTTTGATTTTTTTTTAATAAAACATTTCTGTGTCAGAAATAACCAACTTACAAAGCTTTTCAAGGTTTCAGAAAGTTTTATCTTCACCTTCTTGAAATAAGGTAGGTTTGCATTCGTACCTACATACACAACCAGTACTAAACTATTTCAGTCTTTCTGCCTATTGCACAGTCCTCACTACAGTGTTCATACATGTACTTCACCTTTTTCAGCCATGGCGTTGACAACTGATTAACTGAGAACATAAACCCTAAATGACACTTAAACCATCACCCACTCTGTTAATATAAAAATAAATAAAAAAAAAAACTAAAAAAAAAAAAAAAAAACTAATGCAATTGGTTCAAATGACTTCAATATATTAATCCTGTGGACAAGTAGTACAGCTTCTTTTTCAAGAACATGACACTTCACACAAATCCTTCCCCCTAATAGGACTGCAGATATATTAGTAGTGAGCCTGCATAGTGAAAAAAAACTCTAGCTAAAAAGCTGATGTCTGAGAAATAAGCAGAATCACTTTGTACCCCAGGGTTTTTTTCAGAAACAAAATTTGACACTTCATTTTTACTGATTTTCAGTTAGGAAAGAGATTTTCGACAGTATGCATTGCATTCTTATTCTGTGTGGGGAGAAACAAAAATATTTTAAATTGACCAGGAAAAAATTTGCATACTATGCTGCCTGGCAGATGATAATGCGTTATGTAAAGTGTTGACCCAGCATGACCCAGTATTAAAAAATAGATGGTACCATAGAATTGTTTATGAAGTGGTGGTTTGCATGTTTTTTACTGGTTGTCAATGTTGCGGCATTGGAAACAAAAGTATTTATGTGGTTAGAAGTTTTATAATCATTTCACGAGCTGCTGTGTGAGAGGGAAATGGGTAACACATTCAAGAACTGAATAAAATCATTGTATCACTAGTGGCTTTGTTGTATTACTTCTGTGATCATTTGTGTGAGGTTTGAACTTTAAACTCGATGTAAAACACTTAGGTCCCTTGATCTGTCTTTACCACATCATGTTTAACTAGGTTTAGATTACCTAAACAAAGTATCCAAATCTGGGGATTTAATGAGGTGCCTGGATGTAACAAGTTTGCTTTTTTCCTAGAGAACTCTTTATCCAGTTGTGATGATTATTGTCTGTCTGTCAATACATACATACATACATACATACATACATACATACATACATACATACATACATACATACATACATACACACATTTTACACGTTGACGAAGGTCCTAGTGATCTATTTTTTCACGACACTGATCGCTCTAATGTTAGGTATGTCTGTTGCTGAATATGCTTGTTTATCTAGAATTTGGTATATTTACTCATCTTCCAGCAGGTGGGGCTATTGGGATTTTTTTTTGTCTGCTTCTTGGCGCATTACTGCTATGGCCAAGTTTTACATCACCCTATATATATATATATATATATATATATATATATATATATATATATATATATATATATATATATATATATATATATATAAATTTTATATATATATATATAAACACATAAAGTCAAATGAAACCTGATGAATAATGTTACGTTAACATATTGAATTACATACCGCTTTGTAGTTTCCCCATATACTTAACAAAAAAAAAATGCCAGAAATTGAATAATGTGACATTTTGAAATCTAACATGAACTACTGTACTACTAGTATGGCTTCCTGTTGACTTTTGCAATATCATTTTGTAGTTTATTTGATTACATGATAAATAAAGCAAAATAAAATAAATACAAATACATTATGTTCATATAGTTTAGTTATGTATTTATTTTAATTCTCAATCCTAAGCAAAAAAGCTGTACTATTAGCTATGAAAACAAATACAGTAGTTTTGTTTTACAGATGCATGTAATATAAATGGTAGTACACAAGTGGAGAAGTAAGCTTTTATTTTTGGATCAATATCTGCACTTCAGTAACGTTAGAACTTCCATGCTTTTTCTAGGCCCTCAGGTTGTAGCTCATCAGAAAAAAAGCACTTGTGTAATACGGTATCATATGTTTGTTAGTCATCAAATCAGGTCTGTGTTAACTATAAAATGAAGAGAGATTTCAATTATTTGTAAACTCATTAAATCGCAATGCATGTGTATATTAGCGTTTTGTCCTGTGTATAGTAATATCGCCATGGAGGTGCCAAGTCTGAGGTCACACACTTTAGATCAGGGGCGATGCGCACGCACACAGACTCGGGCCGGCGCAGAGCTCTGCTCAAGTGTAAACAGGTGGCTCAAATAATACGAATCTTCTAATCTAATCAACTCTAAGCCAGCTCAGAGTTTTAAGTGTAAGCACACTGTTACTAAATTGAATGCTCAATTGTTTTGTAAAGGTTGGGTAACAAAAATAAATGGATTTGCTGAGATGAAAGATGTGGCATTGAGTTCAGCTTTGTCTGGGGATAATGTGAGGTAAAAAAGAAACCAAGTAGATGAGCGCTGCGAGTCCTACAGTGATTGATCAAGTTGCTATTTCAAATAGTACACCTTGAGATGGACACCAAAGCTGTGACATAGTAGGTGCATATGGATCGACAAGAAGAGCTGAATGAACAAAAGTAAGCCCTCTCAACAGCTTTATACAATTGGACAGTCAAAAAACTCAAAATTAGACCTATATACAGTGCACTGCAAATTTAGTTGCCATTTAAAGTGCTAATTAAATGCAGCTAAAATAACAAGAAATATCATTCTGAGATGTTATATATATATTTGAAAGATGGTGTTTAAAAATGCCCATACAAAACCCAGAGCACAAAAGTATCTAGAGAGCACTCATCTGCAGGATACAATGTGTAACAGAAGCTGGGAAGTTGCTCCAAAGTCTGTCAAACAAAACCTTTTATTAGATTTATTTATTTTTCTATCTATAACAAAGGCATGATCCAGGAGGCTTCAGGTTGCCTGGAAGAAACTTTTCCCGCTGGCATCTGGCAGAGAGCTATACAGAGAGTTAGATTTATGAGCAATGAACGATGGCCAAATTAACGTCCTACAAATTCTTCCTGGGATTAAAACTACTGAAATGTGCATCCATTTGCATATGATGCTTAACCCTTTCCAGACTGGAGCTATTTTCACAGCCCATGAAACTCCTATTGTCTCCAGTGCTACTCGTTTATAGTGTGACCTTCAGTAAGCCATTGCTGTTCATCTGTCCTCCAGCACATTGTGTTCTATGATAAAAAGGAGCACTTTCTCTAAGGCCATCATTTGTTGTGATTTGTTTAGAAATTCTTGCTTTTAAATTAAATCTATTAAGGAAGTCAAGCAGACACACATTTTCAATGACTTGCTTACATATAACTGGAACATGCAGTTATATCCTTGGTTGTTCACCTGTAAGTACTCATTCATAAGATATACATTGCTAAAAGGTTATCAACCTGAAATCTTTGCCACCTTTGTTATATTATTTGTGCATGGTTATGTCAATAATGTATTTGTATTTCTCCTTCAGTCTTAATCAAGCTGTTGAATCTGTAAAACCTGTAAGTGTTTAAGGGCTTTTTAATTTGTATATACAATGGTGCAAATCGTTTTGAAGAGAGTCTGCTGTTGCTAAATTATCAAACCCTGCCCTTTTTTTTGTTATGTGCTACAGTAAATATTTTTTACAAAATGTACCCCGTGTCTAATCACACCCATATTTGTAATCATGCTACCTGCTTTATATTTTATAAAAAGGAAATTCTGCCACATCCCTCTCATCCATGGCAAGACTCATAGCAGCATTTAGATTTCTGTTAGTCATGCAAGATCTATAGTAATTCTTCAGGTATTTCATCACAGAAAAGTCTCTTTCACAGAAAAACAAATTAAACATGTCTACTGGAGCAGCAATATAATGTTGCTGGCACTGTATGAGGTACCCTGGTGCTAGAATCTAGCTCCAAATTTGCACCCTTATTATTAATGTATTTGTATATTTATACAGTGTAAATACTGTTTTTATTTCTTAATCAATTGTATGAAGACTTTTCGATTATCAACACTACTCTACCCTAAACCCATGTTCTGTCATTGACAGAAGCCTTGTACACCTAATGTGTAATTTTGAGAGATCAAGCGTGTACAATCTAATTTGCAAAACTGTTCCAACTTCCCTTGTTTGGTCAAGTGCTTCCCTTGTTTTGTCAAGTGCCCCCCCCCCCCCCCCAAGTGTTGAAACATGGCAGGCATTGCAGATTCTCTGTATTCAAATATTGTTTCATAAATTGTACTTGTTATAGTAGGGAATAGTTAGCTAATTAATTTTGCATATGGTTTCATATGAGTAATATACTAGCCTATATTTTTTCATGATTTGGAATGCTTTTTTTTTTTTTTTTTTTTTTTTTAATTTAGTGTGTCTAATTATATTTTTTCTCCCAATTTGGAATGTCCAATCACTTTTCTCCTCACTGCAGCAATTCCCCACATGGCTCAGGAGACCTGAAGATTCAGTGGGCATCCTCCGATCCCACGACCAAGCCAGCTTCCTTTTTCACCCAGGAACTCGAGAGCAGATGTCAGCGAGCTACCGACCTCTGGAGGACAAAGACCAGCCCTGCAGGTGTAGCTCTGAGCTCACTGGGTGCCTGGCCAGCAGGGCTCTCTGCAGAATGATGAAGAGAAGCAGTCCCTGTCGGTTTTACCTCCCTAACACCCACGGGAGCGCCTGGGTCAATCGGACGCTCCCTTCGGAGTCCCCAGCAAAGACTGGCCTACTTCACAGTCAGGACGTGAACCTGTGCTGTATGACTCACCCTGTGCACCATGCAGCTGTGCTTCTACCAGGTGAGCAACTCTGGGACACCTTTTGAATGATTTTTGATTACACTATATAACTAATTATGTTATATATTAATATCATTCTTATTAATATTGTGGAAAGACAAAAGCTTTTACCTGTTTCACATTAAACAAGCACATTGTGTCTGAATCTGTACTGGTTACTGATACAAGTGTTACTGCTATCGATTGAGGCCAGCAGTCTCCCCTTTACTGGTGCCCCACTATGGGTAGCATCACATCATGGCCTAGATTCAATACGCTCCCCGATTGGCTTAAATATCTGCTTCTTATGTCAAAGAATAGCACCAAAGAGATTGTTCTCACTATGTGGTCCCAGGCACCACTGCAAAACAAGCTGCTTTGAAGAGGCACAGAAAAGGAGGGCTTTTCTTTTAAAGGTCTGCTCGCCTTGTTCTTGTAAACTGGAGAGAGGGTGATGAATTGTTAAGAGACCATTTCATGCCAAGGTGCTAGCTAAGCTTGCAGAGCTGGGACGAGTGGAATCTCTAAGAGCTGTTAACCCTCCACCACTGATTCATTGGGGAGTCCCTGCTCTTAGGACAAAAGCATGCATATAAATGTCTTCCTGTTTGTCAGTCAGGCAGTGACAAAGGATTAGCTCTGAATCCTGCATCTTGTCTTTCAAAGTGAGGAATACTCAACTGTGTGGGCTTCATTGGTATTCGTTTAGTGTGTCTGAGAATGATCATGATAAATCTGCTGCCGATTTAAATAAATGAATTGATCTGAATAGAAGCAGGTCAGTTTAGCATGATGTACAAGTTCAGCTGCTAATTTGGAAATCTTTAAACTAACAGCAGACTAATCATCATGATAGTGATGGTTACCTTGTGGTCAGGCAGTGAAATACCAAAGTAAAACTGTAAGTATGTCCACCATGACTGACAGATGCAAATATAAGAAGTTAAACAAAGCTAAAACATTAAGGAGGATTTTAGATATAAAAATGCCATAGCAACTAAATGTAATATTCTGGGCTTGCCCACCCTTCCAACAACAGCTGCCCCCCAATACAAAAACCCATCATTGGTAGTAGTTAGATTGTTGTTTTGTTATGGTTTTGTTTACTTTATACAGCAAACTTTCCGCTCACTTCAGCCTAGAAAATAGGCTAGTTATTTTAAACTACAACTAAAATGTATTTGTTACATAACATAAAAAAAT
Organism: Acipenser ruthenus; assembly: GCF_902713425.1. Classification (NCBI taxonomy): domain Eukaryota; kingdom Metazoa; phylum Chordata; class Actinopteri; order Acipenseriformes; family Acipenseridae; genus Acipenser; species Acipenser ruthenus. Next base: position 27,575,878 of record NC_081201.1, read on the forward strand.
GACAGGAATAGAATCATTTGTATTATGGTTGTCATATTTTATTTTCTCTCTCCATACACACACACACACACACACAGTATAAGTGCTTTTTTGCCAATATAAAACTAAAAATAGTATTTTCTATTTTATAGTGTAAATTGGCTGCCTTCTTTTCTCAATTAGATGCTGCAGCTTCTACCAGCAAAGTCCCTTAATAATGTTGTATGTCAAACTGAACAATAAGTTGCTGTTTACACCATTGAATAATTCACTACGTCTGTCAGTCTGTGTTCCCTTTAGTCAAAGGCAATTTGGAGAAACAATAATTGCTGAATACTGTATATTTTTGTTAGCAATAAATTACTACACAGAAGGGTCCAATAGTTGTGAAAGTCGATGCAATCAACAAGCCTTTCCCAATGTATGCATTTATTTACTTTTTAGATTATAAACATATTCTCATTATCATTTCCTGTTATAATTGTATGATTTCTAGATAGCAGGTGTTGAAAAGACATCATGTATGTTGTGAATTTCTTTTTTTTATTTGATAGACTGCTTAGTCTTGGTTAGCTTTATACAAGTGACACTCAATTTATTTTCCTTGACAGCTTTGCCACAGTTTTATATGGTATGTCATATTATGAATCAAAACATGTTGTGAGGTTCTTGAAAGGTTCTTATTAGCGCAGAATATTTGCCAGTTTTCTTTTTAATTGTGTTGCCCCAAAAGCAAGGCTCTTTATTTTCAGTTTTGACAGATTTTTACAGACAAATTCTTTATTTATATGAAACCCAAAATCATTTAACAGTTTTTCACTGGAAATCTGGCCAGTGAAAATACTATTTTATACCACTAAAATCTTTAAATTAGGCACATATTTGTTATAAGTTTGAATGCAATACAAGGCTGTGTACTATATCAGGAGACAGACACGGTGTCAATCATGGGATTTATTTTTTTTTTTAACTCGAGACATTTACACAAGAAAAATGTCTTGTGTAAAATGCTTTTTTTGGTTTCCGTTCGCTTAGTTTATTTTACTCAAGTAAACCGGGCTTTTCACCCAATGTCATACAAATGAATGGGAAAGGTGGGGGTTCATATGTAAATTAGCTATGCATAAAGTACTCATGCTGTTTTTGAAGATTACTAATGAAGTTTTGTGAAAATGTGGTTCCCTTTCAATTCGAAGATGACCGCCAATAATACTTTTGGGACGCCTGCTTGTCAGGTAATCGCTGAGCATCTTATATCAAAGCTGCCTATAGGCACCTCCATGGAGTGCCTCACCGAGGTAATAAATAGTCACTGTGCAGAGATATCAGTCTCTTTTGCCTTTCACAGACAGGTAGGTAAGGTGGGTGAGTATTACTCTAACCTTTTCCATTTGTGATTGACTCTTTAGAGTACCTTCAAGTTTTTTGTGAGTTCCCTTGCAATTAATTGCTGGAAGTAGGCTTGCCACTTCCCCCACTCGGCAACTGAAGGCTGAGCTAAAGATATGCAACTGCGTTTCGCTTAAAAAAAAAAAAAACTTCTTCAACAGCCTACATCGCCTAGCGATTGTAGGCTGCTTTCTAACCTCTGCAGCTTGCTGCATGTTCTTTACTATAATTTTCCTCTGCTTTTTGCAGCTGGTGCTTTGCCCTCGGTACTTGGTGCTTTGGCGCCCCTGTGTCTAGGCCTCGATGCCCGCGGTAACCTCGGGTCCTCGGTGCCTCGGTGCTTCAACACCTTCGGTGCACTAAAGCCTCGACGTCTCGGTGCCTCGGCGCCCTCGGTGTTCAAGCGCTTACAGACATCGTGGCTTCATGCCTCGTGCTCCATAGCCTCTGTACCTCTGTGCTTCGGCATCCTCGGTGCCTCGAGAGCTTTATTACAGCAGCTTAGATTCACTCGTGTACTAGTTCTCTGTGCATGGAAACCACATTTTCACAAAATTTCACTAGTAATCTTCAAAAACAGCACGAGTACTTTACGCATACATAATTTACATATCAACCCCCATCTTTGAAATTCATTTGCATGACGTTGGGTGAAAAGTTCGGTTTACTCAAGTAAAATAAACTGAGTGACTGGAAACCCAAAAGCATTTTACATGAGACATTTTTCTCATGATTATTACTCACACAGCTGTTAGCATCCATAGAGAATAGAAGTAACTAAGCTGCTTTTCAAGTTCAAGACATTGGATAAAAAATGTAAAAACCATGTCCAACTTTACGTGGAAAATAATTATTTGCACCAATTTAATACGTGATGCTACATTCCTGGGCAATATATAAAATTAAAAATAAAATCCACAAGACCTTACTAATAAGATAAAGTACTTTTTATAAGAATGAAAACTGTAAAGAAACTGTATTTTAAACAAGGCCTCTAACACAGCGAGACAGCTATATGGAAGAATACATTAAACAGACACAGAGGGATTCTAGTTTGCATCTTTATTATGCTAGTGGGGCTCAACAGTTGTTGGGGGAGGGGGAGGGAGTGGATTGGAGAGGTGGAGCCTGACTGCAAAAATCACACCACAAATATCAGGCGATTCTCTCTATTCAGAGAAAACTCAAGTGGGCAGATTCATTCGGGGCCCCCCACACTCAAATAAATACATGCATCATTAAACAACTGAATTGTGCAAATTAAACAACTGAATCGTGCAAATTTAAACAGAGAGAAAACACAGACTGTAAAGGAAATAAAGTTACATTTAGAAACGTTTTTGTAAAACCCTTTTTAGTTAGCAAGGTATCTGTTCTGTTCTGATTAAGACTGTATAATGATAACTTGACTTGCAGGCAACATAAAAGTCCAACATTATATACTATATTCTGGAGATTAATCGTAGTAAAAGCATTTTTGACATTTGGTGTTGCTTCATAACTTCCTTGGTTATTTTCTGCAATATGCAATGTGCAATGTGCTTATTCTTTAACCATTCTAAACTGTCCACACAAAAAAGCTTTCTGAAAGATTATTAATCATTGTTATTTTAAAGATTTTTCACCTGCAGCATATTCCAGGAAGCAATGAGTTATGGAAGTCACCAATCATATGAATGTACTTCCAATTTATTCCAATTCTGCAGATCTTACAGTTTGCAAAAGACAAATAAAGCCATTTAAAGAGAATGCCTAAATTGATTGTTTGATGGTTTCCACTGTGATACTAATACCATTTTTTATGGCCTATTTTCCAACCCTTTTATGAAAACAAAAAAACAATCAATCAGTTGCTCTGTTGTTTCTCATCCTGCTTTGTTTGTGTCCTTGGAAGCAATTATTTTTTAAATGCATTTAGCACCTATTTATATGAAACAGGAACCCTATGTTTTCATACCAGCATTCAAAAGTCGACAGTTTTGTTTTTCCTTTTTATTATCAGCTGAGCCGCTTATGAGGTTAAAGTATAAATACTTAATTCTGCAGATATTTCATATTAATTTTTTGAAACATCCTTCTATTGTGATTTCTAAATACAGTCTTCAGGATTGCTTTTTTAATAGTACATTAAGCTTATGTGAATATGTTGTAATTAGAAAACAATTCAGTACCATCAGCCAATCAGTTTCCAGTTCTAGCGGGTTTCTATCAGACAGTAGATGCCCGCTGGAACGTCACAGCATCAACTGTGAATCAAAATCAATCTGCACAAATGCGGGCTTTTTTATGAAAACTCAATTCACATCTATTGGACAGCACAAAGACACAACTGGTCCAAATGTATTTTCTTCACCACCAAAACTTGACATTAACTTAATTAATTTTCAAAAACTTTTTTTTTTGTCTTAAAGCACCAAATTTCAAATACTCTTTTGAGAAAATGTCCCGTTATTGTTTCACCACTGTATTGATTAACCTTTCATTTTAATCAGATTGTCACATGAATATTAATTTTATAAATGAATATTCACAACTCAAATGTTAGTTTAAATTCCCATTCCCATTTGAATACTAATTGTCACTTGGCTTAGCTACAGTGTTCTTGAGAGCATTTGTGTCAATCATTACACTTTACATGCAGTTGAAATATATTTTTTTAATTCCTCTAATTTGCAAGTGGATTTATTTATTTTTTTTATTTTTTTTGACAATTACCACAACAAGACATTTTATTTGGTTGTATTCAGTTCAACTTTCCTTCATGCTTGATTAGAAAATTGACTGATTAGAAAAATGAAAGTAATATTCTAAGCTCACAATTTTTAAATTTGGTATACAGACAGAAAAGTACTTTTCAGCATCAGAGGAGCCGCCTTGTTTTAGTAATCCATGGGCACTATTTCAACCATTCATATCTCATAAACCATTTTTATTAACACGTTGTCTTACAAAACATGTTAATGAGACCATACCACAAACCTGTCCACATGATGAACTAATCATTTGAATACTCACATGAGTCTAACTAATTGATTGTAAAACAACCACTTGAGAAGTCAATAAAGAATATTCAGTGACATAGTTGTTGGCAGATGAATACTTATCCTGGCACCTGTACATTTTGAACAGGATTACTATTTCCCTTAATACACACATCAAATCTAATTTCCCTCATATACTGCTCTGTACAGTACAATCTGCACTTTTATGAGGTTGAACATGTTTATATTTTAAGGCTCTATGTGCTTAGGAATCTGGATAACTCCAACAGTTGTTCCAGTATGTGTTGAGTAAGAAGATGTGAAGAGCTTCTTAACAAAATGTCAAAGACTAATTCTTCTCTGCAAGTTGAACCAAAAACAAACAGACTCCCAGTAGCACTGCTAGCTATATTCAGATCATTTATAAACGATACACAGCATTGAGCTCTGCCATTGCGCTAGAACATAGAAATAATGATTCCAGTTAGCTAGTTATGCATTCTATCCATTATGACCTGTAATTTCTGGGTTTTGCTGCGTACAGCTATTGGCAAAAGTTTTACATCACCGTATAGAATTACCTAATTTTGCTTCATAAAGTTGAATGAAACCTGCTAACTGCGTTAACATAGTGATGTAAAACTTTCAGCCATAACTGTACACTACTGACTTTGGCTGCACAAGAAGTAATTCAAGGGTGTCAAGTTTGGTTTGCAGTGCATCAGCTTTGCAGTCGAGACTTCAGTTGACTGAAAAAACCATAATAGTGATTACCTGAAGGACAGAAGAAAAAGAACAATGAAGGTCAATGCAGATGTGTGCACTAAAATGTTGAGGTATAGAAGGAAGGACTTCTCTTTTCAGTTAGTCGTAGCCATGGTCAGTATATACAGGGACACAAGTACAGGGGTCATTGTAAAACCTAAAAACAAGGCTTAGGAGTGTGCACAAACCTGGAACATACCGAATTTGTGGAAGTTGAAGATTTTAAACACAAACACTGCTGAATGTTTGCTGGACACATATGAGGCCACTGGCAGGATAGAAATTTGAAGGCTGTTGTTTCTGTTGTACCAAGTGTCCACGAAGTGTATGGTTGTACCATAATTTTTTGAGGGACCACCTGAGATTAACTCATGGACAAGTTGGATGGCCTGATCTAGAGTGAAGACTGCTGGCACCTCCCCTATCAGTAAATATGCTATATATTTTCGTCTGAAGCCCTGAAATCAATAGTGAGTAACATTTATTTATTTGAAAATATCAGTATCATTAGCTCCAATTTGTCATTAAAGCATTAGAAACTTTACAAATGTGTCCTCTGGTCCTGGTTTCTGTATTGAGTTTAAAGCATTGGTTTGGGTATGTTATTTAAATCTAATAACTAATAACTTAAAGTACATTAAATATAGTCTTCCGTGTTTTTGTCTTTTGAGCAGTTTGCTTTTTTCCCCGAATTCTAACCGTGTTACAGTTTGTTTTACATGCTCCTAGTTTTTTTTTTTTTTTTTTTTACTGTTGGGACATAGCCTTCCTGACATCTTGAAACATACTTGACCCATATCGCTCATGTGTTCCAAACAGGTCTGCTACTGCTTACATGTGGAGGAGGTTATAATCAGGAAACAGATAGATACTAAACAGGGAAATGCATACTGTTTTCCAAGAAGTGTTATTTTGCAATTTGTTACAAGTCATACTTGCATAATTAAGTATATTTCATTCCAGTCAGACCTCATGTGGACATACTGTATGGCATGCCCTGAACCTTTGTTTATCTGCTCTCAATTATTTTTCCTAGAAACAGACTCTCTAGTGACAGCCACATGGCTTAGTCTGATCATTTTTTTATAAAAGGCATTCTTGAGAAGACATGTTCTCCAGAATTTCTCATCACCCTATTCATTTTCTACAATGTCCCTTCTTTACCTCTATTTTTTATTATTATTTTCTTTATACAAATCCTTCTTGTTAGAGTAAATGTGCTTTAGGGAACATTAGCATCACAATAGGCAATGTGAATTCCACTTATTATAAACAGTGGGCAATAGACAAAAACAATCTAAATGGATGTGTACTGACATTGAGCACTAGGGCTCAGACGGTAACTGATTCTGGAACAATTACTTGACTTTTTTACTTAACTCTGCTTCAAATGAAAAATGTGGCTGTCTCAAAGAAAACATAAAAAAAAACTAATTGTGACAACAAAAAGAAAAACAGTCCACAGTAATTAGTCACTACTTTTTTCTAACAGAAAGTTAATGTTTGCTATAACATGTGTTTCTTTCTGATGGAAGTGCATACTACAATAGGTTGTGGAATTATTAGTTCAGCTACAATTTATTAGCTAGAAATGCTTTGTGAAAAGGCCCTCAAGTCTCAAAATATTGATTATATTGGAATTAATCCCCTTAAATTTTCAAATGCACCAAACCAAAAATCAAACAAACTTGAATTCACTTCAATATGGACTCAGGTTTGCTTGTATTGTCCTGCTGTGAGACGAAACAAATAAGATGAGAAAATGCCCTAAGTTAATCACTACAAGTCTGGTCAATACAATTGTGAATACAACTAAGAATGTAAGATATGGATTCCATTCTCTGGGGTACAGTATATATTGTTCACACATACAGTATGTTCCTGATTTCAACACTATTGCCGGCCTCCTCTTACCATACCAGATTGGTATCAGGGCCTGGCCTTGTCATGGCCTTTCTAATGGAAGATAGGAATGGAATAGGTAAACATGGGCCACCCATCACAATATTTAATTGGATTACATGTATGTGCTAGGATAGGTAACTTCCCTAAGCCATAGCTGAGGGTGATAAGTTTCTTAAAGTTGTCTTGGCCAGGCCAAATCTTTGCTTCAACCATGTAGCATCAATTAAACATCTATCAAGAAGTACAGTAGTTCATTTTTTCATTTAATCTATTAATCCTGCAATGAAATGTCCTGTCAGGGCCGGAATTGCAAGCATCTGTGATAAACAGCGTTGTCAAGGATATGTTTTCTCCAGTTTATAAATCTACATCTTTTTCTTTCTTACAGACAAAAGGAAATCTTACAGAAACAAGATCACATTTTTCCGTGGGCCCAATTCAGCTAGGAAAAAATATTTCAGGAAAATGTGAATACATGCAATAAACAGAGCAAGTTTTCAGAAGCTTGCATACACCTTTTGTTGACATATTGTAAATGTCAGCTCTATATGTTTTTTTTTAAAGCAGTACATAAAAGATACACCATTTTTTTGGATATGCAGTATACAGATACCTCACTCCTTTAAACATAGACAAATAAGTAAATGAGATGCAAACAACTCATCATTTAATGGTTCAGTAAACAGATAATTTGTAAAGATATGTTCATCTAATTTACCCTTCTTATTAGACCATTGCTGAATACACAGGGCTATTTAGTCTCCCATGAATCAGTGTTCTTATTTGTACTGATAAATATAACTAATTTATTTTGATAATGCTGTCAGAGAATTATTGATCAAACGTACATGTAGTGCATTTTAAAATGAAAATAGGGACAGTTCCCATGAACACAGTATAACGATAAAGCAACAGCATATATATATTTTTTTACTTTAGCCAGTTTTATATAAAGCAGCCTCAGGCAATGTGTATGTGTGTGTGTGTGTGTGGGGGGGTATACCTGGAAAATGGCTGTGCCAGGAACATTAGATTGAGAGATATTTTTTTTCCATAGATTGATTTTTGAATTCCCCTCTTCGCCAAGGAAGGAGCTTTACTTTGCTCAATTCAATTCATTCCCTTTGTATAGAAAACTGTGACAGTGATACAACCTGCAATTGCCATGTAGCAAACAGTCAAGGTTTCCTAATGCATCCCAGTTCGTTTTAATACACAGTGGCCTTGTATTTCAAAGCATTTGGGGGTATTGCTAGATTTTACAATACAATAAATAGCTTGTTAAAAGATACACTCAGATATACAAACCTGGGATTTGCTGATGAAAATCTTTTAATGGAAAAATAAATGCACGTGTTTTCATGTCTACGGTATGCTAGTTAGTTTTATGGGGAGGGGAATTAGACAATATCTTACAATTACTGTCTTCCATCTCATATAAACCACGATAGAGTGCTGGTAATGAGAACGTAAGGTTGGGACTGAGTTGCATTGTTGCCATGCGTTGTTGCCATGCAGACCTTAGATACCCAAGGATGTGGATACAAAGTTCAATGAGCATGAAAATCAAAGGACCAGATTGAAAAAAAAAATGCAGTGGACATCCACAACAGTCTTGTAAGAGCCTTTGAAAGGCATGCTGCAATAGCAGGCAGCACTGGGACATACAGAGACTCAATGGTGTGATTGCTGGGGCCTCAAATGTGGGAATCTCTTGAACAATGTGGGATGGCATGGCAACTCTGTAAATAAAGGTCGTGGTTTGTAGGGGCTCGGTGGCGCTGCCTTTTCCCTGAAGCTTAGACCTTGGGACAAAATATCTCTTCTCTCTGGTGTTGTACTGTAGGAACTCTACTGTGTATTCTGAAATTTCCTATACATTTCTACAAGACCTATGACAGTTGCCACTGGTCACCACTGTTGCTGGTAGTCTCTCAAAAAGGCCAAAGATCAGAAGTTGAGAGACAGACTGCAGTGACCTCTTTCACCCTCTAAGAGAGAGGTCTCCATGACAGGGTATAAGGCAAATCGTCTGGCAATGCAGCAAAACCCACTATGGGGATGCATGGGCCTAACTCGCTCGATGAGTTCGTCAGTCGTGAAGCATTAACAAACAACCAGTTTTTATTACATTTCATCAGTAAATAACCATAGAGGAAGGCAGTTAATTAATTTATAAGATTTTGTATACCATTCAAAAAGTGGTCAGTACTCTTAAAATAAGGCATTAGCCTCTTTACAATTGTGCAAAAATGAGCATACCAGTAATAGTTATTAGAGTTAGCAGCCACAGACAACTGTTTTCTTCATGCCTGCAGTCTTAAGTACACATTTAATACATGCATGAAATAATGCCTAGTTGCAAAAGAAACTAAAACAAATTCTTGACTTTAAAAACTCTGTCATAAATTCTGAGGTAACTGAAGTCTTTTTCAAGTTTTATTATACTATATCTGAAACCAAGGTAGACATTTGAGACTGTACATTTACTATAGTATCACAGAGTCCTAAATGAAAGCATGCACAAATATTGTTGTCAGTGTTAATGTGAGGTATCATTTGTGTGCAGTTGCTCTTGGAATACAGGATGTTTGTCTCATTGTGAAAGACCTAACACAGTCAGTTGTGATATTTTATGGCCCTGGGTGTACTGGCAAAAAAAAAATAATCCTGGAGCTGTCTGGGTCATAATACACACACTAAGTAATGTTTACTAGCACTTGAAGGGCCACAATTATGAAATTGGATTTAGCCCGCACGTAAAGCAGTGAGCCTAACGTGCGCGATAAATCTAAATTTAGTGCCCCATTTATTTAACAGAGAACACATTCATTTACATGCACAGTATTTGGCTAATTTACTGGATAGTTCTCCTACGTTTGCTGTAACATGTGCTTCTTTCGAAAAGGTCCAATGGAGTTCTACATAGCATATGGAAGTGCACTAAGATGCATGGAAGTTATATCCCCAGGGGACTGGAATGGTCCTAGTTAACATACTGAGTTTTCAATGTTTTTTTCTTTATAACCAAGTATATCTTATCTTATTAAAAGACAACCAGTCTACTCCCCAGAGAACTCATTTAAAACTTGCGTCAGGTTTGTCTAGGAATCACACCTTCAACCTTGACATCTTCCCCCACGATCCTCTACACTGATTGCAGTATAAAAGCTGCTATTGAAAATCAACAGTAACTTCAGGACCTGCAAAATCATCCCATGATGCAATTAGCTGAAACATTTGAGATATAATTAAAGGTAGCATTGCTGTGGTTGATTTATAATATTAATCTGCTCCCTTAATTAAGATGTCAAAAACCATTGTTGATGTTACATTACATCACAGCTTTCTAGACATTTAATAACAGTTCATCTGCAAACCCCATGCTCAAATAAATGAATACATGCCATTGCAAAGGGGCTTTCTAATCCTGCAGTCAGAACACAAACTACTACATAAAGTTCAAATTCTAAACAAGACAATCTCCAGTTTTTATCACCCACCAAGGGAATTATTACCTTTGGTTTTCAATATCTAAGGGTACAAATTATTAAACAAGTGTTGCAATTCCCTAATCTTTTTATTCCTGCTTTACCACAGCGGCATTCTCAGGAGCTTACCCAATAGATTTCAGTGTCATTATGCAAAGTTCAGGAGGTATCTTGTATACCAGTGGGAAAACCATGTTTTCACACCTATAGTAAAGCTAAAAATAGTTATTTGAAGAAATTACTATGAGGAACAATTTAATGTTAAGAAGGCATTAGCCAAAATAATTGACTAGTTGATGTATTATAGTTTTAACTCAGTTGTGGATGTTGTGGATCATTTATATCTGTAAAGCACAATGTAATATTAATAAAATAAGTATTAGCTTAATAGATGTACACGAAATGTCTACACTTCTCTCCAATAATTCCAGTCCCACTACTGTTCTCGTACAGTTTGGGGTAGTGTATAAATACCCTACTAGTGCTGTGAGGCAACAATAAGGTGTGCTTTATTAATTATTAATGAGCCCAAACACATGTTATATTACTGTAAATGTATTTTTATTGATACATACAACAATTCTGATTATTAATCATTTACAAACAAGCAAGGTTAGGCACAATTCTGAGAGAAAAAACAACAAAAGAAAAATTAAAAATTCACATGAGGTAAATATTTTTTTGTTTGTTTGTTTTAAAAGGATATCAGTTGTATTAGGAAACAGTCCAACAAAAATAAATCTAATTCTGGCAATTATGTAAAAAAAAATTATAAATTCAAGAATCATTCTTACTTAGCAAAGACAAGAAAAGAGAGTGAGCACAAGTGGGAGAGTTGGTATAAGTGTTCAGCTTTATTTTAGCCGTCTAAGAATTTGACAAAAAACGAACAGACTGAATGCCAGTTATCGGCACAGTAGTTTTCTACTGGCTCCTCAGACTCTGAGTTACCATCATTCACCTCCCTGAAATCATCCTTCTCCAGTTCCTGAGGTTTCTTCTCTTTCTTGATGTCGCTTGACTCAGAGCCTGAGTCCTTTTTTCTGCTGCCTTTCCCTTTGCCCTTTTCTGGAGCCTCCCCTGCTGCACCACTCTTTTCCGAGAGCTTCATGTGGGACTCTGCTGGGCCCTTTTTACAGATACGTGTTTTAAGGACTTTGTCCCCCTCACAGGCATTCTTCTTCTTCTTAACTTTCCCCACCACCTGCTTCCAGTACACACTGGACTTGCTGTTGTAATTGGAGCAAAGCTCTGGCTGGCCAGTGAACCTGCACCAGTAGGTCTTGTCTTCCTCGATACAGTTAAGCAGGAGGCTGACTTCTCCTTCTCCAGAGGTCTCCCAGGTACACCTGTGGTTGTCCTTGGTTATAAGCTCTCCCGAGCTGGGGATGGATTTGTTTTTGCCCTTCTTGTCCTGCTGCTTATTTCCATTCTCCTTCTTACCCTCTGCCCCTTGCGGGCCGTAAAGGCAAAGAAGTAAAACCAAGATGCAAAGCAGCCTCATCTCATAGGGTGACTGTCGTTTATGGATTTCGTAATCAAGTGTGGCCAAGCATTAGTGATTGATCCACTCCGCATTCAAAGAACCTTGGGAAGAAAGAGCAGAGGCAGAGATACAGTTATTAGTTTAACTGTTCACACTGACCAAGCACACTCTGCATATTTTACGCAGAAGATAACAAATTTAAGTATAATTGTAATTGTTCTAAAAAAAGAAGCCAGTAATTAAACACTGCAAGTATAGTTTAATTTGTATTTTAAACAGCAGCTGGCATTAATACATTTTATATTTCTATAAAATGTATTAATGTATCATAGCTGAATGGAACTGTATGGGCTACCAGTATATTGCAATCGCATTTATTAAAATTCACCATGACCTATTTCTTCTCAGCACTGGGGCTTTTAAAAACTTTCAAAACTATAATGGCATCCTGTTTGTCTAGAGAGACTCAACCAGTTTTCAGCATTCTTTTTCAAAATCATTTTTCCTGAATCTAATCAGTTATTGGAGGTTTATCCTGAGTGGCAAGCATTAGTTCTTCAAATTCACAACTTTTTTCACTCCTTCACAGTAAGCAGCTTTGGAGCAGACAAAGTCCCTTTATATTAAAAGAATTAAAAAAAATAAAATAAACGTTAAATTACAAATGCTTTGGTTGTTTTGGTAAGTGCTGGTACAGAAGCAGCACTGTTTAGTATATGGTGATACATTTATTTTATTCAACTTACCATTCAGAGAATGAGATGGGTTGTCCCTGGAGTGCAGTGTGAGGAACTGGACTGGATGAGCTTGTTTAAGAAGGGGGAGCAGTCAGGGAAAGTGTGTTAACAATGGGGCTGCAGAGCCCTCCCCAAATCAATGCCCCTCCCCAAAAACATACTTCACACAGCAGCCAAAGAAAGCATTATTTAAATGGCATGACAGAGATTCACATGCCATAATGTCCTCACAAAACCTTAACTGCCAAGTTTTAATACTGCTTGCGGCTGTTTCAAACAAAAAGAACTTGAAGCGCTCTTTCAAAGTGGTAAGGTATGAGCATGAGTTAAACGTTTTGTCAGTAGGCCCTTTATCTTTTATTTTTCACATTCCATTATTAATATTTTTTATATTTATTCCAGTTTTACATAGCTTATCAAATAAAATGGTATTGCAAAGTATGTAGACTAACATACAATAGTGACACATTTAGATATGTTTAAAGGAAATCCTAAGTAGAGTTGAATACAGATAATCTCAAACCACTGCTCTTACCGTGCTTGTCAGCTTCCTTTTGTCACAAGCTGAGCACCTCTCAATACAGCACATCCCTTTCACCAGGCTCAAGGCTGTTCTGTTTCTCTCAAGTCTGAAGGTCTTGATGCCAGTGATGCCAGAAAATGTAGTTTTTTTGTTTCTTTCAGAACATCAATTTGCTCCTTTCTGTGAGGAATCAATCACAAGATTACACTAAAGCTACAATCCAGTATCTAGATTCAGATGAAATGAGCATTCCCATCTCTTCATTAAAATACAGACTTACAGTATTGAATTGTATAAAATGATTCTGCTAAGATAGAGAGTTGCAATATTTTTTTATTTTTTTTTATTTTTTTTAAAGAAATGTGTGGAGTTGTTGATCCTGGTATATATTTCCAGTCAGGTCTGTAGTGAGCACAAGTCATTCCCACCTGACTGCTCTTTCCAGGTCTGTGCCAATTGCACTCCGGTGGTCTCAGCAAAATTCCTGGCAGTCGGATGTCCAAGTAACAAATGCCTCCATTATAGTTGCCATAATGTGTAGCACTGTTGTGATAACGTGGAAACAAAGAGGTTTTAAACAGTAGCTGAACTACTTCTTCTTTAGGCTAGATTATCAGCATGCAGAAACTCCAGTACCTTGACATGGTTATGTCAATGTACCTATTTTTGTTTAACTGAAAACACTGTTGAAGGCATCTGCTTGACTAATTTTCTTTTAAGTTTGACGATTGAGCGTTTGGAGTTATGGATGCAGAGGGCGTACCTAACAGTAGATCTGACAGACTGATAGAAGACTAATGGTTAAGATGGATGGTTCTTCCTTATTCAGTAACTGATGTATTGCAAGGAAAAGTCTAAAAAGGGACTCTCTGGGCTATTCTGCAGAATCAATTGAAGTAATTAGACCGAAGTAATTATTGAGGAAGACTTGTCACGTTGAATCAGTTCTCTCCTGCACACCCATAGTTAGAGTATTATGGCAGGTATTTCATATTTGACCAGTTTAGCCATATCTTTTTTTTAGATGTATACAGAGGAACTCAATCCTCAGTTCTGTACCTTTCGGGAGCACTTCATTAATCCCCACATTGAATAGAGAAAACTCAATCTTTGTCACTTGAGAATGATATTCCCCCCCATGTAATTTATTGTGGTATAGAATATCATGACTACAAATAAAAAAAGTACATTAAAAAAGAGCCTTGTTACCTATTCAACATGTAAACTGTGTTCCCAAATAACCCTCTTGATCAGTGTGCTGTGTCTGTGCTACAGGAGTAATTGGTTTTGCAGTAATAGGTCCTGTGATTGATGTAGCTGTCTGTACTGGTTAGATTATACCTCATTTGATGCTGTCCAAACACCTAAAAGCTTGAACACCATCAAACTCCCTTGGTGCTGTGGAAAATCATGTTTTAAGACCATTCATTTCAATTTAGTGAAATTATATGAAACGGGAACCAGCTTCTCAAAACTATATCCGTGACATTTAAGTATTTATAACCAAACTAATGGAGTGTTGAACACTGCCACAACCAGTTGCAGTGCTGCATTAATTCAAATATAATGCTTATACAATGTAATACATACATTCATTGTAATCCATTGAGATATTAAGCCCACACATATAATGACACATTATGACAAGTTACAACCCACTGCCAACAGTGAACTGAGTTCAAAAAATCGTGTTAAAATTCTCAGTATTGGAGTAGCAACTCCGAATGATTGCATGCATCACAAAAAAGGAAGGCACAGGTGTTTTAAGTTATTTTCTCTTTAAGCATCTCACACAGTAGCTGAAATTAAATAGATCATAATTATTTAGAACCAATCAGAGATTGTACAGCTACATTATCATCAAAGTTTTACGGTCCTCTGAAATTTTCAAAACTAGATATTGAGTTGCTTTTGTAAATCTGAAAATCTCTATTCATTACTGTGCTGCTAATGTAATGTTATCAGTCTACATCCAACTACAGCAATAATATTCTCTCAAGCTTCACCAGGTGATTGTTTGTTCACTGAGACACCTAGTGGTCTTATTTAAAAGTGTTCATTTTGTAATTTTGTAATTTATTCCCCAGTAGTGTTGTGAAACAGAGCTTTTGAGTCCATTACCATGATAGTCTCTGTATTCCCAAATCCAGCCATTGTTATTGGTTGTATTTTGAGTCGCTATTAAAGATTTAAAGAGTTTTAGATCATAATACTCCCACCCCAAATCCTGCTCTAACACAGACACCTTTTTTTTTGTGAACAACTTTTATTTTTGTACAAATTAACAAAAATCACAAAAACACATAAATAGATAAAGAAAACATAACATACAATTAAAATTAAAAAACAAAAACAAATGAATAGATAAATAATATATGTCTACTGCTATTGTTTCTGATGATGGGGCCCAATTATATATGTAACCTGCCAATAATTTGTGAAACTACACCTGCCCACATACTTATTGTGGTCGAGCTGGCTAAATGTAATTTAGCTGTGGCTCTCTCTAGCATCGCTATATCATTGAAAAACTGTAACACTGCAGATTTGTATGATATATCAGGCTCCACCCAGCCCCTCAGGATAACTTTCTTTGCCGGAGTCAAGAGTGAATAGTAAGATTGGGTGATGAGTCACCTGCTAAGAGAAGCACCCCAGGGCACAGGGGCAATTGAGTGCCAATCAATCCTGACAAAATTGGAACAACATATTTCCCTTGCTCCCTGTGTGCATCTATGACAAAGGGAGTCATCTACAATTCCCATCTAGAACCTTCTGTATGGAGTTGCATAGGCTCTGTGTACACATTTAAAATGTATAAGCTGGTGAGCCAGGTTCTTAGAGGACATACAAATATTCTCCCAGATATGTTCCCAAGAAGGAGCAAAATTATAAGATTGCAATTACCTTGTCCATATACTATTAATCTTTAAGGGATATACGTTATGAGAAACAAAATCATTGTACAGTAAGGGTTAATCTGGGAAAATATCTTAGTGAGAGGGCAAAACAGCAAAGACACCTTTTAACCATTGTGTGTTCTTGTATTTAGTGATGTTAAATAAGGAGGTCAATAAATTATCACAAGGGTAAAAAAAAAAAACAGGAGTAAGATCAATGTAAAATTAAATACTGTTAAAATCATTAAAATAGAATGAAAAATTAACTACCCTGGCAAATCATATACGATGCATGTACATTAGTATACAGTACTCTTGGACTATATAGTATTTCGGTGATTAAACTATAGACTCTATATTCAGAACTTACATATGTAATGTCCCATTAAGATGACAAGTGGATTAACAGTTTTCTACCAAAATACTACATAATCCTACATAGAAAGAAAATCCTTTTGTGTAGTACTAGTGTATGATTCCATAGTGTATTGTTAAAGCACCACATACCCATTAAAATATATGTCAGAACGCATTTGAATCAGTAAGATATACTACCTTATTGTAGAAATTAACATTATTTAAGTAGTTAATTCCATTAGGGATGCCAATTATTAGATCTGTAGTTGCAGTTCTGAGAGCAGATATCCTAGCATGAAATATTCTAATTTAAAGTGTGAAAACTGACAATGGTCTGTTTTTTTCCTATTTCATTTTCCAGTCATTTTTTATTTTATTTTTTTAAATATATAAAATGTGGTTTGGCTCAGACAACCAAGGGCATTTGTTTATATATATATATATATATATATATATATATATATATATATATATATATATATATATATATATATATATATATATATATATTGTGAGCCAGCTCACAAGTTTACCACCAGGAGTTAACAGGCTAACAGGCTGCAGGTGTGGTTAGGTAGGCAATCATGGCTTGACTATTGTTAGACTATCATTGGCCTTAATTGGCCCACACCTGTAGCCTGTAACAGCCAAATGCCTGGCTGGTAAAAGGGAGCATGTGCCGGCAGTCTGGTGGGCTGTTTGTTTTGTTTTCCTGCCTGAGAACCTCTGGGGCTTATCTACCACAAGACTGGAATAGAAGACCAGGAATCGGTGCCGGATAACGTTGTGGTCCTTTGCCTCTGCAATTCCCTGTTCTCTACAGGGGCTACGGGGAACGGCCGGTCCGCTGCTGGGATCCATGAAAGACTGGACTGCAGAGTAGAAGAAGGGTAGAAGAAGCCCAAACCCCCGGTGGAATGACCTATTCACCAACTGGACGTGGTTATTGGTCCAGTTGGTTTACGTCGGCATTTTTGTTTTGGTGGTTTTGTTTTGTTTGAACTCTTGTTTGAACTGTTTACTTTTGTTATGGACACGGCTCGATAACGCAGCCGACATTGCAGTATAGGAGGAAGCCTTATAAAATACTGAAATAAAAACGTGCTTTGTTTTGGAAACTCCTGTCTGTTTTCTCTGTGTGCACCCACCCGCTCACAATATATATATATATATATATATATATATATATATATATATATATATATATATGATTTTTGTTAGCTTAGAAAAGGACATCTGTGCTTAGATAAATTCAGCACAGTGTGCAAGGTTGACAATTTAAAAAGCAATTGAAAAGCAGATTGTTTTTCAAATACAGTGTGTTAAAATTTCTCTTTCAGGTCAATCCACAGTTAAATGCTGGTAGGTTGACAAATAGGCTTTTAGCTTTAGTTGTACATTGGAATTCTAGTTTCAATCTCTAGTTTCACAGCTCACTTTTAACACATTTTAGCACAGCTGCTCTAGATCTATATATTCTGCTGCCAATGCTGGAGTCTGCTTATGGTTCTGCATGAGTTTCCTCAGTGTATTACACTGGTATTATAATGATCTCCTAATGGTATTTATCAAACGTTTCATTTTGTCTGATCTCATTGACTTGAATGATTGATCAGTGCTAGCTTGTACTTGACAGCTCTAAATATTCATGGTATCTTTGACTGTAGTTGATAGGTGGACTTATTTGTCTCATATATGAGTTCAAATGAGCTGTCAAAAACATTGACTTGCTGGTATTGCACCATTTTTCTGACAGCACTGCGTTTTTCAACCCACCGTTTCCATTCTCTGCCATTGCTTCCGTCTACACATTGAGACCATCCATACTCAATGGTATAGTACAACTAGCCTTGCCCCTGTTTTGGCAGTTCATTAGAAAATGAACAAGTACAATTTATGGCCGCCTTTTTCTAACACTTTCAGGTCATTAAAGGTTCGGATTTTATAAGCAGGGAATAAACTGTTGTGCTCCTTATTTTTTTCCACATCATTTCTGCCGGTTTTGAAGAGGATATGCACTTTGCTGACAAACACACTGCTAGCATGAATGTTTCCATCATTTTCCCACACTGCCTGATGTAGACAAAACATTTTTTACATCTAATGGCTAGTGTGACAGGCAGTGCTGTGTGATGCACTGTGGTTACAGATTCTGACCCCTGTCAGTAAGATAAGCTTTAAAACTCTATAAACACCTGCAGGACAGCTTGGCTCTTTTACATACAGGCTATGACCTTGTTGCTTGCATGGTCACCGATTCAAGCCCAGCCCATGCCCAGTACACTACTCTCATGCAAGCTTTTGCTACCGTATACATCGGGGTGGTCAGCTGTCTCTATGTCACCGAAATGACATATTGGTTGGCAAAATGTCTAATTCTGGCACCAAGCTTTTTTGTTCTGTCGCCGTTAGGGGTGAATTGTTTATGGGCACCATTATGGCTCAATTGCCAGCCTGTGAGACGCCTGGTCCCTCACGTAGATTGATTTACTGTGGTCAAAACTTAGGATGTAGCTGCTGGCAATGTGGTGGACTTTGATGAAAGCTAGTAAAGTTTGTGAACTTAATATATACTTAATATAATAAGCCTAAAACAATAATTTGGTATTGACATTTGAGCAAATGTCCACTTTTATGTAATAAAATTTGCCTTAAAACTTTTGTTTATCACAATTTATTTCAGCATCTTAAGGGCTACATTTCACCCAATAAGAAAAGTACCTATTTGGGTGTTGCTTGGCAACTGTGGCTTAAAATGTGCATTAGCATCTGGCAGGGGGAATGGAGAAAGCCTATAACACAAACATCATTCAGAGTGGAATATTATTGCAATTACTCAAAATACTGTATTTTATTATTTTATTTTTTGTTAATGTGCTTTGAATATGAGTTCAGGATCAGCTCTTTATTTCCAGTTGCCTGCCATAGATATAGTATATGAAACTTGTCATTTAGAAGTAAGAGCCTGATTACTCAGTCTCTAACCTGTATACATCTGATTGATCTAAGTAGTAAGTCAAATACTGGACAAGTAATTTTATGTTAGTATGGAATTATGTCTATACTGTACATTATAATTGAACAGGAACCACTGTTTTTCTTGCTTAAATCCAGAGAGAGGACCAAGTTACACAATACTATGTAAGATATTGTGCTAAAGTAACAAATTGTATTGACAGCTGGTATAGAGTTTTCCATTTATCTCATCACATGTCATTTGAAAGGACCTATTTATGTGATAAAAATCTTTCAGATCAGTTGGGCCTACATCCTTCTGTTTGAACCCAGTCCTTCAAAAGTGTCGAGTCTCGCAGGACAATCTCACCCTGTGTTTTCATACATTTTCAAACACTACACAGTACTTTTACTCTGGGTTTTACTGTGAGTTTGTGTTTTCTCAGTGGAAACAATTCCCTTGGTTTCAATCTATTTTGACCAATTTTTAATTGTCCTTGATAAGTTTGAGCATTAAAAAATGGGGGTGTGCTGGCAAAAACATTTCCAAGAAAAAATAATATAAAAGAAAATCTCCATACCATAAATCAGGTTATAAAAATACAACAGTTCCCAGTAATATTGCATTTCCTTCAAACACTTTACATAACAATCTATAAAGACCTGTCTGAGCATTTAGCATTCAAAAGAACTACTTGTATAATTGGTTCTGTTTAGCAAACAAGCCAGTACTGTGTTCCTTTTATAAATTCATCATTTTTCATTTCTTTCTTTTGTTAATTTAAATAGTATTTTAGTATGCAAATACATCAGTAGGAAATGACAGGTCTATCAGTAGAAAAATGGAAATGCATATCTAGGCTTTTTAGCTGTTAATATCTAGGCTTTTATCGATTAAAATGCCCCCATAAAAACTGCCAAGGTGCCATTCATCTGTTAATAAATTAAATGGAAATACTGTCAGGAAATAACACCTCCTATTATGACAACTTTCACTTTCCTCCAAACACTTTTGCTAAAATTTCAGTTCTGCCTTCCAAATGTCCTTGACATCTTTCAAAACTTACAAGAAACTTAGTCAAATAAAGAAATGTTTTGGCTAATACCGCCTTCATTATACCTATGAAACAATGAAATCATTGATTGTATTGTATAAGTGCAACCACTTCTAGGTAGTGTTCAATATTTATAAACTTCTGAAGTGCCAGGCATGCCAGAGGTATGTGGCACTTTGCTTAACTGTCCTAACAGCAGCTGAAAAAAAAATGTATCCAACTAAAATATTGATTTCCAAAAGCAGGCTTGCTGCTTTGTGTATCCACTTCAGCAGCATATCTTATCTGTAATCACAAATGAATAATTCCTTTGCAATCTCGTTCCTGCGAATGATCTTTGATCCTCAAGGATACTGCAATCACGATCTATGATTACTTGTACAACCCATTAATAGTTCATACAGCTGCAATATGGCAAGTATTACAAAACTTTGTTCAAGGTCACACTGCAAGTCATCGGTAGAGCTATTTTTAGAGCCCATTACATGTCACACATTAGTATGTCACCTAACGTTAGTCATTTGCAAAATTGTCAAAGTATATTCTCTGTAAATATATATGTGTGTATGTAAGGTATAAACCACGACGGGCCGTGTGGTTCCTATGATATATACCACGCCTGGGGTGGTGATAAGGCCCGAGGCGTCAACCAAGGGCCTTTAACTGCCCCAGAAGTGGTATATATCATCGGAACTGCACAGCCCGAAGTGTATACCGCTTATAACACGGCTAACTGTCATTTGGGGAATGAAAAATAATTAAAACACATTTTAAATTAAGACAAAACCAGAAACTTTTATTGTGTATACATCCGCAGTGTAATATAGTCCCAAATTTCATTTATTGATCTCTTATTAAAAATAAATTGCACATGTCTGTTTATTGTGAATTTCTGCATCGAATGTGGCATTTCACTAGAAACTACTTAAGGACTGAACACACGCTGATGATGGGAGGAGTTTCAAATGACACCGAGGAAGTAAGGGGAAAAGCTGCCATGGATGCTGAAGCTTTATCTGTATCAGGTGAGTTTGTGTACTTGTTATATGCGAGGCACACATATTTAAATCAGTTTTCATCCTTTCAGATCTCAAATGATGTTTTTGTTAGTTGTCCCCTCACATCCAAGTTGTGCCAGATTAAGTTGAAGATCAAACCAGACCTGCTTTTCTAAAAGTTTTCATGACTGACAGGAATACGTTCTTGTTGGTTTTAAACTTACCGTCAGTAGAGATGTTGAAACTTTTTTTTTTTTACTTATTTCCTTAAAATGAATGTCCATATTTTTTTCTTAAACCAGTCTTTAAGTACATTAACAGCCCATGCTGTAGTTTTTTTTGTGTTTTTTTCAATCTTTGTTTTCCTCTATTTCATTCAGCTGTTCCTCATCTACTGTTATGTGTCTACTCTTGACAGTTGCTGGTGCACTTATTTTATTTGTATTTTTTTCAGGTGGACTGCTGTCTTCACCCAGAAAGCTGGTGTCGTACCAGCTATCTGGAGTGTCATCCCCAAATATATTAAAGGAAATAAGTGGAATGTCACTAATTTTTGGCAGTGGTTTTGTAACTAATAACAAATAAAATGGCAGTTTGTCATGCAATTTAGAATGCAGTGGTGTGTAGTGATTTACTCAGTGTGAAGCGGCTCATTAGTATGCAAGCCATGCTATACGCTATATATACGCACGTTATGTGATGCTGTTTAACCAATCAGAGGTTGTTATTTTTCCAAGCCGTGTTATAAATATAGATAGATACATAGATATCCCTCCTAAAGTCATCAGTGACTTCAACGCTAAAATAGAAGCCCAGCAAGAGGATGAGAATTTGGTCGGCAAATTTGGACATGATGACAGGAAAGCCTTGAACAAACTGCAACACTGTATAAATTCCCCCTTGCAAATAAGTCATATTAGCAATTATTAATGCAACTGAAACAAGCGTACTGTACTATTGATACCATAATTGTTAATGTTGACTTAAATCAATTTCCTTAAAAATCTGCACTATTTATAAAGGGGGAACATGTCAGCTGTTAATGTTACAATATATAGCTCTCTGTAGAGCATCTTAATTTAACACCATGTATTTATCGAGTTTTGCAAAATCACCAGTCCCCCCACGCCCCTTTAGACAAAAAATGGTGCTAACACAGCTGTGGAGTAAATGTCCATTAGTACCAGTAACTCTGAAATTAATGGGGTCCACAGGGGAGTACTGGAATCATCTTTATTCCTCAAACATATTCAACATTTTCATATTACAAAAGTCACTGAATCTTTCCTAAACTGCTCTTTCAGAAGTCATCGAAAATGCTTCAGATTACTCTTTAAGAAGCTTTGCCTGATGCATTGATGTAGTTAGGTGGGGTGATCCACTGTCCATTCTACCTATAAATAATTAAAATGGAGAAGTAATTATATTGGTCTTTGACTCGAAGCTTTGTTATAATGATCCGTCTGTATCGTATTTGGAGGTGCTTTACCCATGAGGGCTGGACAAGGCTGGTGGTACAATCTATACAGCTGAAACGGTTTATTTTCAGTTAATGGTGTAAAGACACAATGATCTTAAAGATTTATTCAAGCCATTTTTCCATGAATGCAAACATTAGTGACTTTATGACTAACACAACATTGTCTGTGTCCACCTTCATGGCAGGAATGTTTGAAAGGCAAATCACAAGTAAATTGACCCCAAGATGTTGCAATCAGATACCTACTTTCAGAGCTGGAGTCTTTCATCAGGCACTATTGACTATGATTAGGCTGTAATTGAGGTCTGAAAGCCTGGAGTCCTACCATCGCTCACTAGAGTATAATAACAGTCTATTTGATGGAAAAGCAGAAACATGAAATCTACTGGGCAAAGTATGAACATAAACACATCAGAATAGGTTTCCATAGCTACTGTTTATATGCTTTCCAATGACAGGGAAGCAGCAGAGTGATATATTCAAACACTGTTATTGATTGTTATATCTGTTTGCCAGCAGACAGTTGCAAACTGGAAGAGAATTGAACATTTAATAAAATAGACCTTTAGGTACACATACAGATAGGTAAATACACAGGTATATACAGTGTGTGTATATATATATATATATATATATATATATATATATATATATATATAGACAGACAGACACACACACACACACCCCGGTATGATTTATTCTTAGTTGGCATACATTTATGTTGTTTGTTTTCACTTGTATATATCTTTATTTTTATATAGCGCCTTTCATAGTGGACCACCATCACAAAGCGCTTTACAGAGGTAGGCTCTGAACTGTGCATTATATGCAGAGTCACTTACAATAGGACATTGATTTAACATCTCATCTGCAGGATGGACCAGAAGGAGGTTAAGTGACTCGCTCAGGGTCATACAGTGAGTCAGTCAGTGGCAGAGGTGGGATTTGAACCGGTGACCTTCTGTTTACAAGTCCTGGATTTTAATATATTTAACAGGAACCTTATTACAATACCCATCTTGATGGTGCAGAAATCATATACTTTCACTGACTCCCTTTATCTCTGTATAAGTATTTAAAGAGTAAGTAGTGGGTTTCCATAAAATAGAGCGTTACAGGTCTCCATGTGTTTCTACAACTGTTTAAATAATGTAGCTGTCATTTTTCTTTGCATTGTTAACATCCTGACAACTTTTTACACTTGTAACTTTAAATTCTGTTCCATAGCGCAACTCAGTGGAATTTCTAAGACTTAAATTAAAAAGCAGGCCTCTGAGAAATCTATAGAAATGCAGCCATTGAAGAGGGAAATAACAAGTTTTGAATTGAATTCACAAAATGTGTTTTATTAAAGGGCAAAAAAGAGCTAAAAAGGACATGTATTGTGAAATAATGTTAGTTTCAGTAACTTTGTAACATTGAAACTACATCAGAGAATAGTGTACAACTACTGCTTTAAAAAACAGTACATCCTTTAGTGGGCTTCAATATGTTTCATGATTAATTCATACTGCTGAAATGAAGTGTGCTATTATCACAGTTTTCAGATTATTGCATGCACACTGTAGAACCATTGCAGCACACTATACACAGGATGTGCATTATATAAAATGTCTGTTTTTCACACAACTGTAAGTCTCAGCCAAGCCGTTTATGTTTGAGAACATACAACTAAAGCCAAAGATTTTATATTGGGATTGTCTGACTCTTTAACAAGTGTACAGTTTATGCATAATTGACACATTGATAATAACATATTATATACAGTAGAAAGACTGTATATAAAGTATGTTTTATCTAAGTATTATTTTTTAAATGAAACGGATCAGACATACAGACAATGAATAGGGTGAGAGTTATAAATTCTAAAAATTGCACACAGAGAAAACTCAAGAAAGGCAGAAGCAGCGGTGTGGAATGTGACACATACAATACAAAAACAATGCACATGCTTGACCTTCGATAGTGATCAAATGATACAATGAATCGATGCATTGATGCATCACCTCAGCCTTACTGATTTCACCTCCTAATGTTTTCATTATGCAATGTAAAATATTGCAACATCACATTGTTTTAAAACAAAATCATCATGGAAGCTGTTTTAATAACATTAACACATTAATTTAACTGAAAGAAACATATTCAGCATATTGAAAAAATGATTTTCCAAACACTGGATTAGAAATAACAAGCTCTGTTTTTCTGCATTGCCATCCATGAAATGTGTTACACATGCACTTATTTGGTCATTTGAATTTATCAGTCTTTGCGGTCAAGCCACGTCTAACTGGGTGTAAAGCATGTCAGTCAGTATAAGCACCTGCTTGGTTACTGACCTGAATGAAGACCCCTAAGGGGTTGAAACAATTTCACTCTCCAGGTGAAATGATCATTGAAAAGTGCTACTGAATGTTAGAACCAGGTATGTTTTCAATTAAAAATGCATATATGCTAAAACAGATTGCTTTCAAAACTAACACATTTGGCTGTGCATGGTATGCAGAATTTCTGGAATTATTTTGTTAGAATCCAAGTGAATCTATCATTTCCATCACTGGGTCTCCTGTTTAAACCTGATACTGCCTTACGAGATTACAGTGACCAATGATATCAAAACTGAGCAACTTAGTTTGTTATGCAGAGCTAAAGTCCAACCTTTATTTTTATTATCATATGCGTCTTTGGCACATGGAGCAACACAATGATATGACTAGGTCTCTTGTGAAAAAGGTTAAACAAATAGGGTTTAGAACCTATAATGATAACCTACAATTTCCACTAGGGCACACTATTACAGCTACTGTACACACATGAAATAATATCACAGCTGAAAATTCCTAGTAAAACAAAATGATAAGATGTCAGCTATTGTAATTTTACATCCAACTTGGCACATTTAATTCAATTGTTCATTCTGCCTTGAAAAAAAAAATGCTTTGAAGGACATCCAGTTCAAAATGTCAGGGATGGATCGTTTGTTTAAATTAATTGATCTTTGACAGTTTGCAGCCTGTTGTGAATTATGTTTAGTTGGACTTCCATCTGGCCTTCTTGAGTTTGGAATGATATTCCCTCTAATTTCATTGAGCTAATTTACAAGCTCTCCATATTTAATCAATGTCAGCCATCATTTTGGATTCATCGAGTTAACATGGATTAGCTCAAATTGGTTTGCTTTAATCAAAGTTCTTTATATTGCTGCAGTTTTAATTTACCCACACCACTCATTCCCCAACATAAATACTGGCTGCTCAACAGCAGTGCTGAACGTATGATTTTTCAGTTCACAATTGCAAGTCACGATTGCAGGTTGGTTCACAGCCTTTCAAAAGTCAACATTTAGGGTTTTATTTACAGGTTATTTAAGAATGTTTTATAAAGTATAAAGCAATTAAAGGTTTTGACACTTCCAATTGTATGTCTAAGTCTGAGTCTTGTGCCATCCATTCTGAGGCTGCATTTGAGCACTGTGTGTCAGTTTTGCAGGCTGAGTTTTATTGATTTTTCTTATTAATGAGATTCTACTCCTGGGTCTATTTTTTGCACAACAGAATGGTGAAAAATGAAGCATAAACTGGGTGTTGAAAAGGTCATAAGTTCACATTAACCATTGTTGATGGTTTTAGCTGAACATTCAAAACGAGGGAACTTTTCTGAATGTCATTACTGTAGACATTGTAAAACACAACATGTTATCTCTCCAACAAGCAAATACAAATGTTCCTTTTTACAAAGACTAAGGGGTTGATATGACCATCTTATACCTCAGGATAAACCACAGCTGGAAATCTACCTGAACTGCACCAACCACTTAATGGTTGATGCAGTGCTGGGTGATTCCCCACTGCTGTGAAATTACTTAAAAAGCACACACACACATTTTCGATTATTAACAACATTTTTACAGGAACCAATCCCGTCCCATAGACATTAATGTTAATGGATGATTCTGATATTAGTAACTGCACGCCGCTTACTGGCAACTTTATTAGTAGTTGCCAGTGCTACAGAGCGCACTTGTATGATTTATGCGCATACTTCATGCAGCTTTTATAACACACTGACTTCGCAACTGCATATTTCTGTCAGACTGAGGCAGAATCGTGGCTCTGAAACTGGCTATGAAGCTGCACGCAAAATTGAGATGGATTTACAGCGGGATGTGGTACATTGTAAAAAGCAGACAACGTTGGACAATTTCTTATTTTAAAATTGTGTTCTTTAGAATTGATTGTAAGTACAACACGTATTTTTTATGTTTGCTTTACTCATTGTAAGGACAATTGTAGTTCATCGTTGTGTAGTGCTATTTAAGCCTACTCCTTTTACTGCTCTAATAACCTTTTGGATTTCCATCTGCTAACCCACTCCTTCAAATTAAATTAAACACTTTAAATTAAATACATTCTTAGTCTATTAATAAACATTATTTTACTGAGGCAATCAAACTACATGAGCACAATAGCAAACAGGAACCAAGAAAATATTTCCATTCCTATTTTGCCTCCCAATTATAGTCTTATATCATGCAACATATCATAAATAATTTTACAATATATTTCACTTCAAGGAGCCTCCAATGAGATATTGGTTTCCATTTGAAAGTAGACAGTTTTCTTGAGCTGCACTCATTATGAGAATACACAAAATGCTGATGAATACGTGGATGGGTGAATGGACTGCTTCAACTAGACTTAAAAACTAATTAAAA
Source organism: Acipenser ruthenus (assembly GCF_902713425.1). Classification (NCBI taxonomy): domain Eukaryota; kingdom Metazoa; phylum Chordata; class Actinopteri; order Acipenseriformes; family Acipenseridae; genus Acipenser; species Acipenser ruthenus. Next base: position 27,603,593 of record NC_081201.1, read on the forward strand.
GCTATGCATGATCAAATTTCTTATAAAACTGTATTGCTTTCCTCCTTTATCGAAATAAGCCCAAGAACATAAATGCAAAAAGATGCAATGCTATAGTTCAACACGTCTCTAGAGATCACTTTCAAGCCTCCTAAAATATATCTTGACTAGACAGGTGGCCTTTATATTGTGGTTATTTTACATTAAATAAAAATGTCTACAGATAGGAAACAAACCATAAGTGACAGGTGACCTTATAACAAGGCAACTCAACACATAGATTTTTCTTTAATTAGGACTATGGAATCTCATCAGGTGAAAAATGAATGCCTAAGTGTAGTCATGAAGAAATGAGAGCTGGAACTCCCCTCAGAAAGCACTGAACAATCTGTATTTATGCTTTACTTAGCAGGAAAATATAAATTACCTAATGGCTTTAAATTAACTACATCATCAGAGAGAATGTATGCATATGTTCTTGTAGAGGATCATGGAGATTATTATTATTATTATTTATTTCTTAGCAGACGCCCTTATCCAGGGCGACTTACAATTGTTACAAGATATCACATTATTTTTTTACATACAATTACCCATTTATACAGTTGTTTTTTTTTATTATTATCTTTCTTTTTTGATGCAACCCCTCGTGAAATGGTGATAGTTTAGTTTTGTCTCATGCATAACCCCCTAAACCTATTGTATGGGTGCAATTTGCCTCCACACATGCTGTATATTTTCCATCCATTGAGTCTGTTTTTTTATTATTTATTTATAATTTGGACATTGCCATCATTGTTACAGAATGCTTTTGAAGTATAAAACAGAAGATAACAAGTTTTTGTGAAATAATTTAGACTGGAGATGTGGATATTTGTCATGATTGACTCAACGAGTCAGTGTTATCAGTGTCGCCTGCTCTTTTTCATTTCCTAAATAGAACGTCAAATCTTACATGGTATAAACTTGATTAACTGAACCGATTTCATGAACTCAGGTTATCCAAACATCCCTATGGTAACATGTTAATTGCAATGGTCTTCGTCCCCCTGGTCATGGAGAGAAAGAGCTACCCATCTTCTTGATGGCGATGATTTGAAATCAATTTAGTGCATTTAAAGGTTTCACTCTCATTTTATTTAAATTAATGTATATTATATTCATATGCACAGCCACGGCAGTTTCTGCAGCTTCTGAATTGCCAAAATGGAAAAGAAATATAGGGCTAATGTCGCACAGGCTTTGTATTAATTGATTAGGTCTCTAAAAGGAGTCTATTTTCTTTCAAAGCTCTTAATTTTATCAGAACATTTGCTGCTGTCACAAAGGGAGCACTACTGATACTCCAGGATTCTTCAAACTGTTTGGCTATGAAGCATCAGATTATTATGTTAATGGGAAATATGTTTTTGCATCTTAATGCCACAATCCATAGGAGTTCCCTGAGATGTCTATCTGAATGACGGTGAATAGTTCTTGTTTATGGAAACCTGATTTAAAGAGCAATAAAAAGGCACTTAGGTAATTCTGTATGCTATAGACTATACTGGCACTGATATGGTACCATGGTACTGCAATGTATTACCACTGTATTGAATAATACTATTGTCATATCACTGTATGTTAAAATTTGAAAACTGTACTACTGCGGTACCTTCTGATGTAGCTTCCTTTGTACTTCCATTCACAGAACCACTATTGGACTATTTTGTAAGGGAAGTGAACTATATTCAGCAAAGGATTAAACCAATCAACAAAAGTCCTTCCCCATGTAACTAAGAGTCTGCACAGAAGTCTATTTGATTTAAACTTAATTACCCTTCCTTGCAAACCTTATATATTAAAAATGTGCCAACATTTTATTTCATTAGTAAGACGGGTCACAAAATAAGCATATAGATTTTTTTTTTAGCCTGAGAGAGAACAAAAAAAAATACAGTTTTGGATAGCGTGAATGTTTGATTAAAGGGCACAGGCCAGAACATATTCAAAAAAGTATACAGGCAGCTGGCAAAGAAAATTGACGCCCTTCAACAGTGATACCTTTTTGGTACAGAAAATGTCTTTACCATAAATAACTGCCTGTCTATAAAACCTCATATTTCAAACAAGTTGTCTCTCGCTGACTGTATTATCCAGAATAATAGAGGGGATGGGATTGGATACATTGCTTCTGTATTAGAATTGGCAGGACTCTCAAATTTGAAAGTGAATTGATTCCATTGTGTTAGATTCCATATGAAAGCACCTCTGCAAGATGTGCTGGAGAGCCCTTTCACTAGCAATTGGCAACAGCTAGTTTAGTACATGGTAGTGGGTCTATACAAGTTTAGCACTGGGGTTGCACCCTGATAGCTGCCAATTCCAAGCTGATGTTTCTGGACATGGTTACTGAAAAGCATGTTCAGAACCCTAGAAATACTGCTAATGTAGCAACAGGGCTATTTCGACAGGGATGAGAATTGTGGGGTGGGTTTTTTCCCATTATAATTCACATCGCTCTGTACTGAGTCTGACATTTTTCAAAATATCATAATCTGGGAATATATGATGAAAATGTCAATTCTAAATCATTATTAGCATTTTCTCTGAATGTCCATATGTCAAGCTACATTTTTACACATAAATAATCTCCTTTCCAATTCTTTATCATAAATTATTGGGAGACTTACATGTACATATTGTAGATGTAGATAATGGTGTTTTATGGGTTTTTTTTGCATAGTTGTATGAATGTATGTTGCTAACATGTTTTAGGCCTATATGTATGTTCTCATATTATTCAGTATGTTTCCATCTTTATCATCTAAATACAAAGCTGACTTCTCCTCAAGGTGAGCCTCTTCTTAAATCCCTTTTGCTTTGCTTTGCAAAACAAGGCAACTGACTAATGCTAATATATATGAAACCCAGGAAGGGACATGAGACAAATATATATATATATATATATATATCTTGTGTCTTGTCTTGTGGGCACGTGTTACTATCTCATGGCCACAAGATACCTATCTCGTACACATGACTTACTATATATTTTTTCTCTCATGCCCCCCCCCCCGGGGTCCGTAAATACACATATTTGCTGTTAACATTAATTATTTTGGCTGAGTGTTGGATCTGAAGAGAGCCCTTGTTGCCTGTCTGATTTATCCTCAATAAAATAATAATATTAAATAAGTCAGAAAAAAAAACTATCAGTACATTATATAATTAAGAAATAGTCATATAGTAAGTTTGCTGATTTACTGCAGGAAGCCAATCAGTGCCATTTGAATGCAATATGATTAATCCTGCCAAATTCACTCATTGTGACATTGATAACAAAAGTGTTCATGATGCAGACTCTTTCTTTTTCCATGGTTTTACTGCAGGTACTCAATAAAAGTCCTATTAAATTGGTTTTATTCTTCTCTTTTAAACATTTTTTTGTCCTCATACTTTCTAAAAGCTATAAATGACAAACACAGCAACTAGAATAATTTTGTCTGTACCTCTTATATGATTGTTTTCTATCAACTCCTATATAAATTAGATCTTAATTCTCCTTTTTAGTGGAAAGATGAGGAAATAGTTTTAAACATTTATATAAACCCCTTTCCTCCAGTATTTCTGTACTTGAAAACATTATTTCCTATTATGTAAATGTTCTTATTCTGATGCCGTTTTACATACTATAGGGCTGGGTTGGATTTATGGTGAGGTTTAATGGAAATTGAACAAGGTAACTTGGTTGTACTTACTTTAGTATTACTGGTAAAAGCCTGGACACTTTTCAGATTGCAACTGTTGTTAACCCTACCTTAACCATGATTGGATTTCTTACTATTTTGTTAATTATAACTGCATTTATTGAATCACTCACTCATCAGTAAATGTATAGCCAACAAGTCATCAGTTTCAAATGGGACTCAAAACAAAACATTGTGCCATTTCAGCATCTATTTTGTAGTAACCACTGCTGCTTAAGCAGAAAATGATTTAATCAACATAATTGATGTGTGAGCAAACCAAAAATAAATAATTTGTGAAGATATTCTTTTACTTAAACATTTCTTTCTTTATTCACCCACTGAAGTAATAGAGTACTCATCCTTTTTACAATTTGAAAGAACCTTTCATTTTGCCCGATAGTGACTCCCATTCCCACAAGATCATTTAATTAGATTATTTTGTACATGTACTGATTGATTCAGAGCCTAGCAGCTGTACAGAAACCAGTCCACTGGAGAGTTTTCTCACTGTGGTTTGATAAGCTGTCTAAACTAAAAAATAAAATGATTAAAACGAATGACTGCTTAAATTGATTTAAATTAGTATGAATGCCATTTGGGGCTCTATTAAAAAAACTGGACATACATAATCAGACAAGTATTCCTAGGTGCCAACAGAACAGTAAAACAGGGTCAACCATCATTTTCAATAAACAAAGCAGGGGTATGTATGAATGATCTAAACAGTGGTAGATCTTAATATAACTCTTCTTTAACTCTTTCTATTAATCCCACTGTGACCCACTTATTGACATTACTATCCACAATAAAAAAGTTTAGAAATGCAGCTAACCCTAAGTTTCAGTTTACAGTTAAACACCTGTGAATCTAAACTCTTCCTCTTCTTCCTCTTGGCAAAGGGACTAATCTCCTCACCTGCTCACGTCTACTAAGCCTGGCCCTCAGCTGCTCTTTTACAGTATATACTGTTTGGGGTCCGAACCTAATTGGCAAGCCATAAATCAATTAGCGTCTGATCACATTTCACACATAGGATGGCTATCTTAACCCCATCCCTGACATATTAAAAAAAAAAAAAAAATCTCAAACCACAAATGAACCAAATAAAGGACACAGTCGGTGCCACGCCACATAATAAATCTTGCTGGGTGTGAATTTCATATTTTACTGTCTTAATTTAGTATTTAGTACTAAATTGGCACTTTGGAAAACTAGGATCCCTGGTAATCATTCTAGAATGATATCTTGAAAACTGTTTCATGTAAAAAAAAGAAAAAGTATGAGAAAAATAGAAATTCACATCCTATAAACCTCACCGATGATGTAAACCTTTGGCCTTCACACAGTAACATGATGATTCCTTGAAATTTAAATATAATTCCATAGCTAGGACTAAACAATCACCACTGCCTTGATATAATCACCCTCTTATCGCTCTTGTGGATATCATTATGGTATGTGCCTTAATAGATACAGGGAAGACAGAGACTCATAGACTGAGAGAAATATGAACAGGAATAATTTGATTTAGTCTAGGTCCTTATTCTAAATATGACAAAAATCTAACATTCTTGATTATGCAGATATATTTTCAGTGACATTATGACAGATGCAAAAATTACTTTCAATCAAAGTCCTATTCCTAATTCAGCACTACAGGTCTGACCACTTGTAATAAAAAGGGCACAAATGATCTTCAGTTAATTTGAAAACAATTGGCCAAATTTTCCACATTAATGGTGATGTGCAGCTGTAATTCCTTAGTAGAAGTTACTTGCAATACAGTGCAGACATCAACCACATTCACTACAATCAGAGTGCTCAGAATGCAAATTCCTCTTATGTAAACAAGTTACTTCTACTTATTTTCACCATATTTTAGATTCTGGCATTCAAAATAAATTGTGTGGGGTATGCTGATTGGTTCCTGATAGTGAACTTGCTCAAGGATACTAGATTAAGATTTATGTAATAGGAAATGGGTGAAGAAAAACTGAGTCTGTATTAAAATCCTTGTCAGTTTAAATATAGGTGATGCTCTACTTGCTATAATTAGGCCTACATGATCACAAATCTAATGCAATGTTAAAGTATAAATGTTATATACCAAAGATGTCCTACATTTGTGGCCATACCAATTACCAGTGAGTTTTCATAAAACCATACACATTTAGAAAGAAAAAAAAAATCTCAATAAATAGTTGTGTATACTCACAACTAGTTTTGCTGCATTTTGACTGTATATGCATCTAAAACTATAGATTTCCCTTATAACCTTTTCCAATCTAAAACCTTAAATGGGATACTTCAAAAGAGCCTTTTTGTGGCTCATGAGCCATTTGTTGGATAACGCTGTTATGTATAATACAATAGGGCTCTAAAAAATATTTAGGTTTATGTAAACTTTTATACAGTCGTCAATTATATATGGAGGATATATTAACTTTCCAGCAATGGCCCATATTTATAAAAAATATTATTATTATTATTATTATTATTATTATTATTATTATTATTAAGAAAATATAAATTCAACACCATACTGTACATTTCACCTATAAACAAGCAATAAACTGTTCTAATGTATGAAGTTCGCTCATTGCTGAAAAACAGAGGAAGGAGTTTTTTTGTAGAATAGACAGTACTAACATGCAGTTCATAATCACAAGCTTTGTAACAGAAGACTATTTGTCTCAGTGTTCCTACACTCCGTCTGTACACCTGTGCCACAAAACTACTGAGTGTAATTCACAACAACACAACATCCTTAGGCTCTTGTATAAAAAAAACAGAAACAGAGATCTCTCAGATAGAAGCTTTCTGAAAGGATCCAAAGCCCTTTCAAGTGGGTTAATGGCTTTTTTGTTTGTTTGTTTTTTTTCAAAACTCCTTTCATTGATGGTGAGAAAATTGAGTTTTTGTGACTCGGCTTCAAACTTTAAAGGGTTGTCCAGGCACAGGGAAATATTTTCATGAAGGTGATTGAATTCATATTTCAGTCACACACTTATCACTGCGAAAAACATTATCATTATCCACGTCATAAAGTATTTAAACATGGGTATTTCTGAAAACTTAAAGAGGGCTGGTGTAGACTATTAGTCTTTCTTTTTGTTCAACTAAAAATTTAAATTTGCATCTGCAGCTTATTGTTTTACTAATAGAAGTGAGGCTGCAATATAATGTACAATGGTATTGCAGTATTTATTATGGTGTTGAAATGGAATTTAGACAAACAATTAATTTTTAGAAGGAAACTGACGGATTCATTTTAACTCCCCAACATATGGATGACATATATTATATAGAGTAAAACAGCAGGGGCTGTATTTAGTCACACTTGCACTGGGGTAATCTATATTCTTCATATTGTTTTCACTGTTTGTTAAATTGCTATCTTTTTGCAGCCATTATTGTTGGTTTCTTCTTCACATTCTTGAACCAACACCATACCACCCTTCTTTCCCCAATGATATAATGCTTTATATATAGTGAGGCAACGGTATATATATTGAAGCACTTTTTTACATTGATTCAAGATTTCACATGGACGGTCACATACAGTTAATAAAGAGCTGGGTGCAAAGATGACAGGTTTGAGTAATGACACTGCGTGTGTCAGAAAAACATTATCCCAATTTTCTTCATAACAGTGAAACTCTAAGTATGATTTATGGATAATAAGACATACATTGAACTTTCTAAATATCTCAGCAGTTTTGCAGATGTATGTTTTGAGGGCATGTTTAGGGCAGTGTGTTTTATTACACCATCATATGAGACTTGTTGCATGAAATGGATATGTCTATCAGGTTTGACATTCTGTTATTTTTTTGGTGGAATAGGCTATTTATCTAAGCCAAGCTTGTAGCTGATTCATTAACCCCAAATAGTGTGCATTACTTAAGGCATAATTCAGATATGTAATATGCCAAACAAGAAATATTGAACTTATGAAAATAAATATGTCACATATTTATAGAGTTATGAATATATCAACTGAAAACACTGAGCAAATGACAAAGGTTCCATTAAAATATACGGCTCCACTCACAGTTAATGCTATGTGTCCCTTTCTTGTATGCCATTTTCAATATTGTCCATTTAGACACCAGGCAGGACAATGTGAGGCTGTGTGATTCAAAGAAAGAGGAGTGCCATCTTTTCCTGAGCAGTGTGCTAATGGTTTGCAAATGGAGAACAAAACTAAAGTAGGAGGGATTCACAGCTCAATCCTTTTAAGCTTGTAATAAATAAGAACCACTATGAGCAAGAACAGTAAACAAGCCTGTCCATGGCTGGAGTCTGCACTGCAGCTAATAAATACAGAATAGATTTTTTTTAAATAAATGTGAACATGGTAGGCCTTTAACATTCCTGACCTGGTAATTTAAAGCTTTGATTTTCAATGCCCAGGCAGAGAAAGGGAGTTATATGACTGTTGGGTAAAATATGTGTTTCTTGTTTGTTTGCTTAGTTTCATTTACAGTAAATTAAATGTCTGCTTTTGTGTTATTTTGCGTATGTCTAATTTTTAGGCTTGTGAAAATCCATTCATTAGATAAAATAATGAAAAGGTAAGTTTATTAATTATTTGATGTATAACACAATACTCAATGGAAATACATTTAAAAATAATGGGAATCCTCAAGAACTTGCACTAGTCTCAACTGAAATTCACATGGGGTTCAATATGTAAAAGTAAACGCCTCAACCGAAATTAAGGGTTTAACAGTGCTCTTACATATTAACAACTGAGCATATTCTCACCATAATAACATTTAAAAAAAATGTAACACCACATAATGAATCTTACATTGAAAACAATGGATGGTTAAACAACAATGCATTGCAATTATAGCAGAATACAGTACTTGTGCTTCAGTTCAGAGAATAATAGTAACTCATAATTATTCAAGAAAATGAGACCTTGATCCTTCAATAGTTTCATTAGAAGCATCTCATACTATTGATATTTAGTAGAAATAACACACTTAAGAATACCTAAGCTCAAAGCCCCAATATGCAAAACTGACAATGTATTTAATGTACCAAAGCTAGACATAAATCTCCAGCATGACCTTGAGAGCCTTCATAATTTATGCAGATTTTTAAAAATACAGTCTTATCCCTTGGGAATATGCTAGTTATCAATCCAGTTTTCATGTGGACTCATCAAAAAGCCTTAAGAGTTGTATTAGACAAGATTTTTTAATCTTTTGTATACAAGTGGAATTAACTGCAGAAATTGGCACAGGAGGCAAAGGCTGCTTTGTTGAGCCGTTGCTGATTAGAGTGGTTTCTTTGCTAAATGGAGGATTGAGGATAGGTTTAATGCACATCAATTCCTCCAAGACACTATCATGCCTTGAGGAAGGTCAAGGGAAAGGCAGCTTCAAGACATCACTTTTTCTGATTAAATTTCACAGTGGGTCCGTCCCATAAGAGGGGTAAAATCCACGGGTACATGCAAACTGCATAATGGTTATTCCAACGGATTCCTTCCAACAAACACATTACATCTTTTTGGATCAAAATCCAATTTTGTGTCACTTTGTGTGAGAAACCCATCTGTGGACCAAATACACCATGAAATAGTTACTGTAAATAAATATGCTTTCCCCATGATATGCCCTTAGTATCTTTAACACAGACCAACAGCAGCCTACAGTGTTTAAGCATGCCAAATATATGTTTTCCTTTTAATACAACGTATCTGTTCTTTTCAGTTTTTTTTTATCAGGCAGCCATTTTCAAAGAAGCGTCATTAGCTTCCTGAGGAATATGAAGAGAAGCTTTTACAATTTCAGCGATTCTAACAAACAGTACCAGCTTGGACAGATCTGAAATGCTGATCAGACCCCCGTATTTTTCGACATGCCAAGCAATACCACAGTTCACAAACTGGGAGAAAAACAGGTATGCAGGTATGACTAATGAGAAACAGCACATAATTATAATGCTCTGTGTGAAAGTGCCTCCATATGCATAATTGAGGTTGTATCTTTGTAAATGCAGATTTATTTGATGTTTTATTTTTTCCTCAAATTGAGGGTGGGAAATTTGGTCTGCCGTACATGGTATATGTAAATTAGCTGCACTGTGAGTCAAAGCTAAACTGTGATTCTGATTACGGAATATAAACTTCACAAGCAACAGAACAAATGAATAACTTCAAGCGAGAATACCACTGTTCCAGTTTGACAGGATTATTTGGAAATGGTTTAAATACAGCAGATTAAGTGATGAGTGGTTAGATAAACATGCAAAGTGGTTGTGCTGAATGTTTTTTTTTTTTAAAGTGGCTAACAGTAAGAGCACAGGGAGATAGTCTTCTTAAGCTTAACCTAAAGACGTAATTTCTTATCTGCGGTTACACAGATGGTTATACTCAAATTACTTATGAAGCCCTACATAATGATGACTGGAGCCTTGTGCAGGTTTTGATGATTTCTATTGAACATCAGGTAGCAGGACCACTTGCCCCAGGTAGGTGTTTACACCAACCTCTATCTAGATATCCCTACACAGATAATTGTCCCCTCTCCGATGAAGAACTACTGTTTTAAAATATATTAAAGAAAATAGATATTGCCTTTCCATAGCTGTCAGAGAGTACACAATAAATATATTTCTTAGCTGTTGTCAAGGTAATACATTTGATATGCATTCTTTTTAAAAATGTTTTTGAGAAACAACACGTCACTACTGACCCAAGTGTATTATAGTACAATGTTCATTTAAACAGATTTTTAGTTTTTGATGTTTTAGTCAAATGCATTTGAAATTGCGTGACAGTGCCTTGGTCTGTGGGAGGTTGATAGTGTGATTATCCTGCCCTGCAGAAGAAGCTTTGTTTTGTATTTTCCTTTAAACAAACTTCTAATCGGAGCTCATGCATTATATAAAGCAAATAGAAATAGAATCTAATCTTCAGAGTAGTTAAACAAGTTTCATTTTCATTGTTTACATGTAAGTCCCTGGCAACCTTTGGCGATCTTTCCTAAAAAATGTAAACATCCTAATATAGTTAAAGGGATGTACAGTATGATTCCTGTATTAATATATTCTTTCATGTTTTACCTCTGCATACTATACTTCACCACAAACCAGGCCTTGTTAGCCTTCCAGCTTGTTTCTGAAAGCATTTTGTTCAGCTGCTGGCACACAATTACAGTGTATTAGGAAAAGCCTTGAATTGCACTGCAGGACTTTGGTTAGGGTGCATACAATGTCTACAGAAATCATTGGTTATTGTAAATTATCTTTTGAAATATTTTGAGACAAGATGAATAGTGAAAAAAAAAGATGGTGAAAAATTTTACTGGTGACTGGATATTCCACTGGGTCCCAGAACAATCCATTCAGACTTTCATTAGTAAAAACTTCTGCGTCTTCATTTTAGGAGAGGATTTGCAAACTGGCCTCATTAAAATCCTTCCTGCCCCAGGCTACTGAATGATTAATGATAGAAGAGAAACTAAAGACAGCCTAAGAGAGACTCAGCGATGCATAGAAAACCTGCTGTTCATCCCATTGAGGCACGTTTAAAACATCCTAATAAACTGGAACAGTTATATAGAAAGAGAGATTTTATTATTTGAGATAACTACTTACATACTGCATGGTCCATAACTTTGAACGCTAGAATCATGAAATATTCAGGTAATACCACTGACAGAAACTAAGTTTAGGCAAACTGTTAAAACTGTCTTCTTGCCTCTTAAAGGACGTTTACCACAGTACACAATAAGGTTTGCATGCTTTCCCCAATAATGTGAGTACCACTCCTCAAGACAAATGGTGGCCTTATTAAACAGGTAATGCAGAAAATGCCATCTATTAAATGCCATCTCCTGTGCACTCTATGATATGTGGTGGTAGTCAAAGAATACTGTTGCTATCATTTTGTGGCTTCTCCTGCCAGTAACAGTGCTCTGTATGACTTTTTTCACAACAGCAAAAGGACTTTATAATAACCAACTGCATATTAATTTTGCTCCATAATTTCAAACAAAGCCTGGTCCAGAGTCATTTATTATGTTTTGCATTCTCGACAAGGCTGAAGGGCAAGATTAGAGCAATCTGACAAATGCATTTCACTTGTAAAAATGTATAATACTGATGTGAAATCTACAGAACGGTGTATGTTAGAAAAAAGGACTATCTCAATAAATACATGATAAGAGTGGCTTGTTATTAAGACAGAATTGGATCTAATTTAGAAATAGATTTAAATGCAGGATATGCTGACTAAAGTCCAAACAGGCTCAATTGTTAACCTCATGTTCCTTGTTAAAATACGTTTTAAAGGATTTGACGAGATTTAAGACATAAGTGTGCTCCAAATCCAGGTGTATTTTTTTTCTTTCTTTAAACTAAGGTATAGCTATAAGTAAACATTAAGGTCTTGTTAAATAATTTGAAGTTTTAAACAAGGAAGACTCATTTGGACTTTATGAAATCTCGCTTCAATAATTTCATAGCTGGACTTCTAAAGCCTTTTTTTTTTTTTTAAATAATAATAATTTCTTGCAATAATACAGCTATAGCCAAACGTTTTGCATCACGCAGAATTTTAGGGTTGAGACATCATCATCATCATCATCATCATCATAATAATAATAATATATTATAACATTTATTTTATTTTTATTTAACATCATGTAATCAAAGAAACTACAAAATGATGTCACAAAAGTCTACCTAGAGTCGTAATAGTACTGTGTTTCATGTTAGATTTTGAAATGTCACATTTTTAAATTTGTATCAGTTTTTCATTAAGTATATGACAAACTACAAAGCGGTATGCAATTCAATATTTTACCATAACATTATTCAGCAGGTTTCATTTGACTTTATGAAGTAAGATTAGTGAAACTTTTGGCAATAGCTGTAGTCCAGTTTTTTTTTTTTTGTTTTTTTTTTTTACAATGATTTCATTGATTTCATACACAAGATAAATATTAATAGATGTTGCAGTTGTCGATATACAGATATATGCAGAGTACACTTTTAATGCTATTGGAGGTCTTGAAATGTGGATTGAAGAGGATTAGTATTTTAATCTCGTATTTGACCAGGAATTAAATCACATTCGTTAGGCCCCGTAGATGTAAATGGTGTTATGGTGTCCAATGATATTTCAGCTTCACATTCGAATTGAACTACTGCGGGTAGCAGCAGGTTCTTGCGGCTTCTAGGTGTCTGCGAGATGACTGAAAGTTTATCAAACGGATCTAGCAGTTCTTCGACCGACTGAGAGACAAGAGGGAGCTGTGCTTTACTACTAGTAAAAGCTATTGGAGCATCTTTCTGAAAGGTAGTGTCGTGATGATAGGAAACCAGCTCGTTGCTGAAATTGACTGCCTCCACTGTGGTGCTGGAACAAAATTTGTTGCATCCCAGTATGGTTGAAAAGGCTTTTCTGAAATCTGCATTGAAGGCATATATAACCGGGTTCAAAGAGGAATTGGCCCAACCAAACCATACAAAAATGTTGAAAGTTGTTTCGCTGACGCACGGAGGTTCGCCAAGTTCATATATGTTCACGTCACAAAAGGGTACCATGCAGTTCAACACAAAAAAGGGCAGCCAGCAAAACACAAAGACACCCATGATAATAGACAGCGTCTTTAAAACCTTTGTTTCTTTTTTAAAAGACGTTTTAAGGGAGTTCTCGTGCGGACAGTCGTTGGGGTGGGGGTGGCAGTTCTGAGCGTGTTCTACAGCCCTTTCCAAAGAGGATATCCTCCTGATCTGTGTCTGTGCGATACGGTAAATCCTTGTGTAGGTGCCTATCATTATGGCAACGGGGATGTAAAAGCTTATTAAGGAAGAAGAAATTGCATACGTCTTGTTTAAACTGGCATCGCAGTTTTCAGTCTGATTGCTGAAATTTGCAGGTAAATCTTCCTCTTGGGCTTTGTGCCAGTTTAGCTGTACAGGTATGAATGAAATGAGGATGGAGAGTGTCCATGCTACTCCGATCATGATAAAAGCAACCCTCTGAGTCATTTTACGTTCGTATCTGAAAGGGCTGGCAATCGCCCAGTATCTATCGAGACTTATAATGCACAGATTTAAAATAGAAGCCGTGGAGCACATAATGTCAAAGGCAATCCAGGTGTCGCAAAAGTCCCCGAAGAGCCAGTATCCTGCGACCTCGGTGACTGCTTTCCATGGCATGACAAGAACTGCCACAAAAAGGTCTGACACAGCTAAGGAGATGACAAAAAAGTTGGTGACTTTGGACCTCAGGTGCCTGAATTTGATGACAGCAGCACAGACCAGCGTGTTTCCCAACAGAGTTGAAAGAATCAGAAGAAATAAAAGGCACCCCGTTACAGCGCGGACGCTGAGGTCAGTGCCGTCTGTACCCGTACCTCCCGAGAGCTGCGTTTCGTTTGTAAAGTTTTCCATGGACAGTTTTTTCGGTTATAGGGCTTCTGAAACAGAAATCACCTTTTACATTTGCCTTGGAAATGTGCCATTTCTTTTAGATTCCTTTACTGCTGACGCACACTGGTTCCTGTCACAGTTGTGATGCTTTTCAGCATCCCTGAAACTTGATGTTGGTCTATTGCAGCAAAGTTATTTAAAATGAGCGTGTGGCTTTTTGTATTAGATTCTATCATATGTTTTGCACATGTTCCAGTAGACGTAGCCTATTGAGATTAACAGTAAAGAAATACAATTTCCTTTATAGCATTAATGAACAGTTCTTACTTTGTAAAACAAAAAGATGCAGAATGTGATGCGTGTTGCAAATACAGAAATACATTACTTGCTTTCATCCATGTTGCAATAATTTGCTTCTTCCAGCGTTTGGGACAGTGTATATAGGTATATATGAAGAGTGCAATTCCTCCCTCTTATAAAGGGAGAGGATTGTGATTGGTGTTCATTATTCAACCACCTTGATCCTTAAGCAGTAGCGAATAGCGTCACGTACTGTGTATTTATGTGAAAATAGGTTTAGCCCACAGAACGTCAATAGTTAACACCACAGTATATTCGTCACTCAAGAAGCCGTGTTAAAAATAGAAAAATGATTTTAACATGCAATATCATTTTAGTGTGCGCAACTAATTTCAGACTTTACAGAAACAAATGCCCTATATTATTATTATTATTATTATTATTATTATTATTATTATTATTATTATTATTCGCATGTAGACTGGATCATTTAAAATAGATAGCACAAGACACACATCTGTTGCTGAATGGCTGAATCATCTGTAAAAAGTAATAAGATTTGAACAAAAAGGATATGGTCATAGTGACAAAGCCAATATACTGGAATATATACAATTAAGGATTATTATTAACATATTAAGGATAGCTATACCAAAATATATTTCCAATTACAAACACTATATTGTTTTTAACCGATAAGCCTTAACACTAACAGGGCAGCCATGTTATACACACTCAAATACAAAAGCTAAACATGTACTGTAATAATAACTTTTTGTATAATCTATTGAGCTGATGAATTACTTTCTGTATGAACATTTTATTCCAAAAAGTATTTATATTAGAATTTAAATAATTGCATTTACTTTTCTGTTGATAGATTTAAACCTCATTATTGACTCAATGACAAGCAAAAAATGACCCAGCCGAAATATGAAAATTAGGAGCAGTATTAAATATTCAGGGAAGACGGTGAAGCATTGCGTTTTACTCTATTGTGCACTCAAATATACTTCATTGGGGTGTGTTCATTACAATGTTCCATTGTTAGCTTACAGAACTTGCTAGCTACCACTGTTCTGCTATAGCACAGGAATCAAAACAGAAATAAACAAATTACCATTTTATACTGAAGTGTAGCAAAAACAGGGTTGTTCCTAATCATAAGTCAAAAGTGTGCATTCCTTAATCAAACATGCATATGAAACAATACACATATTACCAGTCACTTTGCCTTCAGTCTGCCTTGCCGACCTGCTTAGCATATAATTCCTACCCCAGGCTGAGTAGCTTAGGTGAGTCAGCTGGCATGATGGACTGTCAGTATGTTGGTCCCTCCAGTTACATCACATTAACATCGTTTTTAAAATTCTGTAAATGCTATAGAGAACTGCTTACAGTTATAGAGAGCAGGCAAAGAGAATATCATTCCTGTGCATGTTTTTCATCTGGAAAAACAAGCAGATCAAATACATTCTTATTAGAAAAAAAAAGGTTCCAGAAAAAACAGAGGATATTTTTGTTTTATTTTATTATATCAAAGAAGCAAGGCATGTTAGTGTTCTATTATACTTTATTTTGTTTGCAAAAATCTCATGGCTGCTGCAATTCCTGAAGGTAATAGATGTTTGTGCCGCTCAATCACAGTAAAACATTCCCCTAATACAGTACAACTTACTTGTTGTTCTCTTCAACTCACTCTTTAAGCACCAAGGACATTGCTGTTGCTTCTTTTTTTCCAGCTCTGATTGTCTGTATTTGTTAACTGTAAGCACAGCTATGGGAAGGATGTTGTGTTCCCTTGTTTACATTTACGGGTGTCAGCCATTAAAAGTTTGGTTGAGTTGTTCTGAAGATAACAAGCTAAAACTAATTTAAAAGTTGGTCACCATGACCTTCATTTTGATACTCTCAAACCCTTCTGTGCTAAGGAATGTCCGTACCAAGTGGCATCATAACTGGATACAGAACACTAAACCAGAGATTCTAATGTGTACCATGCTGGTTACTCATTTCCATGCACTTGTAGGATTTACATGAATGGGGGTTGTGTTTATATTCAAATTAAATTACAGGTAGGTTTACTTGTATTCTTGTTTTTTTTGGTTGGGCTTGTAATATAATGCTTTATCTTGGGAATTGGGTTTGATGACACTATGAACCTACTTTTACATGGTACAACAGAAATGCGAGAATCTATATTTGTTTAGTCATGTGTTTATTTACACAGTCAGCCCCACAAAGCTGTAAAGAGTGCTTGTTGAAAACTGAATAAAATATAGTTTGCTATTTATGAAACTGTTCTAGACTGGGGTTAAAGACGTCCAAGTATCTTGAAAACTGATTTTTTGAGCTGTGTGAATAGGAAGCTTGCAATGCTTGTGCTACTTGTTTAAATGGAAGTACTTCAGTATTTCTAAAGCGTCCATGGCAACAAGGTGTCCAGATGGAACTTACAAGGAATATCAGAGGAATTTGAAAAAGCCCATTCTGTACAACAATAGATTCCTATTATGACAGTGATGATTATGTCATGTTATTATTCATTTACTGATTTATCATGTGCCAAAGTCTGTTCATTTGTATGCCTGTATATCATGAGAATGTGACATGTAATGGTAGAACCTACTTAAAAACAAATGGTTATCCAGGCATGTGAAGGAGAAGTTTATAACAAAGTATATTCTGTACAGAAATACAATTCAGTACACACAGTACATACCTCTGGTTAATTTTACATGGCTATTCTACCAGTCTGCATACGCCCTCTAGTGGAGGAAAGAAGCCACAATAGTATTTTTTAGGTCAACCAACATAAGCAATTTTGCTCTACGGTGAGAAGCTTGTCATTTAAAATTTTTTCTCATAATTTTCTTATCTTTTTTTCTGTGCTGTTTACAACCATCCATTTTTGTTTGGAGATCTTCTTTACTTTAGTTTTTTGGGTAGTCCGTCAAGTGTACATACCTTGGATTTATTTATTTTCAATTCAATTAACAGTTTGATTATTGTTCTTCGTAGTTTCTATGTTATTTTTCCAAAACAGGACCCATAGTGTTTATAGTCAGTAATATGATTGGTTTTGTACAGCTTTGTCCACCATCACATCTAGATTATATCTTGTGCAGAACCGGAAGCCTGTTTCCTCTGACCTCACTGTGTGCAGCACAACCTAGCCCAGCTGTATTGAGCCTCTTCCTCCTTTGAAGCATGTGTGCCCTGAGAGAAACATTTCAATTGAAACATCATGTGAAGCAGCTTTAACGGAAGTAGGACTTACCAAGTAATAGCATTGCTCGCTTTCCCAATGCATTGTTTACTAGTAGCAGACCAATACAGTGGTGACAAAGGTGATGATGAATTTGTAATGTACTTGAGAGTTTACTAATACTCCCTGTTTAAGCGAAACGACCACACGCTTATCATCTCCCATCACTATTCGGTGAGAAATGTCAACAGAAGAGAAGAATCATGTATTACCTATTAAAAAGAACTACAACTACTGACCACAGGGGGTCAGGTATATACTCTTTGGGCACCACTTTTAGAAACTGCTGGGAATGTTTGGCTGAATCCGTAAAGATCGAGCATCATGCATTATTTTTCAGTGATACATTTGACCTTACATGAAAACGGTTTCGTGCTGTGTTTTGCTGTTCTCATTTTCCCATTTTGGAGAGACCCACCTCATGCTGTGCTACTGAGCAAATCCTTTGTGCATTTTTTTATTTAAGTCCTGGAAATACATTTCTTGCCAGCAAAGTGCAAAGCATAATTTAATGTTGTCACTTGTCAGCGGTGAAGAACAACACTCGGGTTAGCTATTGTTCTAAAACGACTCGTAACAGTATAAGTTCTTACAGTCATGTGTTATAAACATTTGCATATGATTTATTAAGAGATGCGTTTTCAAGACCCGCGGTCCTGGCTACAGCTGAGAATAACAGGATAAATATAAGCAAAATAAAATATCAAAGATAATGTTTCATTGATACATACGCTAGCCAAAGTGACAGTTGTTGTGGCCCTTATAATTATAATTAACAATACACATTTATAAATAATAATAATAATAATAATAATTCTACACTCTCCCGCCACAAACCCAGTTTACTACTTGACCACCTTGACTGTCCTCCAGTTGCCCCTGCTGCCCTCTCCTTGTTCTCTGCTCTCTCCATTGTTGATGTCTCTGGCCTACTGCTGAAATCAACTACTGCCACGTGCCCCTTGGACCCCTGGCCAACTAACCTTGTCCGTCTCTATGTGCTTCTGATTTTGCTCCTTCCGTTATGCTCACTCTTAACCTGTCCCTGGACTCTGGCTCGGTTCCTGCTGCCCTCAAGCTTGCTCGAGTTACGCTGGTACTCAAAAAACCCTCCCTCGACCCGGATGATTTATCTAATTTCCATCCCATCTCCAATCTCCCTTTTTTTCTCCAAAACTCTTGAAAGGGCTGTAGCCAGTCAGCTGATGAAACATTTTACGGATAACAATCTGCTTGAATCTCTACAGTCTGGCTTCCAGCCGCATCACAGTAGTGAAACAGCACTGCTGCAGATTGTGAATGATCTCCTGCTTAATGCTGATGCTGGTGCTCCCTCTGTGCTTGTCCCCCTTGACCTAACAGCCGCTTTTGACACCGTAGATCATGACATTCTTCTTGACCACCTTCAGAAGTATGCTTGGATCTCTGGAACCTGTCTGTCCTGGATGTCCTCTTACATATCCGGATGCATGCAGTCTGTTTTCTATGCTGGGTGCAGTGGTGTCGCAAACCCAGTCACTTGTGGTGTCTCCCAAGGATCTGTTATTGGGCCACTTCTCTTCAATATCTACATGCTTCCCTTGGGTCACCTCATCCGCCAACACAGCCTAATGTTTCACTCCTATGCTGACGACACCCAGCTCTACTTAAAACTTGACCCTGGAAGCCCCTCTGCCATGGTCCGGCTTTCGGCTTGCATTCAAGACATCAGGGCCTGGATGTCTGCCAGTTTTCTTTAGCTGAACACTAGCAAATCTGATCTAAAGCTCAACTTAAGAATCTCAATAAACTGTAGCTGCCCTGAACCTCGGAAACTGTCTGCTGCTGCCTTCCACCACAGTACTAAGCCTTGGTGTACTTCTTGACAGCAACCTCTCCTTTGATGCCCACATCTCCTCCGTGGTCAAATCTTCCTTCTACCATCTTCGAAACATCTCCAAAGTCCATCCCTACCTTTCCCTCCCAGATGCGGAGATAATTTGTCATGCATTTGTCTCCTCTCGACTTGACTACTGCAACTATGGTGGTCTCCCGGCACGCATCATAAACCGACTGCAGCTAGTTCAAAATGCCGCTGCCAGGATCCTTACCAGATGTAAAAAATGTGATCACATCACCCCCTGTCAATTGCCCAGCTGTAAAGTTCAGGAATACTTTCAAAACTCTGCTGCTCATCTACAATGCCCTTCATCACACAGGTCCTGAGTAGAGTACCTCCTCAATTTGCTGACCCGCTATGTCCCTGCCCGCAAGCTGAGGTCCTCCGACTCTGGCCTGCTTGTTATTCCCAAGCAAAAGTGCACCATACTTGGAGAACGCTCATTTAGCTTCATGGCTCTGACTCTCTGGAACTTTTTCCCAGCTTTGGTGCGTGATGCTCCCACCATCGCTCGCTTTAAATCAACTCTCAAGACCAACCTGTTCTCTCTTGCTTTCCATGCTCTTTAAGCCTGATATCTGCTATTAGCTGCTGTGTTGTTGCTACTATTTCATGTATTATGCTACTATCATGAATTATGTATTTTTCACTGTACTTAATGTATTGTGTTTTTTTCTACTGTATATCATGTATTATGCATTTCTCTGTATTTAAAGTATTATGGATTTTCTTGTTACTGCATCTTGTAAGGAGCTTTGTGATGAAAGGCGCTATATAAAATAAAGATTGATAGATAGATAGATAGATTGATTGATAATAATAAAAGTGAAACGTGTTACATTAAAACTAATGATAGATTTGTATTTGAATTATGTGCCAGTCATAGGGTCATAGGGTAATACACAAGGCAGTGAGTTGCTTACCAAAATTAGTTGCTTGTCCCACACATGTGTATTGAAGTGCTACAACTACAACAGTATCATTACACACCAATAGATAGGCCTACAATCATTTAATAAACCATCAAAGAGAGCACACACTCAAGCAATTGAGTTCAGCTGGAGAACAAAAGAAATGCATGCAGCATTATTACAGAACAGATGACTACATTTTGTACAGTTGCTTTCAATTAGTTGAAAAGTGTATATAAATCCATGGCGTGTCACAAGACAATGCGCCACACGTGGCAAACAAGAAGTTACCATATGTATCACAGTCGTTTACTAGGAACAGATGTTTGAAGTGAAACTGGAATATGTCAGATGCTGGAATTCCATGAATTATAATTTCTGATGGAAAATAAGTGTAAATAGAATCCTGCTTTACAAATGTATTTGAATTTTGTCAAGGATTTTTATGAAAATAAAATATGTGGCGTGTATTAATCAGAGATTTGATTTCCTGTGTCTTGGAATCACATTTTTTTTTTCAGCGGGTAAAACAAGATAAATTCACATTGCTAACCGTTTTCCTTTTCAGAGCTTTACGGCTGCATAAATACTGTGCCTTTCATAAGCTTGGTCACCACATTATAATGCCACAAACCGACATATTGAAAAGGCATGTTTACCATTTAACACCAGTAATTGTTGTTCGACAGGACGCTCACTCACTGGAAGAGTTCATTCATAGTTCATATTAGTCCAGAATAATGGCTTTGCAATGGCGTTGGCTAGGAAACTAGATATTGTTCATTGTCCTTGTTTACATTGCCTACATGTAGTTTTATCTGCAGGCACACTCTCACTCTAGAAGCTTTCTTGCCATTCTATTACTTTTGGAACTAACGAAATAAGGAATGTCATCTGCTAGCTCAGAAAATGTAAACTTTACCTTCTGGGAGGAATTTTTTTATGACAGAAAATATTTGTAACTACCATGTTACCTAAAGGAGTATATTTTACACTGAACTTTTACATAACTAAAACGTTAATCTGGTCTTTGTCTCTACTTTTGTCAAGTTCTGACCTTCAAATGTCAGAAAAAAGAGAGAGAGACTACAGTGTTTTTAATTTTGACAGCTTGAATGAAAGGTGTTTTACCACTTTGGCACAGCAGGTGACGCTATGACTAATTACTTTCTCCCTTCATTTGGCTTCTAGGGAAAATGGGAAATACAGTACGTCACACACAGGCATTTCAAAATGGCTCCCAAGTTGAAGGAGGGGCTGCAGCTGGTCGACAGATAACTACAATAACAAAACAAAAAATAACGAAAGAAAACAGCTACTGACTCTCTTCTTTGGTGCCAAGGGTATCGACAGTAACATTCGATGTTTATACCGTTTATTCTTTTACAAATATTTTAAAATGACGACATATTTCAGGGCCGAGGGGAAAGAGGAACCAGCCTTTCCAAGGCAGCCCAGCTGCAGCGGTTTTTGTAATGTGGCTGTGCGGGGATTATGAATGAAATGGAAAGAGCAGAAAATGGAGCTTCCCTGTTGGCTTTGTCTATCGATGTCAACGAAAACGAACAGAAGAGCACATCCTACAGCAGCTTTACTGTGTGCAAAAGCGGCAAGCCGGCTTTATTACTAAATGAAAACAAAAGGCCAGCCTTCTCAGAAGATACGAATTCTGTGCTGTCAGGGAAAGGGTATGTTTATATTGCCAGTGAGAGGAATTTAAACGACGACAAGGCTGCGCTGGGGGATAATAATAGGCTAGATTGTGTTTCAGACTCAGAGTGTCTTCCGAGAGGCGTTAAAGACAGCTGTGTCATTACAGAGCGATGCAGTGATGGCACTGTAAACGGATTTACTGAGTCATCAGAACAGCTAGTGGATGGATCAGAGGCAACGGGAGTGGGTTGTAAGAGGACCCCATCCTGCTCTTCAAATTGCACTGCTGACAAGCAAGTAAAGAAGAGAAACGGGATGTTGATCGACGCTGCTCCCGATAGCGGTCGTGAATGCGGAAGGAAGGATGATGGCGTTTCAGAGAAACAAGACAATGGTCTTTTAAATGCCGAGATTGGGGCAAAGTCTGTAGTTCCGCTTTCTGGGTCATGTGATGGCAAACACCAGCCAAACTGCACTGGTTGGGTCGACCCCGCAGACATGAAGCTAACCAACGGAGATGTGGATGGTGTACAGGGTGACATCTGCCCGAGCTGCACCGAAGATGTCACTTTTGGCTGCGGTTCTTCAGTTTACAAACCTCCAGGTGCGCTTTTTGAGAAGGAAGTGAAACTTGCGAGCGGTGGGTTGTTGATTGTAAACAAATGCGCGTTGCTAAATGGCAAGCTAAAGTTACATAGCAACCCGGCAAAGTGTATTGGCGAGACTGCTGCTGTTTCAGATGTGCAAATAAATAAGTTATTAGAACCTGCATTAGAGGACGGTTTTAATAAGGGCTTCTGTCCAGAAGATGATGACTTTGGTACTACTGGGGTTGCCCCCTCAGAGACTACGGTTGTTAGTGAGTGTTGTGACCCCTTTCCCAAAATCACAACCACAGTATCTGGAGCATTAGACATTGAAAATATGGGGCCTAAAGATGAAACACTTGTACCAAACGAATCCAGCGTCAAGGAGGACGATGTAAGTGAGGAGAGTAATTTGAGTCCATTGGAACTAAGGACTAACCAAAACACTAGACTGTCTCGCAGTTGCGAAGCCACTCCAGATAGCCCAGGGGATTCTGAAGTAAGCTTTGGTACCGAGGCGGTGCTTGACACTAATGACCTCCGGTTCATGGATGTCAATTTAAGTTCAAGGAACACATTTGAAGTTAACCGTCGCCAGAGCGCACCTGATCACTTGCCTGATGGCTTGACCCTTGCTGCAGACCCCTCCTCTCATCAGGAAGTGAAACCCAAAAAACTTGGTATCACAGATTTTTTTAGCAGGTAAAATAAATGGTTTAAATTTACATTTGCAGCTATTATACTTAGATCTATGTGACTGTTTTTCCATGGCCTTGATCAACATACAATGACATTTAATTATTATTATTATTATTATTATTTATTTATTTATTTATTTATTTATTTATTTATTTATTTATTTAATAAGTGGTTTTTAATTGCTTTGTGCATCTGGTGGTATCCTGCACATTTTAGATGGGTTTATTTAATTAGAGAGGTCGAGGGTTATTAAATAGGGAGCATAAGGTGGTACAGCAGACAACAGTGAATATGTTGTTTTTCAGTTTTGCACGCTGACTGTCATCACTGTTTATGTGATTGTCCGGTCATTATAATTTTAAATGAAGGAACAACATCCTAAGTTCAAATAAAGCCTTATTCTACATGTATTCTCTCTGGTCAGTGGTGTGATGTTCTATAGATTTTTTACTGATTTTTTTTTTTTTTTTTTTTCAATCTCCAAGTAAAGGTTTCTTCTTTGGGTACTGTTGTGTTACTGTTGATCCTTATTTGGGCCAAACTGCTGCTTTAAGGTAGATGAAGTTCAAAGTTAAGAATGTATTATTTATTTATGTATGTATGTATGTATTTCTTAGCAGACGCCCTTACCCAGGGCGACTTACAGTTGTTACAAAGTATCACATTACAAAATATCACATTACACAATATTATATTACAGATAAGAGCACTTATAAGGAGATATTGTCTGCAAAACATGCTGGGTTGTTGTTAAAAGCACTGACATTGTTCTGGCCAACTGACATAGAGGTATTGTTCTACCTTGGTCTCATGTTTTGTAGTTATATTTATTGCAACCTTCATGGCCAAATCTCAAGACCTTTTTGATTTAGATGAGATTTATTAAATACTGCATTCCATTTAAATGTAGCTTTTCCATTTCCAAACACCCCACATTTTCAAATTTGGGTCCCTGTATTCTGTGATCCTCTTTCTCAAGTAAAATCGACAGTTTCGTGGTCACAATTGTTTTAACCATCAACTGTTTTTCAGAAACCATTATCTATCTTACTCATCTATCTTACTTAATGTTCTTTATTCTGTCAGAGGTACAATTTCCCTTACAATTGGACCTGTGCCTACTTTGTTTACTGTATAGTATTCAGAGTATTTTAAAAGGAATTACCTTCACAAATTAATGCCAACATGGAAAGGGACTTTTTTCTTGACTGTATATAAATATCTATTTATCATTTGATCTACAACAGAAATATAATTTCCATGGAGCTGCAGTATTGTGCTGCAAACAAAGCAATATAACCATTTGCATTCATTTTTATAAGTGTTAACTACAGTAACAATCCATACATTTGTTTTCAGAAATAAATGGTGTTTTGAGGCATAGTTATTTTTTTTTATAAGTTCAATGTCATGGTAATTGGAAGTACAGTATGTGGTTAAATAACATTGGTCAATAAAGCAGCTAGTGTAAGGTATTGGGAGGCACAAACTGTACTTGTTGATACAGTAGGCATGTGTGGAGTAGCAGATTAATGGTTCTGTAGAGTTTTTTTTTTTTTTAGGGATAGTTTGGGACCTGGGCCTTTTTCACAGACCATGGCTTTGGAACATCTCTGAGGTAGAAGATGGATGGGGAGATCAATAATGAAATGGATTCATTGTATTCAGAATGTTTTAACATTTTTACCCACTTCTTAAATCTTGTTCACATGCGATGCAGTACATGTGCCCAGGTAGTACTGTAAATTTTGTTACTTGTACTTTTTCCAAATACCAGCTCTTGATCATCTTTACACAATTTTCATTAGTGAAGTGATTTTGGTTCCTTACAGTATACAGTGACAGCTGCTGTCTGTTGGTCTACTAAAGCTGGCCTGCACTGGTGGCATTTTACCCCTGGGTACAGATTGGTTGTGGATCGCATGCTTAGCATGTCTGACATTTTCTTTTGGGCATGTGCAGCTGTTCATTTGAGTGTTGTTGCTACTTACTGTACAGTAGATTGTGAATATGTAGATTTCTTCTTAAAAGATCAAGCCGGTCTAAGCCAGTATTTTATTGTTATTTTCCAAATAAATGTGTGTTTGGTGATTTTAATAATCTTTTGTCTGCTTTGCCGAGCATTCTGGTGCTGTACTGTAGGTGTTGCATACAGTATGTGTGTCTGGATGTTTCCTCATCCTTATCTCAAGGACGTACTGTAGACACTAATTAGAATGGAACTGGTGTGATAAAATAAGTCGACACCTCCCTGCTTCAGTCTTTCTGCAGTCTGCAGTTTAAATTAATTTAAATGTAGGACATGCAGTGGTTACAGTCTGTCTCCTGTGAGTTGATAATGGATTTACAATTCCCATAATGAAAAGGCCATGAATTTCATCTTTACAAATCTCATCGGTACATTGATAATTGAAGGGCACTGTTGTTGGGCTGGCATTTTTTGCACAATTCTATTAAATAGTTGTGTTTAAAAGCTACAAGTTTTAAGTTTTGCCTTTTTTTGCCTTATGATATTATATGATTGTAGTTTAAAAGTAAAAGTTTTAAAGAAACACTACTTTTTTTAAAATTATCACTAAATATGCAGTAGATATTTAGTTTTGTAGGATAATTATTTTCCAGTTATTCTTGTTTTTGTATTCTAGAGATCTGGAGATTCAGAAATGATATACTGTAGCCTACAACATGTGGAATAACTCAGTTTGACTTTGTTCATGAAAACGCAAGTACTGGGGCTCCCGAGTGGCGCATCCAGTAAAGGCATTCCGCATGGAGTGCAGGATGCGCCCTATAGCCTGGAGATCGCAGGTTTGAATCCATACTATATAATTTCCAACTGTGACCGGGAATTCCCAGGGGGCGGCGCACATTTGGCTGAGTGCTGCCCGGGTAGGGAGGTCGGCAAGGTAATCCATGGTTCACCATCCACCAGCGACCCCTGTGGCTGATAGGGCACTTGTGGGTCTGCAGTGGAGCCATTCAGATCTGTGTTGTCCTCCGGCGCTATAGGTCTGATGGCTTCGCTGTGGATCCGCAGTGGGGAAAAAAGATGGCTTGGCAGGGACATGTTTCGGAGGACGCGTGTGTCAGCCACCGTTTCCCCAGTCGCCGGGGGGTTGTAGCGGAGAACTGGGATTAATAATAACACAATTGGCAATTCTAAATTGGGGAGAAAAATGGGGTAAAAATGACTAAATAAAAAAAATAAAAAAAAATGCTTCTACTGTACCAAGTGCAAAATACTTTGCTCACTTCACGTTGTTCATGACCAAAGGCTGCTGGCCAAATGAAGACTAAAATAAAACCTTCAGTTTGGGATCGGAATCTCAGTTTAACACAGAATATTATTATTTGGAAACATGTGAGGTGATTTGACAGAAAAACATTGCTTTATTGAATTTAATGGAAAGAGCTGATCGTGCAGGAAGAGTGACCCTGCAGCCTGACATTCAAACGGTGTTTCAGTTTGTGTTGGGTACTGTCTTGTTATGAATTCTGCTGAGTTCAAAGAAGGGACTTTTGTATACCTGGTTTATTATTCAGACTTCCATTCAACCATATTAGTTCTTATGAAAACCACACTGGAATGTTTTCACGGGGCATGGAACAGTCAGTAGCCAGGCAGCAGCCCAAATCCAGATCCGTTTACAGAAGAATGAAAAGGCCCTGGCAGTGCGTGGATTACTACCATACATCATTTAAAGAGCTCCGCGCAGGTGGGCCTATACCCACTTTTGTTTCTAAAGGGAATAAAAACCCACTCGAGTTTGCATGGCGTTATTATTACGTGTACAGGATTTATATATAAAGTCAGGAATCTTAGGCAGTATCATACAACAATGACTATCTGAACCACACCTCAGTGATCCGAATTTGTTCATTTTGCTTAGACATTTTACAACTGAAACCAACCAATATTAACTAATATATGACTATGATGCCTGATTTATGGCGTACACTGTATATTTAGCACGGAATTAAAACTGCATTTAATGTTGTACAGGAAAGTCCAAGTTTATACTAAAGTATGGTTCCTGTGTAAGCCTAGTTTATTAATATATAGGCCTACACTAGTCTTATTTTGCTAACTTAACAATAGGATGGTAACAGAAATAGAAACCTAGTGGGAGAAAAAAGACAAACATTTAATTCCAAATGCTGAGTGTTTTACAGAAAATCCCTGCCTGCATTACCAAGTATTTTCAAACAATATGGGGCTCTACACCTTTCAACTAGCAGAGTAATAGGCTACTTATTGACTAAAAAAAAACCTTTAAATAGTGTTGATGCCAAAAACAAGGTTCCTGTGAGTTGTAATTACTGCAGACAAATTAGCCTAGCTTTATATTCTTTTTAATTCCTCCTAATTACAGTATCTGTACACAGACATTTCAGAGAACAAGATGTTTTGTTAGGGTGTACAGTAGAGATGTCTGTGATGATATGAGAAGCAGCACTGAACACTTTCTTTCTGAAGAGATAATGATACGTTGTTTTAAAAGTGTGTAGTCACCATTGTTACCTCATGGGCATGTTTTTGTTTTTCTAATAATATCATTCTTCAGATTCATGCACAGACGCACCAATTTCCAGTATACTTAATTGGATTTCGGTCCTTGCGTTGGGTACGCTACAGTAGGAATGGAAGGATCTTGTGCTAGTCCTTTCTTGAAAAATGTACCATGGGTCATTATTCTTCAGTTCTGTTTAATAGCACAGGTTTTTACCTGTACTAGTCCTTCTACTGTACAGACAAGTAAGGTTTACTGTAATCTCCTGCTGCTACAGTAGTATAAATCCATATTTTGTACGACTTTAAATCCAGTTATGTTGTACTATTCTGTAGATTGGTGAATTCATTTCTAACCAGCAAATGCAAAAACATGTTGGTCTCTGACTTGTGTAATGTTCCAAAATCTCCCATCTGCAATCAGACAAGGTGAGATTGAGTATTAACGACAAGTTTCATTGTGCCGATGGAAATACGGTATTAGATCCTTGTCATGTTGGCCTGACTCTTCAAATATTGGGGACAGATCCAAGCGTTTAAGGCAATTAACTTGTTTTATTACACTCTAAGTAAGTAAAGCCATTTCCTTGATTACACTGTCCCAGAAGCCACAGCATTTTAAGTTACATAATTATTAAAAATAATTCCTGTTTGAAAATATACCTTTACAGTTGCTTCAGAATAGGGTCAGGCAACCTACTGATTCAATCTGACCTCTTGAGAAATTAATTGTGCTTTCAGACTTCAAGAAAGGCACATTCTGTAGTCAATTATTCAGTGACACCCTGATGAATTAAAAACTTCACAAATAAGCATACACTGTTTTAAAAACACACAAACCACTGACAGTTTAATCCTTGTCTGTTTGTTTAAATCCTACCACACATTCTTCTATTGTACAAATATTTCAAGCTATTCCAGTCTATTTTAGGGATTTAACTTTTGAGGTACGTATAGATAAACTTTTGCTTTTGAGAATGGGAAGTGATGCTTTTTGAAAGTGAATAAATACGTTACAGCATTTTATTATTAATTTGTTTTTATTTCTTTATTTCTTGTTTTTATTTCTATTTCTTGTTTCGTGGTTTGTCATGTTCTGTACACATGTTTTTTGGGCGGGGTTGGAATTTAAGGAAACAAGCTGAACAACTGTAACACAAACCGTCCTACAATATCAGGTTATAGGCTAGTGTTGGCAGCGTTTGTTCAGTTTGCTGCCAGTTTTGAATTCTAGGTGACCTGCTTTTTAAATTTACTTTGTTGACGGTTTCTATTCTGCACACCCAGATCAGAGGTGCATATTGCTAAAATGAAATAAAACAGATATTTTGGAAAAAGTAAATGCGAACACACACAAGTAGGGCTTGACGTTTTCGGGTTTTATTTTTAATCAGGTGACATCCCTTTAACAAATTGTGCTTATTCTTGTTTTTATAATTAAACTCACACAAAAGCTGTTGCAAAACAATCTGTGTTTTTACCTTTTATGTCTTGCCTGCGCCTAATTCTGGTCCCCTTAATTTTATTTCAAACAGAGCAGACAGATTACATGAATTGTTCATCCTGATCCTACTTTTAACTTGGGGTTCATTTTTGCAGTCGTTTAACAGAGATGCCCTGACAGTAGTTTAACAGAGATGTCCTGACAGTATGTATGTATGTATGTATGTATTTATTTATTTATTAAGCATAAAAACAAATACCCATTGCAAAGTATACACTGATAGCAAGTCCTTCAGGTGCTAGTCGCCAGTTTGCCAAACATACCACAATAGTGTGGACGCAAATTGTATTTAGCACTTTTAAAACGGTTTAAAGGCAACTAATGTGGTTTCATAAAAGTCTGATTTTATAAAAGATTTAACATATTTCACATTATTTTTAATTTTAAAATTAATTGTTTTCCCACCAAGTTTTTTATTTTCTTTTGTTTCATTATTTTAAAAGTTAAGTTGTACATTTTACACGACATCAGAGCAGTGCCTAGAATCAAACTTTGTTGCCTGCACTAAATACTTTTAAAAACCAGATGAACACGCTTTGTTTAAAAAAATATTGAAGTAAAACAGGGCCTATAGTTTTATGTTTCAGTAGCAGGAAGTAGCCTATACAATTACATGTTCTATATTTGTTCATCTGGAACCTATGTATAATGTCATTGTTAGGGCCTTGTTGTTTTTTTTCCATGTGGAAAATCAATGCTACAAAGGTCTTGGCATGCTGTGCACTTTAGTTCTTAAACTAGCCATACTGTATACCATTACACAGATCAGTTATAACCAAGGCCTTCTTTTACACTTCCTCACATTTTCCATGCTGTCTTTTATTTATGTGGTCCTATCAAAGGAGCTTTTTGTATATGCAGGACTTAATAAGCATGATTTAAATTAATTGTGTACTGTTCAGCAGTCATGTACTAAACAGTACAAAGGTACAGTATACTGTAAAACCATGACTGTCAATAGTAACACTTAAGTATGCAAAATTAAATTATATGCTGATGGTCTGGTGAATTTCTTAGGTAAAACAGATTCCATTCTTAAGTTGCTGTGCTGTAATAATTCATGTGACCTCATCCAGCAGTATTTTAAAATAGAGTAAAGGTCAAAGATGCTTCTGCAGATATTTTCATTGAAATAAGAGAAATAGAACGAACAGCTCATGTATGGCCCTATGAAATCCGCGTTGCTGAGAACATGGACGGTATCGTGGAATTCAGGGAAAAAAAACGGAATTAGGCACCCGAGGACATTACCACAATATCGGTTTAAACAAACAATATATATATATATATGTATATATTTTAAAAATTACATTGAAATAGCATAGTGTTTGAATGACAAGAGGCTTCAAGAAACACGTCATTAGAACGCATGAAAAAACTATTTTTGCACCTCAGCCACCATACACGACCATGATTTTAACTGTAAAAAAGCACTGCCTCTCGTGCCACTTCACTTGCTAGCTACCGTTATCACTTGGGAGGAAAACGACTAGCCTACCTATATTAGTTATTCTGAGCAGATAGTACTGTAATGACTACTACAGAATGTAGTGTCTAGGTGCTGCATTTTTTCTCCAAAGTTCTCAGGGAGATATTACTAAGTGCCTTTTTATTAAATTAGAATAAATCAAAATATTTAGGCTTTTATTTACATTGTCATTAATTGTTAATGAAAACATTAAATCTATTTTGAAATGTTATAGTTCAGCTTGTGTTGAAAAGAAAAAAGCCTACATTTTGATTTTTTAAATTTTAAATTTCTAGTTTGTTTCTATTACATTGTGCCAATTTGTACCGTTTTTTGTGAAAGAACTTTGATTAAAACCGTTTAAAAAGTTTTTTTTTTTTGTTTGTCATATGTTTTCATGCATGTCACAAGCTTCATCATTGCTGTGAACGTATCAAGTACTTGTGGTTATAAAAAAAAACAAAAAAAAAACTAACAAATTAGATTTTTAAAACTGAAAAATCTGAAATCAGGAAAAAATAAATCAAATTTCTAAATAATAAAACGGATTTCATAGGGCCATGTTCATGTCATTTTGCTGTCTAAACCAAGGTGTTTGTAGGAATGCCTTTGACTCAGGTGAGTTATCAGACTCCTTAGCATCTTCTCTTGACTTCAGCTGTACCGTGGAGCATCCAGCAGTAACGTTCCCCTCTGTTCTGTATTGAGATGCTTCTACAGGGCTTTGCAAAACCGCTTTTAAATGTAAATCTGTTTTCTTGGTCTTATGTATGTACAGTTGATACAGTATATATTTGTATTCGGTTAACTACCTTGGTGTAACCCAGCTGCCACTGGAGAAATAAAGAAGGTTCACTTTTGCAGTGAAACAATATGTAGAAAATCAATATTGTGGTATTATTATTATTATTATTATTATTATTATTTATTTCTTAGCAGACGCCCTTATCCAGGGAGACTTACAATTGTTACAAGATTTCATATTATACAGATATCACATTATTTTTACATACAATTACCCATTTATACAGTTGGGTTTTTACTGGAGCAATCTAGGTAAAGTACCTTGCTCAAGGGTACAACAGCAGTGTCCCCCACTGGGGATTGAACCCACAACCCTCCGGTCAAGAGTCCAGAGCCCTAACCACTACTCCACACTGCTGCCCAGCTCCTTGACAGCTCCTTACACCAGCTGTCAACAGCTTGGTGTTTTGAAGCAGGAAAATAAGCTTTTTGAAACCAGCTTTAGTTGACTACTGACATTGTATGATACTGTACCATGAAACTGGAAGTCTGTTATACTAAGCCGAATACAGTAGTATTTGTTCTCTCACATTGTAGCCTACTGCTCAGCCATACCAATTGATCATTTCAAATGTCCTATTATCTTGAATTTATTTTACTTTAAAAAGCATCTGGCCTTCAAAGCCAGAAGCTAAAAGATCTTGTTTGGGCCTTTTTTAAAAAAAAATAAATAAAAATAATAATAATAATAATAATAATAATATTTGTGAATAGGATTTTTTTTTTTTTAAGGCTGCCACTCTTGCTGGCATATGGTTAAGGTCTTGTGCTGCACTAAGAATGTTTTGCTTCTTAAGTTTGTTGCCTGTTTAAACTGGGTATAGCCTCATTATCAGTTACAATGTGACCCAGCACACCTCTGTTGCCTCACAGAAACTAGTCACTAGGTTTGTGAAGAGAGTTGCATGTAAAGCAGTTCACTTGTACAAGGCATTGCACACTCCATCTGTAACATTAAATGACAGGTAGGCCGTTGTTGTTGTTTGTTTGTTTGTTTGTTTGTTTTTTGTTTTGTACACTTATCCATTACAGATAGACTAATCATTTGTACGCTGTGTAGAAATAGGCCCTGACAACAACCTTAGTAAGAAAGCTTTTCCAGGAGCTTGGCGGTGTTGCTGTTTGTGTGTAACAGGGTGTTGTACATTACATGTAATGTATGTAGCTGCTGGCCATGTATTCATTATAAAATGTGTGCTTTATGACTTGGGTGGGATGGAATGACATGTGCCTGTGATTATGAAGTACTAAGACCTGTCACACTGAGGGGATGTGTTACATTTAACAGGTAGGAATGAATGCAGCACATGGACAGATTCAGTGCACTTGCACTTTGACTGCTGTATCTAGGTGCAGTCGTTTGGAAATTTGTACCTAGGTTAAATTCTTAGTTTTCAGCATGTCGACTGTAACAAGCCTGAATAGTGCTGTAAATTAACATAATCATGCTGTGATACAGTGTATTTAATCACCTCTACAGTACTTTTGATGAAAAATCAATCAACAGCTTTTTGTACAGTCAAAAACCAATATATTGTTTATTAAGAGCTTTTTCTGTTCATCCGATCTATAGATTATTTTGGTACTACATACTGTACCACTCCACAGGCACAGTAACTTGTTGAGATTTGTATCTAGTTTGGAAGCAAATTATTTTAAGGACGTTTAAATGAGGAATTGCATTTGGCTTTAATTCTAATTGCAGAATTGTGTTACTATTGCACAGTGCAGCAACATACAGTAATAGTCTTGTGTATTTGGTTATTTGCTGTGGAACAGTTTGTGTGCTGCTGTCAGCCATTAATCTCATTAATACAAATGACATAATGTATGGTCCCCACTATCTAATTGCAGTAGAGTGCAATGGCTTCACAGTAATGGTGCTTTCTGCAACTTATATTTGAACCCTTTGTGCCAGGGTGATGAAGAGACTGATGATACATTGGCCCAGTGTGTATACAGAATCTGTAATTGCCTGGTCAGCAATGCTTTGTGGTTATGTTGCTGGAGAGGTTCTTTTAGATATTAAACAGAATGTAGTAATGCTGTGGTTTCTGGAACATCGTTAGCAGCCAATGGTTAGAGGGAATAGTACTTTTAAAAACACATGGCTGTAAAATGAATTAACTATGACCAACATAACAAAAGGATTCAATGACTATTCAGCAGGTTGGTATTTCAGTAAAAGTTACAGTTCTATAAATGTGCTCCACGCTGCTCTGAGTGTATTACGCCATCATTTTGTGCCTTTTTGCTTAAGCTTTGCTAGAAAAAGAATTGACAATGAAATGCTTAATAACAGTGTGATTCACACTGATGCATGCAAAAATGCACGTGTGACATAGACACCTCCATAAATCTGATACTCTCAATAACTTATGTTGAATAATATTAATACCAAGTTTCGTGACCGTTGGATTTAAGTGGTTCTCCAGATTGGAAACATGTGGTGTCACCATCTCCAGGTTATAGGCTGAACCCCTTTAGTGTACGTGTTTATAGAGTGCTATTTACATTAAGCAGGTTTTGTGGGACTTTATTTACTGCGTTGATGGATCACTTTATTTATTTTATTTATTGATATTTACACTACCATTCAGGGCATCCATTTACTGTAGTCATTAGTCAGTTTTCTGAACATTTTGATCTTTATCCTGACAATAACCAAAAAAGATTTCATTGTTTTGAGTTTGACCTACAGCAGTACTGAATCGCTTTCTTCTCATAGTTGTATTTTCCAAAGAACCAGTTATTTGCAGTAAGTGACTTGCATGAATGTAATTTCTTTCCTGTTGTCATACCAGAGTTTCTTTAATTAATATTTTTGTAACAAAGGAAGTCATTATGTCCTGTAGTATAACAGATTAAGGATTCAGCTCGGTTTTGTGGAAGTACTTGTTCCTCCCACTGTATTCATCCTCAAGATCCACTTTTTTCTTTTTTTTTTTTACAGAAAGATACAGTAATATCAAATAAGATGGACATGTATAACTACTGTGTTTAGCAATCACTAAAATAGTAAAATGTGTATTTTAATCTAGCTAATAGTTTTGCTTATTAGGAATATCTATTAGTGCTGGGGTTAATTATAGCCTACTCTTCGTGACATAAAACAATGTTCATCTCAGCACTGTTACTGTAGCATTCAGGGTTGCAGTACCAACAGATTTAGTACGAAAGCAGTGGGGATGCCCCAACCCCAGCACTGCAAACCATTCTAATCTCCCAAAACAGGTGAATAACAAACCTGCTAAGAAGTCACATTTTATTTAATTGGATAAGCTTGCAATATGGTTTTGTTCTGTAGCCAAAGATCTCTTCTCCTCCCACTCTTAAATCCATTGTTTTCCCTCCACAGGAGCTTGTTTTCCAGGAAGATGAAGGACCCCAAGCCTCCTTCCCAGAGTGCTCCTGGCTGGAAGTTGTTTGGAAAAGTTCCTTTGAGAGAGAACCCTCAGAAGGATTCAATGACTATTCAGCAGGTTGGTATTTCAGTTTTATAAATGTGCTCCACGCTGCTCTGAGTGTATTACGCCATCATTTTGTGCCTTTTTGCTTAAGCTTTGCTTTTGGTGTAATTTTTTTTCTGAAGGCTGTTTTGTTGAAAAGCAGAGCTACTGTAGCAGAACAAGTTTGAACTTGCTTGCCCGGTCATTGTGCAGCAACAGGGGCAGGTGATCAATGTATCTGCTTTACAGTACAAGAAAGCAGCCAAAAATGACTCTGCATGTTATTTACTGTACTGTAATTAATTGTAGGCTGATGACATGCATAACCTAACAAACCACAGTGTCATATGTAGCAAAGGAAATAAATGGTTTATTTTAAAGATTTGGTCTTACAAGCTTTACCAGCTTGCAGTTTTTGTAAACATCAGATAGAAGCAAAATAGCTGAGATGTTACACTGATAAAATGTTACACTGTAAAATATATCAGCAATTACATATGGTACACCTTGGCTGTGGTTAATCTGGGTTAGGTCATTTTCAAAGCAGCACTGATGAGGGAAAAAAAGGGTTAAATACGTGATGCATGGAAATCTACTCTTTTAAAAGAAGGCCTGCAATTGTATTGATTTGAAAACATATGCCTCATTTACAGGAATACTACACACTTAAGCCTACTATTATTTTCTGGTATCTGTATATTGTTATAGAAAGTCAACCTCTAGTTTTGACCTTGATGTTTAATCAGCTGTTCCTTGTTTACACAGTGGAGGCCATAAACCAACCTACTGTATGTGTGCATTTAGCAGGGATCACCAGCAGCGGGCCTGAAACTTTTTTTAATGAAGCAATTTTTTATATAAACCAGCCATGACAACAATTGCTAAAGAACGGCAGCGCTGTTTTATAACCTGGGCCGGTGCCAAATGATTTTCAATGTGCAGCAGATTGTGAAAGGGTTTTTTTAAGGATTTTATATGGCCACTTTCATACCCATCCAAGATGCTGATATTTATGTACAGTAACAAGACCCAGGAAAAATTGTGCATTGTGAATTGTCTTGGGTAGGTTTATAGTAAATATCATTCTGAAAAAAACAGTGGAATATCTGTTTGTTTAATTGACCAGTGCATTGCACTTATTGGCCCGTTATATACAGCAGTAGGTAATCTTATGTATCCTTTTACTTTATATATACAGCAGTACTGTACATGAGATTTGAACAGAATGTGCTTGCTTATTAGAGAATTGAAGTAATGAATACAGGTGTACCCATATTCCAAATGGGACAATCCTTACTTCACCGCACACTGTGTTCATCATTCTGTAATACAGTACAAAAATACTTAATAGTATAAATTACTAAACTATACAAGATAAAGTATTCATTTCTTTAGAAAATGGTATGCAATTGAGTGTTCAGTTGTAGCCACTGATGTACGTTGTGCATGTGAAGTCATTTAAATTGATGGCAATCAGACAAAATTGTTCCAAGGGAAGGAATTTCTATATTAGTGTTTTGGTTTTACAGTACTGAGCATCTGTTTTGAGTTTACTAACTGAAATAAAAAGTAAAATCAGCAGTAATTGGCGAGAATGAATACACAAACACACGCACACACGCACACGCTAAGTCTGCCCGGTTGTGTCTTCAACTGTTTCTTCATCTCGTCTTCAGTACACTCTGGATAATGAAGTTTACGCTTATCTTTTAAAACTCTATTTTTGTTTATTGCTCTCTTATCTCCCTCTCGCTTAATTAATGGCTGCATTGTATAAATCACTGTATATTTTAAGTTATCCTTTATATTATAGTATTGGTGGTTGGTGTTTAATTAAATTATATTTAATGTTATGACTTCTACAGCTGGAGGGGACAAGAGGGTTGCTACAGTTAGAAATGAATATTGTGAATATCACCAAGGCTACCTTGCACAATGTTTTTAAAGGACAAGTGTCTATAAGGCTGCCAAGAATGAAATATTTACTTTGGAAGTATTTATTATGACATTCTTCTTTTTCCATGTGTACAGAATACTGCGTAGACAATTTCTATTTTTATGGCCCCTTTCCCTACTTTGCATTCATTTTTTAATGTGAGCACCATATGCAAACATCATCTTTTTTATATTTCTCCTAATATTAAACAACATTCTGAAGTTGTTTTGAAGATTACACTCAAAATTAAAAAAATTAAATAAAAAAATGGAGGCAAAGTAGGAAAAATGATTTAATGTGCAAAATAAAACAAATTAAGAATTCAGTTTACAAAATGGGGGCATGTTGCAGCATTGGGGTCCAGTTACTGGTAAATGTCTGTCTTAATTTTTATTGCAGATTGAAATGATACATCTCTGATACAGTGCTATGTTTTTATTGGGCTCTGTGCCTGTTTGATCACTGACTGAGAACAAACTTCTGTTTTTTTCATCAGGACAGTAATCCAGGCAGTCTTGCATCCGTTTCTACACCAAATCTCTTAAGCACAGTGGTATGGAATTTAATATATATATTTTTTTCAGTCATCTTTCAACCTATGCATGGAACTGCTAAGTAATCATTTCCATAGCCGACTTAAAATGTCTGCATTTCACATTTTCATACTAGCATGAGAAAATGCCATGACGTTAATGGAAAAAGTAAAACTGGGCTCTCAATACATTAAATAAATAAGTAAAATATTTTGGTTCTGAAATATTCACTAACCACCCCATGCACAAGGTTGCATCTCAGTATCCATCATCACTAAACCATGCTAGTTTTAGTCATAGGCTAAAAACATTTTTTTATATATAATTGTGTGAGTACAATCATCTGCCTTGAATGTGTAATGTTTACATGATATTATTAAATGTAAAATAGTAATGATGGATTTCTAAATGTATTCATCAACTTTGTTTCCCATTTGGGAACCTAACTTTATAAATATTGACTTCATCACAGTTCACAATGATAAAGCAACAGATGTTAGTCACAGAAAAATATTGTTAAAATGGTATTGCTAAAAACTGTTAGTGACATTCAGTACTTGTTGAACTAGGGGGTTGATTTGATCGTCCTATAAGCCACATCCTGGATTTTTTAGAGCAATTTACAGCATTGGGTAATCGCTATGGATTTCATACTCTAGTGCTATAGAATGCTCTGTGGCATATCCAGGCGCGGTATACAGTGTTGATAAATCAAGCCTCAAGTGTTTATTTCACTGTGCTTCTTAAACTAGTTGTAATGCTTTGTTTACGGTAAGTACTTATGATAGTGTTGGCAGGGGAAACTACAGGCTGAAAATGATAAAAATGGAAATAATTTCCCTTTATCCTTCCTTCCTCTTGAATTTGTCATGCAAGTCATTTTTCCACTTCTAAAAGCCACTGTGAACCATATAGGGTCTTGGAAGCCAGCCTTGTGTCCAAAGCAAGCTGCCTGTGTACAATATTGTGGTATTTCACACAAAGTGCAGTTTAAAGGGGTTCTAGCCAATTAAACACGTCCCTGATTCATGTTTAATGTGAACTACCATTCTCCACTCTTCCTTGCTTGTTATCTTTTAACACTTGCACTTCCTGGTCATTTCACTTGGTGAGCAAAAATCTCTCCACCCCTTAAATGCTTCCATTCCTGTCATTAAACAAACCAGCTGCTTCCCCAAATGACTGACGTTCTTTGCAGTCCATCGCCACGAAGACACTGTTGAGGTGAAATGACCTAGAAAGTTCTATGTCAGTTCCATTTTCTCCATCTTTTTATTTGTACTGTCTAATTCCCAGATCAAGCTGCTGGCGATCAATGTATAGCTGTAAATATGAGGCCTTGTAAAAAGTTACTGTCCCATGTGTTAGACATACCAGCTTGGCAGGCTGCACATTTAATGCATTGATATAACAGATGACTGAAATGGTTTGACCAAACAGTGGCCCACAGATTGCATAGTTGAATACTACTGGATGTCTAATGGCTGCATTCATTACTGTGACACAAAGACATTATTGAGTTGTTGAAGGTTTTTTTTTTTTTTTTTTTGGTTCCCTCTGAATGGCTGCTCCCATATTTCCATTGTTCACAAGAATGGTTTATTGTTTCAGCATACTAACTGACACAACAATGCATAAAGCCTGTGTTTTTTAAACTGTACTCTACTGCATCTATCATCTTTGCTGTCACAGAGCCCCCTGCTGTTTTAAAAAGACATGTTTAATTCAACCAATGAATAGCATCCTGTTTAATCTCTGGTATTATGTTGCTTGCTTTCACATTTCTCTGTGTAAAACTGGTAGTGTACAACAGTACAGAAATGACAGGAATTTGAATAACAACTAACCCTTTACTCCAGCAGATCTGAGCTGTGCAATGTGTATAACAATGGAGTCGCGTTAGCTTTTTTGTCTTTATCTCTTTTTACGCTTTCTTTTTTAACAATATTCAGCAAATATAACAGCTTATTTCACTATTAGGACAAGGAGGCTTTGTACAGTGTTTTTTTTGTAAATCTGAAGTTGCATACATTAGAATAGAGCTGCTACAGAATGCTTTTTCTCCTGCATAACTACATTTGAATAATGAAAATGAACAACCAATAATAATGCATCTGAATTGTTTGTTTTGCTTTTTTTTTTTTTTTTTTTTTTTTTTGGTGAAACAAAATGGAACCTGCAAAAGTTTCTTCATATTAAGTGTAGTTCTATGGACACTTTCTACACAGCATTGACTATTGACTTCAAAAACATAAAACAATCTGGGTATTAATTGAAACCGCTGATATCAGGACAGTTACTTGTTAAATCCTACTCTGTGTAGAAACCACCTGCCTCTAAACTTTCTTTTTTTAATATCAAATCTTTATAACTTGTGCTTGTTGATGTCTCTGTTTTAAAGTAATGAAACCCTGAAATGTAACTAATTCATTGTTGAAGCTTTATTCCAATGCTTGTGCAAGCTCTCGTGACTTCATGCTCATGACCACAGCTGCAAACATCCACATCACTTGTTGGCATTTTTAAAGTGAAATATACCATATCCGCTCCCATATTCCCAAAACATACTTTTCAAGGTAATTAGACATTTTAGGCAGAATTCTACAACATAACTGTTGCAAGCAGGGCAAAATAAGTAAAGGCACCAGTATCCTAACATAATATTGAATTATACTTAAAAAATGCTAAATAGAAGTTTACAAAAACATTTAAATGCATTTTCTCATGAGAAACCTTTACATTTTTGTTTTATTCATTTAGGAATATGAGGCACGGACAGGAAAAACAGTTAATCTCCCACCCCAGTCAGGGCGACGCAAAAACCTTGAATTTGAACCTCTTTCAACCACAGCCCTCATTCTGGAAGACCGACCTGCGTGAGTACATGATCACAGGCTCTGTCCTACTTTACTGTCCACATCTGTACCAAGAAGAAAGGGTCACAGTGTACACATTCAAACTTCATGGTGCATGGTCTTGCTTTATGGAAGTTAAGAGACGTTGCCTTAAAATTTTTTTTTTTTTTTTTTTTTTTTTAACTACTATTTGTTTTTTCTTGACTATATGTTTACA
Organism: Acipenser ruthenus; assembly: GCF_902713425.1. Classification (NCBI taxonomy): domain Eukaryota; kingdom Metazoa; phylum Chordata; class Actinopteri; order Acipenseriformes; family Acipenseridae; genus Acipenser; species Acipenser ruthenus. The sequence goes on from NC_081201.1 coordinate 27,644,277, forward strand.
TATTGTATCCATTTTAACAGTTTTACAATTATGTGTCTTAAGTTTCAATAGGCCTACATTTGTTAACAAATATTTAAGAAAATTAAGAAAAAAATCTGAAGAGCAGTCATTTTTGCCAATATTTTGTTTTGATAGTACTGAGTTTTCGAGCAGGAATATTTTCTGTCTTGCAGAAATCTTCCTGCAAAATCAGCTGAGGAAGCCTTGCGTCACCGTCATGAGTATGATACGATGGTGGCAGAGGCAAAAAAACGAGGTGTTTTTATATTTCTTTTCTGTTATGTGGAACATAATATTCTAATACTATAAGCAATGCCTGCGTATGTACCTTAGAATCCCAAAACTGTTAATGCTTAATTTGGGTTTATTTAATGCTAAAGTTTCTCCACACCCCCTCCCCCCTTTTCCCCTAAACTTCAAAGTTTGTGTCTGCATTAAATGTCTCTTGCATTCCATCTGAGATCATACCTGTATGTCCACGTCCCCCCATCAAGTAAAACAGCAGACTCAAACTTGTTAATTCAGTGTATGGTGAAAGAATAAACCTGTGAATTTAGTCTACATCAGTGAGCACCAATTCCAGTTTTACCTTTTTTGCTTCCTGCAGAAATGTGTTGACTTTTAAGATATTAGTTTCTTGATGTTTGTTATTACAATCCCCAGTTCAGAAAAGAAAACAACTGCAGAGTTGATTATATTTAGTCTAGATTATATTTCATATCTAAAAACAGACAGGGAATAAAGGTTCTGTCTCTTACACAGAAATGAAAGATGCCCATAAAAAGAAGAAAATAATGAAAGACCGGTATAAACAGGAAGAAGTCATTGCCAATGCCATGGTGATTTGGAACAGTGAGATACTTCCCAATTGGGAAGCCATGTGAGTAATTATTCCCAGTTCATTAACCTACTGATGCAACTTCAGCTGGTTGCAGCTTTACAAATAATTCAATGAACATCCTTGTGTTTTTCTTGGCAGGCGCAATACGCGAAAAGTGCGAGAGTTGTGGTGGCAAGGCCTTCCGCCCAGTGTTCGCGGAAAAGTATGGAGTTTGGCTGTTGGAAATGAACTCAATATTACACATGGTGAGCTTGATTTTTGATTTCCTTTCCTGTTAAGGAGACAGTGACTTTTAGAATGGAAACCCTTTACATTAGTTCTGAAATTGATTAACATTTGATTAACTGGTGTCCCTGGAATGTATATGTATTGTAAAAATTGCTTCCATACTTGGAGGGTAATTTTTGTTATTTGTGTATTCTGATAAACTGGGGAATACAATTTCAGAATTCCTCTCATATCTGTTTGGATTTGCTTTGTAGAGCTCTATGAGATCTTCTTGTCCAGAGCTAAGGAAAGGTGGAAGAGCTTCAGTGAAACCGGTTCAGAGAATGAGGCTGAAGGTACAGTAGGCTTCTACATTTGTGGGAGCTAGATTGTGCATATCTGTGATTTACTGTAATCTGTGCTTTCTCTGCAGTTTACATTAAATGAGTTACTGGTAATTGTTCAGTGAATTACAACACTACAAGGTGGTTGGATAAATCTGCCTTAGTTTAGTTTCATTGAACCAAACTGCCCGCTTCTTTCTCCAGTAGGGGTCTCTTGTGAATCGCAGCAATCAATTGCGCACTCTGTCAGGCTGTGCTTTTTGTATTTTATCAACAGAATTTATTCTCTAATTACATAGGCGAGGCTTTGCAAGGAGGTCTTCAGTATTCATACTTCATGAAGTGTGTTTTTATATGCCCTATAAAAAATATTATTCCAAATATTCTGCCCTGGTCTTATTCCAAATGTTAATTTGTTTTTAAATTGTTCTGCATATAACGGTCATGCCTTTATTAAAAAATCAGTGTAGCTTTTGCTGCCAGTAATTACTCACTCTTTCCTAAACATCTGCAGTTCATCCGAGACATACTGTTTTTGCCAATTAAAATCCCTTGCCATATCATAGTACTTTATGTAATTGAGCTTTCTTGGATAGACGTGGGTTGGCTCTTATTTGTATAGTTTGCATGACTGTTGCAGCAGTAACCACCTTCTCAAAATAAATATTACAGCAGGTAAAATCAAGACTGACTGTCAAATGTACTTTGAGCTGGTCTCTTATGCTAAAGTGTCCTCTCTAGTTTTTTGGAAGCAGGCCTGTTAGTTAACACTGTACCACACTTCCTGTAAATCAACCCTTTGTGTTTGCATTTCCAGCTAATTTGTCGATTAGGGAAGCAACTGTTTGTAGCTTTTGTTTTGTTTTTAACCTTTTAATGTATACTTTAAATTGCAGAGCACTTTTTCAAATTATGCCTAAATAGGTACTTTGTAAGTGGATTTTTGTTATTTCAAGTTGTAGTGATCATTATTAAATTAGCTCAGTAACTTTTTGTGAAGTGTTTCTTTTTTTTTTTTACTTTTTTTTTTACTTTTTTTTTTTTTTTATATATATTATTGGAAAGTATATAAGAACATTATTATATTTTGTTTTTATCTAGATTCAGGAACATCCGGTGCTGACAGAGAATCCAGTCTAGATTTGATAAAGTTGGACATATCCCGCACATTCCCCTCTCTCTTCATATTTCAAAAGGTATCAAATGTATTGGCATGTCTGTCTCCTGCTGTAATACTGTGTGCTAAATGTTCCTAATGTGCACTCATTTTTCTTAAAGGGCGGTCCATACCATGACCTATTGCATAGTGTGCTGGGAGCATATACTTGTTACAGACCTGATGTTGGATATGTAAGTAGTGTTCTTTATCCCATGTAAATGACCTCAATTCAGGTATATCACTATTGTCTAGTTTTGGGTGTATCTCTTGCTTTTATTTCAATGAATTAATTCTTACTCTGTAATCCTTCTTTCTGACAATCACTTAAGACCAATTCAGAGCAGTTTTTGTTTTATTTTTGAAATTATGCCATTTGTTTCTGGTTAATTATCTGCATATTAAACAGGTAATTTTATTAAAGGGTTTAATATCCAGAACATCTTTCTTTACTTGCTTTTTATTAGAGTGACACACAGCAGACACATGAGGAGTATTCCCTGTTATGCACTAAACTCCATTTACACAAATCCCTAAATTGTGTGTGGTTGCGTTTGTAGACGAATGTGCACAATTTGTTTGTGTTTGTTTTATTTTGGGATAGGTTCAAGGGATGTCTTTCATTGCTGCTGTGCTTATCCTCAATCTAGAAGAAGCTGATGCTTTCATTTTGTTTGCCAACCTTCTCAACAAGCCTTGTCAGATGGCTTTTTTCAGAGTGGATCATGACTTGGTAAGAAACACTCAAGTAAATGGTTTAATTTGTAATCATCTCTTTCTGCCTATGCAGGTGTACAGGCTCAGTTGTCTGCACAGTAGTGTTTCACAGTTTGCTTTTAAGGTATGGCTTTCAATATAAGACTTGACACTCATTTTTCTTCTGCCTGAACAACCAGCAGTTAATAAGTATAAGTCAGTGCAAGTATTTGATCGGTTCCACTTTCTCACAGTCCAGCGTTTAAACATGTATTTGATGTTTTTGAGTTGATGTGGTTATGATAGAAGTAACTAAGTACTAAAACTGCTGGGAGGGGGTTGAAATTTCAGTTTTATGCCTGCAGTTGAAGCCGCTTACTTAATGTGGTAACTTGAGGTTTAGCCATAGATGCCCATTGCTGATGTGCATTATTAACCATGAATGGCATGCTATGCAGGATAGAGTATATTTAAAAATATATACTTGAAGTAGACTTGCGTCTTTAAGCAAGCCTGCTAATGTCCTTGTTTTTTTTATGCAGATGCTAAAATACTTTGCAGCATTTGAAGTGTTCTTTGAAGAAAATCTCCCAAGATTGTTTGTTCACTTTAAGACCTACAACCTGACCCCAGACATCTACCTGATTGACTGGTAGGTGAAGACCATAGAGATGAAACCGAATATTACTTGTTTGTGTCCCTACCGTTTACTTCTGTCTACTCTGATTCCTTAATTTATTCTTCACAGTTCAGTTTGTAATCTGAGCCTTAGCAGCTGCACAGATGTCAGACTATTTAATGCAAGGACCAGAAACCTTCTTTTAGTTTCATGAATAAAGTATTACACGTCTTTGAGACAAGGGGGAAATCATAGGTTTCTATTTAAAAAAAATTTTTTACAAATTAATAGTATCTAATAATTATTCAATTGTATATCACCGGTTTAAATAAAAGCCACTGTGTTCTATGCATTTCCAGGATTTTTACACTATATAGCAAGTCCCTGCCTCTTGATTTGGCATGTCGAGTTTGGGATGTCTTCTGTCGGGATGGAGAGGAGTTTCTGTTTCGCACAGGTCTTGGGATTCTTAAACTGTACGAGGATATCCTCCTTCAGATGGACTTCATTCACATTGCTCAGTTTCTTACCAAGCTTCCCGAAGATATCACATCTGAAAAGCTCTTCAACTGTATTGCTGCAGTTCAGATGCTAAGCAGTAATAAAAAATGGACACAGGTGAGTTAAAATATGGTAAATGGCTCATACAGTGGTGTGAAATGAAATCCAGGTATTGGCATGCGGTTTGCATATAGTAGTATGTGAATTACATGCCTTTGTTTTTTGGATGACATAATTTGTAAAAACAAAAAGCTGAATAAAATAATAATAATAATGTAAATAACAAATGAGAAATACTGTGTTGCGTCGGTGAGTTTATAGAAATGTCATCAGCTTTGTAGAAAGTTTGTGGTTTCTTGTGAGTCCCGTTCTGTACAGCTGCTGATGGTTTATGTGAGAACCCTTGTCAGACGTTTTAGCTTAGCTTGAGAAACGGGTGAAAATTTGATAGTTCTGCTGCTGAAAATGATATGTAAAATATCCAGCACACCATCTGCTGGCTCTTATAAACACTTACATAGTGCAATAATTTTATCTTTTCATTTATAATTAAGAAGTGTTCCATTTCCAAATTAATGTTTGATTTCTTGTGTTGAGCAAATGTTTTAGATGGCCATGTTAAAAATTAAACATTAAATAAAATAAAGTTGGCTGAATTTTTTTTTGTTCCCTTTTTTTGTCTTTTAATAGGTCTTTACCATATTAATGAAGGATAACAAAGAAGGAGATAAGAATCACAGCCCAACATTAAAAAATTAATATGTGAAGAAAGACGACTTTAACATCATTGCCAGTATTACTGAATATAGCTGTGTATGGGAAGGGGGTCATTATTCAAATGACGCAATTGACAACTACATAAAGAAGATATTGTGTTTAAGCATTTATATGGCCAGACAGGCGAAAATGAGAGAATATTTCCAACATCCTTCTCTGTGTGCTTTAACTAAACTGACCGAGTGCAGCTTATGATGAAGAAGATTCAGGTTCTCCCTGTCAGTGCTGTTGTGTAGATGTGAAATATCACTCATAAAACCGTCCACCCAGGTTTAAGTTACCCACCAAACCAGCAGATTACTAAAAACATTAAATGGACCAAACCATTAATCTTCACTAACATTTTTTTTTTTGAAAATTCATTTTTATTGTTGTTTAGATACTTATTATAATAAAAAATGTTATATCAAAAAGCTTGAGAGGAATTATAAAAGGCAGAGGCTGGAAAATCTCACAAAATGTATGATGCACTTATTATCTAAACCACATTAAATGTAATTATAGAAACATTCCTTATGATAAACTCTGTTTAACAAATAGAAACATAAAGCTTCTGATGGTATTTGAATTGTGATTGCCAGGTATTAGAAGGTGTTTATTCTGTTTAAAGTGGTGTACTTAATCAAATTAGCCTGGATAGAGTTAGCCTGGATTGACAGAAACTATAGCAAAACAAAACAAAAAAACCACACAACTAAACAAAGGTCTATATCTTCTCTCAGCCCATGAAGCCTTGTAATGTGACTATTTTCTGGCCAATATTACACACACAGAATTATTCTGAAGAAACTGCATCTTATCAAGTGCAATAGAGAACGCAAAATGGCACATGACATTTAAATGTTTTACAGGGCTATGCAGGTTTCTTTTGTGTTTTTTTTTTTTGTGGTGGTGGGGGGGGGTCCATCTAGATGGCAAAGGAAAGCTGATGTAAACTATGTGGTTGCAAGCTTTAGTGATGTCTGCAAATATAACAGTACAGCTTTGATAGTATGGTTAGAAAGCAGTAACTAATTGGTGTTTCTTTCTATTTCTATGCATAGCGTGGTTAATAAAAAGGCTGACTCCTATTATTTTCATTGCAGTCCTTGTTTGTAGGAAAACATGAGTACACTCACTTATAGCAACATTTCCTGTATTTTACTTTACCAGTTGTGGGTTTTTTTCTTATGTTTCAACAGTTTGTAATTCTGTATTATTATTTGTATGTTTTATTTGACCACACATAATTGATTTATGTTGGGGGATTTTATGTTGCTTTTGTGTTCGCTGTTTATTTAAAGCTTATTCTCCTTATAGCATAGATGGTCTAGATTGTATTTTGATTTTAATTTATATATTCAGTAGTTCAATGCAATTTTGTTCCCCTTTTTTCTACTCCTGCTCTCTATTGTACAGTTTTTCATACTTACCAAGGAGGTACTGTATATAAAATTGATTGTAAATAGATGGGATCTCTCTCCCTGTTACAGACCACTAGTTACAACTCCCCTTTGTAAATAAATCTCAGAAGCAGATTGCCTTGAAGTGTGTTCTTTTTTTCTTACTTTTGTTTGGCATATAAATACACAGACGTACTTTTGGTGATTTAAATGTTATTCAAGTCGAGAGCTGAAAGCAGTATACTAGCTATAATTTTATGGAAACTGCATAATCTAGTTCATACCAAACTTGTGACAATATAGAAGTTCCAAAGGCTATGTACTGAGCTGTCGTGTGGCAGGGAGCAACTGGGGAGTGATCTGCATAAACAGTGACTGCAGAGAATTGTAAATCATTTGGTGAATTTGTTCTAATATATATGAATTTGTGTGTGTGTATATATGTATGTGTATATATGTATGTGTATATATATATGTATATATGTATATATATATATATATATATATATATATATATATATATATATATATATATATATATATATATATAATAAATATGATTAGAGATAAAGACAGGCTGTGTGTAAGTATTACAAGCCAGAAAGCTCAAGAATCTGTGGAACAATATGTGTATACTAACTTTCAATCACAATTTGACAAGCAACAGTTCTGGTGAAAAATGTATGGTATATATACATACACACACATAGAGGGACAATGTATTAAATAATATCCTGTAATAAGCATTTTGTAAAGAATGTGCTACAGGTTTTAAATAGTCTTCATTAACCAAACCAGTCACAACCAGGATTCACAAATACGTAGGTAACCATGAGTGATTATCTCAATCATTTTTGCTGATGAAGGTTACAAAAGTATTTGCTCAGTATTGGTCTCTCTCCATATACAGATTGAGAGAACAATGATATATTGCCAATTCCCATTCAAATACACTGCATGCTGTGTTCTCTAAAATCTGTTTACCGGTTGTTGTTGTTGTTAGTCATCCACGCCGTCTGGTGGCGTTCTGATAAAACACCTACAACGTCACTGAGACACTCTTACTTGACAACACGAATCACTTCCGGTTGCTGGAAAGCCCACATGTGTTTTATTTTTCGGAGAGTAACACATGTATATGTAAACAGGCGGTTTGATGTTTTAGGTACTGGAAGCAGAAACTCAAATTGTACGTTAGTATACTTTGCTTTTTTGTTGTACATTATCATACATTTTCATATAACCACGCTTGATATGAAACATTTTTACTAACATTTTCTTGGAAGCGAAATCTGTTTTTCTGGTGAGCAAGAAGATCCTCTGGAAATACGTTTAATAATATAAAATGGCACCGGTAAGTGTATAATCTTTTATCATTCTAGACGTGAGTAAAACTGTAACTGTAACAACTGTCGTTACGAGTGTAGAATGTCAGATTTTCTAACAATAAATTCCTTGAATACAAACATTATTTATTATGTCGTCTTCTGTCAAAGTTTTGTTTTCATGCCTGCTATCCTTATGGTGGTTTATTTTTGTAAAATAGCTCCCAAAGCCAAATAAACAATTGTTTGACGTTACTTTTCTATCTGACACTTAGATATCAACAGTCCAGATATTCATACAATACAATTGTATTCATAGATTTATCACTTAAGGAAATTTGGATGAAATGGGAAAACACACACAACAAAAAGTGTGCAGTCTCCCCTTTCTGGCTCATGTAAAGTATAAACTGCCTTTAGATCTGCCCATAAGTAGAATATGATCTCGTAAACTACAGTATTGTAAATATTATTTTTATGTTGCTTACAATTAACACATTTTGATAACTGAGAATATCAAGAGTCACAGTATTTAATACTGTGGCACTACACCGGACCAAGGTTTACGGGGTGACCACGGCTATCCCAATTGTTTGTTGATTTTTCTAATGATCAAATTTCCTCCACCAGAGAAAAAGCAAGAAGAAAGCACCAAGCTTTCGCAAATTGCTAAAAACCAGCAATATCAAGATTGAAAACAAACTAAAGAACAGGCAGTTCAAGCAGCAAAGCATCGCAAAGAAACACCGGAAGGAGCAGAAGAAGCTCAAGCAAGCTCTCAGTAATGCTGCAACCAGAACTCCTCTTCCACTGGAGCGGTACAAGAAAAGACCAGGTAGGAGTTTTTCTCATTGTATTGTCTACAGTTATCTTAGAATCTTTGCATATGCATTTGTTATGAGATTATATTGCGTATGCTGTGTAGTGTGTATTTTGACCAAAGGAAAGAACATATATTTTTGTTCATTCCCCCCCCCCCCCATATGTGTTGCTTACAGAGGATGAGGAGGACGAGGAGGAGTTTGAGGAAACTCTTCCTGTGGATATGATGGAAGAAGATGATCTGGAGCAGATGAAGGCCATGGCTCAAAAAGCCTCATTCCTAACAAGAGACCTTTCCTCCAGGTACGATATGAGTGATTCCCTGTGGAAAATCAAAGTCATGTGTGTTTAGTTCTTGCAGCAGTAACTGTTCTAATGGACATTTATAAGCTTTGTTACAACCCTGTTAAATGCTAATTTATCTGCATTAATGTACAGTGAGCCAGTCCATGCCAGGAAGCGCAAGCAGGAGAATGTGATGGATAAGTATGAGAAGGTGCCTAGACTGATGCAGAAGGAGCAGGAAAAAGAGCTTATTCATCTGCTGCCCATCAAAGACAAGACTGGCATTATTCCCCAGACTATGGAGAAACCAGGTACTGAACAGTCTACTTCGAACATTCAATAACCTGCTCTATGATCTGGATAAGAGCCTATTCACTTGTCACATCTTCATGAAAAGCTGAATTACTATCCTGATTGTTTTTATAAATTATTATTATTATTTTGAGTTCTTACTAGCTTGTCATTGGAAGTTTTTATTCCTGTTTGTTTTTTCTTTTTTTTTTTTTTAACTGAGATGTTTATAATTGATTTGATGTTTTATATATACATTTGTTTCATATCATTACAGTAAACATGTTATGTACAAATAATTGTGAAAATTACATTTTTTTAGTATTGTAATTTGATTCACTGTTTTTTTATTGTATTGTCCTGTTTATGCAGTAGTAAAGAAAGCAGAGAAGGAAAATGAGGATGAAGGTGATGGTGATGGTGCTGAAGAAGGTAAAACAAAATTGGAGGGTTTGTCTCCGTATTGTCAGCCAACCAATCTTCCATTTTGGCGTTAGGTGATGTTTAAATATATGTAAAGCATCTTATAAGTGTTCTTTGCATTGTACTGTAAATATTTGTGAAATGAATTCATATAAACTTTAAGTTGTTATTTTCATTCTGAACCAAACGGGTTTCTCAGCTAAACTATTAAAAAAACCTGGTAATCTGGCAATGATTTTGGTTGTCGTCACAACATACTGCTGTAATATTTATTTGGTCTTTAGTTCTTATTTGAGTCTGTCAATAGACTGCCCTGCAGCTACATACATTGTTGTAATAGGATGCACATTGTTCATTTTGCCCACTGCTGCTCTTTAAGGACTGACACACAATATAATTAGTGACTTGACCCCTTTCCTCATGAAAAAAATAAAATAAAATAATATAATAACCTGTGCAGTGCAACTGGGCAATGTCCCTCATCCCTGACTTGTAGCTAGCATTGATTAATTCTGAATACTTAAACCCACCCGAACTACTGAGCGGCAGCAAATTCCTGCATTTTTATTGACGGATTGTACACGCTCGCAAGATTTAAAATGGGATTGCAAAAAACTGAGGATTGTTCTTGCTCGCAAGATTTGAAGCTCTGTGACCGGGAATAATTACACTTTTGTGGAATTTAAAACAGAATTGTTGCGAAATGTAAAAATGCCTGAATACACAAAAACCCCAGAAGAATATGCCTGTGACCATAAGGATTTCATTGTGGAAGACAACAAAGGAAATAAGGTACAATTGAAAAAGTTTGCAAGTATTGTCGAGTTACTATACATATTGACAGAAAAAAAACCCCAATAATTTCATACAGTATATAAACAGTGAAAGCCCCCAAAAAGATTTACAAATAACTTGAAAAATAGCTAAAAAATAAGCAACGAAAAATGAAATTAATAAAAACTGAGAAACAGATGCCCTGAATGTAATGCATAGACATCAGCTTTAAATTTCCAGAAGACTTAATCTCTAATATCTTGGCGCCCCCTGCAGACCATACTTTGCTGTTACTCAGAATCTGAAAACTTTTTTTTAATTTTGTACATTTTTTTTTAAGTTAATGCTCCGAAGCCTCTTCCATTGCTAACCACACAAGAGCTGGTGGTCCTCCGGAGAAAGAGATTAGAGGAGAGAAAGGTTTGCATTGCTGCTCTGGGATCATCCATTTTGTCAGATCCATCGGCCAATGTAAGTGTTTGCATAGCAAGCTTTGAAAGGAATTTCTGCTTTTAATGACTTGTTTTATATCTTTAGTGACTAGACAGATTCACAGATACAGTTTTTAAAATAGTTTATGTATAGTTAAGATTTTAAATATGTACTTTATAGAAGTTTCCTTTAAAATGTTACCAGTATAATAACAACTTTGTTTAAAATAAAACAGGTAACGCTCTTTAATATCTAGTTTGATTCACAGGGTGATATAGTGTAGGTGCAGCTTGTGTCCTTACTACTAAATGTACCTTTGTGCAATGCAAGCACACTACAAGAGGGTCTGTTTCCTCAAAGTAGGCTACACTTTTGATGAATTCAGTTAACGCACCAAGGATGCTTTTATATATATATATATAGATATATATATATATATATATAGATATAAATATATATAGATATATATATATACCGAACATTTGCAATGTGTTTTTGTGATCCATTTGCTTACCAGCTTGGCTTTACAATCCAAATGTTACTAACCTATCATGTTTGAGAGTTTGATGATGCAACTGCTTCAAAATCCTTGATTACTTTTTCCCCACAGATTAAGAAGCTGAAGGAGCTTCGCTCAATGCTGGTAGAGTTGGATCCCTATGTGGCCGCCACAGTTCGAAAGCTAGTGATGGTCTCACTGATGGAGATCTTTAAGGACATAGTTCCTTCTTACAGGATTCGGCCCTTGACTGAAGCAGAAAAGTCTACTAAGGTATTGTAATCGTATTGCTTTTTCTTGCATAAATATTATACAGGGACCTACTGATGTTTCTGTAATGTACTGCAGATTTCTGTGACTTTAAGGTTGCTGTTTACTGTATCTTTCGGCCTTAAAAAATAACTTATTTATTTTATTAAGGGTTTTGTTTGAATTACTGACTTTGTATTTGCTATGTTATATAAACATTGCATGCTTTATGTGGTGGAAATCTTGCAGTACATAAATGTAGAATTTAGCGATTTGAGAGACATTTGTTCTCTTATGTCTGCTTTCTGGCGTCAAACAATATTAACGATGAATTACCAATGATGGTTATTTCCATAGCTGCCAAGCATCTAACGTGTATATATGTTTTTCATTTTTAGGTTAAAAAAGAAACCCAGCAACTACGAGAGTTTGAAGAAGGTTTAGTAAGTCAGTACAAGTTTTACCTTGAGAACTTGGAGCAAACTGTTAAAGGTATGGGAAGAGCAAATATATTTTAATGCTTAATATCTAGACAAACTTTTTGAGCTAGAATCATTACATCATAAGATAACAATTATTTGTTTTATAGCAAGTACTAAAAGATGGTCATGAGGTGGCTGAAATGTGTATTTATTTGACAAAAGGTTTTCTATGTTCTCCCCATAGACTGGAAACAGATGAAGAAAAAGAAAAGTGATGTTGTTTCATTAAAGTCTTACAAAGGCCTGGCTGAAGTAGCCGTGAAGTGTCTTTGTGAGCTCCTGGTGGCGTTGCCTCACTTCAACTTCCACAACAATATCATTGTGATGATTGTACCCCTTATGAATCATGACTGTAAAAAGGTGACTACTTCTCTTAGTTTAATTGTGAAATCTCCCCAGAATAAAACTGAGTCACAGTTACATTTGACAATTGCCAATTTAATTGGCAATCCAAACTGGTGATCCTTGGTTTGTAGTAGAATATATTTTAAATTGTTTACTAAAATGGTGCAGTGCGTTAAATGTTATAAACGGAATTTTGCAATAGAGATTACTGCTATTTATAGGTGTGTTCAAATATTTTTGTTGTAAGCAATGGGCAAGGCCATCTTAGCAAAAAAATATATATATATATATATATATATATATATATATATATATATATATATATATATAGATAGATATAAAGATATATAAAAGCTAAATTTATGAAAGTCTGTGCAACAATTTAAAAACCCTAACCCTCTTGAATTATTGTGCTGCATGAGAAGTAATCCTCGCTGTTCCGCCGGTTTTATTTCTAGATTTCAGAAATGAGCTGTGAAGCAGTGAGGAAGCTTTTTAAACAAGACAAAGTTGGTCAAGCCTCTCTCGGGATGGTTAAAGTGATCTCAGGTCTTGTCAAAAGTAGAAACTATGAGGTCAAACCAGAGGTAAGTAACTCTTGCATAATATTTATAGTCCATTGTGTGGATGGGGCTTCCCATCCACGTTACCAAAAACAAAACGGCTACGCCGTCATCTAAACATCATAATAATAATAAATACAAAATAACACAGGGGCGGAGGGGGAACCCCCGTTCTAAACTAAAATAAACAAAACAATGTACAGGGCTGCTCGCCCTGTTACATCCATGTACCTATATAAGGACCAATTAGTAAGTAGTCCTTTTTTATAGTCATATCTCAAGACCCCTACAGAAAAAGAACATGATCCATCTGTGAATATTTGTAAAGTCACTTGACACTATTTTAAATGTCATGGTCTTTAGCCAAAGTATAATCCTCTATAAAATATGTATTGGGAATGATAACATCAAGTGTATATGTGGTAACCGCTATAGTATATGGCAATATAAAGTACATTTTTTACATGATTTTGTATAATTCTGGCATTGTAAAATCTAAAGGAATACAATTCATACAATTCAGCCAAGTGTATTGTTTAGAAGAAAACCAAGGATTGTATTATATACTGTACAGTTGTACAAGCTAAACATTATATCTCCTGTATCACTTTACCTGTCAAAGTAACACTTATTCCATGAATGTTTTTTTCTTTGAATTATATATTATGTACATTTTTTAATAACAGGTTCTGAAGGCTCTGCTTTGCTTGAGAGTAAAAGAAGTGGAAGTTAAGAAAGATGCAGATGATATTGCCCCCAAAAAGAGATTCATGAACTTCAAAGAAAAGAGAAAACATCTCTCAAGAATGCAAAGAAAGGTCACTTTTCATTTTACTACAACACTGTGGTGCTCATGTGCTGCTGAGATTTTTAGCTCTTGAAATGTGAACCATCTTAATAGAATGTATTTTGTATTTATTTTTAGTGGAAGAAAGCTGAAGAGAAGTTAGAAAAAGAACTTCTGGAAGCTGAAGCAACAGAATGCAAAGAGAAAAAGCTTAAACTGGTAGGTGGTTTCTGGTGATAATATAGTACATGGTTTACAGTAGTTTTTCTAGAAACCTCAGTGTTTTACAGGCGTATTGTACATGGTGGTAGTGCAAGACCTGTATGTAAAGGTTGATGATAAAACTGCTAACCTCAATTTTTGAAAACAAAGTACCACCAGTACATGAACACAACAAAACAGTCAATACCAAAACAAACAACAATGGCCTGCAGATGTAAAATTTTATCCGCAGAAGATAGGGAGAAATTTGTGGAAGAGCAGAATAATGCAAGTACTGTTAGAAAAACAATAAGCGACCTACATTTATTAAGAAATGACCTCAGCCACATGCCCTCTGCGGGATGTTAGGTAAAGAGGCTCTTTAGTGATGGGGAAATCATCTAGCTCCATCCTCTAAAAAGCCAAGTGTATTTTCTACTCCTTAGTAATAATACATGTAGTTTACACTTCCTGTGTTATTTGTATTGTACATGTTTCTGCATTTCCAAATTAGCAGCCTGAAAATGTATTTTAATTTTACTAGGTGTGTCATCTTAATAGTTCTGGCTAGGCTAGTAACAGGTTTTTACTGTACGTACTCTAAAAGATGTGTTAGAATTAATGTACGTGAACAATTCTTATATGTATTTTTTTTTGTCTCTCAATCAGCACACAGAGACCCTGAACATTGTGTTTTTAACCTACTTCAGGATACTGAAGAAAGCTCAGAAGTCAATTCTACTCCCTTGTGTTTTGGAAGGTCTTGCAAAGTAAGACATTAAATGCAGTTTTCAGGCGGGGACATGTGTGTTACGGCTGGAATATGCTTTTTAAAAATAGTTCATATTGTTGTTTTTTTTTAAAGAATGCAATGAAGGCCAATCCAGTAATATACAATAATAAGAGGAATTGTGTATCATTTGCTATTGCTTCTAGCCTGATAGTCAGTCTAAAAGAGAACATTGTTTTCCCCCCCATTAGGTTTGCCCACCTTATTAATGTGGAGTTCTTTGATGATCTGCTGATTGTGCTGCACAAACTCGTTGAATCTGGGGTAAATACAAGTGTTTGTTGGGTGTTTTTATTCTGTCTGTTAATTCCAAAAAGCGCTGAATATTGATTCTAAACTATGGCCTTTTGTTATTTATATGTGAAATAGATTTGCATTATGATAGCCATATGCATTCTGATACATGTAAAGTAAAAACAAAAAAAACACATTACCCTCAAACTGTGTTTTTACTCTATCCCAATATTTTTGTATTGTTTCCCGTAGGATTTGAGCTACAGGGAAAGCCTTCATTGTATTCAGACCGCCTTTCATGTTCTCTCTGGTCAAGGTATGTCAAAAGACCTTTCTTCCAGTGTTTTCAATTCATTATCCTTTTGTATTTCAGTAAAATGACAGATACCTTTTCTGTTGCAGGTGACGTACTGAACATTGACCCATTGAAATTCTACACGCACCTCTACAAAACTCTTCTCAGACTACATGCAGGTATGCTTATATATAAGCATTATTATTATTAAATGCATTCAATTTTAGTCACTTTCTGGATGTATTTTTAAGCTCAAGTTGTAAACTTGTGTTTCATTCCCTCAGGTACAGCGAATGATGATATGATCATTGTCCTGCAGTGTCTGGACGTCATGCTGACTAAGCGCAGGAAGCAGGTTTCAGTGCAGCGAGCACTTGCTTTCATTAAACGCCTCACCACACTCTCTTTACAAGTGCTTCCTAATTCAACAATCGGCATCTTGGCAACAAACAGGGTGCTAATGCACGTAAGTAGTGACCTGCACCGACACCCACACTGTGTACTCAATAATGAGTAGGGCTGTTTTATGTAACACCGCTCACGAGTTTAACTTTTTTTTTTTAAATAAATATATATGGATGTGTGTTTTTTTTTTAACTTATGTCCTGTTTATGTTTTGTCACTAAACGCAAAAGGCAATTTCATTGTCCAAGAAACGGCTTACTAGAAGGAGAAAGTAACAAACTAGTGACATTGGCCAAACACTTTGTTGCCAAGTTACCTGTATTTTGTATTTGTTTTCATTGTATGTTCTTTTTATTTCAGACATTCCCCAAGTCCGATATTTTGTTAGATAATGAGTCACAGGGTAGTGGGATATATCTGCCGGAGCTTGATGAACCAGAGTATTGTAATCCTCAGAATACATCTCTGTGGGAGTTGCACACACTTCAGGTGAGTGTTCATTGATTTCATTGAACACATACCGGCTTTACTTTAAATTAGCAAATATTCTAAGTCCTGCCATGCTTTATTTCTTCTTTGTGTTGTGTTTTTATATGTATTTAGAGACACTATCATCCTATTGTGCGGAAGTTTGCAGCTCATCTCATTGTCGGGGCACCAAGCGAGGGGTCAGGAGCCCTTAACGTGGATCTCAGTAGAAAGTAAGATGTTCAACCCTCTGTCTCCACTTCTGGAATTCATGACTGCTTTATGAAGGCTTGCACGAATTGCTCTTTAAGATGCTTTCTAAAGGTTCATTCTGATTAAGTTAAACTCTGTTGCTTACAATCAGGGATAGGGTTCATCTCGGGACTATGAGACTCTAATATTAAATGCATTGCAAATTGATATTTCAGTAATAGTAGATTTTACTCCAGTTTTATGCTTTGCATACATTTAAACAAATTCAATAACAAAATAGCATGACACTATAGCAGATAGTGATCATATATACTTGTTTCATCTGTACAAAAAAATAATGTATGTATTTTTGTTTTTTTCCTAGATCTGCTACTGACCTTTTTGAAGATTACAGTATAAAAGGAATGACATTCAATCCTCCAGTTGCAACACCATCATCAAAGAAAAAGGTTATTCCTCCAAATTTCAAATGCACTGTGTTAAATGTATCTGATGTGACTAAATCTACTTATTAGGTCCTCATTCAAAGTAATTTTTCGTGAGAAAAGACCTTGTGGACATGGCATTTGCATGTATTCATTTAAACTTACAAGAGATAGATTTCCCTAACAGCATTTTTTTTTATATATACACAGGAGAAGTTTACAATTGGAGATGCATTGCTGGACAGTGATTTGAAGAAACAAATTAACAGCCATCTTGAAGCCACCTCTATCCCGTCTGATTTGAATTTTGCAGCGCATTTCAGGAAGGCATTTATATAGAGAACAGTGGCCAGATTTGGGACTATGGTGTTTAACACATGACTGCAAAAGAGACTGTCATTATTGTGATTTGCATTATGAAAAGCCATAATGGATGGGAATGTGTTAATGAAAGAAGATTGTGGATATTGAAGACCATATGCCAGAGGAGCAATTAAAATTCAATTCAAGATACAGTATGAATTTGTTTTTTTTACAACCTGTTGTCTGACTAAATTCCAGTAAAATTATCCAAATCAACAATTGTAATTATAATTCAGTGTAACAATATTGATGTTGGAATGCCATTTAATGGAGTCCTTTTCAAACAATAAATCAATGAATTTTAACTTTGACCCCAATGGAGAACCTTCCTTCTACATGTCTTTGACACATCTCACTCGGGCTGTGTTCAAATCCAGTTGATTTCTTTTATTTTCAAATCATGTGTTAATTTACCTTATTTACTGTGAAATACAGCTTTCCCTTGACAGCTGGTGATGCAGCGGGCTAATCCCATGGCCTTCCCTCCCTGAAGACAGTAGTTTGAGTCCAGCTCCTGAAGTGAGCAATGATGTTGGCATGATCAGTAATGTTGGTTTTAACTAAACAATTGTGTTTCCACAGGAGGAGGAGGATGGTGTATGAAAAAAAAAAAAATATATATATATATATTAACCGTGTCTGAGAATTAAGATGTAGTTTCAGTGTTTAATCCCGTCTGTATTGTGTCTGTGTGTTCCTGTCCCTTGATGAGGATGAGAAGGTCTCACAATCAAGACTTTGAGCGGCTCAACATGCCAGCTGAGAGAAAACTGCCATGGGAAATTAAATTGCCATGTAAGTTAAGTGTTTTACTTTTGTATTCATGATCAACTACATTAATTGTGTGCTGTTGTCAGATGCTTACAATATAGGGAAAGATAACATTTTAGTACTACCTTTTTTTTTTAAAGGGGTGTACTTCATTAGATCTTTACATTGTGACCCATAGTTTAATTTAGTACAATGTACTGTATGAGGAACTTTTTAGTAAAACAAATCCAGTGCATTTCATAAATTATTTATTTTCTCTAGTACCAATATGATTTGCTTTCCTTCAAGTCAATAGAAATAAAGTAGTCTATAAAACAGGTCATTTTACATATAAATAAACACAGTTCAGCACAATACATACAGACAGAATGTAATACTACAGTTAGAGAGAGGCAAGATTTTAAAAGTTGCCTCACATTTTTTAAAGACATATAAAGTAAATCTAAGAAGAAATACAGTTCTTTGTTCTTAATATAATTTGATTTTAATCGGTACTCAACTTCAAAGCACAAAGCTGCAGTATTTAAGAAGGAGCAGTAAATCTAAAGTGATGAACTGGGACTGAGGCACGCTTTAATCATACCAAAACAATCTAGTCAGAAACTAATTTACATCCTGCCATTTTCTAATGAACCAAAATATATCTGCCGAGTTTTGAGCTTTTATCTATAGTAACATAAATATCACATTAAAAAATATGACACACATACAATAGAAAACAGGTTTGTGACTGCCATTGTAGACAAATAGAACTATGACATGGTATACAGAAATAAAGCAAAGGGAACATGATGAATCTCATACACAAATTCATATTCATAGTTTTAAGTCAAGAAATGTGTGCTCTAAAAATGCACATGCAATACACAATAACAATCTCCTGTAACACAATGAATCAACAGAAATTGTTGAAAAAAGTAGTAATACACTAAAAATAAAAAGCCACTGTTTGTTTGTAAACACACAGATTTGAATGAGTTTATAAAGAAACAGCTTTGATGGCATGATTATATAAATAGACAAATACATTATATTGTATAATCATTCCTTTTAGCAGTAAAACAGATGACCAAGTACATATGAGCTATCTCCACATCTATGAAAACAACATTTTGCCAACCAAGCCTCTGATGTAAAATAACTTAAATCGGATTGTGTTTCCATGTATAGTTTGTAGCTTTCTAGGTTTTAGCAGGTTAGTAAAATGAAAATAATACAGTCGATGAACTGTATTTTAATGTGTTTCATCAAGTATTTTGTTATCGGCACTGACAATTAGTATTTTCTTTTTGTAAAATAAAAATGTGAATGCTTGTGTGCCATTGTAACCATGCATTACAAACACTGTGACATGATACATTCAGATTCTGCACCAGGTAGTTTATATCACATGACAGGCTAACCCAAGCAGGTGAGACAAGGCCACTTTAAAAACAAACAAAGCTATACCACTTACACAGCCGGCATATGCAGTGCTTAAATGTTAGCCTCGTTCAAGAATTTATGGACAACAAATACAAAGTCATTGTCCCTTTTTATGAATTAAAATTGTTACAATCAGCGCTCCAGATAAGCTGTGTACTGCGTGTTTATGCATTGAAAAAATGTTTACATTTTATGTGTAAAGAATGTGCATGACAATTTTGCTGCACAGCTTCAGTTTGCATGTTATCAAGCTTCTTATACTTTGTTGGTTCCCGGAGTCTCAATGTTAATTTGTTAATATACTGCAAGTGGTAGCTAGAGAATGCTGGGGCAGCTAATTGTAGCCTGCCTGGGAATTGCCAGAGACACATGACCAATAAATTAGGGTTTTCAACTTAAACAAATAAATAAATACATAAATAAAAACCACACTTGAAACTACTCAGACTAATATTATTAAGGCAGGACTAAAGTTTTTGTAAAGTAGTTCAAATTAACATAACAGTTCAAATGTAAGGTTGTAGTTAATGTATACCCCATAAGTTAGCATTAAAGTATGTACTGTATTTAATGTTAGTACTCATGACTTCAATGTAAATGTTACATTTTACACAACCAAAATACAGTTTACGCAGTGTTTAAGCTTAAGGACCCAAGACCTTATCTGGAGCACTGGTTACAATTAACCACAAATTCAAAAAAGTAGAAGGACCAGTCAGATCTCTCTAATTTACATTTTCAATTTTACTATGTTTAAGAATATATAAAATTCTTATAAAATGCACTTGTGATAGAAAACAGTACAAGCTATTGCATGAAAGACAGTAACTGCTGCATTATATATTTAAATGTACACGTTGAGCCAAGGTTAGCAAAACTGTCTTTAGTGTATCCTTCCTAAATAAGTCTCAATCAAAAAAGGGCAACAAGCAAAAGATGGTTGTGAACTAGAAGTAAAACAAAGCTTCCATGTTAGCATCTCTTTTTGTACTAGTAGAAGTCAGAGGAAGATCCAATTACCAATGTGTTCAAATGTTTTCTCTGGAATTTCGCAATAAAGAGACATCTATCTCCCTAGATGGGTAGTAAGGTAAGCTGTTGGGCTGCAGTGATTTCTATTGAAAACGCTTTTGAGGCACAAAATAGCTGATTGTAAGCAGTCAAGAACTACTGGAACAGAAAACAGATGCTGGCAACAGAAAATGGTAAAGTATCATTGTTTGTTTTGGTTTTTTCCACTGCAAAGTCCAGTCCTCAAGCTCTGATACTGGATGAACACACCTATTCTGTTCACCCATGCACCGGCCCTGCATTCTTTGAACATCTTTTACAATGCACCTAACAGACTATTTATTTTTAGTACAAGAACTCCCAAAACACATGATTAATGTTGAAACTCCAGAATGGTACAATCCCACTATATGTATATATAGCGTCCTTCACTAGCAAAAGAAAAAATAAACAACTAGAATAGAAATAATATATACAATATTAACACATTCTTCTAACTGACATAAAACTGGCTCAATGTATTTACATAATATCACCTGAAATAGTGCTATATAAACATTCACAAATCTACAATACTTTTGTGTACATATCTTGAATTTTTCTGTCCTTTAAATTGCAAATTGTTTTATCAGCTTTCTGTCTGGAGTTATTTTGTACATGTTACCAACCAAAAAAGGGACAGTGCATGGATTTGCAATGAGGGCGCTTATATATTTTTCTGTCCTAAATATCGCTCTGGCATTTTATAAATGGCTGAAAGAAATAGGATATGTTTAAAGAATTTCTGACTACCATAACAGTTTAGTTTGAAACAGAAAGAATATTGAGTTCTGTCAGGTCTAATTATATATATATATATATTTTATTTTTAATTGTTTTAATATTGAGAAGTGTGATTGCATGGGTGAGGTTCTTCATTCAAGACAATATGAATAGCATCACAATTTCTTTGTCTAGAGAAAAGTAAAATGTTCCAATTCCATGCACCATCCCTAAAACTACAATATAATAGTTTTGCTTTGTAATGTATTAAGTTTAACTTTCACATCACTTTTTTTGACTCAGAAAACTTTTAATTTTCTGAAACATAGAGGACTATTGGGAGTTATTCCACATAATATCACATATACACACAGCAGCTACAATTAGAATCGGACGATTGATATCCAATTTAACTTCTACATCAAAGTTGCTATTTGATTTAATACTTAATTATGCGGTACCACATAAATATCAAGCACATCAAAAGACATTAATATTAGCTTCAAAAGACAATATGTCAAAGTGCAACACGTTTCACAATTTATGAATTGGTTTCAAAGTGCTTCACGTAACTCGGTGTTACTCGAAGGCATTCAAAACATCAGTTAAAAATCTTTAAACAGGACCTTTCAAAACCAAAGCATCCCAATGGATTCTAACAAGCCAGCTTGTTGTTTGCCCCTTCTACCAGTGGGACAGGAGAGGGGGCTGGGGTTTTTTTTGGTAACCCATTGGAGGACCGCACAAAGCTGGGATATGCAGTTACCTTGATCAATTGGGTATTTTTAAAATATTGTACTCCACTGGGCTGGACAGTGATACCAACCGCAGAGAGAGAAGTAGTGCAGTCACCACCAGGTATTTCACTGCCACATTCGTCTATCAACAGTAAAACCCCTATTTAAAAATACTCTGCTCTACACACCCTGCAATCCATCTTCCAAAGTAACCTGACTATGGGCTCCTTCCAAAGGTTGAGGGGTTCAGAGCTGCTCAACCTGTACCCACACATTCCTGACTTGAATTTCCCAAAAACTGTCTCGATCCTGGAATCATTTGTGCAATTTCCAGTTCCGGAGCAGGGGGAAAGACCACGTGGAAGAGGCAGGGGTGTTGACTTGCAGATTGAGTCTCTCAGGACACCAACCTGCAGAAATCAGAGCAAAATAGACTTACAGACAGTACACAGCCAAATGTGATTTTATTTGAGCATTCAATCAACAGACAATTGCCAATTAAAACTGCTGAGTGAAAGAGACCAACCCCTGTTTCCCCCACCACGTATACACACTCCTTAACATGTAAAGCTGCATTTTCTAGATTCTTTAAAAATTAGACCCTTCTCTGGTCTTTAAATGAGCATGCCTCATACACGAGTTAAGATGACATGCATGGACAGGCGGCTATTTGCTAAATGTATACAACCTTTCTCAACTTGTGACATAGTTGGTCTGAGTACTCTTGAATACATATTTTCACCGGTGTTGTTAGAAATGATGGTTATTGTAGAGAATATGGTTTTGTGTGAACCACAAACACATGCTGGGAACCAGTTTTCCAAACTCAAGCCCCTCACTGCAGTGCTTTAGTTCCAGTTGATTCATTTCTATTAATTAGTGGCTTACCATGTAAAATCAAAGATACAAAGTGGTCAGCCTTGGCAGGGTACCCACAAGTCCTATACATATATGCTCTATACATTGTTTTCATTCTCCTGACAGCATGTTCAAGATGTTTAAAATGTCAGCTTTGCTGACAAACAGAAAACTGTATAATGTGAGAGTGCATAGAAAACATTCCATGTGCAGACATTTCAATGAGCATGAGATACTATTTGTGTAATGCCAGACTGTGATGTAATTTTATTATTTTAACAGTTGCCAGTATCCTGATTGCATTAGAAGATTAACCACACTAATCATATTTGTGGGGGGGGAAAATGGTTTTCCCATGTATGGTATTTTAAGATCTTTCTCCACTCCATACAGACTGTTTTCAATGATGCATTCAACTAAATCGATCAACTACCGAAGTAACAGAACTTGCTTCATACAAAATGGACTACTGTACACAATACATCTGATACACATTTTATACAAGGCATGCTTTAAATTACTTACTAGAATTGCCGTGTCGGTTTTGATTTCTTTTTTTGTTACTAATATCATAAAATCTTCTCTGAAGCACTATTCAAATGAAAATTCATTTCTTTGCATCCATGCGGACAAACTTCATTGATTGGGACACTGAAGATGAAACATGCAGTTCATGCTGACTTCATCAGAGGTGGTGTTACTTCAGAGACAATATGATACGTAACCTGACAGATATCAAAGCTGCCGATATTGAACTGCAAGGCATACCTGAATGGGACTCAATGCAAGCACTTAGGGATGTTACTCAGCAACCTCACTGAAGGGCACACCACATGCAGCTTTCTCATCCTTACTCTGACCACTTTCTGGGGGCGTCGTCTGAGCTGGCCCTGAGGGGTTCCGACTCTGCTTGCCCGATTTGGTGAATTTCTTGAGCTCACTGGCAAAAGAAATACCTTTCCTCTTATCGTCCCGTGTGGTCTGCGAACAAACATATTTCAGTTAGCAAAGTTTTTCTTCCACTTTACAAACTTGATTTATCTTCTAAATTCCATGAGGAATACTGAACCAGCCTTCTTTACCATCCAGCTGCAGGCAGAGTTCTGGTGGGTATAAGAGGCAGTTTACCAATTAGAACAACCTAAATTGCCATGTCTTCCCCATCCACTGAATCTATCGTTACAACCAAATATTGATTATGTTACCTCGTGGACACAAGACCTGGTGTCCACGAGGCTGGGCCAGGTTGGGCCATTTTCTACAGGAAAAAAGGCAATGAATATATATATATTATATATATATATATATATATGTGTGTCAGTATCGTGTGCAGCTCGGTTTCCTTCTAGGTAACTTACCTGGACTTGCTCTTTGAGCTTGAGGATAAACTTGCCTGCCCCCTTCCACTTGCTCTGTGCTTGATAGACACTTTCCTGATCAAAGAGGATGCGCTGGGTCGGCTTGGAGGTTGACGCTCTCTTGTTTACAGGCTCTTTTGTGACTTCCTCCACAAGCACGTAGTCACTGGGGTTGGGATTGGTCAGGATGCTGTACGAATACTTGGCTTTACTTAGTGTCTGCAAATAACACGAGCACGTTGTTGTGTTTTTTTTTTTTAAACGGACATTATGAAGATAAGTAGGGACCTAACGTTTTCAGGATTGTGCTGTAAGCTAATGTTGCCTCCATACAAGTCAGAATGCGAGTAGGGGCCATATTCACAAAGCATTTACCCCAGTCCTAAGTATCCACTATTGTTTTGTCTTCTTAACAAGAAACAACTAGGAGCAGAGTTATTTATTTGCATGCATTGGCAATGTTTGTTTTTTGGTGTGAAGTTAGCACTGGGGTGAATATTGCTCTCTCAAGGCAGTGGCTGTGGTTATTCTCATATCTCACTGAACGAAGCTCACCTGCTGGATGATGTCCTGTGCAGTGCTGAAGCGAGGTGCTTTGATGACTGTGCGAGGCTGCTCTGGAGAAACATCATGCACCTGAACAAAGAAACTGTCCTCTTCTGCGCTGATATTCGCTTCCTCTACCACCTCCATGATGGAGTTCCTCTGGTTGAGATTCTGAGAAAACACAAGAACCTGCTGTTCAATACATTAAGACATAGGTAAATTGTAGTATGAGATAACAGGTAAGTTATGAAAAATTAAAGGATGCAGTAACATAGTGATTTGTTATTTATTAGTTATTAATTATGTATTTATTTATGTAAAATATAAATATACCTAACTTTGCTACTACTGTGGCCAATTTAACAACACTTGAGACCAAGGGGGTTAAAGTATACTGGTTGTGCTACGAACAGTAGCTTAATTTACATATATTAAAATAAAACCGTGTTAGGTTTTTCTCTTGTGTGATCCAGTGCTTCAAGTTATATACTGTTGATATAAAACTAACAAATATATACTTAATTACAATATTACATTGTTTTAACCTGTGAACAGCTATTGTATTTTAAAATATGAATATGAAAATTGATCCTTCAGGAATCCTGGCACAGAATAGTTTGCTTACATTGTAGATTATCTGATGACATATATCATAAGTGAACACAAGCTCAACAACACTGCAGATGAAGGACCTAGCAGCAGTGGGAGTGGGGTGTTAACACAGTACTTGCATGCCATTAACACTGATAAACAAAGGATAACAAATTAATCATAGCTATATCCAGACAACAGTTCAGGAGAATACTGCTCACTTAAATGAACTGTCTCAATATAAAAATACATTAGTTAGGCGCACACACAAGTGAACACTAACACTGAAGTGTTCTTTGTCAATTAGGCCATCAAACTGTTATTTGTGTTGGGTGACGAGAGGCAAAGAGAAGTTGATCAATACAACAGTTTTGTTTTAGTACTTGGATATTAAATAATAGCTTCACTACCTCAATTTAGATTTAAAGCCTTTGGGCTCCTCTATTTTCATAGATGCTGTGTTCATGTGCCAAGTTAAACATTTAACAAGGCTGCATGAGGGTTTTGTAAAAGTGAAACATTTCAATCTTAGAAAATGTTTTGATCTTACATTTCTAATAGAATATTAGTTGATGTACAAAATGATATCCACTAAAATGCATCAGAATTGGACATGCTTAATTACACAGCATTTTTTGTCTGAATTTTACTGGAACTGTAAATCTTAACATGCAAAAATGCACTATTAACTAGACTTACATCCTCCTTGGTTTTGAGGCTGATTCTTCCCACATAGCCTTCCTCTGGGAACCAGCTGTTGAGGATTTTTACAACCTCCTCCTCTGCCCCGATGACACGCTGAAGCGGCTGCTTCTTGCACTCGCTCTTCTCCTTGCACAGAAACACTTTTTCTTCCACCAACAAGTAGCCCAGGGTATTCGAAACTGAGCCTGTCTTTGAAGAGAGTAACTACAGAAAACAACAAAAGGAAAAATTAAAAACATAAAGGACACATATGCTGGCATGTTCTGTTTTAACAAACCAAAAAAATCCACCTTCTCCCTTATACATCCAGCACAAAAATAAAGCTGGTGTTAAACCAAAATAAATACACAGCTCATTTAATGGCCTATGCTTCCCCCTAGCAGGTGTACTGTCTCTATTGGTTCAAGACACCCTATACATTCTCTTGGAGTTCTTTCCATCGGACAGTCCAAAGTATTGTGTTGTCTACCTAAACAACACCAATTAAGGGAACACACTGCATCCAGGGAGATCTTGCAGTAAGTATAAGAAAATAATTGCACACAAAAAAAAGTAAAACCACAACATAACAGATATTAAATTACTACAGTATGGATGTTTTTTGGCTGTCTAAACAACCACTAATACAGCTGGACACAAAATGTCCACATCCCATACCAGAGATGATGGTATTTTTAAATTCTTTAAAACAATTGTTTAACACAAATAGGAGCCTGGTAAACTTTCCATGGTGCTTTTTTTCCCATATTAGGTATAGCATTGTAGTTTTTCTCTTGGCCTTTGTGAACTGCGTGGGGGTGATGAGAGTCGAGGCTCACTTTGTGAAGAAGCTGTCTGGCTGTGGTCTTCTCGCTCACAGAGAGGACAGTGAAGGGTTCAGGACCTGGGGTGCCATGGACCGTCACTTTGTACAGGGCTGCAGCTCGCCGCTCCTCTGTACTGAACACCTGAGCACAAACGCAAGCAAACCCTTTAAACTGAGGTTTCTGAATGAGATTTTTGCAATTCATTTTTCAAGCAGGAGTTCTCGACTTAAAACAGTTCCATTAAACTCTTATATCACTTCTCGATTACAAAAAATAAAACCTTGTGCCAGAACAAAAACATCCAGATTCTGACAGCTCTACCAAGTAGCCTGAAGACAGCACTTCCTGTGGCATTTTACAGGAATGCAAACTAAACAGCCATAAAACAGGAGATTAAAATACCGTTTGTGAATATCACTTCAAAGTGCTGCGCAAATAGTTAACTTAAGCAGGATGACAGCAAGATACAATCTTGTGTTTTAGTAGCAATTTAAAAGTTAGTGAATTCAACAAGAATGGAGCATGATGGTTAAAAGCTCAACACAGTATAGGTGGTCTTAAAACGAGAACAAATCTGTGAGAGAAGAGAATGTGGTAATAGAATTGCATTCTACATATTTACTGAGAAGCATAGCAGAAGCATCCACTTTTTCTGTCTTCATCTATTATCAGCAGTTTAGCAGGAATAAAAAATGATCATACTCATTAGAGAGAATATTTTGTGTGTAATTACCACTGAAGCAGGTACGTTGTTTCCACTGGAATTTTCTTCTGCCCTGCTGTAAATGAAGAGACTTGAGATCTCCAGCGGTTCATTGTGAAGATTTCTCAGTTGCAAGTGCCTGTACCCTGAAAAAACACATACAAGTTAGTCAAGATGGTTTTGACTGCTATTATAAATAGCTAAAAAATGTAAATATTTTTTAACAAAGTCTTTTTTTGTCAAAGTAATAACTGATTTATGGATTGCTGTGTCCATTTAGAGATGATTTGTATTATGGTGTTTAGGCAGCTGTCAATTTATATTCACATATATAACCATTCCCCAGCTCTGACCAGCCGGGCTCTCTCCCTCATTTTATTGGCTCAAGAATATTTTAAATTTGGCTCAGAGACAAACTGGTACAGTGTCAAGAACAAAAAGCCAGGAGATCTTTGGTTGAAATCCCAGCCCTGTCACTTATTGTATGACCCAGAGCCAAGTCACTTGACCTCAGTGTGTCACTGAGTGGAAGCAGCATTCAACTACATAAGATGAAGGGCTATGATGGAGAAATTATTTGTGCTGTATGCAACCAGAAAAAAAAAAAAAAAAAACTAAAACAGTGCCGATGAATTAGATAACTAGGCTTTGGATTTTCAGATATCAACTAATATTTTAATAAAAGTATAAAACCGAGGACAGTTTTAGAAGTACAGAATGTACAAAAAGGAAAGAGCAAATGTTACCTCTTTTTAGAGCCTTCAAAGGAATTATCCTTTGGGCAGTGATTGCTGAGCTGTTGTTTTCGACCACAGCAAAGCGGATGTAAACCAAGTCCTCGAAACAGACATGAAAGAGAAACTGCTCGTTCCACAT
The DNA here is from genome assembly GCF_902713425.1 of Acipenser ruthenus. NCBI lineage: Eukaryota > Metazoa > Chordata > Actinopteri > Acipenseriformes > Acipenseridae > Acipenser > Acipenser ruthenus. The sequence continues at coordinate 27,672,620 of NC_081201.1, forward strand.
GGGGTTCAGGGTGTTGCGGTGGGTGGGTTTGGTTCGGAAGTGACAGCTGTCCGCAGGCATCCCCAGCACGTCAATTTCTACGCAGGGGCTGCCTGACGTGTTACTGGGACACACATTCTGACCAGAGATAATCTAGAAAAAAAGGAAAAGGAAATTATCGTTTTACAATTTAGAAACTGCTGGATATTGAATACACAGCATATACATTTACAGCACATGCTTACCCAGAGAGAATATACTGCCGGACTCATGCTCTCCAGCTCTCGTTCCAATGGGGAGAACTGCTGGTACATTGGGCAGTTCCTGTCCCACAGAACTGGTGGCTTCAGCACATACCCACAACCCCCATTTGTCTCGAACATTGCTGCATTTAAGTGCATGGCGAGGTCTGTTGAAAAAGAAAGGAGTTTGTAGAAAAACCTTTTCAAAACAGCAAATGGTTACATTCATCTACCAGAAACAGACTGATTCCGTGCTTCTTACAGGACGCGTTTTAAATCAGCCTGCAAACTCTGCAATTCATGATTTAATTACCTTAAGATGAAAGAAAACTCAAGCATTAGCATCCCACATTCCCTCTTGATAAATGACCACACTGAAGGTTATGCAGCAATGCTAGTTGTCTCAGATATGTTTCTTGAGTTTCTTACTGGAACCTGTGTTTATTTGTATCCTTCTGAAAATATTTCAAAAGGTATCATGGTCTCTTTAAGAAGACTGTGCAGACATCTGTTTGATCCAAGAGCGGTTCATATTACCAGACTATTTAGGTCTCCGGAATATATTTTTATTGCTGATTCAGTCTGAAGATTAGTTTATAATGATAGAGTGCAATGCAGATTATGTGTAATTGATCTCTTTAACATGCTCCCACCCCACTGATGTAACCTCCTAGAGGCTCATCAAACTATGAAGACGCATTAGAGAGCTTCTCCTCCTAAAGTATTTGAGATAAATAAACATCTAATTATGGACAAGTAGAGCAGTCATATTCACCTTAATGAACCACCATTCTTGAATTTAATTGGACGCACTGCTAAACTAATATAAATAATCTAATATAAACAAATACTATATTTATATGGATTTGTAGGGGTGCTTAACCAACAATGGTGGCTGAAGAACAAAACGATCCCCCGAAGACTTTCCTCTCTAACATCACATGAGAGCAAAGGCCAGTGCTTATACTAGGTGAGTCACTTAAATTTTCATTTCTAAAATATACTGCAAGTTGTCCAGTCTCAGCTCTGGGCTGGTGGAACACAGGGTGTTATTTTTACCTTCTATAGATCCCTGATGTTACTGCAACACACTTCCTTAAGCCAGGGAGAAAAGTGTGCAGTGAGGCGAAATAAAATGTGAAACAGTAGTTTCATGATCGCTATGAAACAACAACAACTGTCCACAGAGTCCCTTACCATCTGTTTGGTAATTAAGAGCCACCAACTGAATGCCATGGAGCCAGAACATGACCGGGTTTGGGTTGGAGGAGTCGATGCGAGTGGCGGCCGGGTAGGTTCTCAGCAGTTGACAGGTGGTGTGTTTAATCAGCTTCTGAGAATACCTCCGGCACAGGCGCTTGGCAGCGTTCTCATTCACAGAGGAGATATGATAGCACTTTGGTGTCCGGATGATAGCGCTCAGGCAGGTGTTGGGGTTAAATGGGGGTGAAGAGGGCTCATCCCAACTCAGCCGCATGGGGTCAAAAGAGCCTAAAGTAATGTGCAAATTAAAAAAAATAAAATAAATAATAATAATAATAATAATAATAATAAAATACAGTATTAGTAACACAAAGTAGATGTTACAGATATATTTCATTTCCAGAATTGTCCTACTATAAATCAGAACAAGGTGTGATATAAAGCAAGTGGCGTGCATTGTGTGAATAGGTGTGAATTACAGGTGTAAAACATCTATTTTACTTTACTGGTGATGGACCAATTTCCGTTTGTTTTAAGACCTGGTTCCGGTGCTATATTTACTAAATCGCCTGTGGGAAACATAAATGCTACTGGTAATTGCACCACCACAGCAGCTGTATTAAATTAGAGCAGTCACTTCACAAGCAGGGAAACTGTATTTAATTATCCCCAGGCATGTCTGGGGTTATGGAAGGCACTAGTTCCAGCTGCTAACAATCTCTCTCACTCTCTTTATTTCAGGAAGTCTTACACAACATTAGTACAACACCACGGACAACATGAGCTTTGTCAGTGTGGAGGGAGTGCCAGAAATGATATGATAATTATTTTTTTTAAAATACTCTCAGAATAGGCTTAAAGCAAAGGTAAAACACTAAGGAAAGTCAGTTACTATAAGGTTTAAGCGTTACACTAAGAAAACCAGCAAGCGCTAAAGCCAAGCACTACTCCTTGCCAGCTGCTGGCTGCTGACAGGACAAAATGTACTTCGAAAAGTCTGAATACCAAAGGAAAATGTTACTGTAATAATAAAATAAACTGTTTCATTCACACGTATTGACAAATACAGATGTCACTTAAAAGACTGCAATTTTATACACCAATAGGCTACCCAACAGCATCCTTACAAGAATAACTTAATTCACAATTAGCATCTTGCTTCTATACAACTGTACATTCCCCCAACAGCATGGAATGTTAACACAGTCACATCAAATACAGAATGTGTGTGTTCTTTTACAGTTTCATTTCATTCACTCAGCAGAGGAATTGTTTTTTTTTTTTTTTTACCTTTTCCAGATGCTCTGACCAATGTCATGGATTCCCCAGGGCTCATTTTACCAGGATTGGTTCCAAAGATGGACTTCCTGCTCTTTCTCTCTTTTCCTCTGCCAGATCCAGATGGAGTAAGAGTTGAAAGGCCTGGTTCCCACAAACAAATTACACAGAGACGTGAGCAAAAGGCCAGAGCCAGAGGGCACTACATTTTCCATCTTTTTATTTTTCTTGGGAATTCTTCACCATTGTTTAGTGGGGTACCTGCCTTGTAGCAAATACTGTACTAGTGTACTAAAGCAATAGTAATTATACATTACATTACACGGCTGGGGTGTCACCCACATCAAAGGATGCCTTAATGGCAATCTACCATTCCATTAAATCCTCAGCGTTCAATGCCATGCTAGAAAATTACTTATACAAGTATTTTCAAGATAAATTGTGACAAGTAAAATTCATGCAACATCCACACTTGAGGACAGAATATAACACACTTGCTACTGCGTCAGTGTATACTTAACTACTGAATCAAGTTACAACACATATACAGTTATATGGGGCATTGCATTTTGTACAGACCTGGGAATTTGACAGCTTGGCAGTATATTATCATGTCTGAAAGCTCCTGAGCAATCTGTCTGCTTTCCTTCTTGTTTTGTGGAAGATAAAACTCTTCCCCAAGTTCCATATCGAAAATCTGTGCATTGTTAAAAAAATAAATTAAAAAAATTACAAACTTTGAAATACCATCAATACCATATCATATAAAATGTCCTAATTAATTTATTTAATAATACTCTGTTCAATTTAGCTGTTTATTAATCTGATTGAAAAACACCAATAAATTAAGTGACATCTGAAATATGGGGATTCATTAATGAATTAGTCGATTCTTAACATTGTAAGTACAGGCCTGTGTTTAGTTTGCCATGGTGCAGTAAATGACAGACATACTTAGTTTTTATAAATTGAATCTGGTTCCTAATAGAGGTCTGGGATTCAGACTCTGTATGTTACAGATTTTCAGAATTGTCACCGTTTTTTTTTTTGGTGTTTCTGTGAAAGCCCGCACCTTTCCTTTGCTGCAAGCAGTGCTGTATGCTTTCTTGGTTCTCTTGGGGGTTTCTTCACTGTATTCAAACTGAAAGTTATCGGTGGATGACTTGCCCTCTGGTCGATCATCAAGGATGTTATCTGTTCAACAGAACACAGTGTGACATCAGTTAAGATTCCAGTCATTACTACACTGATTAGTATTTGTTGGCCAAAAGCATAGCAGCAGTACATACAAAAAAAAAACACTTACATGCCCAGTTGTAATTTGCACAGGATATTTAAAATTAAAATGACAGTAATCCTAAGGATGATGAACTCATTTCAGTCTATTTTTGCATTTGAAACTACTATCAGACTGAAATGTGTTGCACCTCCTAAGCTGTTGCAATTCAAAAGCATTACTGTGAGCTCAGCCACACACAAAAAATATCTGGGTTCTCAGACAAAAGCAATGAGGGACAACCACAGTGAGGAGTATAGGGTTCCACAGATTCCTAAAACCTGGCTTGGAATAACTCCTTTCAGAAGGCAATATGAAAATGTTAAAATGTATTGTACACCAATTCTCTTTATTTTAGCAAAGAAAATGTTAATGGAAACAATCTATACATACATCACACTCATTTATGGGATTGAAATCATGTGCTTTATTTGCTTCTTTGATTGTATATATTTATGGGAGTTAGGGAAGTTAGGACTGTGTACTAGATTACAGGGTGAGTATTAGCTCAGGGAAGATAATGCCCTCTGCTGAGTCACCAACACCTTTCTTTAGCACAGTGTTTAAGACCACCGCTGTTTTGGTCCTCTAACTGTATGGCATTCAATAGAAGCAAAATTCATGTGGCACTAACTATTATGTGAGCACTACCTTTTGTTTTTCAAGTTTATTTTCAATACAAGTACTTTGAAAGTATCCACTGGAATATGAATTTAAACCGTAAGGCCCTATTCACTAATGTATTATTCAAAGTATAAAATAGAATAGTTATGATATTTATGAAACTGCTCAGTACTATTAACAAAGCCGACAATTACAAACCATATTGAGAATAGGGCACACAGTGGCCTTACTATAAAAGCACTGGCAAGCACTTATGGGAAATTGATGTTCAGACCTCCTACAAACAGTTATGGTCTTCAGGATCTGTTGAACACACACATTCTCATGGGACTATCACAAGCACTTTACTTTTGGTTTAAGCAGGGGAAGGTAGGGCCTGAGAAACCAGATGTTTTAGTTTGTTCTGATGTAGCGAACACCACCAAATGAAATCACAACATTTCAATGCACAGTGTTGTTGGTTGTGGCCTGTATATGCAACCAAAAAAAAAGACATAAACAAACATACAAATTGTTATATGAAGTGTACCAGTTTTACAATTCTAAACCATTATTTGTGACATACATGTGAATGTACATTATTCATTTTACCAATTCAAAACTTCAAGTAACTAAAAATAATGATGTCTTGCTACACCGAAAAGGACTGCCTCTACAGACAGCTACAAAGCTACTGGAAGTCAGAAACTCACTATGCAGCATGAGAAAAGTTTTGTAATGTTATTTAATGAAGGGCACTACATTAACTATAGTATTGTGAAACAGTACAACAGTATTTTTCTTTTCACATGTGAAGCAGTTGCGCTTTATAAACAGTAGTATCAGTCCATACCAGTTTGTATCCCTCCCTGCTGCTTGAAGAGTGAATGCTGCTTGAAGCGTTATGCTTTTACTTGATACTTTACTCCATGCAATATTACATACTGCTAATATACAACACAAATGACAATATGATTTTACTGCACACAGGTTTATTCAATGGTGAAGGCCATGCAGTTAAGTTGGCCAACATAAAGGTGCTTTTTACCTTCCTGGCCATTAGAAGCAGGAGAAGCAGTAAGGACATCAGCTATAGGAAAACAGTCAGAAAGTATGTAAGAGTACAGGAAATGAAGATGTCCAGATGTAATGTATTACATAGGGTCAAGTAAAACATTCTTCAGAACAGCTTGTTTTACCTGTATAATTTACTGTCAATAAAAAAATAAATGAAGAGGTATTGACTACTGATTTTGGATTAGTTGTTTTACAGGGTTACTGTTTAAAGCCTAAATATACTTGTGATGGTTAATTAGATGGTTTACAGAATAAGATGCACATTCGATGGTTTACATAAAGAGATGCATTTACATAATGAGACACACAGACAGGGAGACTGCCATATACAAATCTTTGTGTGGATTGGCTCTGCATGTATTTACAGCACATCTTGTCTCTGTATGTATGCATGTATGCACTGCTGTGGCCAAGTATTTTAGGAGTGAGAAAAAAAAAAAAATATATATATATATATATATATAGACACACACACAGTCTTTTATTTAACATAATGTAATCAAATAAACTACAAAATGATATTGCAAAAGGTCTACTGGAAGCCATAATAGTAGTACAGTATTTCATCTTAGATTTCAAAATGTCACATTTTTCAATTTGGCAGTTTTTTGTTAAGTATATGGAAAATTACAACGCGGTATGTAATTCAATATGTTAACACAACATTATTCAGCAAGTTTCATTATTAACAAAGCAACATTTGTTAATTCTATTGGGCGATGCAAAAGTTTTGGCCATAGCTGTATGTACTGTATGTCTGCATGTATATTTAGAACGTTAGTTTTTCCCCACCATCAGACAGAGACTCATAGTCGTAATCGTATTCATCCTCCTCATCTTCTTCTTCTTCGTTATTCCCAGGTGTACTGCTTGCAGGAGTGCCGTTACTTGCTTGGGCCTGCATATGTGCCAGCTGATGGGCCTAAACCAAAAAACAATACATCCTGTAGAGTTAATAATGAATCCCAATCTTTGTCAAATTGGACCACTTTCAGAGCTGAAGCAGGAGACTTTTACCTATTGCTTTTTTGTTTTATCCGGTCATGTGTGGTACAAATATGATGCCAATCAACTTCAGCCAGTTGAATTATTCAGAGATTTTAGATGCTTATTATAATAGACTACAAAGGTTCAATGAAGAGTCCTATCTTTGACTTAAAACAAAAGGGTTTGAAAAGACAAGGAAACCCTGTGGTATTACATCAGTATGAGAACATTTCTTTAATGTTTATATTTACATCTTGACTTTATTATCAAGTAATAGAGGATGGGATGTTCCACAGTTATACACTGTAGGAAACCATACTGTAAATTATACAATTGCAACACTAAACAGATAATACAACTTTCACAATTGATGTTAACTTAATTTACTTGCCTTTTGTTTCAGAATATCAACAGGAGCCTGATGTGCTTTTAGCTTCTTGTTTTTGAGAAGAATTCTTCCTTTTAGTTGCTGTGGTGATGGCAACAGTGGATCGTCTGAGAAATCACTCTCAAATAAGAATTTAGTCACCAGTTTGTCCCCGAACACACACTAAAAAAACAAAACGAAACATAGTACTTTATATATTAATGCACTGACACCTAGGTCAGTGTAGTTTAAGTGAACAAAGAATTTTAACATCGGCAGATAAATCAAAGTAGAAATCCATTCCAAGATGGAAAGCTGAACCCTTGATAGTCTATGGTAAACTGAATTACCTTAAAGACTTCTGCCATCTTGCGTTGCTGAGGCAGGGAACAGTGATTCTCGATTGATAAGATGACAGGCAGGTCTGAGTTAACAAAAGCACTGCGGTTGACAGCTTCTACAACATCCTGAGGGGACAGAAGAAAAAATATTGCATATACAACAAAACATGCCCTAATGTCTTTTATACATTTCTAAAGAATGTTTTTTTTTTTCATTCACATCATTTTCAAAATAGTGTAGTGAAAACAACAACGGTCTAAAACAATTTAAAAAATGTCAAACGATTTAATCTTTTAAAAGAAACTCATGAGCTTGTTAATGAGGGCGCACAGTTAGAAAGATGAGCAAGTAATAGCTTGCGTATTTACTAATTCAAACTTTGTTATTCAGGGGAGCTCCTTATAGCACAAGTCTAGTTTACCTGCAGGTTCCTGAAATGAAAGTATTTATTAGAAGCTGCTACTAAAATGAAGGTGACACTGAAAACTTCTGGGCTCGTCCTTATAGATGAACACCCTGGAACCTCCTCAATGCTGGCAGGAACCATCTGCCAGTGAAGTGGCCTCGCTACCCTCCCTGGTATGAGGCCATCTGCACAGTGAAGGAAGGGGAGGGAGGTGGACGGCTATTCAACATTATAGACATTTTCAGATGGCTCATTCCCTCTCACAAATGCGGTGGTGCTTTACTAACAAGAGCTTGGTAATATTGAGTAAATGTCTGATGATAAAGTAAAATAACATCATTTAACAGGGCCAAACAGAACATTCATTTAAATCCAAGGAAAGCAGATTTTGATAAAAGCAAGTAAATGTACTTGACAAACACATTTAAAAAAAAAAAAATCCGCTTTTTAGAGTTTGAAATCATCCCCCCATAAATCATTGTATAATTCTTATGAATTCTTGATAAAAGGTATAAACAAATGTAGTTGTCTGATAAGGTGGATAATTTGTTAGTAGAGTTTGCGGTCTCTTGGTTAGCACAGTGACAGAGTACCTTGAATGGGATCTTTGTAGTGAGTGTGTGTCCGTGATAGATAATGGGCATCCCGTCATCTCCGTCCCAGCAGTCCAGTTCAATACTCCTGCAGCCTTGCAACAGCACCTGCAGAAACAATGACGAGGAAACAAACACATAGTAAAGAAACACATGATTCTGATACATTGAACAAAGTGAACTTCAGACTAAACAACCCACAAGAAAAGATGTCTGTGGTACACTCTAACTGTATACTGTCCCAAACAAAGACTATGTTGAAAGTAGGAGATTAAAAGCAAGTAAGTGATATGCAAGTATATGCTGGGTATTGCAGAGGGCACAACAGATCAATAGTACTGTACAATATAAAGAAAATAGTGACCTGTTTACACATACATATCAGGATAATATTGTTTCAAAAGGCTTGGTAGCAAGTTAGACGCAAATATTGTTTGAATGAACATATTACGTTTCAAGATTTTAGACATAGTATGTATTTTTAAACGTACAATACAGTAGCCAATGTTAGCTCAATTATAATGATGATGCCAGGCTGAATAAAATAAATTTATGCAAGTTCAATATTTGTTAGTCATAAGCAAACTGCTAGTGTTGTCACTGTCAAAAATAAACAAGGAGCATCACAGTTGTAAAATATTTTAAGAAACACTGACAATATCAGTGGTCCAATTCTCCCTGCTGCATCGACCAGCTATTCTTAGACTCCACTGGCTTAAGTCAGCTGCTTGCTGCTATGAGGCAGGTGCTTTGCCAGCACTATCCAGGACTGTACTGACAGCCTGCCACACTGCAGTCAGTCAATAAATACTGTAATTGGCTGACTATCAAACAACAGAGAGGCTGTTGTGCTCACCTGACTGTAAAGCTCCACAGAGGACTCCCCTTTAAGCTGGTGCCCTGTGAGGTAGGTGTTGTGCGAGGATTCAATATAATAATAAGAAAGGGGGTATTGCAGGTCTTCCTCGTTCACTTGAGATTCATCATTTTTGGAGGCAAAGCTGTCCTTGTCCATCAGAAACCTATAGTGATTGGAAATAATGAAGCAATAATACTGATGAAAACTCTTTTTTTGTAAAGGACAGGAAATGATTAAAAAAAAAAAAAAAAAAAAAAAAAAACATATATCCAAAAATACAACATTTGTTTGCTTGAAAAGATCCCTTCTCAAAAGATTTATATACATTGGCTGGAAAAAATCATTGGAAAAATGTAATCCTTTGGGGTAAGCACTGCAGTTTGTTATCATACTGGCTGACATTTCACACTATGCATCACTAAAATGCTTGTTATTGTATAACTGGACCCCAGAAATAATAAGGAATGGGATTCTGAATTCCCGCTCCTATCCTTTCCCTACTAGGGAAAACAGTTGTGATTCTAAAGCTTAAGCATGTGGAATGTTGTAACTACCTTGCAAAACCCTCAAAAGACATCCATCCCAGTTGGCGCATGTTGACAGAGGGTTCAAACTTCTGTAGAAGACAACAAAAACAATAAAAATACAATAAAATACAAATAACATATTATCATATATCATAAACCTTTCCTAATAGTCATTTCTTACACAATAGGATATTAAACAGGTAAGAAATTATATATACAGATGGTCTTACAGAGATGTTTTTGTCTTTTTAATATAATCACCTGGAGCAATGGTAACAGGATCATGTGTGTAAACGGCTGAACATCCTCAGCCAAGAAAAAAGCTCTCGGACAAATACTTTTAAATGTGCTTGTTTCGATCATCCAATAAAAGCCAATGCGTGGAACAAATAAAAAGTGTGTCAATGGTGTATTACTTATGGGGGAGCAAAGCAAGATTGACTTGGGAACGGAACCTGGAGCTAGCATAAACCTTCCTTCTCCTATCCACACATGTGTCACCTGCACTCTTTCAGTCAACCCCCAATACTCTATATCTGCCTCTTCTCTCCATTAGTTTTGGGCACGATACAAACCTGGATTATGCTGAGGATTTCATCATAGGTGTGATGCTCTCCTTGACAGTTCACCAGGAAGTCGTTGAGCTGCTGGATGGCAATCCCCAGCACTCCCAGCGATGCACTTTCAACTCCAGTTCCATTGGTCACAATGCTGGCAGCAGCGATCGCATCTGAGATCTGTCTTTGGTTATCAGACATCTGTTGTCTGGTTCTTATGAAGAGGCCAAGATCAGATCCGTTACGGGTTAGGAGGTCTGATTGCATTAAACAAACAAACAAAAAAATCTGTTTAATTATTTCACAATTAAGTTCAGACATATCAAGGCACTATTTAACCCTTCATGGTATTTTTTGTTGCTTGTTTAAACAGGACATACTTAATGCAAAGGTAAAACACACAACAATGAAAACAGAAAACGATTCATAAATTGGAACAGCAATACAGCAAATAAAAAACAACAGAAAGTAACAGACCTAGGTCAGGCTGTAACCCAGTGATGTTGTCGTCAATAGTCAGGTTTGTGTAGAGTGGAGCAGACTCTGACCCTGAGCGATTGCACGGCACAGCATAGATATCAAATAGCTCCTTCAGGTCCTTCCGACTTCGAATGCTGCAATGACAAAAAAAAAAGATCAGTTTCTTAATAGCCTTCCTCTAGTAACGGAGCAGTTTGCAAGTCAGATTCATTATAAACTGAACTGGACGATGACCTAGCAATACCACCTTAAATCACCCTCCAATTGCAAGTAAACCAACACACTTCCAAAATATATTGTGTTAGTATTTACAGCAGCATATATAAAGTTGAAGATTCCAACATTATTCAAAGAGGTTTATGTTTACATATTAGGATAACGTGATTTTATACAACACTGTTGAATAAAACACATTTTTCCAATAACAAAAGTTAGCCAAGTGTTGCTGTAGAAACAATGTAATGAGATAGTATTTATTCATCTCAGACCTTGTTATGCGGTCAAAAACTAATGGAACTTCTGATGCTGTTGAAAAAGAATGACATATTTGCAATTTTAGCTGTGTGCAAGGTCCCTGGGGATAATCTGGTGTACACTTAATCATTACTGAAGCCACTGTATATTGAATATGCCTTTAGAAAATTAAAGCAAATTATGTAATTGTAACATACTTTATATACAAGGTGTCCAAGAAGTTTTACAGTTATATAAACTTATATATAATCTTTTTTTGCGGCAATACTGTTTTGTAAAGGTGACACGACTTGCCACAAGTTGGGAGTGATTAAAGAGAACATCAGGGTGCAGCTAGAAAGTTACATAATGTAACTATAAAGGCAACTTGTACTTCCCTCTACAACACTAACTTATCTATTTCCATTTA